>NC_132937.1:57142488-57764363 GCF_034638445.1 Ciconia boyciana | reverse complement strand
GGTATGAGTTATACTTTGTATGAGAAACCTAGGACAAAACAGTGAGCATTTTAGTTTTAACTTGCAGGGAGCATGCTCAGCATAGGCTATTTGCTATAGAACTATGAAGGAAAAACTGGGGGAACGTACTAGCTGATCGACTCATACTCTTGAGTCAACATGTTTTTCTGCTCGATCTAAACGTGTGGAGTGAGGCTTTCACACACTAAACGTTCACAAGGTGAACTGTATGTTGAAGTGGTGTTTAATTTGGGCCCAGAGAATGAATTAGATGCATTTTGTTCTACAATATTCCAGAAGCCAAAAAGATGGGAAGAAGGAAAGTGCTACATTTGAAATAAATAATCTATAGAAGACTTACTGCGATATTCTAATACTGCTTTCCAGTGATTATTTACCATCATTTTGACTGTAATGTATAGCTGATACTATGTTGTATATAATATTATAATAAGACATTTCCAAACCCGAGTTTTGTTCTGATGTTAAGTGATACAGCCAAGTGTAACTTGAATGATTAATACTCTGTCTTGAAGAAGCCCCCATAGAGTCCAAAATAATGGAAAAAGGCTTAAGGGAGTATATACCTGGTTATGGCATGAACAATTTGTATGATATCAGGCAAGTTAACAAGATGTTAGAGGTGTATTGCTACTTTTTGAACTTTTGCGACAGTAGCTCTTTTTTGGGTACTGAAATCCGTTTCCCTCCCACATACCTTCTTAGTTGGGCTGTGAAAATGAAGTTCTTTTGAAGGAGAATCAGTGCTGCTTGAACTGTCAGGAGATAGTTGTGACCTAAGACAAAACCTCAAGGCTTTTAAGTACCATGCCTTAAAATTGCTTAAATTGCTATTTCTTTATTAGTTCTTCACTTTTTCATAGATACTACTTGAATTTATTGTAACTTAGAGTTTTATCTTTGTAGATGCAAGCATTTGGTGAGCGATTCACAGATAATTGTGCTGCAAGCCAACAGGAGTTGATTAATGAATTATTTTATTATTAAAAAACCAGTATAACTCTATTTTTGGCCCAAAAGTTGTTTTTTTCAAACCAAATTTCAATTTGGCATTAAGGGAAAGCAGTTTAGCATTTTATGTCCTCTCTATTTTGGACACACAGACCTGTAGGGAACATAATTGTCTTCAGGCCCTTTGGTCCAGGCTTATATCCATTACCAAATAACTGTAATCCTGAGTGCTTCTTGAGCTTGCTCTTGGCTTGAGGATATATATGTGAGAGCAGAGATAAACCACCTCTTCTTTATGCCTTGTTTGCGCTTTGTTGGAAAAAAGCCAGGCATGGTGTTACAGATTTTGCCGGAAGGAGCTGGACTGAAAGTAAAGGCAGAGCTAAATCTGGGAAGAAATTGATGTATCAAGATAACTGCATGACTATTTCTCTTGTCTCTCTCTGTGTGAAAACCCATTTAAGGATTTGGTTAGACTAAGAATTCCTAGTAAAATTTTGTGCTTTGGGTGTGTAGGACGTGTAGATTCTGAAAAAAAGAAATTGGCCCATTTTGTAGGAAGAGGTTGATAAAATTGTGTGAGAGAAGCCTAGAATAGTTTCTGCTTTAGGCTCTTTAAAGGCATTTGAACAGAGTGGAATATGCAATGTAATTTTTTTAGCAATATTTGACAGTATAAGGCGGTGTCTTGTGGTTGTACCATGAAAACCATAAAGACAATTACAGTTTTTAATCTGTTCTGTAAGGTAGATGTATATAAATATATGATAACTGAAAATATAATGATAATTGAAATATTGAATTCCAGTTCTTTACTAGTGTCCTGGTTTTGAGAGCCTTCAGAATTTGACAGCCTTCAGCCTTGAGGGTTCAGGGAAGGAGGAATTAAGTTTGTAGAGAATGCATAGTGCACTTCTGCACACATAACACGGTGCACTGTGTTCAGGACTCGGTACAAGTGCCTGGGTAACCTGACCTAATAAGACCCGCTTTGAGCAAGGGAATGGACTGGGTGATGCCCAGAAGTCCCTTCCAACCTATATTATTCTACAACTCTAGAAGCTGAGAAGGATGGAGAAAGAGTAGAGACATGGGTGCCTACACATCAGCCAACAAGCTGTCAAGCTCAGCTGTGTAGGATATAGCTTTAGCACAATGCACTTCAGAGGTAGGATGACTTTGACAAATTCTGTTTGGCTGTCCTGTGCCTAGGAACTTATGTCTTTCTTGCTCTGAGTATAAGTTTTCCTTGGTAAAGTTGGTTTGGAAAAAGAGGCAAGAACACTTTATAAATGTAAGGATCTGAATGTAACATTTTTACTGAAATCAAGGATGGAGTTACTTTAATTTCAGATTAGGTTAGGAAACTTCCTCTATCTGTCATGTCTGAATTTGCACATCTATAGCTGAATGGTTGTGAACAGTTTATATGCTGTTACTCAGTTCTTCATAAATTGCTGAAAATATACATGTTACAGATACAAGTAAGAATAATAAGAAACTGGTGAGTATGACTTTGTCAGTAATAAACTGTTGGCATAAATGCTTAGTTATGCATATACAGAATGTTCTTTAAAATATGACTGCTTTTTACAAATACAACTATAACTGAATTTATGACTATCTAATTTAAATATCTTACTGTATGCAGGCTGCTGAAATCAAAGACGTTTCTCAGAAATGTAAACAGAAGCAAGATGCTTTGGAGATGAAAGATAAACAAGTAAGAGTCTTGATATTTGTGACTTTTTTTGGTGTTTCTTTGCTAATGTATTAATTCAGTACTAGTTATAGCATATGCTGCATTCAGGTGGAATGCTACTACTTAAATTCTGCAGTAAAACACAGATATGGGGGGAGCTTGTCCGCTTTTCTGTTAGCGGAGAGAGAAATTTCTCTGAAGAGGCTGCAAGTGCTTGCATGCTTCACTCCCTCCAGTACACCATGAATCTTTAAAACATCTGTTAATCAAACAGGTATTGCTAAGGGACAGGTGTATGCTACATAAAATCAGTTACCCTGATGCAACAAACTTAGGAATAGACAGTGTGTGTGTATATACTATATATTATAGGCTTTCCTTGAAAAGCTACAGCCTCTATAGTACAGTAATGCAGTGAGCATTAAACATGCCCTCAAATATTCCATGTGAGAGGCTAAGGTTATTGCTTCTGTTAAGTGTATATGTCCAACATTTTTTAAAAAGAAAATGCAAAGATATGTTGTAAAACAGTTACAGAACTTCATCTAAGCACTCGGTCAAGAAATGTATAAATTAAATGTATAAGTGTACAGAGTCAGTGTTGCACATTGTGTTTCTGCTATACGTTTTATGCAATCTTAGACTAATTTTCAAATGTGTTAAGAAAGATCTTATGTTTTAAGATTCTGATTTTGTAAAAACAAAGGAACTTCAAAAATTGATTTAAAGGCTTGATTGTATTTTTGCTTAAATGTTCCTAAATCTTAAGAAAATCTTGTCAGTTCTTCAACTGTCATAGGGCTATTGTAACTGCAACAGACACTTACGGTTTTAGAGCATGGTTAGTTACATCAGCATTTAATACCAGTTGCACAGATACCCTAGTTATTTGTCGTAGGTTTTGTATACTAAACTCCTTTAATGTTGCAAATACTCAAAATTCTTAGATTGAAGAAATTCATCAAGCTTTGAGAATGAAAAAAGATGAAGAAATGGACAGACAGAGGAAAATACACAACACTCATAAGATGATAGAGGACTGGAAGAATCAGCTCAATGCAATGGAAGTCTGTGAGAATCTTCAGCCACAAACTGATGCTGTTAATAATGAGCTGAAAAAATTACAAGAAGAAAGAGCAAATATTGATAGTGATATCAGTGATCTAACAGCAGAGAAAATGAACCAAGAGAGGGAAAAGAAAAGTAAGTTACTTGGGGTTTTGTTTGTTGATTTTTTTTCTTTTTTTTAATAACTGTTCGTACAGAATCTAGTTGTCCTGCTGTAGTGAGATAATTTACTTCAAGCCTCATAGTTGAATGTTACATGTATAGCAGTCCTCTTGCCTGTTATCAGTTTTATTAAAAGTAACAGAAACTGCTTTCAAAATAGAAAGAACAAGAATATTCAAAAGTGGCAATTGACCTTAAAACTGTCCTTCCATAAAAATTAGTTTCCTCTGATCTCTGGGTAAGGAGACTGCTTTGCCAGTTTCATTTTTTTCTGTTATTAAATGAAGTACTGTTAGCAGGATACAAAAAAACAAACCTGAAGCAAAAGCAGTTTGCTTTGAAGATGCAGTGTTTAAAATTATCTCTTTGGCTGTGTATTAGCTACTGATGCTGCTTTTGTCCTTTCTAGATGAACTTGAGCTAAGCTTATGGTAAATTCCTTTATACTAGCCTAGGATTTACAATCAGTTCTTTCTAGAAACAAAATTCAAAAGTTACAGCTTGGCGGGTAGGAGGTGTTGTATATATTCCTCGGTGAGCGTAGTACATTTGCACTTACCTATCTGTCTGGTACTTGTCGTAGAATCCAAGACAAAACTGAGGTATAGAGAGACAAAGTGACCTAGGGAAGGAGACGCTATATATTTTACCTTGAGAAGCACAGAAAGTATTCGATCTCTGTTTCTCCTGAATAGCAAATGCTTTCGCACAGTCTATTGTCACGCATTTTGTTTTCTGCAAGCATGAAATAACCCTCAGATTTCATGTTGCTAGTCCCACTACCTCTTTCCTCTTGGGGCATTATTGGTTTTAAATACAAAGGCAGAACAAGTTTTGAAGAGAGATATTTTTAGGACTAAACTCCTGTGTTTTTACTGCAGTACCACATTTTGTTATCCTTTGAGTAAGTCTTCATTTTATTTTAGATTTTAAGCTTTAATAGTTCTTAAGATTTCTTTAGAATAAGCAGCATCCTGATTGTGGGAAGAGAAACTTAATTCCTATAATCTCCTAATAACCTTATTGCTGGAGTAGCATAGCCAATAAATATCGGAAAATGCTAGTTATAATGTGTACTTGCTATGGACTGTGTTTAAGAAACTGCCTTAAATTACAGGAATAAGTGATCGCCTTGGACAACTTAATAATATAATGAATATGAAGGAAGAGAATCTGAAAGGCAGATTCCGAGACACACACTCTGCTCTTTTGTGGCTAAGAAAGAACAAAGACAAGTTTAAAAAAAAAGTTTGTGAACCCATGATGCTTGAAGTAAGAAAATTTACTTGCATATCACTCTTACCAGTTAATGTTTAGTTTATTTATGTCTTGCAAGACTTCGAGAATGACTTTAAGACTGCAGGATACATTAGCACGGTGAACTATTTGTAATTTTAATTCCATAGGCAATGTAGTAATACTCAACATTGAATAAGATGGGGTGGTTCCTTCCCCTTCCCTCCTCAAGGAGCAGTCCTTTATTAAGGTGCCCATTGCAGATTTCCTCTAAGTTACATCTAGTTATTTAGACCTAAGTAGTTCTTACTTGCTGCTTAAAAAAGCAGTGGTAGTTAAAATTGATTACCCCCTTATAGCACAACTTGCTTAGCAATGGTTACAACATGTCACTATGATCCCCAGGTGTTTTTGTGGTTTGTTTTGCACAGCCAACTACAGACACAGAAACACCTATCCCTAGTTTTGTTTTACATTTTGGTTCGACAGACACTGTACTAGCTAGGAAGAGGAGGGCTAAATTTTCAAAGAGACTATTGGTTTTCTAGTGCATTCCTCCACCGTTATCCCAGCGTCTTGCAATATGTGCTCCATATAATGTGAAGAGGATGAAGAACACCAATGCACTCTTCCTCTTCAGAATTACAAGCTTATTTTAATAGTGTATTGCTACAATTTAAATTAGTTGAATGTTGAATATTTGTATGCCAATTCTTACACTTTGTGCATGCACTAGAACTGTTCAAAATGATTTTATTTTTTTTTTTTAGTTTAAAATACCAAGTATTTCCTGTTATGACCAGAACTTCCAATTCTTCCTGGAAGACCACATCAAGTTAATTTTACAAATGCCTTGATAGGATGGCTTTGCTTTTACTTTAAGGCCTCATTAACCTCTGTAACATCCACTAATGTCTGAATTTGTTTTCTTTGATATAATGTAAGTTAGTCTCACGTACTTATAAATTCTAGCTTTCAAATTGCTACTAAGTGTACCTAGCCTTTGGCTGACTTGAGATTATTAAATTGTGTAGTTTGTGTAATTTTGCCTTTGTATGTCACGTATAGTAACATAATGTCTAATTACTAGTGAGAGTTACAGAAGAATTCTAACATTAGCATTTAATTCAGATATGAAAAGCTTCATCCGTCTTAAACTTGGATATTTTTTTTCTTAAGAATTTGAAGAGAATTCGATCAATCTGTGAATCTAGGGCTTTCTAGGGCTTCACAATTCTGTATTTGTATTTGGTGATGTTCACTGTGCCCAAATCAAAGGGAACTGCATATGAATAATTTGTGGAGTGTGGCATTTTCTGTTTTTGATTCCTTAGGTTAATGGTTTCTAAACAGTGAGATACCTTTAGTAGTACTGGAGCAGAGCCACTAGACATGAGATGGTGGTGGTTGCAATTGTAAGGTTAGTGTGGAGTGGAAGAGGGGGAGGTGGTATGGTGGAGACCGTGATAGCTCCAGGAATGCTGAGAAAGGATATGGATGGCTAAAAACTAAACACAATGACATGTGAGTTACTGTAGGTTTCCTCCCAAGAGAATTGGTTGCAGAAAGACAGGGGATATATTTAAAGAGATTTAAACGTTGTCTTTGTTTTCATTAAATGTAGGCTTGGATATCATCTGACTGCTTAAAATGTTGGGGGGGGGGCATGTTAAGTCCAGTCGTATTAAATAATTTTCTCATTACCTTTCTTTATCAGATCAATATGAAAGACAATAGACATGCTAAGTATGTTGAAAATCACATTTCAGCCAATGACATGAGGGCTTTCGTTTTTGAGAGTCAAGAAGATATGGAAATGTTTCTTGTGGAGGCAAGTAGGCACCAATTTTAAAAATTGATTAAATACTGATGGAGGGGCCCTAAATATTAGAGTCTACCAAGTAAACTTGTATTTATTAAGTTTTGATTGGCAAGGTCAGCACAATAGCTAATACAAAATATTCAAAGGTTTTCTGGATTAACGTATTCTTCTAGGAAGTAGAGATTTTTTTACTGTAGGAGTAAGATTTTTTTTTTAAAGCCTAGACCAACTGTAGGGATGCTGGAATATTAAGAAAATATTTCTTTTTAGAAATAACTTTTGTCTTCCTTCATGAGGCAATAATCGTTGAGGAGAAAATACTGTGTACAAGAAAATGACATGTCCTGGTTTCGTCTGGGATAGAGTTAATGTTCTTCCTAGTAGCTGGTATAGTGCTGTGTTTTGGATTTTAGTATGAGAATAATGTTGATAACACGCTGATGTTTTGGTTGTTGCTAAGTGGCATTTACATTGGTCAAGGAATTTTCAGCTTCCCATGCTCTGCCAAAAAAAAACCCCAAAAAACCAGTGATACAGCCACTCACCACCCACCGACTGATGCCCAGCCAGTCCGCAAGCAGCGACCGCTACCCCCTGGGCTAACTCCCCCCAGTTTATATACTGAGCATGATGTCATATGGTATGGAATAGCTCTTTGGTCAGTTTGGATCAACTATCCTGGCTGTGCCCCCTCCCAGTTTCTTGGGCACCTGGCAGAGCATGGGAAGCTGAAAAGTCCTTGGCCAGTGTAAACACCGCTTAGCAACAACCAAAACATCAGTGTGTTATCAATATTATTCTCATACTAAAATCCAAAACACAGCACTATACCAGCCACTAGGAAGAAAATTAACTCTATCCCAGCTGAAACCAGGACACGACAAGAGCAGGAAGCTACAAATGTAGTACCAAGCTTTTCCAATGCCTCCTGACTAAAGAGGCGAGAGGGCATCTTTTGCTGCTTGGACCATTGTCTTCTCACAAATCAGGCTTATATTTTCTTACTACTGCCATTTCCTGGAGTCATAAGGAGATTGTTCCCTTTGAGGTGCCAGACAGATGATGCAGGAGAAAAAAGCTTCAAGATACAGCATTAACTGTCATAATACTTCCCAACTACTGTCCACAGAATAGTGTGATTACTGACACTGTCCTGCAATTTTTTAAGACCTATCTGCCCTTCACAGAGGCTAGTCATTTTTATATATGTGAACAGTAGTGGTGATATGTGAGGTTCTGGGGGCTTGTCTTGCCTCTATGGTTGTGGAACCCAGTGCAAGACTGCTTTAACCAGCTAAACTGATCTTTCATTTGTATCCTAAGTAATTTCTGCCCTATTAGGATCAGGCTTTTCAGAGCCTCTGTAGCCAGTGGTCTGACATTATCTGTGCAAAATGGCCATACAGCCTGAAAGAGGAGGCTTCCTTATTACATCCAGCTTGCCTATTTAGATTGAGCACCTGGGTCTGGATTTCTTTGATTGCTTTTGTTTTCTCTAATGCATGGTATTTTCATGGAGAGACATTAACTGAGCTTGCCTTTTAGACAGCTCAGTCATGCCTGAGCCAGAGTGGATTTTTGTGGGTTCTTCCAGGGGTTGTCAGTTTAAAATAATTCCTATTCTGTGAATTAATAATAAATACTTGATTTTCATATAGTGAATTTTTCTGCTGTTTTTTACCAAATAATCCAATGTAATCTATATTTAGATGCGTGATCATCAGAAACTAAGAGTGAATGCTGTATGCGCGCCTGCTGAATCATGTGCTGAAAGCTTACCTTTGAGACCTATTGAAGAATTACAGTATGTATCGGATTCTGTCAGTGGGGAATGGTTTTAAATACAATGTTTTGGTGTTGTTGCTATATATGAGAATTTTCTATGCAAATCAAATTTTCACCAATTCGGTTCTGGGTTAGCGGGACTTCTTTTTGACCCTTCAGTAACTTCAGCTTGCTTACCTGCTGAATTTTATTTCTGATGCATGCTTTTTTTTTCCTCCTCTTCAGCCGATATGGATTTTTCTCATATTTACGAGAGTTATTTGATGCTCCTCATCCTGTGATGAGTTATCTTTGCTCCCAGTACCGTGTTCATGATGTCCCTGTGGGAACAGAGAAGACCAGAAACATGATTGAAAGGGTGAGATGTCCTAAATAGCACAAACACACCTGTGGTCTAGAGTTTTATTTTGGAAATTCTTTGGCAAGTTAATGTGGAGAAAACAAAAAATTGCTTTAGCCTTTTATTTGGCCTTTAGAAGTGAGAACAGTTCATTATACACAAACATATTGCAAAACATTTTAACAAATCCAGTCAATCTAATGCAGTACTTCACAGAAAGTTAAATACATCTTTCATCTGCATACTGTTCCAAGTCAGTTATATGAAGCTGTTTTATTATAATAACTTCCACTTTACGTGCCTGAGATATTCTGAGCAAAATTTTAAGCAGTTACTAGAACATGACAATGCTGACCTGTCGTGTTTTAAAGCAACAATTAGAAGCTGCTTTTTTTTTTTTTTTAAACTCATTAAGATGTTCAGTTTCTAGCAAATACAGTTGTATAGCTTCAGTCAGAACTGATGTGATAAGTAGTATATAAACCTTTTGGATTCTTAGAAATAGGCTAAGAGCTCCCACTAGGAGTAATCTCCCTACCTTAGTCTTTCATGGGTTCCTGCAAGCTCATCATTGCTGGGTTATAATGGGTAACACATGACAGTTTTCAACTTAAATCCTTATACACTTCTCTGTCTACGCTGGACATCTGTTGTCTGTCTTGTTTAGAGAGTGAACTCTTTGAATTCAGAAGACTACTTTGGGCTCTCTGAGAACAGTAAGAGTTGCTTTTTTGAGAAACTCAGGGAACAGGCTTTGCGAATAGAGAACAATTCCTGTTTGATTGGGATAGCTGTTGCTCCTTCCTATCTTCTATGTTTCTGAGGCTCTAAGAATGAGGAAGAGGAAAGTAAAAGTGGAGGGAGTCCTAGGTGAAAAGCTCTTCTCTTAATGTTTTTTCTAAGCATTTTCATCTTTAAACTGCAGTTCTTCCACCACTTTGTGTTTATCACTTGATGAAGTAGATTACCTATATAATAGGCCTTTGAGTTACATTTTGTAAACCAGTCAGAATTACTCCTTAGATACTCCCTCCTTTCCAGAGCTCTGTGGGCAGCAAGTGAAAAATCTCTGGTGTAGGGGCAAAGATGAGCCACTATTCTGAATGTGTTGCACATGGCACATTCTCAGTTCAGTTGTGTAAAGTTTTTTCTTTGTTTTTATTATTTTTGATTGAGAAATGCATTGTTTGCAACATTTTGTTTCACACATGCCAGAGAAAGCTTTAGTTTAAAAGGAGACTTGTTTTCATAGAGCTGAGCATATAGAATGTCGTCAACCACAATCTGAGCTGTAAAGCAAAGTAAACATGGTTTTCAGTGTCCAGGAACCAAATCAACAGAATATTGCTGGTCCTGTGTATATAAACTGAAAAAATCTTTAGTCAAATTTACGTTGTGCTATGGAGGCTTTTTGGTGTTCCTGGTTTAATGGAGAATTTATATCCTTTTGAAGTACTATACTACCTTGCATTATGGTAAATCTTTGGTTATTTAGAATATCCTTTTTGACACGAGTCATTTAAAAACAGTAACTCTAGTATTTTTATACCTCTTTTTTTTTTTTTTTTCCTACATCTGCTTCACTGAAGTTCATGTATTACAGCTCACCTTACGGTTTCATCTATTAATTTCTTACGTACTTTTGGTACACAGGCTACGTTTGCATGTTATGCAACTACAGCAAGTACAATCCTTGTTCATGATGCAGTACAAATATTAACAGGTTTTTCCAGTGTCTGTCTGTAATATCAGAATAATCAGAACCTGTTTAATTGGTTATGATAACATACTCTGACAGTATCTTAAAAGTTCTTTGCTGATCAGTCTGAATTACAAGTATAATGATGCATTAAACTTAGCATCATCTTTTTGCAAAGGCTTGTTAACAGCATAAGTTGAAGTTCTTTACTGTGGATTTTAGCTAGTTTATTCCTTGTTCTGAAATATTGCCTTAAGTAACACTTTTGTCAGATTAATATTTTTGTGTCTGTTTTAGGTCATACAGGAAACCAAACTTAAGCAAATATATACAGCAGAAGAAAAATACATTGTTAAAGTATCTGCTTATACAAACCTAACACTCTCTACTAACACATCCCTGAGGGGGGCACAGTTTCTCACTAGTTCAGTGGATACAGATGAAAGAAGACAGTTGGAAAACCAGGCACAGGTAGGAATTTACTTCTGTGCTGTATATGATGTGAACTACTACCCATTTTATCGTTCAATAAGCATAGCCTACTTGCATGTGTTAGTATCATATGTTTGTAGTAAGAATACTAGTGGTGTGTGTTCTTTTATTTCAGGACATCAATAACATGTTAGGGTCATTGGATATGCGTTTGACTACATTGTTTGAGAGACAGAAACATCTGGAACGCAGAGACAATGAGCTCAGGCAACAGAAGAAGGAGCTTTTAGAGAGAGGAAACGGGAGGAGACAGTTGGAATCAAAAATTGGTGTGAAGTATGATAGGTAGGAAACAAGCCATATTATCTATGAAACGTGAACAATTTTAATAACAAAGGTATTTTGGCTTCCTCTTACTGCAGTGTGCTTTTACCCTTACAAAGTAACCAGTAGTTGAGCATCAGATACAGGTGATAATGAACACAAAGAAGGTGTTTAGAAATGGAGATGAAGACAGGATTTGAGAAACCATGTAACAGTGTTCCAAAAGGTTTTCTGTAATAAAATCATAGGATTCCAGTGAGAGATCATTGCAGTCATTTACCAAATATTTACCTTAGTCTTCTGTCTCGGTAGCACATACCTAGATAATAACATAATGTACATAAATGGTAGCCTGTAGTATGCCACTTGATACTGGCCTCCAGGGAGAATACAACAGACTAACACTGACCCTCTGATCCTGACCGTCCAGCCACTTTTTTAGCTAGTCTTCCATCCATCCAGAGTGTAGTCTTCCAACTTGAGTATTAGGGGAGACAGCATTGATAAAGTTAGAGGAATGCATCTGAATCCAGCAGCCTCAGAGGAAGGTGGGGCTGATGCAGCTTAACCCTCCCCAGTGCAACCAGTAGTGAGGCTGAGCCTGTCTTCCCAGTAGACACATTCACACAGAGCACATCTAAACAGTACCTATGTACATATTTACACACAGGCAGCCACACAGCACTGATGGACACACAGAGCAATTGGGCAAACACAGCACCACTGGCCTCATCATGTTCCTGCTCTGTCTGAGCAGGACGGGGCTCCCCTAGTGAGACTCCTACGCATACATATGGATGATGTGGATCCCATCAGCAGCTCGGTCCAGACACTGAGTCTGCTCAGTAGCTGCCCCTGGCCCTCAGTCTCCCCAGTTGCTGGTACCTGGACATGCAAACACCTGAGGCTGCAGCCCTGCTCCTGTTGCCTGTACAGGCTGCCTCACTCACCCATGTGTACACTCATTCAGAACTGGCTGGGTCTCCCTGGTTTCCCAGTAGCCAGCTCGGTGGTCTTGCCCTCAGAGACACACAGGCATACAAATGTGCAGAGGTAGCCTTGACTGCCCTAGTCCCCTGCAACAGCCAGTAGGCCTGTCATCTTACCCTTAAATACAGACACAGGCCAGCAGGTCTCAGCCCTAGAGACAGCAGACCTCATGGTCTCTGGCAGCCAGGCTGGACTCCCCTGGTCCCTCCAATAGCCATCTCCTCCTGTGGTCTCACCCTTAGTGACACACATACCCCCTTGGGTCCCAGGCCACTTCACCTGTTTGGCAGCTAGTCTGGCCTGGTCTTTGCTAGGGATCAAACACTCACTTGCACACCTGCACTTGTACAAGGTGGTGGCACCATGGACACATGGGCCTCTGACCTGTGGTCCCACTCCACTGGCTGTCGCTTAAGTCTACTCACTCTGGTCTTTCTAGTCACTGGCACTACAGACAAGCAGGCCCTCTCCTTGACTTGTAATCTGATGATAGTTGCTTGCACTTAGACTACCATACACACACATGGATGCTGAATAGAGAGTCCCTCACCCAGAA
This sequence comes from Ciconia boyciana, assembly GCF_034638445.1. Classification (NCBI taxonomy): domain Eukaryota; kingdom Metazoa; phylum Chordata; class Aves; order Ciconiiformes; family Ciconiidae; genus Ciconia; species Ciconia boyciana. The sequence goes on along the minus strand of NC_132937.1, from coordinate 57,751,275 downwards.
AAAGAATGAAAAATGGAACTGAATAAGAAGAGAGTGTGCCAACTGGGCATGGCTGGACGAGCCTATTGACCAGCCAACTATGTACATGTAACTGTTCCTTTTGTCCCCATATCCCTCTGTTTTCCCACACTTGTTCCTCTCCAAGTCATCTAGATCCCTCCCTTTCCCCGCGTTTGGTTTCTCCCCTGAATATCCAATAGTAAGTCCTGCACAGTTGCAAAATGCTTTTCTGCTGCATTCCATAATGTCTCCTATACCCCCAGGAAATAACCCTCTCAGTCCAGAGGGTGCTGTGGTGTTGACTTACTTTGTTGGGTTTCACACCTGGACACTGGTGCTGAGGCTGATCTGGGACAGGGTGTCCCTTCCTCTGAGTCCTTAATTTGGGTTCCTGTCTGCTAGGGTGCCCCTGTCTTCCTCTGGGTTTATGGAGGTGGCCAATTTGTGGGCGGATGGCTCCTGTGATGGGCCTGGGGGTAGCCAGGGTAGGGTATTATTTGGGGTTCCCCCACCTGCTATTGTCTCTCCTTTTTGGGTGTGCAGGTGAGCTTTTATCAGATAACCTAACAGAAAGCCTTGGTAAAATGGAGGTAAATGACAACCACTTGACCTCCTGTCATGCAGTTGTTTTACAGTTGGGTTCATCAGGTATGACGTACCCTTGGTAAATGCTTGCCAATTCTTCCTGATCACCTTCTCACTTATGCCCCTAGAATTGTTTTCTGAGGGGCATACTTGCTCCGCAATTTTCCCAGGGATCAAACTAAGAATGATTGGTTTGTAGTTTCCTGGATCATCCTCTTGGCCTGTTTGGCCATTTTTTAAGATCTCCAAATGCTTTGCAGCTCACTAAACATCATGATTATTTCATATGAAGTTCTTCATAATTATAAGTTTTTGAGGTTTAGATCTAGTGAAAATTCTGGGTTTCTGCAGTAAGTTGAGGACACAATTTTTTTTACTAGTGTATATATAACAAGAATTAAGCAAACCTCCTGAACTCTCCTACATTGTATTGTTGCAAGGAGCTAGCAGCAGAAGAAAAATGTAATCCTTACACTGATTTTTCTTTTTCTTTTTTTTGTAATCTGAAATTTACGGAAGTAAAGGAGTATGATTGCTCAGTGATGCCCTTAGCAGCCAAAATCATAGTTTCTTTAATTATGAAAATTTTGTCTTTTGAATTTCTTAGGTTTAAAGCGCATAGATTGGGAATGCCTCTAATGTATGTGGAAAGTCTAGGTATACAAATTCCTGTTCTCACTAACTGGTGGTTCATCACCAAGATTAAGAAATTTTGCATTTTTGTACAATTTATTTTTAATCAGGATTAATAAAATATTAATGTTATTAAATGTTAAAAATGTTATTAATGTAATTAAAATAATAAAAAATAATATGATTCCTCCCATAGCTTAAGACAGCTGGAACAAGATGCTATCAACCTAGAGAAGGAATCTCAACAGGCAAATGTAAAGATCAAAGAAATAAATACCCAAAAAGCAAGACTTGTTACTGAATTAATGCATCTCATAAAGGTATGTATTTTTAACTTGGTATGTGTTCCACTATTGTGAAAAGTCCAATTCTTGTAACTTAAGCAGGAGGTGTGCAACATTTGGATGTGTTACTGTAAATGTTTACAAGCTAACTTGCTTCAAGATAAACATCTTCTGAAGCTTTTATGAACTCGAACTTGTTCATCTGTCATTGATTCGATTTGTAGATCATTTGTGTGCGTTGATTTAGACTCTCAGTGACTGAAGTCTTACAATCCATGGTCTGATTCAGTAAATACAGGAATAAACTAGGAATTAACTGTGTAACCATTTCAGCCTGTACATTTTCAGAATACTGCATAATTCTGTGAACTGTTCCTTCCACCCTAGTTCATAACATCTTTTTGTTTTTATTGGAAAAAAGAGTAGTCATTAGTCATGTGAAAAATTGACCTGAAACTGTAAGGATCCATGATTGTGGAAGAGGCCTAGGATGGGAAAAGTACTCAGGTCTCAGGCTCCAATGTCATGAGGTTTTCTTTAACTCAAAAAAGAAGAAAACATTCTGGACTTAATTGTTGCTTTAGCTTAGCCTGTAAGCCCTAATAATGGGAGCTGCCACAAGGTGAATTTTCTTCGGTTTTTTTTTTAATAACTAAGGAACAAGAAACAGTTACTTTTAGTTCTAGGGGAATCTGCTTGTGCTTTTGCACTCAGCAAGAAATGGTGCCATTCTTGCACCCACTTTGAGCATGTGTGTTGTTCCTTTGCCATGCCTTACTAGCATTGAAATGTGTTCTTGCTTACTCCTGAAAAGAGTTGAGTATTACAGAATCACAGAATCGTACAGGTTGGAAAAGACCTTTAAGATCATCAAGTCCAACCGTAAACCTAACACTACCAAGACCACCGCTACACCATGTCCCTAAGCACCTCATCCAAACGTCTTTTAAATACCTCCAGGGATGGCAACTCAACCACTTTCCTGGGCAGCCTCTTCCAATGCTTGATAACCCTTTCAGTGAAGAAAAATTTCCTAATGTCCAATCTAAACCTCCCCTGGCGCAACTTGAGGCTATTTCCTCTCGTCCTCTCATTTGTTACTTGGGAGAAGAGACTGACACCCACCTTGCTACAACCTTCTTTCAGGTAGTTGTAGGGAGCGAGAAGGTCTCCCCTCAGTCTCCTTTTCTCCAGGCTGAACAACCCCAGTTCCCTCAGCCGCTTCTCATAAGACTTGTGCTCTAGACCCTTCACCAGCTTTGTTGCCCTTCTCTGGACACGCTCCAGCACCTCAATGTCTCTCTTGTAGTGAGGGGCCCAAAACTGAACACAGTATTTGAGGTGCGGCCTCACCAGTGCCGCATACAGGGGCACGATCACTTCCCTACTCCTGCTGGCCACACTATTTTTGATAGAAGCCAGGATGCCATTGGCTTTCTTGGCCACCTGGGCACACTGCTGGCTCATATTCAGGTGGCTGTCAACCATCACCCCCAGGTCCTTTTCTGCGAGGCAGCTTTCCATCCACTCTTCCCCAAGCCTGTAGTGTTGCATGGGGTTGTTGTGGCCCAAGTGCAGGACCTTGCACTTGGCCTTGTTGAACCCCATACAATTGGCCCCAGCCCATTGATCCAGCCTGTCCAGGTCCCTCTGTAGAGCCTTCCTACACTCAAGCAGTTACCTTTGAAGTGAGGCTGATTTCAATACACTTTAGTTGCTGGTATTTATATAATAAATAAAGAAGAAAATATTCCAAATGGGTGGGCTATTTCTGTTTGTTGATTGGCATGGACTGCAACAATTGGAGTGTTTCAGAGATCACTTTTGCGTCAGCTAGCCAAAGCAATTTTGAAAATGCCAAAGATTGGCAGAAGACACCTGCCATGTTAAAAGGGTTGCTTATGCTGTAGATTACTTTACAGAACTTGCAGAACCTTGTGCAGGTAATAACAGTACTGAAAAGTACCTCTTTTCAAAACTTGTGCAAATGCTTTGTATGTAAAACAGGATTTTCCCAGTTGTGTAAACTGTCCATTTCCCAGTATGTAAACTGTCCAAGTGTGTTGCTGTTCTAAAGTGCAGCCAAAGTTGTTTACTGACTGCTGTATGACCCGCCTGAAGAAGCGTCTTAATCTTTTTCACCCAGTATAGGAAAATGGATTTGACACATACTGTGTATTTCTCAGTATACCAGGGGTGTAGGGGAGGATGGATGGTATTTCCCTGATATAGTTATTGATTACAAAAGGGATTTATTTCAGTTGTGTATCAGCTTAATTTTGACACTTTGTGTGCTGTAGGAAATATATGCTAGTACATAGTGAAGGTGTTATGGTTTAGCACCACTCGGCAATTAAGTACCACACAGCCACTTGCTCATCCTCCCTCCCCCAGTGGGATGGGGAGAGAAAAAGCAAGAAAACTTGTGGGTTGAGATAAGGACAGATTAATATTTGGAATAATAATAATAAACTTGTAATGAGAAGGAAAACAACAAGAGAGCGAGAAAGGAACAAAACCCAGGGGGGGAAAAAACCAAAACAGTGATACAACTGCTCACCACCCGCTGACCAACGCCCAGCCAGTCCCTGAGCAGCGACCGCTACCCCCCAGCCAACTCCTCCCATTTTCTATACTGAGCATGACATCATATGGTATGGACTAGCCCTTTGGTCAGTTTGGATCAACTATCCTGGCTGTGCCCCCTCCCAGTTTCTTGGGCACCTGGCAGAGCATGGGGAGCTGAAAAGTCCTTGACCAGTGTAAACACCACTTAGCAACAACCAAAACATCAGCGTGTTATCAATATTATTCTCATACTAAAATCCAAAACACAGCACTATACCAGCTACTAGGAAGAAAATTAACTCTATCCCAGCTGAAACCAGGACAGAAGAGAATAAAATGGTGTGATACAAGAAAGATGTTTCATTATATGTTTTACCAAAGTTGTTGAAATCCATACATTTCTGGTCATCCCCAAACCAAACTTCCTGAATGCTTCCAGGTTTATGGGAGTCTGTGTACTTTCTTCAATAGGTTCTGTAGTTATATTAGCTGTAGGCTATTAAAGTGATAATAACTTAGGTAGTAGTATGTTTCAGGCATACTCACTTCTACCACAGAAGGAAATTTAGAACATGTATGGGATTTTTGTGTGTTTAGATCATATTGCCATCACGCACTTTTTTAAGAGTTCTGGGGCTTGTGTGGAACAGTCAAGTAGCGACAGGCTGCATGTATATTTACACAAATACAACACAAGGCATAGCGTACCTGGCACATACCTAGTACACATCAATACTTTACAACCAGTTGACAGAAACAGCCTTGTTCCACTGTTTCAGATTCTGGTACTGTTGTCTTTGAATAATCTTAACTTTTTCCATTTTATTTCCATTCCATTTCCTTTTGTTACAAATTTTTTTTTCAGTTTACTTTTCTGATAATTGTTTTTAAACTGTTTAAGTGGATTGGAAACAAATAAACTTATTCCTATGTCCAAGTTCACACTGTAGAAACTTTGTGTTGAAATGACAAATAGTAAAAGATCTCAGATCTTGGCTCCCTGTTGTGGTCAGAAGCTAACACTCTCAAAACTTCATCCTGCTGTAACCATCCTACCCCTAGGTCTAAAGCTGGAACCTTGTCCTCTGTTTCATTAAGAGATAATTCCTTTGTATTTATATGTCGATCATTAAAAAAAAATGGTAAACCAGTGTTCTCAGTGCTGTAAAGAGAGGGCCCCATAAGTCAAGGTTTGAAGCTACCCTTCACACAATCAAGAATGTATTGCTGATTTTGAAGCCTCTGGACCATTCCTGAGGCTGACTCGTTTAAAGAAGCAACGATTTTAATGTCAAAGTTGTCAGACCAGGTTCTGGGGATCACTAAAGCCTGTTAGGAAACTTCCAAAATAGTCTCCTTTTGTTGTCATACGCTATTCCAGTTAAGACAGAAGACACTAGAGTCACTGTACATCTAGTCAGTCATCTTGCATTGTCAGTGACAGGCACATATCTTATGTGTTTATTTTTTGACCTTCTTCCATCTGTGTGTGTGACTTACAAAGTCCACCAAAATCCACCTGTTGGATTCTGTCTCTGAGAAAGAATTGAGATGGCTTTGTCTTTTCTCACATTTCACATGTGAGTATATGGTGTAGGGAAAGAGAATGTGCTTTTCTGGTGTAAAATGGTTTGGTTGCAAGTGATATGTATATGCTTACAGATTAAAAGTACATGGGGACTATGCATCTTGAAGAGCTTGGGTCACCAGTAAGTCACCTTTCTTTTCATTGAATTTGACAGCCAGCAGCATTGAAGAGCTGAACACAGTGTGAGATTCTATGCTGTGACTAAAAATTGGATAGTTTCTAAAGCCCGATAGTGATTGTATCAGTTTTGACTCCCTTGTGGAAAAAAATTACATTTTCCGTTTTCCTTTGTAGAACTGCATATCACTGAACATCCTCAAAGCAGATTTGGTTCTTCAGAGTACTACAGTGGCTGCTGAGAAGAACAGACTAGAATCAGAGTATAAAGCAGCAAGTATACAGCTAAGAGCTGCAGAGGTAACCATTTATATGAATACTGGGATATCTACTGTGAAACATCTTCTGTGGAAGCCTTTATGGTGTAGAAAAGGATGCTTCTGTGGCTTTGTTTAGAAATGGGTATTAGTACTACTAAATATTTAGCCTTGATTTCTGTAGTTTGACTTCAGCTTCTTCATTTAAAGCTGAATAGGAGCTTTGCCTTCCTTAATTAAGACAGCTAAGCTTCTGTGAAAATGTGCTGAACAGTCATCATGTCCTGGATCTTTTTATTATAATGTATAGAGTGTGTAAAAAGGCTTGCTGTTATTTGGAAGTATTATTTTTCTTCTGAGTTTGTCATAGACAAGTAGCCACAACCCACATGAGATGCAAGCTCAAGATGAACCAGAAATTACTGTATCAGAGTGGAGCAGAGCTGTTTTGTCTTTCTTTCATAGCTTATTTTCTCGTACTGTAATTAAATGCCTTTTTTGTAGGACAGAAAGGAGGATAAACAGTCCTTCTATTGATCATATTAGGAAGCTATGCTGTGTTCAGGTAAAAAGGCAGTCTCTGAGGAATTAGTTCCACATACAAGTACTCTTTTCCCAGAGCAGAGGATGCTGTGATCTCTCATGGATTGGTACATAGAGGTCAATTTTTGTATTTGTGTAGTAGTACAATCTTTCAATGTACTGAGGGAAAAAACTGTCAAAGTACAGGATGGTAAGGTTTTTTTCCTTATCTTGCAAGAGCCAGGTTAACTATAACCTATTGCTAATTCAATTTGATCCACACCAAAAAAAAAAAAAAAATTGTTGTTAAATTGGAAAGCAGTTCAAAAGGTAAGTGGTAGTTATTTCGGATGGCTATGCACTTGCAAAAAGAATGACCTTGGCATGTATTTAAAAAACAACTTGAGGTTATAGGTATCATCACTTGCAGGAAAATTAGGAAGAGAACTTCCTAAGAGGAGCAGAAAGTAACTTGAAGTCAGAGATAAGGTCAGTATGTTGGTTGGAAAATTGCTGTTATATCAGTTCTCTCATGTGATGCAGCTCTTATTCAGACTTTATCAAAATCCAATGCAAATCGCTTCATTGCTGGAGCTCAGTAAGGAGTAAGAATGCATTACAAAGTTGTGAACCTCATGTAAGTAGTGTGTATTGTCACTGGGAAATTTATTTAATATTTTTAGTTCTCTCTGTCCCCCTCTTCTTCATCTGTTAGAGAGCAGCTTGGGCTGGTGCATAAGTCGATGTCTGGTCAGATCAGTAGACAGGAGTTGTAAGGTAAATGTGATAATTCTTGGTTAAACAAAAATTGCCTCTGTCCCTAGTGAAGAGGTGTTTGGGTCAGCTGAGGTCCCCGTAATGACTCAGTTGTCGTTACTGGGTTACATTCAACAACGTAAGTAGAGGAAATCATATCAGAGCTTATATTTTGGATGGTTGGTTCTAGGAACATGAAAAAAAAACCCAGAAAAAAACCCTAAAACCAGTAATCCTAGTGATTAGAATTTCGAGAAGTTTAACTGCTCTGGAGGAAAACTCTTCTGAATATTCAAGTGCATCCTAAGTTTTCACGTACCCAGAAGTCCAAAGCCACTCTTCCCTACATACTGCATGTTGAGTCTTTGAATTAAGTCTTTAGCCCCTTTTTTAGAAGTTCTTTTACCTGTATTGCCTTGTGAATGATGTATGTTGTACACTCTGTGGTTTGTTTCTTATTTTCTGCCTTGAGAGATACACTTTCATGGGGAAAACTCAGTATTTATTAGCTTCATCTCAAATTAAATGTTATTTGAAATAGTACGTTTAAATTGGCCCTTCCCTCCAACTTCTTGGTGGCTTTGGCTGTGATAATTTTTTTTTCTACAGCAGTACTGTGTTAAGGTAGTCTTGCTCCAAAGCTGCCTGCGAGGATGCCATCACAACACTTTGAGGAAGTCTTGGAAGCAGTTGTTGCGTGTTTTTAATAAATAAACAAACCTGCAAAAAGGAGGAAGCCAAACAGAAATAGAAATAAGTATGTTGTACAAAAGCTGCATAGTGGACTAAATTGGAGCCTAAACGTTACAATTATGGGATCATTAATTCTCTATTTAATCATCAGACATTTTTGTAGGTCATGTGCTGATCATGATGCATTCATTTAAATTGGAATGGTGGGTATCAGCCAAAGAAGCCGTGAAACTTTGTTAATACTTAGCGCTCACTCCTGGTGTTTATCTCCCAAGCAATCTTGAGTCTTTATAATACCAGAGTAAATATCTGATTAAGATGTGAAGCAAATACAAACCTCACGTAGTACATCGAAGCGAAGATCACATATGTTCCTTTTGTGAGGTCTTGGCACTGGGATACTGTGGAGAGAGCAGCATGTTTGTTGCTTTATGGTGGGTTTTTTTAACCACTTAGGTGGAAAGGCCAAAGAAGTACATGTTTTCGATCAAGTCAAGTTAGCAGCAACAGATTTCTGGGGTTTGTATTTGTCATTGTAGTTCAAGTGGGAACCTTAGTGTTATTTTAACAGCTCCTTGTATTTAATTTAATGAGCCTAAGAAGCAAATTTGTGTTTGTCACCCATACTGAACATTGGGAGGATTGTTAGCCCCATCTGCTCATTAGATAATTGGCACAGTTGCCTGCATGTTTATGACGGTTGTTTGAAAGAGTGTTGCTAATTGTCTTGCTTTGATAGCTTGTTAATTTTCAGGTTCATTTGGTGTAAATTTGTTTAAATAATTGGTATTAATACTCTGTATGTACATGGCAGCATTTGCTCCTTAAGCCAAGTTTTAAGAAAATGCAGATTCTGTTTTTCTATGTATAAATTTCAAAACTTCAAATAATTAAATGCTGTCACCAAGCATGCATTGAAACAAATTCATGAGAAAACATTGGCTACTGGTAACTATATTTTCTTTAACCAGCCTCTTATTTTGCACAAAATCAGTTGCAGTTCTGATGAGCACAAGAGAATACAAATTGCTTGTGCATACAGAATATAATTGGTTTCTGCTGTTTGGTAGATGCCTTTCAGGAAGCTGTAATCGCAGCCCTGCACTAGTACAGAACTTTCCTTAAGTACCTGGATAAAGCTCTTTTCAAGTTGGTTCTTATGCTGTTGGCTGAAACAAATGTAAAGCTCTGTCTAGGCTATGATTTCTTATGGTAGCGTCTCTGTTTAAAACAGTAATTCTTTCTACTTAGAGTTGCTTTTTTATCTAGATGATTTTACTGAGGCACTTTCAGGAAATCAACAGGAACCTTAACGTTACCATGCACTTTTGAATATATAGGAGGCAGAAGGAATCAAAACTTGTGTATTTTTATTTATATTTATCTAACTTTTATTTAGTGTGTGGCCATGACAAACTGGCAAAGCTGAATGAAAACTGAGGCTTAACCTTGTTGTTGAACTGTCAGTGCATTTATTCTAGTACGTGCTTCATAACCACATCAAATGTCTATTGTTTCCCAGTCTTCCTGTTGAATGCTGAGGTTTTCCTCTGCCCAAACATGTATTTTCCTTTTCACACTGTGAAGAATTTTACTTGCCTTAGGCTTGGGTGAGACATATTCAATATTGCATCTATTTCAGATTTTCAGTGCCTAGAAATCAACTCGAAATCTTGTTTCATGCAGCTCTGCAGGTTTTCAGGTGGGAGCTTTATGTACAATTGAGATCTGAGATACCATACTTCAGATAATTCAGAATTGACTTTGGCTCTGGAAATGGTCAAACACATAAGTATAAAATTGATGTTTCTTGTATAAAAAAGTATGGGTTTGTTGCCTTTCAGTGGATCATTGCCTTCGTTATCATGAGGTCAAACACATTTCAGATTAAGCCAGTTGGCTTTTAAATTTCTGAGATCCAAAACATAGTCCAGTTTTAATTTAGAACTTTCTAAAATGTTCCTAAAAAATTGTTTATCAAATGCATTACAGGGCATATGCAGATATGTAATGGAACATAAGCGTTGTGGTGTACAGTTTTATTTGCGCTAATTCGGAATGTCCTAAGAGCTTGGCTGTAAGCAAAAGGAGGGCCATCCTCCACTTGTTGCTGTTTTATCTGTATGTAATGCCAGTCCTTCTTGCGCCCATGTGACATTTTCCTCCTTCTCTATAATAGACTTTATGAAGGGGAAGAGGGGGGAATCTAAAAAAGGCCTTTTTTTTTTTTAACTTTTCTGAAAACATCAACACAGTGTTGAAAAATATATTTACAGTGTGTTTGTGAAGATTGTGAAATGCTTATCTCTAATGCAAAATCTATTTCCTAGTGCTTGGTGGAGAGAAGGAAAAACAGGATTTTTGAGTTGATATATGCTATAGAGAACAGCAGACCTAATTCTTGAGTGAGTGTGAGAACTCCATTGATGATCACTCATGATTGTATCTGTTGCTACTGCTTCTGTTGTATTTAGTGAATAAAGATTAATTAAATTGCCAGAAAGTAATGCAAGTTGCTATCAGTGTCTGTGTCCTGTATTTTAAAAATGTGGAATAAACTTTTATCTAATTGTATAATCTCCAAATGAACACTTTGAAATTTTTTTGCCACTGGAGGGCTCCCATTTAACTAAAGTACACAAGAATAAAAATTGGGAAGGTAAAGCTCTCCCAAGTGTAGGAACATAACTAAACTTTCCAAACTGTCAGAAGAAAGTTCTGAAGCAAAATATTGTGCATTTGGATTTTGAGTTAGAATTTTGTGCCTATGAAAAAACTGAAAACAGTGTATTTCCGTGGTGTAACTGTAACTGTCTGTTAAAAAGATGGGTTGCATGTGTAATCACTGAGTAAATGTATACTAAAATAACTTGGATTAAAAGCTGCAGCATCTTGGTATGTACTCCTTTTCATTTCTAAGTGGCTGGCAGCTCCCAGCTATCTGCAGTTGGGTGCTCACCTGAGCTGGGAGACAGCAGCAAGCAGTTACTCCCAAGCACTGCCAGCTCAGCATTTGGAAGCAGCAGGCCTGCGGTAGGGACCACATGTATAGAGATAAGTGAGTGAGGTTTCTGGGGCAGAAGGGAAGAGATATTTAAGGCTCTCCAAGGTTTTTGCCAGAATACTGCTTATTTGAGATAATCTTTAGCTTAGTGTTTCATGAAGGTATCATATTTTGTGTATTATGTTTCAACTACTGTTGTGGTAACATTGTGTTATAAAAGTCATAGGGCTGGACTGGCCACTTACCTGTAGTAAGCTCCAAAGAGTTTAGCCTTGAGACCACTGTTCAAAATCAGAAACTACCTGCTTTTAACTTATTTTTCAGCACTAGTTCAAAAATTATGCGTTTACATTTTGTATTTTGCTGGCTGTATTACAGAGGTAGAATATGAAACAGCAAAGGAAGTACATCTGATTGTGTAATTATGATGTTGACTCTGTAAAATTTCAGCTAAAATACCATTCAGTGTACATCATGTCCGCCATGTTCTCCCAAGCAGATAAATACAGTTAAATGGGAGCTAATGAAGAATAAGGCTCACAGTAGCTGTGTTTTAGCTTATAGAGAATTTCCTGTAAAATAGTCTATTTTGAGACATATATTGAATCTACGTGCACACTTGTCGAGTTGAGAGAAAAAAAAATTTAGCTATATTACAAGAACAAGCTTTTGATAAGTTTTCCTTGGCATCTGTTGACTTCAAGCAGAGAGGCAGAATGAGTTCTATATGTTGAAACAAAGATTTTCAATCTTTAAGCAGTCTGATTTCACCTACATTCTCTGATTCGGATGTTGTTTGTTGCCAGTGTGCTAGTGTCACCTCTGGAAATTTATAATAAAGTAAAAAAAAAAAAGTGTATTTTAATATCTCTAATATCTTTTCTAACAGCAACAATTCCGTGAACTGGATGATAAGAAGCGAGTTCTTACAGAGAACTGCAAGGAATTGCTAAAAAAAGCTCGACAGGTCTGCAAACTGAGTCCAGATCAATATCTTCCAAAAGAATTTCAAACGGTATGTACAAAAACAAATCTCCACATATCTCTTACATTTTGGATGATGTACAACATTCTAACTTCTCCAGCAAAGAATGTTATATATTTTATATTAGAAAGCTACCAGTGAAGGATCATGTGTACTTCTGTCAGTGTTGACTCACCCTTTTAAAGCACCTTTAAGTAGTGCTGGGATATCCCCTGACTATCACTTTGTTATGAGTACATGGGGGACAAAATTTGATCTGAAATTTCTTGCTGTAATAGAACAACACAAAAGAACTGAAATCTGGGCCTGCCTACTTACCCGGAGGTCTTCCCACAGTCTCTAGAAGTATTTGTGTGGCTTAACTAGCATAGCCCCTGGCTTATACCAAGTCTGTGAGCATCTGTACCTGCACAAGGGAGGCAACTAAGCATCAATTAGTTGTGTATATTTGTTACATAGTAGCACTTTTAGCCTTCTTTCTCTGTCCAGAATAGTTTGTGAGGCAATCTTGCTATGTTAAATTTTGAGTATGTGACATCCTGATTAAAAGTTACAGAATATTTTATGGCTTATTCGATTTCTTTTTAGCAAACTTGAGGCCTTCATTAGCATTGCTGTGTAACACATGCATCCTTTCTCTTGTAGGCTTTTCAGGCTCTTCCGACCACGTTGGAAGAAATTGATGCTTTTCTGAATGAAGAGAAAACCAGGGCCTCCTGTTTCACAGGCCTGAATGCTTCGGTATGTTCACTGCTTTCCCTCTGCCCTCCCTTCCCCCCCCTCCACCCGTATTGTACTTGCTTCCCACTCTGTGCTAGATCTCTTGGTATAATAAGCTAGACAGCAGGAACAATGTGCTGTAAATGCCAGATTCTGCATCTATTAGAATTTTAAGTAGGTTTTTCCAAAAGAACAGTGTGTTCTCTGCATTTCGGGAGAAAAAAAAGTTGCAGTAACCCGGAATAAGCAATGCTCTACAGTTCCGTTGCTTTAAAGCTAGAAGTGTGTCTTGTTCAGTGTGCGGTGCAATAATCTATATAGTTGCATTTTAACAGAATCGGTGCAGTGTGATATTTTCACAGTGAAGGTTAGAATTGGCAAACATTTTGTTGACTGCTTGTTTTTTTTATTCTGGCAGGTTGTTGAAGAATACAATAAACAGACACAAGAAATACAGCAGTTGACAGAATATCTAGAGGAAAAGAAAAATGAATTGGATAACTATAAGCAAAACATTTCACAGGTAATAGCTGAAGTTATGACTTCTGTATCAGTATGTCTTTATTAGAATAGAATGTATGTACAGAAATAAAAGGTAACATTCCAACTTGTCTTGAGTACTTACAATATTTTTGAATTTAAATACTATCTCTAAAGGAAAATTCAGTTATTAAAAATGGTTTGACATGGATATGTCTACTTCTAGGTCAAAGAAAGGTGGCTAAACCCCTTGAAAAAGCTGATTGAGCAAATTAATGAGAAGTTCAGTAACTTCTTTAGTTCTATGCAGTGTGTTGGTGAAGTTGATCTTCATGTGGAAAATGAGGTATGATCTATTTTTCATATGGAAGAATAACATTTATGTGTTCGTGCATCATCTTTTGCTTGTATATTGCTAGAGAAAAAATAACAAGTCATTTGGATTGTAGGAAAGATGTTCTTTTTAAAAAAAAAAAAGAACTTTTACTGATGAACACACTTTTTTGGTGATAGAACTGGCTTATCAGTCTGATTAAAGGACAATGAGTCTTTGTCCAGATGCATAGGACTTCAACTCGCTGACTTTTGGAAGCTTCTTGCAACTTACAGGGCTCAGTTAGAAGCATTGTATTTACTTTAGCTGTAACACAGATTTATTAAGTTAAGTGATTTTAGTCTACATTTTTAGCTAATTTGTGCTATTCTATTATCATTTAGTGGCTAAATGTACTGTTATTAAGTGTTGTATTGATTTGGTTCTACATGTAGTTTCTACTCAAGTCTGCTGGCATTTTGTCTGTTGTGGAAGTAGCAGTCATTTGGCCCAGCTTGTTATGCCCTCAGTAACATTTATAGGCGGGGTTTACCTTTGATGAAGAGTTTAAAGCATCAGTAGTACCCTGGGGAGAGATATTTAGTGCAGTGGGCTGAAGAGAATTTGGGTATTTTGTTTTAAATTGATCTCTGTAATGATGATTTTAAGACTCTCATTATGTAATACATAGACTCCACAATAGTGAAAGTTGACACTTAAATATTTTTTTGCTGTTGTAAATTACTTGAGCAGCATTTCTTAAAATATTTGAAGTGGTAGTTATTATTGGGGGCAGAATAGTGACTGACAAGGCTCTTTACATGATCTGCATAAAAATGTTTACATAGAAACTAGTATTATGAAACAGTAGGACATTAAAACATGGACTTTTCAGTTCTTTTGATGGTTACCTACAGAGTCAGATCTATCTTACACAAATACTATCTTTTATCTAAAAGTAAGAGTACACAGAAAAACAGTACACAGAAAGTGCACAGAAAAACAGTACACAGAAAAACAGTAAAGCAGTTTAAAAGCAAAGGGAGTCTAGACTGTCTTTCTGAATATCTTCTTTGGAAGGTCTTGCTTTTCTTTTGCAAAAATGTCACAAATAGTTAGCTAGTGGTACTGTGCCAATGACTAAAACTTTTTCCTCAAGGTATCAACGTCTATAATACAGTGAGGTGGATAACCTGTTCTAGAGCTTGGATTCCTTACCCTTCTTCTCTGCAGGAGACTCTTTTGCCCTGACCTGTAAATATCAAAAGAGAAACTCTTGAGGCAGAATTATCTTTGTTAGAAATATTCCTGTGACACTGAAGCTCAAGCCTCTGTTAGCCTGCCCTGCAGGAGCCTTGAGATCTGATGATGTCCTTGGTGACAGTACCTACTGTCTGAAACACTTCACTAGGCTCTTCCTTGACATCCTAGCAGAAACCTCAGTGAATGTTCTGACTTTCCTTGGTAGCACTTGGTAACCAGAATTCAGAGTGCTAGCAGTGATAACTCTCACCTTCCTCAATTCCCCACAGGGAGTTTTGAGCATCATTCTTGACAGGTCCTGGAATATCTGTCAGTTATATGAACTGGCATTTCCAGTAGTCTGGCAACAAAGGCCTGACTTTCTGATGCCATTGCGGCTGTGCTGGAGGATGCATCTTTTTTACTGGAGTTTTTGGCAGCCTGTACCTTGGAAACTTCTCCGAGCCTAGTTTCAGTCTCTTCTAATGCATCTGAAAGTACAGTGTGCCTAGAGACCTTAGGTCCTGGTTTTTATTTCTCCTTACATGAAGTCATTGTGTCCTTGATGTCCCACAGCCCCATCCTTTTCCAAAGAGTGTAGCAAAAGCTCTGCAAGTATCTGTTAGAGAAGAAACAGGAACTAAATTGTGAACTTAAGGATATTTTTTCACTCCACTGTGCTAAGTGTTCCTGGTCATAAGCAAGCCAGACTGTGGGTCTGTTGAGATTGATCCTGACAATCAAGTACCAAATCCTACTAAAATGGAGAAAGTTCATCTAAGCTATGGTGCTGTTATCTTCACTGATTAGGAGAACGTCTTACTAGCTCCCCTTAGCAAAATACCACCTCCAGAAAGGTCAGTGCAGCAACATTCATTTGTTTTGAAAGCATGCCCCATGATTTTCCTTCTTAGCCGCCTGATTATCAGGCATGGCTATCAAACTACAATCTGCAAATCCAAGAAGCTAATTATTCTTCTGATAAGCTGCATTAAATGCTAAAGAAAAAATTTCTTCCATAGTGGGGGAGAATGAAATGGTAACCAAAATCAGCTTGCAAATAGTTTTAGTGGCATTAAGCATTGCTTTGTTCCAGTGTGTCTGTCATGGTCATATAGCACTCCTTCTCAAGGCAGGTCTTCAGTTTGTCTTTGGAAGTGCCAACCTATTGCTGACAGGGAAGAACATCGAGGATGAGAAAGGTGACCTGTCTTCAAAATTGGAAAAAGTTGGCACTTAGCAAACAGGAGTTTATAACTATGTCAGGTCACCTTCATTCTCTCCTAAAGTGTGTATGCATTTGCCTCAGCCTCAAGGATTCACAGTTCCATGTTTCTGTAATACTGGTACACCAGAAGCACCAGAGTTTTGTAGTACATGAAAGTAAATACTGGTATAAGACCTTACACTTTCCAGTCCTGAGAGTGTTTCTCTGCCTGCAGGTGTAGTAAAACACCAGGAACACTGAAAGATGGCTTGTTCTTCTGATTTAGCAGATTAGCTGATCTGAGAGGATTTGACAGATCCTCTCCCATGTTAGATGCTATCTCGTATGTACATTACTCATCCCAAAGCAAGACCTGAAGGCAGCAAAGAAGCTGAAAATTGTTCCTACAGACTTGAAGTTCCTTAAGACAGTTTTAAGACTTTAAGATGGTATGGCTTATTTAGTTCACGGTGGCTTTTAGACCTTGTTGTGCTTCATAAAAGCTGCCCTCCAGTGGGACTCTGCTCTGCCAGGTCACCCAGGTTCATATGCCTTTTGATGACTGTGGTATGTGGCAATCTGAACCAAACTGGCATGTGCCAGGTTCTGTGGGATGGGCTCCTCATTGTCTCTTTGCCACAACTGTCCTTTCTAAATCTAGAAGTATTCTGTGAGTAACCATCAGGAATCACCTCCACTCCTTTCTTCTACCCTAAGCATTACGATTGTGTTATCAGGAGAACATGAGTCAATGACCTCCAAGTGCAGGATTTACACTTCCACAGTGAATATGGATAGACCTCTTGGAATTAATATTCCTGAAACTTTTGAATCTTCCCTGTAGCTCTCATTAACTTGATAGGTGCATGTAAAGATTGTGTCTTATGTAGACCAAACAGTAAGCCATCAGTATGGGCTTTCTACACGGAGGATTGCATTCCCATTCCTGCACTGAGCTTACCTGAACTTCAGAAATATTAGCAAGTACTCCAAAGATTTCTTTTTTTTCCTCCAATCATGAATGTATTTCCTTGCATGGGCCTTCTTTTGAACCACATCTGTTATCCCCACACCTATGCATCAATGACTCAGACTGCTGACAAGTGTCAGTTTTCTGTTAAAGAAAAGGCCAGGGTTGGAATCCTTGGGTGTGGTTTTCCTGACTGAGTATGAAAGGGAAATAGCTGTCATGGTGAATTTTGTAGGGGCTTTGTATCTCAATCTGCTAGTGGAGGAAAAGTGAAGGATTTAATTAGACTACTTGCACTTGAAGAGGTTCAGATGGGATCTTAACCTATACACATACACATCCCATTACCCCACTCTTCCAGTTGATAGCATCATGTACCCTAATGCTTTTGTTCTGATTAATGGAATTTATAGGGGCATTGCTTTCTCCTTTTTCTAGCCAAGAATTTTTTTCTTGTCTATGTTCTTAATATGTATGAAGTCTTTTTTACCAGGGATTCAGAAATTAACAAATCATTGCCATAGGGAGGGAGTGGTATTGAAAATTCTCTATCTAACAAGAATAGATCAGAGTTAAGGAAAATATATGAAACAGAATTAATATACTGATAGTAAGTTGAATCTGAGTAGTTCATAGACTCCTGTAGAACATTTGACATAGATTTCCTTTAATTTGCATGCCATTATCAAATAACCTGTAGTACAGAGAAACTGAGTTTAACAGGTACTGGCTTTTATAGGAGGAGTACGACAAGTATGGGATTCGCATTAGAGTCAAATTCCACAGTAACACTGAACTTCATGAATTGACTCCATATCATCAGAGTGGAGGTGAGAAAAGTGTTTCCACTATGTTGTACCTGATGGCTCTACAGGAACTCAACAGATGTCCTTTCAGGGTTGTAGATGAAATAAATCAGGTGAGGATCAACTGTGCAGTATATAACCTCTTACTATACAGATGCTTATGACATAGTGGAGAGAACAGACTTTTTTTTTTTTCTTTTAGGGAATGGATCCAATGAATGAGAGAAGAGTTTTTGAAATGGTTGTGAAAACTGCCTGCAAAGAAAGCACGTCTCAGTACTTCTTTATTACACCAAAGGTGCGTGGCAGAAAATGAAATTGAAAGTTTAATGTGTAGGAGAGTTGAGTTTTGTGTGATAATTTCCCTATAAACACTGTATAACTTATCTCTGTTTTACCTAAGAAATTAATATTAAAGGGTAACTGTGAGAGAATTTGTCCATTTTTAAGGACAGTCCTGGCAGGAATTCCTACAACTTATACCAAGGCTCATCTCATCATAAACACATTCCGAAATTGTGGCCTCTGTGGAAGTACCACAAGTTAACCACCAGTGGATAGGGGTACCATGTAACAAGGCTGTCAAATGTAATGCCTCTAGCTCACACAGAATTGGGATTGTAGTAGAGACCAACTTCCAAGCAAGTCAGATGATAGTGCTGCTGACATCAGAAAAACTAGAGGAGTCCCAAATTAATGGAGGAAAACTATTCAAGTAATAATCTGAGATTTATAAGCTCAGAAAAGGTCAGTGCTATGCTCCATGGACAATGGCTTGAAGAGGACTTTTCAGTCAAGAATGACCAGTGCTTAATTGTGCTCTTCTGTTAAAATTAAAAAAAAAAAAGTCATAATTGACTTACTAGGTGATGCGGTGATGTGATGCTGTGGCTTGAAAGGACTAGTAAGTAGGGTGGCTGTTCACCTGCACCTTTAGCAGAGGCTAATATTATGTTCAACTCGATCCAAGACAGATTGAACCAGTAAAGGTTACTTGGTATACCAAGGACGCAAGCATTCAGTAATGGGCTATACGCTTTTTATTCAGATACCAGTTCTCCTGCATCCCGTACTTCACTATATTTTAGAAAATTTGGCTGGTGTGTACTATTTTTTTTCTGTAAATAGCAGTTGAAGGACCTGAGAAAAGCCACCTACAGCGTTTACCTGACTGAAAGCAGGAGGAAGGTGGTGCTTGTTGTTCCTTCTGATCTTGCAGTATACTTACCTCCGCACAGTTTGGTCGTTTCCTGTCCACATTACCTCTTTCTTGTTCTGTGTGTTATCTATCCCCTTTTGCCTTCTTGCAATTTCTCTCCTTATTGGATCTTTTTTTCTGTGCTCTCTCCTCCTTTGAGAAATAAGAGAGTGGTTTGGATGTTGAAAGGACAGAGATAGCTCTACTAACTATAATGCTTCCCACATATAAGGAACTGTAGAAAATTACTGTCTAGGGTTCAGAGTCTGTTTTAAAAGTTGTGCTCATTGTCAAATTACTAAGAATAGAGAAGGGGGAAACTTGAGTGTGCAGACCTAACCCCAAAGATCAGAGTAAGCATGAGAAAGCAGAAGAAAGAAATTTCAGAGGCTTAAAAAAAAAGTCCGTTTAACATTATGGTAAGAAGAAGATCAATGGATGTGTTGCACCACTATTCAGCAGCAAGAGATGGTGTTATGAAGAGGTGGCTGATATTTCTTCTTTCCTCTCTCTCTCTCTCGATCCAACTGCAAGTAGATGATCACCACAGTTAACATGGTGAAGTTGTGGTGGCCTGCCACAAAGAACATTATTGAGACAGCACTTCATGTAAAGGTTTTAGCCAGTGAGATGGTTTGAGTGGGCTGCATCAGAGGATAATTAAAAGGCTGTGCAGAGCAGGCTGAGAAAGCCAGACTCTGCTGTTCAGTGGCTTACCTGGAGTTTCTGAGCCTATGCTATATGTCATCACTTACTAGAAAGCAAGTATGTAATCACATACTAGAAAGTACAACAAATTGTCATACTAAGCTAAGTTCCATGTATGTATATAGTGGATACAGGAAAAACTGTTATCGTGGTTTTTTTCAGTATGTTGACACTTTCCCCAGATACATTTTTAAGCAAGCTACAGAGGGAAAGGGGTATAGACTAATATGCAGTAGAGTTGATTGGGAAAATTGTATTCTGAACAGTTGTGATTCACTGTCAGAATGAATAGATGAACTGACTCTGTTCCTTAGGAGTCTTGGGCTTGAAAATCAGTATTTTTAATATAAATCTATGCTGAAACAGATTACATTTATTAAACATGCAAATAATCACCATGTTGGGAGTGAATGCTTCTTTGCTGTAGAGCAAGATTGGAATTCAAAACAGTCATAGATTAAGTGACTTTATTTGAAAACAGGATGCATTTCAGCACAGACAAGCATAGGACTTGGTATTTAAGTGGGGAAATCAACAACAACTTCTGGTCTAAGGCATACATGCTTAAATGACTGGGGAGAGAGAAGTTACTGTGGATAACAAGCTGAACATCAGTTGCGAGTAAATCGTTAAAAGTCATGCTGAGCACTGCAGATAACCCTACAGCTTGCATGACATCTATCAGTCTGCTGGGCTTGTGCCTGACAAGATTTGGACTATGGTAAGTGTCTAGCTTTGGCTGTTACACCTCAGAAAAGTAGTACAGTGGCTGGAGTTACTCCAGAAGACAGCAGTGCAGCTTTTAGGAAGTTTTGAAAGTTTTGAGTTTCCACTAATGGAAATTGCTTAGCTCAGAGGAGCACAAGGCTGAAGAGAGACGTAATAATTGTGCCCAAGTAACTTTACCTCCTGCCTTGCCCTGGCAAAAAAGGAAAAACGGACAATATTCTCTTCCCATTGTGGATACAGCAAAAAAATAATGACCTCATTTGCAGCAACAAGGAACAGATTAGATACGAAGCTTTTCTTGTAGTAGAATAGTGAAGCACGGAAATTGCCTGAAGAATGAGTGGAGTCTCTTTGGGGGGTTTTTAGGAACAAATATACATTATCTGTCAGAAAGGCTATAACCCTGCTATATTGACCTTTTGAAATCTGAGGCTTTACTTAGACCTCCTTCACCTTTTTTAGATAATGGGGAACATCTCTTCTAGCTATTTTGACTTTGGTTTTTGTGTTTTTCACCAGCTCCTGCAGAATCTCACTTACAATGACAAGATGACGGTGTTGTTTGTCTACAATGGACCTTTTATGTTGGAGGCAAACAAATGGAACTTAAAGGCTTTCTGTAGGCGGCGGCGGCGACTTGGAAGGATGGATGAACAGTGATACATATTTATATATATAAAGTATATAATGGTTTTGTAGAACTTTTTGGAACATCTGGCTTTCAGGACTTCAGAAATTGTGAAAGATGAGAACCTGCAAAGAATTGTGAAAGATGAGAACCTGCAAAGAATTGATGACTAAGAACTTTTATTCTTAAAACTTGTGTAAAAGTGTAACAGATTTGAAGTGCATGATTTTTTTTCAAATTTTTCATAGTGGCCTCTTTCTCCAAAGAACCTACTTTTTCTCAATAGTAGTTTTAAATAAAAAAGAAGTTTCTTGTATTTTGTTATTTTACCAGTAATGTAGCATCAGAAGTACAGTTAATTTTTCTAGGTTTTACTGGACTAATTCTATGTCTGGGGTTTTTTTTGTTTGTTTTTATTTTTCAAAAAATTTGAATTTGCTTTTGGTAAATAGCGTTCCTCTAACATAGTTAAGGATGTTCTCCAAACTTTTCCTATTGAAATGGAAACTTTTCTAATGAATGAAGAAGATGATGTGTAGGAAGAGAATGGTTTGTAAGTAGCTGTATGTTGGTTTTTGTTTTGTGAAAATATACCTGAAGTTAATATAAAGAATATACTATTGTTAGAGTAATATACTTTGTTATTGTTATTTATTATTTTTGAGCTAATGTTCCATTTTGTATTCCTGGAAGGATAAGGTCTTTATTTTTCTAGCAAGTCTCTCAGCAAGCAGACGGACAAAGAGCCAGGTTTTTCTGAAACAATGTGCTAGTTACCTTGCAGAAGTAAAACTAAGCAATATATAACTTTTTGGGGTTTTTTTTAAATAAAACTTGATAAGTTTTTGATGATAGATGAAGAAAATAGTTCTGCTGATTTCACATGTAAGTTAAAACCAGGAGGCTTTTTACAAGGCTTCAGCTGCATTGGAGTGATTGTATACACAATGGCTTTTCAACAGATAGCCTTAAAATACATTAGTGGGGTTTTGGCCATAGCTGTTAAGCATGTAGTAGATGTTATTAACAGAATGTTCAATACCTAAAAGAAATTCCTGGTTATTTAGTTAACTAAGAAAAAAAAATTAACTTAATACTGAATTGTGAAGAGTATTATTTGTAAAGAAATGGAAACTACAGTTGGTATGTAAAATGTACGTAAAAATGGTTGAGTCCCAGGACACCATCTGAAAATATGCAATATCCTTGTTTTCACGGGAGGGAGTAGCCTTCAATAGAATTTTATACAAAATTTGGTGTCCGCTTGATTTTGAGTGGGAGTTTTTTCCTAACAGCGTCCTGTCAATGAACTTTCTCAATGGAATTGATATGTCAGGCTTTTTACATTAGAATGTTAGAAATAAAATAACCCATTGCAAAACATAAGCAAGGATCTGAAAGGTTTTGGGTATTAAAAGTTAAGTACTATAACTCTTGTTTTGAATAGGTGAGCCTTTAACGGTATAGAGCGCTACACATTCTTATATCGCAGGCCACTGTTGATCAATGGAGCTCTGTCTGACTGTGAAATGAGTTCCTGGAATAAGTTCCATGAGGATTAGTGTCCATACACAAATATTTGACAGAAGAACTGAAAGAGTGTGGAAACTCAGGCTGTAGTCCAGGGATTGAGTGGGCCAGCAGAGTATCCTCGACTTAATTGAGGCTACAGGCCTATCTGTCCACTGTATTGCAAGATCTGGGTTTTAAATGTGTTCTTTGATCTTCAAAATACTTGGCTTCTTGTATCCCTGAACTCTTAAGGTTAATTTTTTTTTAATTGAATGGAAAAACATACATTCTGTTTAGTCTCTGAGGATCACTATATGAATAGTGCAATTTGTTTTCAGTGTCTAAGTGAAACTACTTACACGAACATGTGTTAGGACTCAATTCTTCTACGGCTAGACAGCACTGACTCTCTATTCTTAATGGTGTCATCTTAGAACTTCATGGGATTTCTCCCTAGAGTTCTGTTCCTTTCTCATGTTTCAGGCTGAGGTATGAAATGTAACTCTGACTTATCTCAAAAATTATGTCATCTGGATACCTGCCTGCCACACTGCACAAGTGAAGAGGATGACGGGCTTGCGGGTCTTTGCTTTTTCCTTGGAGGTCTGTCAACTTTTGACCAGAGGTCCTGATTTCGACATATCTGGCTACAATCTTATTATGACACTGTCATTCGTACTAACTTACCCCAGACAGTGTAACGAGCTGCAAAACCATACCACTGTCATGTTACTGACCAATAGAGCTTCGCTATCCAGTAGCACTGCTAGCTAAAGCCTTTAAAAAAAGAACTGTAAAACCAACTTTGTATATAAAAGCAGCCATTGCTATTTGCAAATGGGTTATACAACATGACTGTGTGTCTCCCATACAGCTGTTCCCATTAGTAACCTGCTAATTTGCGTGACAAGTACATCCCATCCACATACAGAGACCTTCTGGCTTAAAAGGAAGGCTTTTGAACAAGAGAATAGGATAGTGTATTCAACCATGAAAATCCACACCGAGTCGCTTAGTGTAGCTACAGCGTTATTTAGCATTCCTTACCCGCATATAGGGCCCTTCCGTGCTGCCAGCTTTCTTGTTCCTCGTGCTTTGCTACTGCTATTCAGCTCCTCAGGGACTCTTGCTATAAAAACCCATGGAATTAATTTCAGTGTAACTTTGAGGAGGGGGGGATGAGTGGGAGTTTAGGTTAAATATACACGTAGTATCCAACTTTTCTTGCTGACTAGACGGGACCTCTGAAAAAAGTAGAAGTGGAAAGACCCCAAATAGTTCTGACAGCTGAAGTATAAATTGAGCTTTCTCCAAAAATAAGTACTTTTCCTGTTGTTTAGACCAGCTGAAGACTATGGCAAAGATCCTCTTCCACCACCATCTGCAGTTCTGACAAACATCTGTGTCTGCTCATGTATTGAGACAAAGAGAGAGAAGCAGCATGGAAATTGTGACTTACTGTGAGAAATAAAAAGATCTTGAGAAGCCAAATACTGAAAAGCATTTATAAATCACCTTTTACTGTATTTTATGACTGTAAACAGCACTCATGCATATACGTTATTGTTAACTAGGAGAGATGGCTTAGTTGGATGAAGCAGCAGACTACAATGAGGAGGGACCCTTGCACAACTACAATGCTTCTACCATGCTTACATGAAGCTTAGGATTTTATTGTAAGAAAAATAAATGAGGCCTGTTAAGGCTGTTGCTGACTGGGAGCATCTATTCTCCAGGCTTTGGAGTTGGTGGTAGATGATGAGACACACAAAGCTGGTCTGGGCTGCAGGATGCTTACTGAAAAGTACGGTCGGTGCTCTTCAGAGGCCAGGATAGGCACTTGCTCCAGGCCTGATAGAAAATTTTACTTAGAGTTAATGCTACTGGAGGCTCTTGTGTATGGTTCATGCCAAGATGCCCCCTCTTTTGTTAGTCAACTCTCTGGCTGATGTTTCCTTTCTGGAAGCCTCTGGACCATCTTCAAACACTGCTTCCTATGGATTGTGGAAACTGACTTGGTTTTCTTCCATGAGCTTGCAGTTACCTGCTTGTTCCCTTAGCAAGGCATCTTAATTTTCTGAACATCTCTTACTAATAGGCCTTAATTTTCACCTGCCTTGCCCCATTCCCATGCCATTGCATAGGATCTTCTTGAAAGCAAAGTGTTAGAGCAGACAGATAGGTAAGATGTGAAATTTGTCATTCTATTTTACAAACACTTGCATAACATAAACATGTCGTCTATGCTCTCCATGCTTAGGCTTTGGATGGTGGGGTTTACCTGGGGGAGGGAAGGAAATGTGGGGAGGAGATCTGTAATTCAAGATGCTCGGTGTTTGCTAAGCTGAGCAGGGGTCCTGTGGCTGTCCCCAGGGCTTGGCTAAGGGATGGTCCCACACAGTGCATAATTCCTTCTCTTGTCCCTGCACCCCAGCACCTTCAACACCGCCTGTGCTGGGAAAGGAGCGCCACACTGAGGTGAAAGGCTGTATTGGCTCAGCAATACCGAGTACCTCTGCATCAAAATATATTGTAATTTTATGGCAGTTGTTTTGATGTTGCATGCATCATTTCCCTGTCCTCTCTCCTGTCTTTATTTGGCCTGCTTCTTGAAAGGTGCACTGTAGTTTCTTCTGATTTGATTGGCACCATATCTGATGGGAGGTGTCTGGCAGGAGAGCTGCATCACGGGAAGCAGGGGGAACCTTGGCACTCCAGCTTCACTGTAAATAACTCTGAGCCGGAATTACTCTCTTCAGTTCTGACTCACTGAAACACAATGTCCAAAATAAATTTTCCTAGAACTTTTTGTTACAGAAGCATTTTTTTCCAGTACCTTGCTAATTAAGAATAAAACCAGGATTCAGTACATCACAATTTGGAGAGGAAGGAGATGGGGAAGGGAATTAAATCCACCTCTGCTCCAAGAAAAATCCTCCCACTGTCCCAGCCTGAACATCTGAAAATCACAGGAATGTTTCTCTGCTGTTGCACTCACAGACTAGGCTTGCCAAGAGCCACGCTTCTTCTATGAGGCTCATTGATCCAGCTGTCCTTTGCGTATTAGGACAGCCTGGATGAAAGGCAGTGTTTTGTATGCAGGGGGTGATTTAGTAGATACTATACTTCATTTCACTTCAGTGCTAACTTTAGCCATTGACAAGGCTGAGCTGTTAAACCGGGAGAGGGGAGATAAGTGCAGGAACCAGATGTGTTTGGCCACACAGAGCTCTTCAGGCACCACCATAGCAGCGTTGAAAGCCAGGAGGGAAAACATGGAAAAATAAAGGCAAGTAGCAACAGCAGAGGCAGAAGGTAAAAGGTGATAACCAGCACTATAGCAGCCTACCCACCGACATCCTCTCCTGTCGCTCAGCTCTTTCCCAATGGTGCAATCTCTTGCCAGCAATTCCCATCTCTGTGCTTTCCACCAAATCCTAACAGCTTTTCTCCACTATTCTTCTGCTCCCCAGTTGCTCTCGAAGCAATTCCCCAGTTGTCCAATCTTCCTTCTGTTGATCTATTACCCCCACTAAGGTTTTTGACAGGTGTACTGGTTTTGGCTAGGATAGAGTTAATTTTCTTCACAGTAGCTTGTAAGGAGCTATGTTTTGGGTTTGTGACCAGAACACTGTTCATAACATGGGGATGTTTTAGCTATTGCTGAGCAGTGCTTGCACTGCATGAAGGCCTTTCCTGTTTCTCATGCTGCCCTACCAGCACAAGAAGTTTACAAGAAGCTGGGAGGGGACACAGCTGGGACAGCTGAACGCAACTGACCAGAAGGATAGCCCATGCCATATGACATCGTGCTTAGCAGTGAAAGCTGGAGGAAGAAGGAGGGAGAGGCATTTAGTTATGTTTTCCCTGGTAACCACTATGTGTGGTGGGGCCCTGCTTTTCTGGAGAAATGGCTGAACACCTGCCTGCTAATGGGAAGGAGTGAAGGAATTCCTTATTTTGCCTTGCTTGTGCACACGGCTTTTGCTTTCCCTATTAAACTGTCTTTATCTCAGCCCACGAGTTTTCTCACTTTTACCCTTCTGATTCTCTCCCCCATCCCACTGGAGGAGAGTGAGCAAGTGGCTGTGTGGGGCTGAGCTCCCACCTGGGGTTAACCCACAACGACACTGTATGTTAGTCTCAAAACATGACATTATGCATGTCATTAGCTAGAGTTTAGTATTGCAAATTATTTGTATCAACTATTGCACCTGGAGCTACATGAAATTTTGGCAAATATGCCCAGTGTGTATTCGTAGAAGAGCAAGGCATCTGCTCACAGACCGACAACCTCTTTGGCAAGCATGGAGATGAGAACATAGCAAGTAAGCTGCAAAGGAATGACAAAATTCACTTTGTTGGGGTAAGGAACCATGCACAGTAGCGGACAAAGCCGGTTTTGCTAGAAGCAAGAAGGAGGGAACAGATGATAACTGAGAAGATGGTGGCAGAAGATATCAAGGGGCCTTGGAAAAGAACAGAGAGCAGAAGATGGCACAGGTAACATGCAACATGTATGGCTGAAAGTGAATACATGCTTTAACGTAATCATGTACTTTAAAGAGGAAAAGTCTCAGATTCTGCCTGCCCCAGTTTGTAACGAAAGCTGTAGACTGTGAACATTATGCTGCTCGATCTTGACTGCAATCCACTAACACTGGTTTACCTCAGTTTGGGTCATGTAATAGCTTTTACATGGGCAACAAAGGTTTTTTTGGTTGGTTGGGGGTTTTTTGTTGGGGGTATTTGTTTGGTTGGTTCTTTTTGTTGGTTTTCCTGAAGAATTACGAACACAGAGTAAATCCAAAGCAGATGATCAGCACAAGGAGTGCAAAGGGACTTGCTCGCAGACACCACCAACAGTATCAGCCCCACTCTGTGCTGCTGCAGTGATGCTTAAAGGTCTGTTCAGGTGAAAAGCCACTGATGTTATAGTTTTCTATGGGCCCCAGTGGCTGAGGAATCTGGATCCACTTTGTGTCTGCTTCTGAGCCCAATTGTGCTGTTCATGAAGGATTTTTTGGTCAGAACTTTTGTAGTATTTAAAATACACTTTGCTGTATAAAATGCACTGGTTTGGTGCCAGTATAATTAAAGTGGTACAGCCTCCAGTGTGTATGCAGTTCCTCAAGCACCAGTACGTCAGAAATCAGTATGCTCATGAAAAATTATTGGAGTACGTTACATTGGGAGGATCTCCTTTATTTCTGTTTGAAGGAGTTTAGAGTAAGGCTGTCCCCCTTGAAATGTTTCAGTTAAAAAATGATACTCCTGAGAAAAATGGTTCATTGGACATATGAGCTGAAAGTAGTTTAGCTTCTAGGTAAGGCTTGGATTGTCTTTCTGTAATCCAGTAAGAGGCAGTGATTTACCACCAGCATTGCACAGACTAATAACACAATTGTGGTTTTCTGTGGCCTTGTGTTTTTTTACAGAGCAGTTATGCATGGCCTCTCATAGGCTCTCAAAAGTCTTTTCTGCTTGGAAACAGTATTGAAGGCCACTGAAGCAGTGGTTAACAGCAGGAAAGCCCAAACCACTACATGTGGTCTCTCCAGAGAGCTCTGATGCAACTTACACCTGCGTCTCCTGAAACTTCTGCTGCTGTCTTTCTGGCCTCTGCCCATTAGCCAGAAGAGGAAGAAAAGGCCATTTGGAAAGCCCATGACTTTTCTGTGCACCTTTTTAGCACAATGTCAGGAGGGCTCTGATACTGTCTGTGCTCTTTGGTTTCTTTCTCTGTGTGTTCTGAATTCCCACAGGGCTTTGGATCTTGGGATGGTAAGCTGTCCTTAGCTACTCAGTGATTCTCCTAGTCCTGTGCTTTACATGCTCCATTTCCTTCGTACCTTGTGTTCAGCTGTGCAGACATCCAGGTGTTGCTTTGATCGGCATTACATGGCCTAAGAGGCACCAGACAATACTGAAACACAGACTGATGGCTTTTGATATGAAAAGCAATAAGATGTTTATCAGTTTTCAATTGGGGGCCACAAGCCAGTAAAAAACAGTAACAGTTGTAGTGACTGCAAAAATACAAGCTGAAAGCAATAGGGCCTCTGCTCGCTCTCACCCCAAAAGGCATACATGAGCTCCATATAGAGACACATGAACTGGAAGAATACAGTGTGGAATAACACAGGAACAGGTGTCTATTAAGGATTAGAACTGACACCAGTCAAGACCTTTCCTTTTTGAAATGATTTCCCTAATACCTGTGGAAGTGTTTGAGGAGGTATTTTAGGGGACAGGGAATTTCTCAGTTGAGCAGAGCATGGCACTTTAAAGCCCAGTAGCGGCAAGATTCTTGCCATTGGGAAAGCTTTCCCTGCTTTGAGGCAGTCCCTCGAAGAGGACTTGGATAAGTAGATTGTTCTGACAACTGTGACTTTGCATTAAGTTATTGTTGATGTAATTTGTCAGATGTGGCTGGGAGGTGCGGGGAACTCAACCTGGAAGAGATTTCGTTTCCAAAACAAAAGCCATTGAGAAAGTAGCAGTTGTTACAGAGCTCTGATACAGAAAGGAAACCTCACTGACTCCCTAGCCCTGAAAGCATGAGTGCTGAACCACATTGTTTTGGACTCCCATGCAGGTGAAAGTCATTCTAGTCACCCTAGCAGGCAGGTTCAGAAGGCCACCCTTGTATGCGTCTTTCTGAATCACTCTGCAGGCATTTGACTGGACTTTTATGGCATTTTATGGCACATTTCATTTCTTCTGTTCTCGGCAGAGGCGAAATGAAAACTCACCTTGTAGAAATTGTGCTCCCTGAAACAGTTGCTCTATGTTCAAGGTCACACCTCCCCATGTCACTGCTGAAGTCTGCCAGCATCCACTGGGGTGCACCCAGCCTTCGCATGTCATACCTGTTCCAGCCAAAATTTACATCACTCCTGGCAAGACTGTTCTGTAGAGTGTATTAGATCTCAATGGCTGGAAACATCCTCCTAACAGTAAGGCCTTCTCTACACTAGGAAGATTTTGGTAGCTGTTCCCATTAAAGCACTAAAGACAAACATTAAAGTGTTTAAGGTGAAGAACGACAAACTTATGGGAAGTCCTTTATGTTGGGATTGCAGGGGAATTAGACCAATGCCACAGCCCTGTGTCCCTTATTCCTGAAATCAATGACAAGCCAAAAAAAGAAAACCCTATGCTGGGTTTATTGTATCTGTCCTTTGGCCATCCAACCCGAGGACAGAAAACTCCAACTCAGCATCAAGTCAAATCTGGAGGCTGCTTACAAGTTTTGTCCCGCGTGCAGATGGCATGCTTCCACCCCTCCGTCTCCGTCTGCATTGCTGGAGGGTTACATGTTCCCTTGGGTCCGGGGTCTCATCTTGCAGTCACACCCTAGCACTGCTCCCATGTACCAGCTTAAGTTAGTTCATGTAAGTAGTTGCTTTTAGCAACCGTAATGTCAATGACCATAAATGTCAGTGAGCTTTTTTGCACAGGGTTCCTTGCCTTTCGCACAGAGGCTGAGCGGATGGGGTTTTTTTTCTCCTTACGCCAGCAACTCCTCCAAACCCATGGAAATCTCAAGGCAGCAGTTGCTTCTGCGCAGGCTGAAGCATCACGAGCTCGCGGAGCAGTTGCCCGGTGTGAGGGAGGGCACCAGTGTGAGCTCAAAAGCCACTGAGCAATGGGAGAGAGATTTCCTGGGAGCTGGAGCATGCTGGTGAGGGGACGCTCTTCCCCCACCACAAGCTGTGTCTCTGTCTCCCTGCAGTAGCGGCAGAAGGAATACCTGTGAAAACACCTGGGAAAAGTAGAGAAGCAAGACCCAACCTGAATAATGACTAGCAACACCAAGACCTTTGAAGCTGGTTCGTACACCACTCAACTCACGGATTTCATCATGTGCAGCGGTATTTTTTCATAATCATTCAGACTGGTTTACATGACCACTGCTTGACTCCAATCATTCAAAACAACATGGTGGGTTTTTTTAATTCCTTTTTCTTTATTTGGACAATATATATATACATATGTACAAAAACATCTACGCCTACTTTTTTTTTTTCTTTTCTTTTTTTTACAATTTCATGTGATATACAAAACAGGACAGCAAAATAACTTATAAAGGATACGAATACTGTACAAAAATAAAACTGATTAAACTGTTGGAAGTTGGTATTTTACAGTGTTACAGATCACTAGTCTGTAAAACAGCATTTTGAAGTGTGTCCAGTCTGGTGCATGCTGGGCTAAGTCCATCCGCAAACTGAAAACAGATCTGTAATACAGGTCATGAAAAACTGTTCAAAAGAAGTATGTTGTACAGCTAAACCTCTAAAGCCATGACTTCTCTATAGTAATGAGCTTTCTTAACCAAAGAGAGGAGCTGTCCTAACTTCAGCACTATTAAGTATTTCCAAAATAGTACAAGTACGTACGGTACTAGAGAACCTGATTTTCCTTTTCTTTTCCAACACTTGCAACTCTTCAAAACTTAACTTCAAGATGCAAAGAACTAACCTGCAGCTTGTTTTATGCGTTAGAGCCATTGTTTGCTTTTACTAAAAGGAAAACCCAAAAAGCCCCAAATTAACAAAACAATAAAATGAAATCTCCAAACCTGATTATTCCCAATGTATTCTGTTAGTGCTTAATGAATCACATTAATCCCGTCTGTCCAATGCTGAAATACAGCACGCATTACAGCAAATGGATTACTGTTTAGGAAGGTTTTTTTCAGAAACAGGATCTTGTCACACACAATGACAACATGCGCCTGTACGTCCCATTGTCCCATGGACCAAAGTACCCCCCGCCTGTTGATTCTTTCAGACTTTGCAGGAACAACAATGTTTCTTTAAATGTGCATTCTACCCCAAATATGCAAGGTGGAAACCATAAAGCTGGCCATTTATTTCCATGTTATCGGTTAATCCTGGTAGCTAAGTGACCGAAACATCTATATACTGATTTAGGAGCTGCTTATCAGCTGTAGCTTCCCATTGTGGTTGATAGGATGTGAGGGTGTCTTGTATTTCACAGGATCAGGCCTTAATTTTCCAAGTGCTGCATTTGTCCGACAAAATGGCAACAATCCAGACTACAGGACGGACTCAAAATTTTGTGTGATCTTCACAGAGAAGAATGAAGATGAATGTGCATGCACCCTTTAATCTCACCAGGTTACACATGGCCCTGACCCCACTCAACAAGGCAGCATTAACAGTACTGGTAAGCAGAACACTTTCTGTATTTCTAGATCAATAGAAATACCGAGGCTATTTTTACTAGGAAGAACGTATGTCCCTACAACTCAATTTGGACACCAGAAATTAAAGTTTGGTTTCTAAAATAAATGTTTCAAGAAGCTGAAACGGAGGTAGAAAGTGTGCTTGGTTTCCTGATGTCTTCACTGAAGAAAACACATCCCTTTTTATTCCACAGACTGGTCAATATCCCCAATGCCTTAAAAGCAGTTCTCTTCACATAGACAGAATTTATCATGAACTACACAAGTAAAAACACTATATGCAAACTGATATCTAATGCTGAAAGCCTTATACAACTGTAGAAGAAAACACTCTACTCTCCGAGTTCATTTTTTTTATGTTTGTTTCTAGGAAGCAAGCTTTTTATCAGGTAAAACAATAAGATACTGTAATTGCAGGTATACTAACAAGATTTTTTATGTACAGAATTTTACAAGCTGACCTAAATTTGTCTGCAGTGGAAACACTTTGGGTTTCAGTGTGATTACTCAGGAGATGAATTTGGCCCTAAGTCTCTGTAGTAGGGCTACACCTCCCGTTCCTCTTCTGGAGGAAGGGGTAAAAACCAAACAGGAGAAGAATGTTTCTGGAAAAAATAACGTGTAAACAGAATTCTCCCCCCTTTATGCAGTTGGGGAGGGAAAAGAAAAAATCACCGATAACCTCTTACAGTTCATGCTTTTAACATTAAAAAAAATAATGAAATACTCAGCTAATGACCACAACTTAAAGTTTTCCTTCAGTCAGTGACCTTTTTGCTCCTCTTAAAGAGCAAAAAATAGCTTTAAAATAAACGTAATATTGCCTTTATCAGTGTTTGACGTGCCATGCATGACACGGGTACAACGCAAAGTACCAAGAGAACCTTATGTCGTAAGGAGTATTACGACACACCTTCTGTGCTGTATTTCCAATTAACTCATGGTTTTCCCCCATACTCTACAGAAACAGCCATCAAAAGATGCAGGAGCCCTTCTGAAGCGCTCCTTACAATAATTTCAGCTGTTTCCATTAGCAGAGTGCTCCTAAGGAAAGGTCTACTCTCTCCATAAGCACACACAACTCCCGTAGGAGCCCGCGGGAGTTAGGCAAGGGTATGAAGAGAATAAATCTTTAAGGCAAGTATAGGAAGAGAAAAAACCTTTAAAAAAGCAGCAGTTTATAAAGATGGTAGCTGCTGTTATGCATCCAATTCAGTCAAAACACAGCAGAGTAAAGCACTGTTAGTGGCATTTCTATAGTACAGTACTGTATTTATTGACACATTAAAAGTGTAGCATCAAATGAGAGATGTATGCTTCTGCTCCCACGCCCCCACCACATTATCTAGGCTGACTTGTATTTTTCCAGGTAAGTGAATAACAGAGCTAAATACACATACGGCCAGAAAACGACTGAGCTCTTTGTGGGTTTTTTTTTGCTTTAAGTATCTGCTTGAATTATACAGGTTTTTACTGGAAAAGTGCAGCTTATATTCAAAAGTATAGTTAATACAAAGAAAAATTAAGAAGACCCATTTACCTAATGGGCCTTCTTGAGTATAAATTCACCTTATCTCAGTATATCAATCAGATGCTATTAGTAACATAGGTAATGTTTCTCTTAACAATCTCTTTAAATGCAGGATTGTTCTGAGACAGAAGTAAACCCACTTCTACAATGTGCTATGGAGTTTTTATCTGAGAGTTATTTATGTGACTCGGAAAGTGGTTTTACTCGACAAACTCTAAATACAAGCAGCATTACACTGTTCAACAAAACAAGTTCATGACACGGCAATCACAAAGACCTCGGGGTCACGCTACTGTGGTGGCACAGGCCGGACCATCGAGTCAGACGTATGTACACCAGCATCAATGCTTTACGTTAGAGGAGCTGGTCGCCTCCTCTGCTGGCCATCCCTTCCCTCCTCTCACCCCGCAGTCCACTTGCTCCAGACCGCTGTACCCAGCGCAGGGTGGGGAGGTGGAGGACGGGGAGGAGGGCACAAGAGTGCTTTTTTTTTTTTTTGAACGTCGGCTACATGTGCTTTCTGGCGGTGAGGGCAACCGGCACCACAGCAGATGTTTGTGCTCCGGCACCGCTGCCTGCATCCTCGCCGCGGCTCGCCTCCCCCCGCTACCCTCCCCGGGCCAGCCCTGCCTTCACAAGGAGCTGGTGGAGCTGGACTTTTTGGATCGCTTGATCATGCTGGGGTGAAACTCGGTGTGGCGGCGGGCGTGCTTTGTCAGGTGGTCGCTCCGCATGAACCGCTTCTCGCAGAGGGGGCACCGAAACTGTTTCTCGCCGGTGTGGGTTCGGTAGTGCCGGGTGAGCTCGTCGGAGCGGGAGAACTTTTTAAGGCAGTCGGGCCATGTGCAGGGGAACGGTCGCTCGCCTGTGGGGAGGAAAGGATGACAAGAGATTTAGGGGGGCGGGGGTAATGCAGGCCGGCACGTACCAGCTTTGCAGAGGAGCCAGGGAACACGCTGCTGAGGGGAAAAAGCTGCTTTTGTTTTCTGCCGTGGTGCCAGCGTCTGTGGAGTTGTTGATGACTCGCTTCATCGGGTTTCAGTCTCACCTCCAGCAGAAGCCAAAAACCCCTCCAACCGCATGAAACTCGCACTCTGGTGCAGAACCTTACATGACCCCGAAGACTGTCAAAACAACAGATGAGCGCTGCCTGTGCCTGTACATTTTTCATGTCGAGCTCACTACAGCGGTTTGGGAAAGGAGCGCCAGTATTATTCCTCTGACACTTCTATTCTGCTGAATAAAATCATTTGTAACCATTAGAAAAGAAGCCAAAACAAATCCTTCACCTAGAACAAGTCATTCCAGCCTGAGGAGAACTGAGCAAGGAGGGATCAGGGAGACCGGTGCAGTCTCGGGGCTGCAAACACGTAGAGCAAAACCGCTGCGTCTGCAGAGAAAGTCCCATGCCCCCATCTCCTCCCTTCCCCCAGAAATCCAAGCTGCTCCAGAGAGTAAAGAGAGCCCTCAGTCTCTTAGATGGCTGAGTTAAGGACAGGAAAACTACTTCATCAGTCACAGCTCTATCGCTATAAACGTTTGCTATGATGGTGAAAAACGAAACCAAACACCTTAACCTAAACCACACCCCACCTTTGCTTTTAAAAGCAAGGGTGTAAGGACTGAGCAGCACTCACTGCTCCTGGCACCCCACATCCCTGCAGTTCACCTCTGCAGGCTGCACAGGCTTTGCCTACAGGCACAGACCCAACACCTCCTCACCGGCAAGGCTGACCCTAGTCCACGGCACAAATGGAAATCAAAGGCATTTAAGTTCACACGAAAGCTTTCAGTCACAGACATCATGCACCGCTGCAGTTTGATGCCTTAATTCCTTTTCTTAAGAGTCTCCTGAAGGGAATATAAATGACAGCTATGTGACAGCTATTTATAGTCAACCATGAAATATAAAAACTACCCCAGCAGTTTTCCAACTTGGAAGAGTTGGAAAGAAACTCAAGAACTCCAGTATTTCTTGGTACTGTGAAGTTTGGCACAACAGGCAAGCTCGCTTTACGTTAACGGATCACAAAAAAAAGGAGTATTTACAAGGAAGCGCGCTTTGGAGTCCTCCCCAGACACAACAGCAGTGACTAAAGGCTTGAATGAACAGCCCAGATGCCAGGAGGACAACCAGCAGTGGAAAGCACTGCAGAGCTGTAGGGAGGAGAAAGGGGGCTGAAGGGAGTGGCTGATGGCATCCAAAAGGCCAAGGAGGATGAGGATGGACCAGGTAAGCTGGTACACCATAGGCCCTGAAAGTTCTAGCGAGGCTCTCCAGTAACGCAGCTGTTTTCACAGTTTAGGCTCCTAGCGATACGGTGCTCCCTGGCAGGCGCCTGCTCCGTCCCAGCCCGACCGGCGTGGAGCGGAGCTGCAGCCGGACGCGCAGGACTGCGCAGGTTACAGCAGCCCCTCAGGCGTCCGCAGCACGGCTGCTTCACCCCCGCTTTCTTCCCTCCCCTCACGGCAACGCTGGTCCTCGGTCAGGGGAGAAGGATGCAGAGGGAGCAGTGGGAGCCAAGGCAGCCTGGTGCCTTGGCCCGGTGGAGGCACAGCTGATGGCCATCCTGACCTGGGGCTATTTTTCTTATAAACAGGTTTCTTGGCTCCCTGCTGTACGTTTTTAGACATGGTTGGAAGCCTTCCTGAACAGCCACAGCCTGTATAAAAGAAATTAATTAAAATAGTACGTAGGCTTACACATGCATGAAGGCCACGACCACAGCTACACGGCCGAGCAGCACCGGGAGCCATACAGAGCACTTGCATCCGTGCCCACCATACCTCCTGGCTTTGCCCTGCACAGCGTCTGCCCTTGGCGTCCAAGGCAAACATTTCACTTGCGCTGCTCTTTTGCTATCTATCTCATGGTTTCTGTCGCAGCTCCGGGAAGCAGGCAGCAGTGGGAGGTGCAGAACAGCTTCCTAGCTCCCCCTGGGAACGTGGGAGAAGTGCTATACATCTCGCGTGTGTGGAGGCATCTAGTATACAGCTCTATGTCAGGCACTTTAAACCCCAGAGCACTGGGAGCAGCTCCGGCATTCTGCCCTATCCCCAGAAGCCACATTTCCAACCATCTACCTCAGGACAGCTCTTCAGCCTGCAGAAGTGCCTAACTGTACTACAGGGAGGCCAGGTGCCTAGGCTGGTTAACAGGATCATAGTCTTTGGGGTGCAGTGTCTACATTTTAGGCACGGAAGTATCCAGCCCGGGTGCCTAAAAGCAGTGTTGTGAATCTGACCCCATGCAGCCCTCAAGAAACTGGGCTCCCCCCACCCCTTTCCCAGAACGGCAGATGGGAAGACAAAATGGAGCCTGGTTACCGGAACTCCCTCTGAAACGTGATGGGAGCAGCATGACCTCCACCATCACTACCCCGCACACCCGCTTCATGTGCCAGGGGAAATCACTTTTATGCAGCGTAACCACAAAGCTTTGGGGAAAGGCAGGGCTCGCTCAGGGTCCCTCGCGTACGTGTGGCTCTGCACTCCCTGGGGAAGCAGCCCTGAGCTCAGCGGCGGGAGCACCGAAGGCCATGGGGATGCTGGCACGGCAGAGGCTCGCCCTGCTACCGCTGGGAGAGCCACCGTGCACCGGGATGGCGAACGCAGCAGAGATCACTGCCGGAGACGAGCGGCCGCACTCCCTCAGACGCACGAGAGCCTCCACCAGCACCCACCACCGAGCCCCAGGTACGGCGGCGGCGAACGGCTTCACCACCTTGGCAATGCAGCCACTTTGGAAGCACGTATATGAAAGTATGTGTATGAAAGTAGGCCAGGCATAATCCCCAGCACCAGGATGCATTAAACTCCAGACTTGTCAGAGCAGAGAGACAGGGGGAGGCAGGCTTTTCCAGGCCCTCAGGGGCTGTCTCCGAGCCTGAAGATCTGCTGCCCGCCTCGGTCACAACGCCGTGACGGATGACACCAGCCCGGAGAGATGGTGCTTCAGCGACGGACTTAACAGGTGCAGAGCAGGGGTGGAACGTGCGTCCAGGAGGCTTTTAAGGCAAGGAGAGATGCCTGATGACATGTGATGATTGTCCACTCAGCAAAGCTGGTCGCTGTATTTGCTGCTTGCATTTGACACGCTATTTTTTAAAGCAGCAGAGATGTTTGTGGCGGAGTTCACAGAGCAAACAAGCCTTGCCACTCATACACAGCCCGGCAGGCAATAGCACACAGAGCTGCAATGCAAGCTAGTGCTGCCTCCATCTGGAGATACGGATTTCTGTGTCATGTCTCAGTCAAGAAATATCTTTTCCATATGATTTTTCCCCTTTAGTTTTGGGAGTAGTAATGCTAAAGCTTGAAACGAGCAGAATGAACCATCAAAACGGGGTACCATTATACGCCGTTTTCTTTGCTGGCAGCATGCTACTTACATTTTAAGATATGCCTTAGATGGGATTTCCATCAAAAGATGAAGGAATGGCCACTGGTGTATCACGATTCCTTAAAACTACGTGTGATAGGATCTGAATGCAAGAGATAAAAGATGCAAATAATTTTCTTTAAAAAAAATATATATATATGTATCTCCAGAGCAGCTTACAGAAGCAAGAAGTAGAACAAACTGATTTAGAGGTTACAGGAATAGGCGTGTCTGCAGAACTCCCATCCTTTGTCCTGTGTGCAACCAGGAATGTAGCGGGAGACATAGTTTATACTGAGCATAAGCTAATGGTGGCTCTTCACAGGTCTTCTCTGGAGTCTAAAGAACTGCTGCTCCTGCAGACCTGGCTTGCTCTAAATCCCGTATGGATATAAAAGCCGTTGCAGATCCTTTCGATCTCTGCTCTCTTGCTTCACCTGACCTTTTCTCCCTGTTCCTTCTCCCCACCCTCTACCACAAATGGTTAGTTTCTTCTTCCTCTGCAAGTTTAAACTCTGTATCCAAACTGCTTTGTATGACCTGAGGCAGATCCCCTTTATTTTATTCCATTTCCATTCCATTCTATTCCAAATAGATGCTAAATTATTTAGGTTTTTTTGCCCTACCCTGTGACATTCCAGATTTTCCCACATTGTAGTCTTGTGCAGGAAGGGTTTCTGAAAAAGAATATGAGTGGGCATTAGCAGACTTGTTAACAGTACAGGTAGTACTGGTACTGCGATTCATCATCTGCCCTCTCACTACAACATGCTGCTTTACATGTGGATGACTGAGGTTAAGAGCTGCAGTTCACAGTGGTTTTAAGAAAGATTAATTCCCTTGGACAAACAAGGGATAGAGAAGTTCTGAGTGACTATTTTGTCTGGGAGGGGGAAGGCTGTGTTTTTCAAAGCTGAAGACAAAGTTGATGATTACACACTTGGGCAATTCTCTTGGTGTGTAACAGAACATGCACTAGGACTGGCACACACAATACTAAAATTGTTTGAGCACTGGCTTTACAGAAGACATTCAGAGATTGCTGTTGCTGTGGACAGAAGTCTGGCCAAGGTGAACAGTTTGCTAGGCTCACGCTGTCTTCCTCGCTGACAGAAGTGAGGTTGGACACAGCCACGAGTCCAGAGCCTGGCATCAGTACTAGCTAAAGCAGAACAGTTTGCTGTCAAGTAATGCTCATGATGCTGCTTCACGCATTAACTAGAAAGCCAAACGGACTGTAGCTGCAGCTGCATGAATGGACAGTTAATTAGACACCCTTGACTGACCTATGTCTAATTTAAAGATGAGGCCACCAAGCACACGGTAGGACCGTGCTGCCTGGTATTCACAGCAGCAACTGTTTTAAGTATCAAAACTGGGGAATGGTTCAGAGTTTGACTTGTGGGATGTGGTGCCTCTGCGCAGCTCCCACTCTCTGCCCGGCCGCTGACATGGCCCAGCTGGCCAGCACCTCCTGCTGCAGGGATGCCCACCCTGCCTGCGGCACTTGCCCGCGGCACCTGCCCTGAGGCCCAGCCCGACCGAACTGCAGCAAGGCTGACCCCTCCTGCCAGAAACCTGCAGCAGTTGATGGGCAAGAGGGAGAAGGAAGGGAAAGCACACAAATACAGAAAGCCCAAATAGCGGAATTTCTTGCCACCAGACGAGGGCAAAACTACTTAGCAAAACAGGACTGGCATAATCAGCTCTGCATGGTTCAAATGAGAGAATCTAATCCCCACCTCCATCTTCCAAGATCCTCCTGTACCTCTGTGGCTGCTGGAGCTCAAAATTTCCATAGAAATTTGGTACCCTAGGAATAACTGGTCCTGAACCACAATCCTTGACTTAGAGAAGACAATGATAAGAATTTCTGATTTCCCCCCCCACCCCCCTGTGATCCCACTCAGCCACCACTCTTGCATGTCTCAGTCTCCTGAAGTATGGCAGGCTCTGCAGGTGAATGTCAAGAACATGGTTCAACTTATTGCAAGAGGAAAAAAAAAAAGGCAGGCTACCTTCCTTGCTGCCGAATAGCTGCTCTCTCAGATCTCTCTCACTTTTTTCCCCCCAGTGCATTGCTTGCCCCACACACCCTGAATGAGCAATTTCCTGTGGGACACTGGATTTTGACTGAGTGTCCACATGCAAAACATTCTGGTGAAGATGGGTATTAGAGACATCTGTGCATCCACTTCTGGGCAGAGAGACCAGAGGCCTTTCAAACAGCCTTTTTCCTCTTCTGAGATATTCCAAAATCAGATCATTAAAACACATGGCAACCACAAGGTACCAATGCTGGTGCAAAACAGCACAGAGCGCGATCAGTGGTCAGGATGCTAGGTACCACGTGCCTACAACAAGGGTTTCTGCAACACCTAAACTGTGGCCATCCGGTCTGGCAACAGATCAGACAGACACTGCTTACAGGATAGGCAGCAGACGGATGGGTTGCAGCAAGGGGTTTATTCCACCAG
Organism: Ciconia boyciana; assembly: GCF_034638445.1. Taxonomy (NCBI): domain Eukaryota; kingdom Metazoa; phylum Chordata; class Aves; order Ciconiiformes; family Ciconiidae; genus Ciconia; species Ciconia boyciana. The sequence goes on along the minus strand of NC_132937.1, from coordinate 57,711,164 downwards.
CACTCAACATCACAGGACGATTCAGGTGTTAAAATGCCACTTTCAGCAAGTATTTAGACTGCTCTGACGTCCTCAAAACCAGCAGTCAACAGCTGTTTGCACATGCAGGTGTTTCAGTCTTTTTCAAAAGACCAGATGCAAAACCACCTGCTAAAACCCATTGCTGCTGAGCCGCTGGGAGCCTAAATCCCAGCAAGACTCAGTCTTGCTGTTACCCCCATCTGACACAGCATTAGATGCAAGGGATATCCTTACAGCTTCTCTGACAGATCACAACCCTTCCTGCCTGCCTTTGGGGCTTTCTTTGGGGGACTGTGCCTCCTTTTACATATATATAAGGGGAAGTATATACTTATATATATATAAGTTGGGGAAGCTACCTGGGAGAGGAGTGACCTCCCCAAAGGTCACCAGAGAGTTAAATCTACGCTTTCATAGCTGAGAGGAGTGCCCTCAGCAGTACACTCTTGGGTACGTGGGACAAGTTCCTACCTCGTCTCCTTTCCTATCTTATCTCCATTTCAACTTCCTCTGTTTTGCAGTAATACTTAAATATTAACCGAGCAATGAAGAGAGACCAACTCCTAGCCTGGTTCTTAGGGCACTTACCTGGGATCGAAGAGTGCTGGGTTTAGGCTCCTGTCCTGTCTGAATGATTAAATGCTCGCTAGGTGGAAACAGCTTTGACAAGGGAAGGAGGAATGCAATTTTACATGCATTCAGAAAGATAATAGAATTTTTGTTATTTCACTATCAATTTATTAGCCAGTATTTCAACAGACTTTTCCCTCAAGTTTAAGGTATTTATAGAGTGCTCTCAGACTATTCACAGTCATCGTTACTTGAATATAGACAGTGAGCTACGCTACCACAAGTAAACACCATCTGAAGCATGCTTTTTCATCACTACCCCAGCCTCTGGCCATTTAATCTTAACTTGGCCCCTCCCTGCCCTTCCAGCTGCAGGTTTGGGAGCTGTGCGAGGCCACAAGCGGCAGCCCGGTACACAACAGCACAGCAGCCAACGAAGGGCAATGACTGTGATCCCAGCGATCCTAACAGCTTGGGCTGCAAGAAACACCAGCTAACAAGAGCAGGTGACACCCACCACACGGTCTGCAATGCCACAGCACAACAGTGTGCAGGAACTCAGAAAAGCTGCATTTTCAATACATCCATCTGGAAACAGGAGTCGCACTCCTATGGGTGATGCCTGTTCACTGCTTCTGTCCTACATGTGCACTTCTTTACGTTGACTCAATTAATATACAAACCTTTCTGGAGTGCTTTCCCACTGTGACACATACACCTGCTTAATGTTTTTATTTTTTAGGAGAAAAAAAAACCAAAACCCACAACACAACTGGGAGTCAGGCAACACTGAACTTAATCTTGAGGATTTTTGCCTACCTTCCTGAGCTGGCAAGGCTTCCAGTCAGTATGATAGTGTTTCTCCGAGACCTGGAAACATGCCTATTAGAACTCCAGCAATTTGTGCATTTGCATTAACCCTTGAGAATGGGTGTTTCAGATGGAGGTCTGAATTTAGCAAAAACGTCCTGCTGGCTCCACTTTCTGCTCTTCAGTCTTATTCTAAAGGATCTGGCAAAGTGACATCGCATGAGCTGGATAAGAGGGGCTTAAAATGCTAAATTTCAGATTATGCTCCCACAAAATACCCAAAAAAGCTCCCAGCGAGCAGAGGATTGTCAACATATCAGCATCTGTACAGTCTGTCAAGCTAGCGATAATCTAGAACACAAATAACAAAGCAGCACAGTCAAGATCAAACTGATACGGGGGCTGGATCGATGCCACGATATCTAGATTGCAGCACTAGGCAGCTGCAGCACTTATCTTTCCTTTCTACCAGAAATGCCTCTCAGCTTCACTGTGCAGACCACCGACCTACGGGTCCATGCCTCTGCCTATAGCCCTGCTACCAAACATCCGTGAGAGCCAAATGCCAGGAGAGCTCAAGGGTGCATCAGCTGCCCAATGTAACAAAACTCTTGGTATTATTTGGACCCAGTCTACACAATGATGCAGTTGGCTGAAACGCCTAGCTGAAGAGGGAGAACTTTTCCCACATTTGGTTTTTGTGTGTCTTACCTCTTAATTAAGGGTACCTGATGCAGACGTGAACTTCCCATTGATCCACAGCACCACGTATTAAGAAGCATCTGGGATTCACCTCCCCAGGCAAATAAAATCCTACGGGTCCTGTTTGAAGAAGCATCCCACAAACTAGCTTTATGGTACCTTCTCTGTCCCTCTTTCCTGACCAGGAGGATCTGCTCTCAGCAGCCACGTGCCATTTAACTGGCTTGTATTCACACCATCATAGCAATTGTACATTCCTTAAAGTTTTTTTCTCCTGACAGTTTCTCTCCCTCTCCCTGTCAGTATCTTGCCCTTTGCTCCACGCTCCCTGCCCGGGCCTTCTGACCAAGATTGCTTGTTTACTCTCGTATGCCTTTATTTTCCCTGGAAACCCTCTGGCCTGCACATCCCTCTCCGCTAAGCTGCCCGTGCCCCCCATCTTTGAGGCTAATAATAACCCTACACATTACTGGCCATAATCAAACCTCTGAAAGTTTGAGAAGTCTGTGCATTTTCAAGGTAACTCTCTGCATACCTGCTGTTACTTGTCATTTTCTTGGCCAGCCAAGTCCCTCACTTTCTCCTGACCGCCACACTGCTTCCAGGGCTCAGGTCTTGTGCACGTCTTGCCGATACGTCTGGGCCTTTTTCTATGCTCTGAAGGGAAAGTCTGCGAGACTTGGTCATGCCATCTCAATGCTCAAGACTCCCAAGCAAACACACCACTCATAATCCCTCCTGCCACCGGCAAACTTCAGCAGAGTTTACGTGTCCTATACTCCCATAACAACATCCCATTAGGTATGGTCACATTGTAGAGCTATCCCTCCACCTGCCTCCCCAACAAACGGTTTTTGACTTGTGAGCTGTCAGGGATCATGCTGTCTTTTCTCTCCTACACCAAGTGCCATGCACCTCAGAGATCCTACTAGAAACAGCTCATGCAGAACAACCTTACCTGTAATGCTCTTCCTGCTCAAGACACCAGAACTTAAATAATAAATTCCAAGTTACTTTTGGATGGTAGGGGACGCAATACTTCAGTTTCAGTGATATGCTTGTCCTTGTATTCCCAGGCCTTTGCAAATTAATACGTTTTGAATGTAGGTACACATACACGACAGAATGAAGAACTGCCTGATCATATCACAGAAACACCAGGGGCCTGGCGAGGAATGAAAGGACTATCCCTCCAGGAAGGGGCAGAGTTCAGACTTCCTTGGCTTCCTCCTACAAATCCTGCTCTCCTAAGTCACGCCAAGTTCAGTGGGATTGGCAGCACAAGCAAGGGGGCTGTTTGCACAAGTAGGACGTGCAGTACCATCCACTGACCTTTTTCTGTTAAGATCAACGCAGAAGACAATTCCTGATGGATGGCTAATTTGGGTCTTCTGGAAATTGAACTAGAGTCATCATCAAAGGCCCAAACTTCAAGCAAACAGTTATACAGATATTTTTAGTCTCTGAAATATGGAATGCTTTTGAACCAACGAGTTTAAAAAATCATTAATAAGATACAGACCTCTAACCTCTGAGCATCAAGTCTTTGGTCTTCTACTCTTCTACCTTTATTTGGTATTTCATTTCTTGCTTTGCATTAGCTTACCAGAGATGGTCCGGTGAATTTTTAGATTCCCACCATTACATAGCACCGAGCAGTATCCAGAGCTTTCCAACTTGCTTGGTTAGTATCCGTGAGTAAAGAGAGCTGTGGCTACAAGAAAGCTCACAGGTGTGAATGGAAATCCTAAAGCCATTTTCCAAGATAGAGAGACTGGGATTAAATATTAAAAATTTAAGACCAGGAAACTTCTACTGGTGGCTGCGAACCTACTTCCACTAAAGGCTACACAGTAGCAAGAAACCCAGTTGGTGGCCCGATGAAAAACGGCAGGTAGATGAAAGCAATTCAAGAGGCTCGGGTATATGAGAGAGAAATTATTTGGAAAAAAATGAAAGAAAATGGTACTAAGGAAGGAGCATCAATGATCTGCAATACGCAGTTATGAATAAATCCAGAGGTCCCATTGAATCCCACTGTTGCTAAGGAATTGTTCTGCCATCTATAAAAATCATTAACATTAGCAGTATCGTTTAGCATTTCAGTTAGCTACAATTAACTGTTCACATTAGGAAGCTCTGAAAGTTCATTACTGTGGGATGTCTGTAGTAGTTTTAACCACAGAGAACTACCGTGATGGTGTATCAGTGCGTCTGAGTCAAACATCTCATACTTGGAGCTAAGGCCACCCACTTGTGAGCAGCACATGCTAAACCTCACGCCACTTCAGGAGATACTTATAACACTACTGCTTACAGCAAGCCGTGTGGGTTGTACAGTACATTAATTTACATGTCATCACCCAGAACACTATCCCAGTCGATGTCTATTTTGGTTCCCATATTGGGGTGGATATCTGAGCATGGGGTAGAGTACATGGAAATGATGTTAACGCATTTTCTTTGTCACTTGTGAGCCAACATTTTGCAAGGCATCAGTTACATTGCAGCCTCCAAAAGAGCATCAGAGCTGCAGTCTTTGAGCCGGTAAAACAACAATCCTTGGCAGCGGTCCTGAGGTCAGTACAGGGTCACCACTGACCATCCTCCTTCCCGGCTCACAGAGACAGTCTTAACTGTCTAACCGCAGAGCTCCCCGCTGAGCCACATCCAGTAATCCTCCTCCTCCTCCTCCCCCTGATCTCTCGAGCTGAGCACCCAGCAGATCTGCCAGCAGGGCACAGGTAGGCAACCAGCAGCGGGCCTCCTCCTCCGCAGTACACCTAGGCGCACAGGCAAGCCAGAGCAACGGAAGTTTAGCTGGAGCTCAGATGTGGCCATGCCCTACCTAGGCCGCGTTAAACACGACAGCAATGCCTCATGGTACGTTCCTCAGGTGATAAACTTGTTTTGTGCTTCACCACTTACCGTCACTGCCAACAGACAAAATCCAGAAAAGAACTGCCATCTACAGAAGAGACGTGAAGCACGTGAAGTAAGCGTTGGCAGCGTTCGTCTCCTTTGATCCGCTCCCTTCCATACTCGCACACGACCCTTTCATTTAGAGCAATTTTTAAGCAGCCTTGCATACCGCACTGCGACCCCAGCTGCAGTTCAGACACGTAAAGGTTTTTATTCAGCCACTTGAACTAGACGGCTCAGAAAACCACCCCCAAACACGCAGGAAAGTCTACAGTGGCTGTCCCCTCAGCGCTTAGGCCGCCGGAGGAAGTACGAATTGCTGCCGCTGACAGATTTTCATCTCTAGGTTTCCATGTTGCCACACCCTCCCAAGCGCCGGGGCGAGGACAGGGGTGCGGGCGCAGGCGGCCCGGCGAGCGAAGCCCTGGCGGAACACGCCAAAGCTGGGTCGCGATAAGCGATACCGGGACGGACAGCTGGGCAGAGCAGAGGCCGGTCCCCTACGGACGGCGCCCAGATCTTCCCGGCCGGAGGAGCCGCGCCGGGGCAGGGCCGGCACGGTCCGGAGAGTAACGCGGCTCCCCGGCGCTGCTCTGCTGCACCCGCCGCGCTGCCACCGGCTTTCAGGGGATGCGCTCCTCAATTGCCCCCTCCGGCCCGCTGCTCCAGCGCCCGCGGGAGGGGGGTGTGCCAACCAGCCCCCGCGGCGCAGCCCACCGCGGCGCAGGGCAGGCGCCGCCGCCCCCTCCCGAGGCGCCGCGGCCCCGGGGCGCGCGGCTCCCCCGCCACGCAGTACGGCAGAAGGAGGCTCGGCAAAGGCGGGCCGAGCACCGGGGCAGCGGAACGCGGCCGGTTCCCGACGGCGGGCGCAGCAGGGGGCGCGGGCAGCGCGCGCCGGCCCGCAGCGGGGCGGGGGCGGTCCTGCCCCGGCCTGCGGTGGGGCTACGGGCCCAACCTGCCCCGCGGCGAGCGCTCGCCCGCTACGCCGGTGGAAAAGCCGATTCTCGCCGCCCCGGTGATCTCCGCACCGGCGCCCCGAGCGGGCTCGGCGTCCCCCGCCGCAAGCCGCCAGCGACAGCCGGGCCGGGCGCTGCGGCGCCGGCTTGGCAAGCCCGGCCTGGCGACCCCGGCCGCCGGCCCCCGAGCCGCCCCGGCCACGCGAAGTTCACTCTGCTCCCCGGCCGGGGCCGGGCTGCCCGCGGGGAACGGGCGGGCTCCCGGCCGGGGCAGGCAGGCGGCAGGCAGGGCGCGGCGGGAGGCGCTGCCGCAGCCCCGCCCGCTCCAGCCCGACCCGGGGCGCCGGTCCGGCACGGCGGCGGGGAGGGAGGGGAAGAACAGGAAAAAAGGACCGGGGGGGGGAGGGGTGTGGAGTGTGGGGGGTGGGGGGGAGAACAAGCGAAAAAGCAAAAAAAAAAAAAACCCAAACCCAAAAGCCGAAGCGGAGAGGCAGGGCGGCGGGGGCGCGCCGGGACGCCGGGCACGCCGCCGGCCGGGTTCATCCGAGGACAAGCGCTCGCTCGCTCGCTGGCTGGCTCCCTCCCCCCGCCCGCCTCTCTCCCCCCGCCCTCCGCCGCCGCTGACCTGTGTGCACACGGTAGTGCGCCTTGAGGTGGGAGGACTTGCCGTAGACCTTGCCGCAGCCGCTGTAGGGGCACTTGTGCCGCTTCTCGGCCGCCAGCTTTCCCTTGGGGGCGGCCCCGGCGGCGCGCAGGCGGGGGGGCGGCCCCGGCGGCGGGCTGCGGGGCGGGCTGGAGCCCGGCTCGGTGGCCGCGTCGCTGTCGGAGCCCGCGTCCTCGTCGGGGCTCTCCACGCTGTCGCTGCAGACGGAGGGGGCGGGCACCGGCCGGTACTTGTTCAGCTCCAGCAGGCTCTTGGCGATGGCCAGCAGCGCGCAGTAGTCCTTCCAGGCGTCGCGGGGGTCGCGCAGCTCCCGCGCCGCCTCCCCCTCGCCCGGCACCTTCAGCCGCGCCGCCTCGGGCACGGCGGAGCGGTTGGAGATAGAGACCAGGCACTGCGCCGCCACGAAGTCCACGTAGGCGACGGCCGACATGGTGCGGCCGCGCCCCGACGACGAAGGGGGCTCCGGGCGCCCTCAGCGCGCGCCCGCCGGGCCGGCCGCGCCGCCGCCAGCCATGGCCCGCCCGCGGCGCGGGGTCTCTGCGGCGCGGGGAAAGAGCGGCGCGGAAGGCAAGGGGGAAAGATAAATAGCGGGGCGCCGGCAGGTCCCTCACCGCCGCCCCCCGGGGGCGGCGCGCAGCCGGCGGGGGGGAGCGCCGCCCGCCGCCCGCGCGGCCAGCGCGGGTCCGGCGCGGGGGCCGGGGGAAAGGAGACCGCCCGCCGCGCCGCCGCGCCCCCCGCCGCCCCCCCGCTGCTGCCCCCGGCCGGCCGCGCCGAGTCCCATCACGTCAGGCGGGAGCCCCCTCCCGCCCCCCCGATTGGTCAGCGGGCAGGGCCGGCCGGCTCTGTTTACCTTCTCCCCCCGCCACTCACGGCGCCCCTTTCCTAGGGGGTGTGTCCGCCGGGCGGCCGCCCCGCCAATCCCCGCGCTCCCTCCCCAGGCCGCGTGCTACTCCGGGCGCCCCGCCGCGCCCGCTTAAAAGGGCGCCGCCGCCGGCAGGAGGGGGCGGGGGCGCCGCGGCTGCCTCCCCGCCGCCCGGGGCAGCCCGCTGGCCGCCGCCGCGCCCCGGCACGCTCGGCGGCGCCGCCGGCCGCGGGTCGGCGGGGCAGCCCGCGGCGGCGGGGGGGCCGCGCGGCGCCGAGCGGGTTAAGCGCCTGCCTGGAAGCCCTCCGGTCCCAGCAACCGGCCGGCCAATGGAAAGTGAGCCGGCTGATGTCACTGGCGAGGCGGCCGCCAATCAGCGCCGCGTTCCGAAGGGTGCGCAACACTTGTAAACCCGCCGGGCGCCCGCGACTCGCCCGGCCCCGCCCACCGCCGCGCGGGGAGCCCCGGGGCAGCGCGCGGACCGGCCCCTGCCCGCACCCCTGCCCGCACCCCTGCCCGCGCAGGCGGGTGGGGCGGCAGGGGGCCCCCGCGCCCTGCCCTGCCCTGCCCTGCCCTGCCCTGCCCTGCCCTGCCGGGGAAAGGCCCCGCCCGCGCGGGGCTTCGGTGACCGAGGCGCGAACCGCGGGCCCCCGCGGGACGGAGCGCTGCGCCGGGCCTCCGGACGGCGCTCCCCGGGCCCTGCGGGCAACAGGCGGCAGGACGGGCCCTGCGCAGGAAGCGGGAGCCCGGCCGCCCTGCCAGGCCCCCCGGAGAAACGCGGTGCCGCTAGACATGTCATCGTCGCAACGTCATCCCCGAGACACACGGTTCCCTCAGATGCAGCGGAGAGAGGTGGCGGTGGGGCAGCGAGACCCCCCAGCCCTCTCCCCGGGCGCTGCTGCTCTCCCCCGGGCACGCAGGTGTGCGGGCGGGAGCTCCGCCTGCGGCCACGCAGCGCAGGGGAGAAGCGCTGGTGCCGAACCGCCCCGAGGGGCTGCACCGTGGCTGTGCCGGCGCGGGTCGGTCAGCAGACAGAGGTCAGGCTGGTGAAAGGCGTTTCCTATCGCCCAGCGCAAACGAATCTGGAAAACCCGCCATCTCTGCCCAAAGAACGTGTCCCCCATCCCCATCTGCGCCAGCGAATGCGCAGAGCTTATAGTGCATTGCGAAGGTTAACCGACCTGCACGCCACAAGAGGAGAGTGAAAAATTATTTTCTGGGCCAAGCGCTATTTAAAAAAAAGGGGAAAGAAGTTGCCATCATCCATAAACCGGCAGTGCGGAGATGCGAAGCATGTTCGTTTGTATGTTTTGCTGTTCTGCAAGTGTCAGGAGAGAACGCAACGGGGAAAGGCTCTGCCTTTGAAATAATGTACGTGGGCCTCCATGTAGCATTAATCAAAGTAAAACCAGGGCGCCTCTGAAATCCTATAGCTGCAGAAGCACTCCTCTCGGATGGAGCAGTTTTACTCTCCTTTTGTGAACTGCAGCCCAACGAGACCGAGCCACGGCAGGCCAGGGTCCCTCATTGAACCTCCCTGTCCTCAACTCCAGCCCATCCTTCCTCGCAAAAACAGACAGGGCCCAAACGGTAAAGAGCTTTATGGATTGCTATTAATCTCTTCAACTGAATATGGAAATAACGAGGAAGCGGCTACAGAAATGAGGCACCATTGCTCTCTTCCTGCAGGAAATAAAAATGAGTAGGTGTCAGCCATTTTGTATACTAGCACGCTAAATCTCTAGGTACAACCTTGGGCAATAATAATCCTTTGTCACGGATAATTGGCATCAGGCTGAAATAATTTTGTGTATCATAGCTGGGGACAAAAGAACTAGTGGCTACATCTGTAACTGGATCATTTGTAGGGTGATGAAGATCAAATAGAAAACACGAATAGAGCAATTTACCTAACAAGGCAGTCATCAAGGGATGAATGTCACTTTTGCCCTGTTCTCAGAGCGTTTTTCCCAGTTGATCCGGCATCCCTTGGCCTCCGGTGCTTACAAGGCACCAGGCAGAAGAATAAGCTATGACCTCCAGGTCTGATGGGAAGGAGGAACAGAAGGGGTTGTTGTTCCTGTACCACTAACAGTGTCGATATATACATCTTTTTGGTGGCTACAGGTGGCTACAACCTTCTCTTTCCTTCAGAGGGGCAAGAGCATTTTCCACGGAAAGCTGACCCCCTGGTTCATTAACCTGGATATCCGCAACGTAGCTTCAAGTTGCCCGTTTGTCAGCTTTTCTCACAGCACTTTCAGAACTTCTTTGGCTGACGCGGTCCAAAAGTTCCAGCTAGGAGATGTCGTTGTCCACCTTTCAGTGACATGAAAGTCACTTCCCAGAAGATGAATTGCCTAATCTGAGTCTGATCATAACGTTAACCAATCCTCAGTTACATACCTCTTGCATTAATTTATACAGTTCAGAGAGGGAAGTGTTAACAACCAGTAAAAAGAATGCCAAACCTTTTTTCTTTGCTAGCTTGTTTTGTTTTAAGCTAACTCTTGGCGTCTAGTTTAAAGGCTAGAAAATAATCTGTGGCCAGTTCCATAATGAGGAAGCACACCAAGCTTTTAAAATAATTCCAGTATGCCTCCAAGAATACATTGCCTATTAAAGACAAAATAACGCCTTTCATTTTGATGTATGTAGTAGTCCAAAGCTCCAAGACCCCAGGCTAATTAGGTCCAAATGACACTTACAAAGTGATGCCAGCAGAATTTTATACTTGGAGACGGTGTCAAAATGACTGTGGCTACTTTCTGAACAACAGCACACACGTGCCGGGGAACAGGGTTGTGCTCGCAAATTCCTTTGTCTCCAGGCGATCCAGACGATAGGGGCCATAACTTGGATTTGACTGTGGTGATGGTAACATTTGGTTTCAGAGCATCCATTTAATCCATAGGTCAGTTTTTAATGTATGGGAAAGCTAATTTTTTGCAATAGCTAGGCTAACCAAGGATGATGATCGTAGCTTGTAGAGGTAATAGCGTAAACCCACTACAGCAGTTCGATACAGCCCTGACACCTGGGGCACCTTTGGCACCAAATGGCACTCACTTGCCAAAGCCTGCAGTCCAAATTCAACCCCCTGTTTACGGCTCCAAACCAGCTCCTTGTGGGCAGATGTTTGCCCCCTCCGCGGTCCCCAGGTACAGGAACATAGCACATCTGGCCGCTCCTTCCCAGGAGCAGCTACGCCAACGGTGTCAGGGTGGAGGTCGTCAGCGGCCATTTTTGAGGAGGCTGCTCATTCTCTGAGCCAGAGGAAAGGCGCACAGATGGGAGCTGTTACGGAGGGCGTAAGTGAGGAAGACTGTGACCCCCAGGCAGTGAGAAAGGCACGGGTGGGGGCTCAGGTCACAGCCAGGGGCTCACGCTTGAGGGGAGGGCAGGGAGACGTTGCGGGGGGGGAAGTAGCAGAGAATGAGAAGTGAGATTCAAGCACCTGCAAAGAAGGAGAGGGAGAACAAGTCTGTGTGTTTGTGTATGTGAAGGATAAGGCCACCCTTCCCGCATCTGAGAGATGCGCCCAGGTTCTGTGAGAGAGGGGGAGCTGCGGAGGAAGAAGGGCTATTTATTATCTTTCAGGCTTTCAAAAATGTCTTCTGTTTTCAAAAGCAGAAGTTTTCAGAGTAAAAACCATGTCAGCTCTCCTTTTCTCCATGACCCCAAATCTCCTGCACGCTGAACCTGTGCCTAAAACACTGCACCCTTTTTTTGGAGGATGAGGACAGCATGCAAGCACCTGGCAGGCACGCTCGGAGGGACCTGCAGTCTGCGGGAGCCCTCAAGTTTCTGTGCTCCAAAAGCCCCTTTGTGTAAATGACCTTTAGTGCTGCTGTGACTGAGACGACTTTCTTTTGAGGAGCAAGGGGGTGCGTAAAGACTGGCAGGAGTCAGTCGTTCTGCTTCAAACCTTGTTCAGTTGCCTTCCATGGGCTCTTCTACAGAGTGCAGAAGTTTCTTCTCTGAAGGTATCTTCCTGCCAAGACAATATAAAGAAATCCATCCTGCTTCTCTATTAATATTTGCTAATATTTTGAAGACCAGAGGCTCCGAGTGTTATTGCAGTTTCTGCTTTGACCTTTTCCATTCTCCAAGGCGCTTGAAACTACATGTGGTATAAGCTCCATATGATTAGACAAGATGCTGAGGACTGATCAATGGTTAGAAATGGCTGAAATTATATGGCAAGGTAAATGGCCTGTTTGCTGACCTGTGTTCTTAGAGCCTGTGACCATGCTTCAAATTTGTTGTGTGATTGGTATTATGGCAGTATTACAGAATGGTAATTCAGCAGTCATATAAATATGAACACGTTATAAAGTATTTTACATGTACGTGGTATCTTTCATACCAATGTGCTGCCCACATCGTCTGCATCTATTATCAGGGAAATATGGCAACCTCTTCCATCAGACAACAGCAACTGCCCATTGCGAAGTCTTGTGCGGAAGGAAGGAAGTGTTTTTAACCTTTTGAAGAAATGCGTCTCAGTCACTGAACACACAGAGCGGATAAAAAGTTGCTTTATAAAGCAACATCTGAAGTAACAGAAGCCTTCAAATTCGACTTTTGTAGATCAGAAAGGGAAAACGAGAGTCAGCACAGCTGATTGCCATATAAAGGCTTGCAAGACACAGTACGTATGCTGAAAGTAGTTTTCACACTAGCAGACTGGCCTTCCATTTTAAAAGCAGCTACACAGTAGGCAGCTATGGACAGAAGACACTTTGGGCCTCAAAATCCAGAAGTATGAGCATTAGCGGTCTCAAATTTAACTTTCTGTAAAAACGAGTGTTGGGGTTGCAGAGCTGTATCAGCAAACGCGTTCCTTTCCTGTTTACTCCTCAGTGTGGCAAACCATTTGCTACTTGGAGGATTACTGTTTCTCTGTTCTTACCTTTAACTTCTTCTGGTCTAATTCTGTCCATATTCTGCATGGCGGGATTGATTGCGGGTCTTGAGCTCTTTCTAGTATCTCCTGAATAGCAGTTAATGTCCTTAACTGTGACCCATTCTGCTGATCCTGAACCTCAGAAAGAAGGTTGACTCCTCCCTCCTGGGGCTTACCTCTGCCGGTGGTAAGTACCCAGGGGTTGTCTATGCCTCAGTTAATTTACAGCCCACGTGGGCACCGTGGATCTGGATTTAAACTCGGTTTGGGTACTGGTAGCGGTGTAGCCATGGCAGCATTGAACTCAGCGTGGGCTAGCTGCTTGAGTATGCACCCAGGATCCCAGATGGATTTTACAGCCTGCATCAGACACCATCCTTCAGTGTGTGTATGGGTGTGTGAGTCTCGAGTTCAAAAGTAGAAAGCTAGACTACAGTTAATTTGGGAACGTCTACCTTCGACTGCAGCGAAGAAACCCAATGAAAAATGAACCTGCGGCAGAGCCAGCATGTAACATACATGGGGAATGTGGACTGGGGATCAGCCTCAGATTATGGCTAGGTTTAAAGGATGTGATTCCACTTGATTCAATGGTTCACAGTGTTTTCATAAACTGGTCCAAAAAAACCATCCCAGCCCTTGCTTTCTCAAGATTTGTACCACTGTACCAGGTAAAAATAGCTTTTTGTCATTTCCATCAGGGAGCACTGGGCCAAAGCTTATCAGGTAAGTTTGTTGAGTGCCTTTGTATGCAAGGCCTTCGAAACTTCCTAATTAACATTGACGCGACAGCAAGAGTTCGTGGCAGCTCTGCCGTTCCCCTGTGGAAGGCTGTCACGGGGAAGGGGGTGCTGCGATACAGGCGATAAGTAAGCACCGTCGGGCAGCTCGCCCCCTGGACGAGGCATTGCAATGTTTCATTAAAAACAGAGGGGAAAAAAAAAGGAGAGGGATGGAAACAGAATGAGCTGAACTGCAGTCCATGTGCTTCGAGGAAGGCGTGAGGTCTTCGAGGATGGAGATGAACCTTCTCTGGTCAATGCAGGCAGGGGGGCAGTCACAGACCCCGGTGCGGCCCCTCCGCCCGGAGCCGGAGACCCTGGACCTCGCCTTCGGCTCCTCGGCGAGGTCCAGGGTCGCCGACTCCGGGCGGAGGGGGCCACCGGGCAGCGCTGCTCGCCCCTCCCGAGCTGTCCGCAGCTCCGCTCCGCACTGCGGGCTGCAGGCGTACGTGCGGCGCCGGTAGGGGTGGGTCCCACCGCATCGTCGGCGTCGCCGCTTTAAGGCTGCCGAGCAGGCATGGGGAAGCAGGCAGCCGGGTTCATCTGAGGACACAGCCCCAGTTCTCAGAAATCCCCGCGCTGCGGGAACATCGAGCTCCCGTTACCGCAGTTGAACAAACTGCCCTAGATCGGGGGTGCCGGGCCCGCCCCCCCCTCCCGCGACCGGCCCACGTGAGCCTCGTGGAAACAGCCCCCCCCTCCCCGCACACACCCACTCACGGCCCCCGCACACCCGCGCCCGGGGCTTTGCGGCTGTTTTCCTCTCCGTGCTGTATCACAGATATTTTATTTTATTGTTTTTCTTTTTTTTAAATTATCAGTATTTTTTTGTTGTTTTTTTTGGTTTGTTTTTTTTTTTCACCGCGGGGAGGCCCCTGCAAGCCCACGGCGTCATCCTCGCTGCGGCCACTGCCACCAAAACAGATACACATTTAAAATATATTATTTTATCCATAGATATAATTTAGATGTATACATACGGCATAAAAAGATATATATTATATCTAAATATAATATAGACATATCTTCCTATATTTTTATATATTCTCTATAATAAATATGTACCTATTGTACATGTGTATTACATATATTATTACGTATATACATATATTACATGTATAATAAATACAATGTCTACATATTTAAATAATAAATACATAAAATATATGTTCGATGTAAATTTTTGAGGGTTTTTGTTTGTTTGTTTCGGGGGGTGGCAGAGCGTAGCATCAGACCGCAGGCGGGGCGGGCTGTCGGGGAGCGGGGAGCCGGGGTGGGCAGCCTGCGGGAGCACACTTTGGGGGGCAGGGGGTGAAGTTTTTCTGGGGGAGGGGGCTGTGACCACCACCGGGCTGCTGCGGGTTATTAACGCAGCCCAGCATCCCCCGCCCCGCACCGCCGCCTCCTCCATCCATCCTCCTCCTCCTCCTCCCCGGGAAGGGGACGGGCGTCCCCGTCCCTGGCTCCGCCTCGCCTCACCTCGGATGCCCTCCGCCGCCGCCTCCATCTTACGCCCGCCCGCCCCTGCGGTGGTGCAGACCGGGGCGGCCGCCTCCGCTAACATGTCCGCCTGCCCTCCCCGCGCCCCGCCCCGCCGACCCCGGGGCCGCACGGCTCTCGGCGGGGAAGGCGGCGGTGGCGGCTCGCCTTCCCCCGCCGAGAGCCGTGCGGCCCCGGGGCTGGCGGGCGGGGCCGGCGCTGCCCCGGCTCCCTCTTCCCACCCGCTGGTCCCCGCAGCTCTCAGCATCCCCCTTTTCCAAAAACCGGAAAGCTCCCGGACCGCTACGGGCTTGTAGCTTCCTTTGCTGGGTGCTGAGGATTTATTTTGGGAAAAGGCGGCCTTTCTCCGCAGAGGCACGTGAATGGGCTTGAAGTTTTCATTGTTCCAGCCTTGTTAACCCTTGGCGGAAGGGCCTTCAGACTGAGATGATGTCACACTAACCCCTCACCAAACCTCAGATGATGTCACATTAACCCCTCACCGAGCCTGAGACGACGCCCCATTAACCCATCACTAAGAGCGAGATGGTCACATTAACCCATCATCAGAACTGAAACCGTGTCACATTAACCCCTCACCAAAACTGAGACAATGTCATATTAACCCATCGCCAAAACCAAGATGTCACATTGACCAATCAAAAAAACTGAGACCATACCACATTAACCCATCACTAAAAGTGAGATGGTCACATCAACCCCTCACCAGAACTGAGATGATACCAAGAGGTGAGGAGTCACCCTGCTGCTGCAATAAAGCGACAGCGGTCCTGGACCACAGAGCCAAGACCCCTTGCGTTTCACCACAGCTCCTGGCCTCAGTGTATGCACAGCTCCTGAAAGTGTTAACTTTCTGCAAAGCCTGCAAGGCTAATGTAGCGGGTTATTCTCCTTTAACTTAATTGTTCAAGATTTTCTGCATGACAACAGTTCCTGACAAGAAGGTTTTAGGGAGGGTGAGAGGCAGGAAAACAACATGGGGAATGCTTGTGTTGTATATACTGAAGATCAAAGTTATTTTTAAAATGTTTTCCAATACAGTATTTGCTTTCCAGTTACATGCAGAAATTTCTCTCCTTTCCCTCCCCTTTACTGGTGTTTTTCATGAGAACCAAAAGAGGTACTGAGGGGTGGTGGTGGGGGGGTGTTGTCTGACTTTGCATTAGACTTTCCTAGCTGAAATTGAAGACATCTGTATTTTTCTCCCTGGATGATTCTCCTCAGGAAGCAAGGATCTTTTACAATCTCCCACCATTGCGTTGCCGCTCCTGCAAATCCTCCAGCAGTGGGAGTCCTGAAGCATGAGCATAGGCTGGCTTTGGAGCCTTCTCAACTATAGTACAGGGAAGCCATGCTGGATGCTGTAACTGTAAAAGTCCTGGCAACTAAATTTACAGTAATGTTGTAATTGCCACTGCTGGTGGCATTGTGCAGTTCAGTTGTGAGAGCTTTCCTTAGGAAGTTTAATCCTTCGTCAGTAGAAATCCTTTCCAGACAAGTATCTGGAAAGCAGCTTTGCAGTAAAAGGCTGGGGGTCCTGGTGCACACAACGTCGAACACGAGCCAGCAGTGTGCCCTTGCAGCAAAGAAGCATAATGGTATCCTGGGCTGCAGGAGCATTGCCAGCAGGTGGAGGGAGGTGAGCCTTCCCCTCCCCTCAGCACTGGGGAGGCCACACCTGGAGTGCTGGGTCCAGTTCTGGGCTCCCCAGTACAAGAGAGACATGGACATACTGGAGCAAGTCCAACAAAGGGCCACAGAGATGATGAAGGGACTGGAGCGTCCCTCCTGTGAGGAAAGGCTGAGACAGCTGGGACTGCTCAGCCTGGAGAAGAGAAGGCTCAGGGGGATCTCATTAATGTGTGCAAACACCTGAAGGGAGGGTGCACAGAGGACAGAGCCAGGCTCTTTCCAGAGGTGCCCAGTGGCAGAACAAGAGGCAATGGGCACAAACTGAAACCCAGGAGGTTCTCTCTGGACATCAGGAAACACTTTCTCATTGTGAGGGTGACTGAGCGCTGGCACAGGTTGCCCAGGGAGGTTGTGGAGGCTCCATCCTTGGAGATACTCAAAAGCTTTCTGGGCATGGTCCTGGGCAACTGGCTGTAGCTGGCCCTGCTTGAGCAGGGAGTTGGACCAGATGACCTCCAGAGGTCTCTTCCAACCTCAACCAGTCTCTGGTTCTGTTATCTGATAGCTGGATGGGTCAGTCAGTGCAGGTTCAGAGTCAATGTTTGGGAATACGTGACAGAAAAAGCAAAGGGTTTAAACATATTAACTTCCTTTCATAATTTAGGGTGCTGCTGAGTAATATCCTCATATTGGTTTTCCTGTGTTTACTGGTACTGGTGAAGGGGTCTTCTGGGTTCTACAGCTCATGCCGCTAATGCTTTTTCAACTTTTAGGATTTACTTACTACACAGCGTTTGTACAATATGAATTGTACTGTGCTTGAATATGCCTGTGCTTGCACCTATGTGCAACATTATCATAAATCATCTTTAAAGACAAAAGAGGGACTACAAAGGCTTCTCTGGCCTTAAACCCATCATCCTAGTCCCTTTATTTTTCTAAAAGAAGATATGCCCATTAAAGAAAGTTTTGTCTCGGGAAGATGTACCTAAACAATATGATAGCAGATCCTCTTTTGCGGTCTGGTTGCACCAGCACAAGCTTTGTTTAGTAATAATCAGTTAAGAACACCGTCTTACTCATTATGTTAACTGTCACATTTACCGCAGAATGTGAAAAACGCTATTATAGCCCTAAATTGAAGAAAATACTGGATTGTTTGTTTATACTTAAAAAATGCTTTTCTGTATAAGAATAAACCATTGACTTTCACTGTCACTCCTTTTCTATGCCCCCGCTTTACTGTTAGCTTCTACTGAGTTTAGGTAAAATCTCTTCTAGTCAGTCTTGCACTGAAATCAGCTTAAGCTAAAGTCTGTGGCAAATCAGCTTTAGCTAACTTGATTTTGATTGTTTTGCGAGAGAGCCAGAGGAGCTTATAGAAACCTAGAGCAGCGCACAGGTGCATAAACTCTACACAAGTTCAAAACCGCAAAGACCTGCTCCACAGCTGACTCTTAATGCTAAAAGAGCTTAAACTCCTAACTTCTCTTAAATTTTCCTGATATTCAGCTCCTGTGCGCGCTCTCAAACAATTAGGTCTTCATATAAATAATAATTCGGTTTGTAAATTTGCCCATATTTCAGCCCCTGCTAAGTACATCAAGGCAGCTGTAGCAAGCCTGTCAGGCCCATTGTGCTGTCTGTAGCAGTGGCCTGGGGAAGAGTTTAAGAAGCTGCTTCAAACAAGCTTCAAAGCAGCTCAGAGGCTTTGTGATATCTTTACGTTTGATTGCAAAATGCTAAGGAGCCCTTAAAGCACAGCCGGGGATTCAGATCTCACCCTGTTCCACCCAAGCATGCTAAGGAAGACGTTCATTCTCTCATTCAAAGTCAAATGGTTTTAAAAAGAAGGGTGGAGACCATCTTCTCCGGAATAGCCCAACAGCCTGAGTGCTTGGCTGCAAGGTGAGAGCTGTGGGTGTGAATCCCCTCAGGAAATAGGAAACTCCAGTTCTCTCTAAGGACTGATCTCCTGGGGACAGCCGCAGCCTCAGAGCACACCCAGGCTGGGGTCCAAGGCTGGAGACTGCGAGTTGGGGGAAGACTCCTCTGGCTTGACTGAATAAGACTCCTAATTTCCAGAGAAGAGTGTGGCTAAAGGTAATAGTTCATCCTTAATATTTTCTTTCTACTCAAAATGTCCTGCTACTCAGAGCACTCGTTCTGAAAGCCTTTCCCAGGCTGCCATTGTAGGGCAGACAGAAGCATGCTCTGCCCTTCCTTCCGACATAGCTGATTGCAAGTCAGCTCCAGTGTGGGCAGTTAACACAATGCTAAATCAAAGCTGATCAGTCCTGCTGGGGTAAAGAGGATATTAGGTCATGCTCACTGTGCTGACTTGGCTGCATAACTTCTAGTTTGGAGCACGGCAGTGCTTGAGCAAGGTTGCATAGCATAGCCTGAGTTATCCAGCTCCTCCCTCCCACTGAGTACGGAACCTCAAGTGCCAGCCTCTGGGCTCTGACCCCCACATGTCCGTGAAAAGCACTTAGATATTGTCGCATACATAACATGATGCCTCACCATTGCCTCAGTAATTGGCAAAGTAATTGGCAAAGAGACTTTCCAAATCTTGGAAAGACTGTATTGGTCAAAACACCAAGTTCCTGGTGGCCTTAGACTGTACAAATAATGGTGCTGACGTTTGAAACCAGAGAGTTTAACTTTGTGTAACAGCTGCGGAGGTTTAGTTTTCGAGTGAAGCAACTTAACAAGACAGCTGCAAGGGAACTTTGCCGGACTAATCAGACAGTACTTGAGCACCATGGCTAGCTCTGTCTTCTAAACCAACTTTCTCTGAAAAAGTTATTATTTTCTCACTAATACTGTTTAAGGAGCAACTATAGCTGCTGCAAATACAAAACTAGTATGAAATATCCTTTCTTATTGTTTGAAGGAGTTGGGTAGAGAGAGAGAACAAGTATATTGTTTAGGCTTTCTTAATTTTGTCTACTGCCATGAAGCTCTCCGACTCGGCAGAACCTGGAAAACTCTCCTTTTTATGTTCCAGTTTTACTCTGGCTGAGAACCTCCCCTCACAAATGTATGTGAATCAGAAGTTCAGTTATATTTAGCATGTTCCTGGACATGTCACACCAGCCAGAAGCGGTAACACAAATAGAAAATATCAACTGTTTTCTAATGACCTGTATTGCAAACATACATTTTTCCTGTCTAGTTTGGATTCCAGCATCCTAAAGCCCGAAGACATTTAAGTATGCTTCCACGGTTTGCAAGAACAGAACTATAATAAAATTAGCACTTGGCTGCTGCCAGCATTGTACAGGAAGTTCTTCATAAATATTAATTGAAATGACCTAGCTTGCTAATTAAGTAGTCATCTGCATACAGCAAGTGGTACTTCATGGTATGCAATGGTTGTTTGCTTCACCCAGTAGTTACACGTACAAGGAGCTTATTGCCCATGATGCTGAATCTGCCACGAGCTTTGTTCAGATCCACAACTTGTCCTGCTTAGAATTCAATATAAGATCAAATAATAAAGATCATCTTCAGTAAACATTTACCCACAGAAATAACATTAAACGACTATGCTGTTCCTCTTAATATCCATCGTGCCATATTTTGTGCGAGACTGTGAATGGAAATGCAATTTACCTGTTGATGTTTACACCAGCAGCCCTTTTGAGAATTTCAGCATTCATTTCATCAAGCAAGTAAATATTTACTACTCTATTTCTCCTAAAGCAGCATTGGCTATTACATGATAACAAAAGAAGTTTTGGTATTTCTGCAGAAATGAATACATCTTGATTTTTCTTCCCAGGAGTCACCCGGCTATGAAAGGCAGGAAAAGTGATTAAATGTGCATTTAGGTAGATTTACATGTACATACAATTTTGAGAAGCCTACTCTCTGTGCTTGTTAAGAATCACAGCTGTTGATTTCACTGCCTATGTTGTTCTACTACAGCCACTATTTCTGAAGAGCAAAAAAAAAATGAGGAGGAACTTGTAATTCCCATCTTTTTCACTGTACGTGTAAAAAAGACCAACACAAATACTTTTCTTCCTTTTTTACGTATAAGAGTTTGCTGACTTTCAATTTGCTGTACCAGAGAAGGTCCACAGAGAGCAATAATGCTCAGCAGGTGCCAGTAAGGACACAATCTGAGAGCTAATTTTATCTGCTTCTCAGGTTGCTGAAGGTACTAGTTGGAATTTCCCTAATTATCTTCTTCCCCTCTTAGCTTATAAAATAAATGCACTTTATGGAATAGGTATTGAGATCAGAGTGAATATAAAAAAGTTCATTCTTTCCAACAAATGTAAATTGCATTTTAACTTGACGAGTTGTTAGAGACCCTGAGAGTGCACACAGTTGCCGTTGAGAAGTTTGTGTACAGATTGTATAGTATATTCACTTTGTAGTACTTACTCTTTCGAGATACAAACCTTGGGCTTTTGGGGATCGCAATCCACTGTTCTCATAAAGACGATTTTTAAAAAATCCTTTTAGTCATCATTTAACCTTTGTTCTCAGATAGTTTCGAAGTGATCGCCACATTTAATAACTAATATTATTTCATTGTGGAGTAATCTGTCCTCCCAGAATGTAAAAGCTGTGGAAACACTCTGATAAAGTATCATACCAGTTCAAGCCAATATTTCTCTTCCCATGAGTGGTGAATACTGGAACAATCGCAAACACTACCTGCCTTATCTGGATTATCGCAGTGGTGATCTAAATCACACATACAGGGCCCTCCAGCTTCTTTCGGCATGCAGGAATGCACAGCCTCCGAGCAGCAGTTAATGTCCTCCCTTTGGGAACAGCTCACTCAAGAATTACCTTAAAAGCTGGCATATACACCTCTGAGCAGCTTTTCTGTAGTTACGATGTCTGTCGATCACTTGATATCTTTCCATGGATTTGGGTTGTTTGTCCTACTAAGTTCTGTGTGTGGCCGGTGTTTCCTCTGCTGTCCAGAATGATTTGTAGCTTTGTAAAAACACAGCACAATACTTAGTATAAACTTAACATGCCGAGTATCTCACTCACATTATCAGCCTTTTTCCAGTGTTGCACAACAGACATGCAGTACAATTTATTTTTAGGTGATACAAACAATAAATATCACTCTTGGGTTTGTTGTTGTTGTTTTTAAAAAACAGCATATAGTGAAAAAATATCCTAGGACAAACGTAAACCAGCCTCTACGTCTCAAAATTAATCCCTTGAGGTATTCAGTTAGTCACTAGGGCATTCTGATTGTAATCAATAAGAAAGATGAAGCCTTACACTTTTTGAAAGAGGTTGGACAGGCACATAATGATCATAAATTAATGTATTTTTGAAACATTTTGTTTCAGTGACCAATGCTAACTGACCTATCAAAATAAGCAATTAATGGAACCTTAAAAACTAATACAGCAATTTAGTATCAGTTCTCTTTTTGAAAAGGTACCTCAGAGTGTCAGCAGGCTGTGAACTTCTTCAGTTTCTAATGAGTTACTTTTTTAGGAATTTGCCTAGTGGCTAATAGGGCTTGAGTATGCACTGCCAACTTATTTTATACAGATGGTGCTAAAAAATCCTGCAGTATGTGTTGTATCCCTGATCCAAAGCTATTTGCAATTTGCATTTAGAAAATAAAGATACTTACAGTCCAGCATCTGCTGGGTCTCTGAGAGGCAACCCAGGTAAATAGATACTTAAGACTGTGTAACTTCATCTTGGACTGCCAAGAGAGTCAGCAGATGATCATGATATTCATTCTGCATTGTGCCCTCCTGAGGAATCTCCAAATATTTGAAGAGCAAGGCAGGGAATCATCATTTCATCCTTCGCTGAAAAGAACTACTTCCTCACAGGAATGAAGAAAAGTCAATTCTCAAACAGCACAAAAGTGTAGGGCAAGAACTGAGGAATGCTTTTTATGCAGCTGCAGAAACATATCCAGAGTGTAATTATTTATGTTGGAATTTGAACAGGAGATTTCAACTTCCAGTCTTTCTTTCTGAAAACTACAATGGCAACTTTTTAGCTACCTCATATGGACAAGATGTTTCTCTGCAATGAGAGCTGAACAGAATTTCCTAACTCCATAATTTCTAATTCCCGCTGGTTGCATTCTGACCAGTCTGGAACAATGCTACCTTTTGAATTATTTAAGTTATTTTTCTGAAGTGGCTCCTTATTATCTGGAATTCTTTTGTCCGACTACTGGTCAGACCCATCATGACTCAGCTGATGAGATCTGGTCAAACAGGTATTGCTAGACAATGCTTTTTATTAAAAACATGTACGTGTTTTTAATGCTCAGGTTGTTTTAACACTTTCCTTTCCTGATGTGTGCACAGGGCTGGTTCTGCAGCACTGCTGGGTTGCCTTTGGTAGGTGAGAGAGCTACTTTTTAACTCCCAACATTCTGATGCTCTTCCCCCCCCCCCATGTTTTCTGGGCCTACAGCCTGGTGCGTGTACATCCATCCTGCTTCATTCTACCACTCGGTTTTAAGCCAGCAGCCTAATAATGAAGCTCTTGATGGGACTGTGAAACCAGTACCAGCAACAATGAGTCTTCATTACCGCTGGAGAAGACTGGGGTGTTTGATATGCATGAAGCTTTGTGCAGACAGCTACGACTATAATCTGCCATTTGTTACTGTCAAACAAATAAGTGTTACAACTGTTTAAAAGTGTTGCTCTTCCCTAGCAAAGGATTTATATTTGAAAAAGAAAATAAAAACTAATTATCTTTTGTTTTCATCCGCAGCTAAAGTGTGGATGTTGGCTGATGAAGAGAAACCCTGTTCTCTCTTACTGCTTATTCAACAGGGCTGGAAATGATAAACAATAGGCTTGATTATATCACAGATAAGTGAGATAAAGTGGTTGTGACCTGAGACCTAAGCCACCAAGTATTTTGGCTATTTGTATATGGTTACTATGTTTGTAAAATATATAAACTTTTCACATAACTGTATGTTTGTAGAGTTTGTTTTTAATACGTAACAGCCTAAAAATCTCACATAGTCTTAACCCATTTTGCTTTCAGTTGTGCAGGAAGTGCTGCATTTGGCATACATGTTGCGGAAACCTAAGAGAAAAAAAAAAGCTTAATTGCAAGGTACTTCTCCCACTACCACCTCCCAACCAAAACCACTAAAGTTTTATTGATAATAGTCTGGGTATCTGCAGGCAGTGTAGCTGATAAGCTTCCTGTCTGCCCAAACAGACCGAACATAGCGTGCCTCATCAAAAGATTTAGAGCTGCCTCCTATATTCAAATAATTCTATTTTGCTTCTCAACTAAATTATTTAATTCTTTTCTTCTGTATGACCAGAATATTGTACTCCTTTAGTAAATCTTAATGCCCATGTATTTTAAACTTGTGTCTAATTTATGTCCATATGCATGAGGCATCTATGGCATCTTACTGAGGAAAAACCTTTCAACATGATGGCTAGGAAATATTGCAAAGTTATGGAATCTAGCTAGTTAGCAAAATCCCAAGTTTTTGTGTGAAAACTACAAAAGGAATTTGATTTGTGTGAATATTTCCAATTAGTCTCTTCACAATACCTACAAAAAAGAAAAAAAAAAAAAAAGAGTATATATAATATTTCTCTGTGTGCTCTATAACATACAGGAAGAAGACTGGTAATTGCCATTTTCTTTCTCCTGGGGCAGACATAGCCCTGGGAAAGGTGAGGAAGTGGGAATGCCATGCATTTATATGGTTGGAACTGTATGTGACTAGATGGTGCTAACAGAAGGGTTAAAAACAGCTTAATATTTCTGACCTATCATATTTCTGCATGTGTACAGAGATACACACACAAGCACACACGTGTGTGTAGGTGTGCATGCCCCCACACTCCACCATTCATAAAGCTTTGACTGCAAACCGTTCTGGCACAGTCATCGCAAAACAGCAAGGGGAGTTCATAGCTGCTGTGGTACCATTCACGTGCTTACTTTTATTCCTGTGGCTGGCACATGCTAGGAAAGAATCTCCTTAAAACAAAAGATAAGAAATCAAAGCTAATTGCTACCATGTTTTTAGCATGTGGATGAACAAATTCCTACAGCTTTCAAGGATGAAGGCAATTGCTGAGCAAGAGTAGTTACTAGGCCAGGGTATCTCTACTGTCCACAAAAATAAATGAACGTAGAGGAGAAGGGAAACTGAAAAGTGTCTCTGAGTATGTGTTGTACTCTACATCATATTCCTTTGGTGTAATTGGTCTCTTTGTAATTTCTTACTAGGATATAAGAAGTGCAAGTTGCAGTGAATATAATTTTATGTGGGCAGCTAAACTGTGCTCTATCATTCTCTCTTAATTTGAGTTGACACTAAGATGGACACTTTATTTCCCTGTCCTCTCTTATTTAGACCTTTTACTCTATGGCACTGGGAGAGAAAAGCCTGTTGACCCCTGTTCTGATTTAATACAAAAGCGTGGTGACTTGGGGCTGTTCAATCATTCACAGAGAAATCAAGATGAACGTTCCTCTGCCACTCAGTGCCACCAAGGGCTGCGGGTTTGCTGAGAGGTAGTAGTCTCACCCTCGTAGTAAGTCGTTGCTCTTGACAGTATCAGAGTGCATTAGTATTTGGACACGCCTACTGACGCCACTGTGGGAAGCTTGTCAGATATTTGCTTCCTGTCTGCAGTATGAATATTAAAGCAAAAAAAAATCACAATAACTTACAGAAATTGCTCAAGACTTATTCCTCAGCGTTCGTATTCCAAGAGGAAAGTGTCCCTAGAGAGTGAAAACCAGAGGAAGAGAAGTAGTTGTCCTGAGAGAGCATTAGTTCATAACTGGGAAAAAACCTGAATAGCGGGTGAGAGGGCAGATTTACTGACAGAGAGGGCTAAAGGATCTCAGGAAACTGCTTATTAACACTTTATAGCTCAGCACAGATGTCATGAGTGAAAGAATCGGCCAAACCATGGTTTTAAGGGGACTTCCAACTGAACTCGGCCCCCTTATTAGCACTGAGTAGTACACCACACATTCTTGTGCTGCCAGACAGTATTTGTGCATCTCTACTGTCCTCTCCACCATTTAGACTGTGACTGATTTCCATCTTTAAAGGCTGTACCATTGCATGGCCTCCCTCTTCACCAGTGCGACTGCATCTAGTCCCGTTGGAAAATGCAGATTGCGAAAGAATGTTCTTCTTTTGGAGTACCCGCTATAAACACGTATATCTATGCTGGGGAGAAAAACAGCTATATCTTTCCTTTGTTTTGCTGTTGGCACCAGGGGGTGTTTGCTAGCATGGTGACATGAGAGATGTATATACTTCTTTTACTTTGTCTCTATAGTAACAGACTGCCAAAAGAAGAGATCTCGTGTCTGGCAGCTCAGCCATGAGCATAGGGAAAATGGAGGACTATACCCCACCATCAGGAAAGGAAACTCTTTAAGAATCAATTGTTTAAACAAAGTGTTATAGATGGAAGACTGGAAATGACACACATAAGTTAAGATGCTTGAGCAGCAGGTATTCTCCCCGTTCCCTTTTGCTGGATGAAAGGCAAGTTGAAATGTTTGGCCTCACCTCTTAGAGGAAAGGAATGGGTATTCTCCAATGTCAACATTTGCTTTTATTGCTGATGCTTTGACACAAGTCCTAATGTTGCTTTGTGGGCAACCACCACATTTTTTTCCTTTCTTCCCCCTTTATCTCCAGCCCCAGTCCATGCAACGCGTGATAGTGCAAGCATACTTCTGAACAATTCAGTTCGTTCTTGAGTTTCTCCACCAGTTTGCTGTTTCAAGCCACAAGTTCGAAAACCCTTGCTCACTTTCAGCATTCTCTGTGATTCAGCCTCGTACACTCCCTTTCATTTACTATGCTGTGCTATCATCACCTCCCCCTTTGTTAATAGCATTGTTTAGCCACACATATATATTAGCCTTGCAGTTTCTAGGCTGGCAAAGTGTTTCAGCTGCATTTCAGGGTAAGAGCCAAATACACAACAGCTTTGCCTGTGCCTTCAAAGCTCGGCATTAGGACTTAAGGAAACTACAGTAGAGTATGTAGCATATCAAATGTCTTGGGAACCATTGAAATTAACAGCCAGAATTAGAAAATGAAGGTGGTGAAACGCAGAGACTCACAAAATCTTCCCTGATAGGTATAGGCTGCTTCCTGTTGAGTTTTAAATAGTGATATTTCTGGCTGAAAAATTAATGTGGATTAAGAGACCTTGCTGATCTTCTGTAAGCCATAAATTTATTTTCTGTTTGCAGCACTGCAAAAGCTATTCTAGCCACTGTGCAGGTTCATGGAAAATACGTGTGTGTGCGTGTGTGTTGTGTGTGGACACGGACATGATGTAGGAGGTTTACTATAGTATGGTAAGTATTAAACTCTAAATTTATCTTATGTGAAAGCGACAATTCAAAGCATTTTAAGAGTAGGTGCTTGTCTTTCATGTTCACTGCATTTTTTTTGCCAATACATAAATGTTTAGAACACCCTCCTTATATTTCACCACAGTCTGTAAAATTTGGGCAGCATATTAACTATGAAAAATAAAAGATACAGAAAAAAGCCTTGTGAAATAATTCCTTTGAAGCTGAAATAAAAACCTAGTTACACCCAGAGATTAATTATGAATAATTGGATCCTAATGCATTGGCAATATGCATAGAGACTTTAATTCATTCAGTTAAGGAGGGAAGCATGGATCAGTTGAGGAGGAACATTTTTCCATCTTAAAATGATCAAAGTCTGTTTGTATATTTGCAGAAATTGGTGGAGATGGATGACAGTCAGTGAGGGGGAAAAGGGGTGACAGTTTAAAATAAATAATGATATCAGATGAAACATGGAACAAACATACAAAAAAATGGAAGGAATCGTACCGGAGGTTATGCAAAAATTCTGCATGGTTTTGTAGAACATAGTAAACTCTCAGGTTCCCTACAATCTCCTATCTGACTCTGTGGGAATCCAGTTGTTTTCAGCTTCCAGCACTGCAGTTATAAAAATAGTGCAATGTAAAAATAATACATGTACAATAAAATGGTAACAATGGCCAAGGCCTGATCACTCAGTGAGAAAGCCAATGCTTGAGCTATGCAGTTGGACTTTGTATATTTTCTTTTGGCTGTAAATTTCACAATTCATTTAAAAGTTTCTCTCCACCCTTTCTGAAGCTCACACACCAATGAGCCAGAATTTCAGTCCTGGAGGAGAGGAATGAAGAAATAATGTGTTCGGGCCAGAGACGTATTTTTGTTAGAGAAGGAAATACTAGGAATGAGTAATGTTTGCTTTTTTTTAACCTGCCAATGACTCTGGTACGTCTAAGGTAAAGCTGGAGATAACTTTGTCTGCCAGCATGCTCCATTTACTAGCCAACAAGGAAGCTGCTTACATGCAGGCACTGTAAGACTGGAAAGACAGTAAGTACCACAAACTTTTCAACACATACCTTGGAAAGTGTCCCTTTGCCCTGGAGCTGTCAGCCTGCAGCGTGGTACCACTGCCTGAGCCTGCTTCCATACAGGGATCCCCATGGCACAGTGGCCTGGGCTGCATCTCTCTGCGGAATCCTGATTCCTGCCTGCCTTCCCCTATCAGGCACCTTTAGCCTCCAATTTTTATCTCCACTCTTAAAGACAAGCAGCATTCCTTCTTCGTGGCCCTTCCTTCCTTTCAGCCTTTGCTCTGGTGCCCTTTGGTTTCATTTTATTTACATCCCCTTACACTAGGAACTGACTGTCAGAAGAGTGTAGTTGGGGTTTGTTAGTATTGGGTTGTTTTTTTTTGCAAGAACTCATACTTTTTTCATACCCAGGTTTTATTACAGGTTATTATGCAAGAATAAGCCTCAGTGCTCTTGCATATGTGGAATGCTTGTGGCTTTTGCAGTTCTCTGCATTTCTTCAGAAACAGGAAAAAAAGCCAGATTAGATGATGAGAGTATAGTACAAGTCTCACTTTTCCATATTTAAAGCATAACAAGATCCAGTGACTGCTGAAGTAATGAATCACTGTAATTTACATATACAGGTCAGTGGAGGACATCCACGCACAGCTGAAAACTTCCCTTCAATCAACACCCTCCTTTACTACTCCCATTTCAGCCGCCTCTTGGCACATCCAGCCCAGGAATACGTATGCGTTCCTATTGCTGATCCTTTTAAAGAGCTAACAGGTTGTGAGATGAGGAGGTCACGCTTTTCATTGCTGGGAGGAGGCCTGACAACACACAGGGACCTTTGTCTCATGAACGATCTAGCAGGGCTTGGTCGGCTCCAGCGAAACCCGCAGGTCTGCGGGGGGAGGAGGTGTTGCCCCTTCATTCTGTGAGGTCCCTCTGAGGCCAGTCAAAGTCCGTGGCGGATCCAGATTGCAGTCCCGGAGTTCGGGTGCTGGTGACACGCGGAAACGCTGCCTCCAGTCCCTGGCCGAGCCGCGTGCGAGGGAACGGGGAAGTGGGAAGGGCACGATCGTTTCCTTGGAAATGCGTTTGCTAGAATTAAACTCGGCGGGGGGCGGGGTGGAGAAGGAAAGGGCCTTCCCCACCCGTTTTACAGCGAGGGGAAAAAAATCCCGGTGTTCACATCGTAGGTGGGAAAACGGGGCACTCGGCGGAGCGGGACCACCTGCCCCGACCTGCGTGCGGCCCGCCGGAGGGCGAGTGCCCGCGGCCGCGGGCGGGGCGCGCTGCGGGCGCTCAGACCCTGCCGCCGCCGCCGCCGCCGCCGCCGCGACCGTGCTGTTGCTGACGGTGTTTCCCCGCCGCCGCGACTGCCGTGCAGCCCGAGTACGGAATGTTCCTGCCCGGCCCTGAACTGGGACTGAACTTCCCCAGCCCGCCGCGCTGCGGGGCCCGCGCAGATACACCCCGGCGGGCAGCGGGAGCGGCGGGGCAGGGAAGGAAGTTCCCAAAGGGTTTGTGTCATCGTAAGGACTTAGGTGGGGCGGGGTGGGGTTTTTTTTTCCTTTTTCTTTTGGCTCGAGTGAAATAAAAAAGAGGCAAACAAAAAACTGCAAGGCAGTCAGCACCCCTAAGCAAATGTACTTTGAGAAAAGATGGAGAAAAAGTCACGGCAAACCTGCTTTTACAGAAATAGATTTATGGCACTTGTTTCTTTGACTGCCTGCCGTTGTTAAACAAGTACTTTTCCTGTACTCTCCCCCCTGCCCTGAACATTATACTTGTGGTCCTTTCCCAAAAGGAACTGAAAGTGCCACTGACCCCACCTGAGAAAGAAAAGGCCAAAGGTTTGACTGACACACCTCACCCCCGCAAGCTTTTTTTTTTTTTTTTTTTTTTTTAAGAGTATGTTTTCAAAGCTGGTGGTTCTTAGAAGTTTTGTGCCACTGTGGTGCAGTTCTCAGGCAAGGCTGTGTGGGGCTGTCAGGACCAAAATACCCCGTGAAAGGTGTAGAGGAACAAATCGCGAAGTTTCAGCCTGCAGCAGGTAACACATCAGCAGGCTTGGGAGCACAGGTGCCTTGGCATCATGGGCATGTTCCTTGGCACCGCGGGTTGTCTCTGTAAAGCTTCGTTAAAAGGAGTGACTGGATTAGCAGCACACTTAGGCGTTTTTCTTGTTTAGTGCAATCAGTTCTGTGTTGTGCAATCTTGGATGAAAATGAATCAGGAATCTCAGGAGATTTTGGTAGCTCTTTTGTATAATTTCCTATGTTTCATGAAAACCTCACACATTCACAGCTTTTGAAAGACTTTCTGCCTCTCTCCAGTTTGGTTTCGTTATGGAGATCGTAGGGTTAACCCACTCACTCAGTGTCTGTATTCTTCACAGTGGCTAATCTCACCACCTAGTCCAGTTTAACCGACTTCTAATTTATTTCTCAGTGCTGACTGGATGCCATCTGCATATATTTTTTTTGTATCAAACTGGGATTTATATCACTACAATGTGTTACATCCTTGGTGTGTTCCAGTCCATTAAGCACCTCATCAAATCCTTTCAGAGTGTTTTTTGTAGCCTGTTCAATAGCTAAATGATGCACCCTCTTGTGGTCTGCAGTTCAACCCCAGTGAGCAAGGACCTTTTGTCCCTTGTTTTACTACTGTATTGCCCCGAATATAAGATAAGCCTCTTGCTTCTCAAACGCGAAAATATGCAGAAAAACCCTACCACTCTCACTTTGGAGTTAATTCCCTATGTACTGTGAGGAAGGTTACACCATGCTCCCTTTAAAAGTTGTGCAGGTTGCCTCCTGGCAGATGCACCCAGCAAGTGCAAGAGCAACGCCCCAGGTAGCACTTGCTCCAGGCCTTCGTCCAAAAGGGGGTGAACATGCAGCACCCTTTTGGTCTGATCTGATTTGAGCCCTTTGCCAGCTGCTCCCAAGCAGTGTGCTGAGAGCTGAAGCACCCCATGGATCAGGAGGAGGGTAGGCAGAGAGGAGGCACACTGGGGTGGGGTAAGACGCTGGGGCTGTGTAGCCTTGTTAGAGGCTGTAGGGCTATGCACGGGTGGGGGATGTAGGCTGGCCCTGCCTCACGTGTTCCTCATCTACGAGAGAAGGAGACTTCCAGTTTGGTCCCTTGTTGGGACACATCTGTCTTCCTTGGTCTCGTTCCACCACAAGATACCCCATGTCCTTGTCCCATGTCCCATTGATACTCTTCTCCCTCTGCTATTTGTCCTTTATCTTCCAGCTGCCCTGCCTTTTGGCTTTTCTTGGACGTTGGCACCTAGCACTGCACTGGCCCCTGCTTCTTATCAGTTAGATAAGAAGCTGTTTCACAGCCTTGTGCCTATTATCTTATCCACAGCCCTTGAGAGCTACTTTAGTCCTCTTTCCTCCTGCTTTGCAAGGCTGCTCTGCCGTAACTATACAAGACCCATCCAAAAGTAATCCAAAGTCACTTTCTTTCTGTGAAAGAGGGGTAAGTTACCTTTTGTAGGCTGAGGGCCAGGATTATGGACAGTTACCATGCCCTGAGCAGCAGGGCATGGTCATATCACAGCGGGGGGAGGCAGATGGGTCAAGTTTGCAGGTACTCCAGAAGTGCAGTACTCCAGGAAGTTGTTTGGGCTTTTTGTGCCGGTGGTCACTTGAACCTGAGCTGTGTCCTGGACATTCCCAAAAAACAAAAGCCTTGTTCTCCCTCCTCTGAACGTGCACCAACTCCTGCTCTAGCATCTATGCAGCTGATTTGGATCAGGAAGTTGATCTGTCTGAAATATGGTCTTTTCTGGGATGTTATTCTAGTGGATTGGGTCAGTGATCTGACTGAGCGTGTAGACCGCAGGGTGTGGGTGAGAGAGGAGCTGGAGGTGTGGTGAACAGAGGTGGGACAGCCTTTTTTCCTATCTTATGCATGCATTCCTACTTGGAATAAATCTATGGGCTGGATAAGGCTCTTTGATGAGACACATTGGCCTCCAGGCCATAAATTTGGGTTTCTAGTACTAGGCAGTGTTGAATCTAAGCCCTGGACAAAAAGGCAGGGTTTAAGACAAACCTGTGTTTTCAGTGTTTACTGATTAATCTGACTTGCCTGGCTCCTAACACTGCTTCCTGGCTTTTATGAAAGCTTCCTGGTTTTCCATACATTGCGGAGCAGGGCGGTGTGTGTAACAGAGCTGCAGACTTGGCATGAATACCAAGAGTTTAGGGGTTTTTTTCAGCTTTTTATGCCACTTGGTGAAACAAGCTGGGATTTCCGTTCTAAAATTACATGATGTATGTCCCTCTAGATCATGACTGTGGTAACGTTACGTTTGGAGCCACTGCTCTCCAAGAAGTTCAGCTTTTACTCTGACACAGAATTCTCTTTTTGTATCATTAGGAGTGACATTTTTTTACTTCATGACTTGCCCTCTAGCTACATATGTGTAACTGTATTTTGGGATTTATTTATGTATTTATTTATTTTGTATGCTTCTTTGTAGTTTTTGAAAACAGGGTTATGCCCCTGTATGGGCTCAGTTTTTCCAACACTCACTAGTGCTTTCCCCTTAGAATCTCAATTTCCACAAACCCTGTAAAGATGTAATATTCTTCAGAGAGCCAAGGCCATTTGTCACAATAATTTTGCTTTGACTTGACCACTGGCTACACCACAAACTAATTTAATCCCTAATTACTCCATTTGATAGCTGTTCAAATTCAGAGGGCTTAGTCTTATTCATGAGGGTGACGTGACACCTGAATCTTACATGTTCCTTCTCCAAGTGAGTTCCGTCTCCAACCCTACAATCTCCATAGCGAAACCAAATTAGAGAGAGGCAGAAAGTATTTCAAAAGCTGTGAATGTGTGAGGTTTTGCATGGGCAACAGAAGTCTCAATTTTTTTTGAATAATACTTTCCAGCAGTTTGCGATTTTCTTTGTGCACACATGGGAGTAGATTGTAGGTCTCCAATAGCTGTGGGCTTGCTGCATGTAGCGCTGTGGAAGACCTAATTCTGAATGATTTTCTTTCAGTACCACTTTATCGGGCAATAATGGGAAGTGTTGTAACTATTTCTGGCAATTTTGTCAAGTTCCCTTCCAGTCTGGAAGTTGCAGGCAACTTTGTTTTCTCCATTTTCAGTTGTCTTTGGGACTGTGCATTACTAAGTTGGCACAAAAAGAGAATAGCCCCAGTGTCTACTATGGACTAAGGCTGCTGTACAAGGCAGAGGGAGTTTCCAGCTCGGTTGATAATGATGTCTCACAACAAGCTGTTACTTTTTCCAATGGCAGGGCCTCCAGCCCGGTGGGCTGAGCACCTCCTCAGTGGCTGCGTTGCTCTCTGCCGTGTTGGAGGAAGAGCTTGCAGGGTAGGCAATGGCTTGGAGTTAGTCATCATTATTGTGATGACAACTGATGCTCTCCAGATCGGTGAGGGAGGGAGAGGGCGATGCTGCCTTCCATGTATTACAACATAAATAAAAAATAACCAGACAGCAGTGAGAGTTGCAGAAAAGGGTAGATGATCAATGCCTGTTCTTGCCTCCTGTTTCTATCTGCAGGTCCACAGATGTAAAATAATGGAAAGGTTTTAATTCTTTCCTTTTTCAG
Organism: Ciconia boyciana; assembly: GCF_034638445.1. Classification (NCBI taxonomy): domain Eukaryota; kingdom Metazoa; phylum Chordata; class Aves; order Ciconiiformes; family Ciconiidae; genus Ciconia; species Ciconia boyciana. Next base: position 57,677,842 of record NC_132937.1, on the reverse strand, counting down.
AAGTGAGGCTTTCATCTGTGCCTGGGGAGGAAGCAGCTGTATGTTGTCAGCAGTCCCCAGACAGAGGCATTGTGCTCAGGGTGAACTCAGATGCTGGGAATCCTGGGGGAGTGCACGGTGCGGTCTCCTTTGATGCCACTTGAAGATGAGAGCGCTCTGTCCTTTCTCCCCCAGCATAGCTCTGCTCTGTCATCTCCTGCCTCCCGCCTGGTGGGTGTCCAGCGCTTCCATCAGTAATAGTGTTCTCCACCCCTTTTCCTGGCTGTTCCATCCTTTGAAACCTTGTCTGCTGTAGGGGCAAGTGAGGCACCAATAGCTATCTACAGCTCTTCCCCCTCCACCTTGAGTTTTTTTTGAGGAACCAAAGAAACAAGTTCCCCCAAGACCTGACAGTAAGATATTTCATTTCTGTAATAGGGAACGTATGCATTGGAACCACAAAAAGTGTATTAAGATGTTAAATATATATGCAATACATGTATGCACACACATATATTTTATATATAGGTATAAAAGAGCTGCATCTCTCCCTATATGTATGTGTTTTTTGAGAGACTATAGTCGATGACTTTATGAAAGCTTCTGATATAATTAGGCTGTCAGAATGGCTCACTAATCCTCATTACTATTGCTTATTCAGGACTGTTCCAGCTCTTGCATCCACTCCCTACAGTCATCCTTAGGCCTTAGCTTTAGTGTAAGATCTTTAGCCTTAATGACAGCGTATAGGTCTGGCTGAAGTCTTCTCCTTTTTTTCCAGAAGGCAGACAAACTTCTTTTGTGATCTGTCAGTTGAATAAGTAGCAAACTTGCATCAGGAGGCTGAGCAGCATTGCAGCACTTCCCTCCAAGGAAGCATGATGCGCAAATGTACCCATGATCAAGTTACAGTTGGAGAAGAACAGAAAAAAAAGTAGGATTCAAGTTCTGATCCCCACGTACATTTGGAACTGGGTTTGGTGCCTGTGTTAGAAGCTAAAGGTTAGACCCTCCAGAGGTGACCTGGATTCTACCGCACTCCAGGCTTGAGGACTGGTTTTGTAAGATTTGAGATTGGAGATTGTACTTGTGTTATTTGAATCTTTTAAGCTCAAAATGCTGTAAGAATATGTACTGTTGTGGGATGTTGCTAGCTACTAACTTAGAAAATACATGTCTGGTTTGGGATCCAGTTCAGAAATCTGCAAGGCTGGCTTTGAGTTTGTCAGTTTGATGAAATTTGATTTCTCCCTTTCTCCAGTTCAACAGCTTTCATTTAGTTGAATGGAAGTGGTAGGAGCTCATTGAAAAGGGTAAATAAATTAAACAAAGCATCTTTCTAGTATGGAGTGGGAAGGCAAACAGATCCCACTGTCATCACAGGATATATTACAACGGTATGTTGTGGAGGGGTTTTGCAGACCTGTGGCTATATGTGGGAATGGCTATGGAAGTTTTCTGGTAGGACAGGGAAGTCACTAGGTGCTAGGGACATTTAGCCCCTGACAGATCTGGATGCCAAGAAAGAGTACTTTGATTTTTGCTTGTTTAAAAGGGGTTGAGTTGGAGGTGGGCCTACTTTTGGGTAGCTTTTTCACATGCAGAACATATGACTCATGTTGGGAATGTAATCTGTGATTTGAGAATACATGAGTATTTTAGGAATATGTGTGTACTCAGTGATGAAGGTAGCAGAGTATGTATCAGAGCAAAGGCTGTTTTTCTGAACTTTTGTGTTGAATTTCTTGTCTCATACATTTATTGATTTTCAAACTGTTATGTATATTTACAATGACAGATCAGTACTACTAAAGCATCAGAGCTTGTAACCCCATTTTAAAATGGTTGTATTTGTATTTAAAAGTTAAATTAGCATAGAATTTTTGGATGGAACATCTAAGTAGGCTTCTCTTGCTGTCCCTGCTGGCCTGAAAGTTCAAACTGTACTCTAAAAAACCCTATTAAGTAACATTTTCTTGGCAGATTTTCTGACATAAATGTTTTCGTCTGAATACATTTATCATTGGTTTTTTTTTAACTCCTGGATATGAGTATAGGGACACTTTTCATCTCTGCCAGATTTGTTGAATATATAACATATATTCTGTGAAATGTATGTGAAATCAGACTTAACAAGTCTGGCAAGGCAGAATTTTCTTGTGATGAGTTCTTCATCCTGAGAAGAGGCTGCAAAAGAACCAGTAGGAACTGCTAGTGGTGGTGGTGCAACGGGTGTTGGAAATCAGCGAACTCACTCAAATGTCTGAATGTGAATTTAGATGCCTAGTTTTGAAATCCCTGGCGATGAGTTAGTCAGCTTATGAATTTTTACAAGCACTGCTATGTATCTGTAGTATTGTGTGAACTTTGAACTAAATATGTTTGACTATGGGTGATTATAATCTTTGACTTGTTTAGCAAAGCCATATATGTAGAAAATCATGTTCCAATCACCTGGAACTAATTTTTTTTAACAAACTATCTTTTGGCTATAGATCACACAGGAGAAGTTTTAATATTTCTTAGAATTAGTTTGGCCAAACCAGATGTTAAAGTACTAATAGTTTACAAGTCTGGCTACTAGATTTGTATCATGCCTTTACAGTGACACAAAGTGGAAGGTGCCTTCCACCTAGTGTCATTGTAAAGGACATTTTTCGAGGACATTTTTATGGCAGCCTTACAGAAGTTTTGAATAGAAGGCAGAAGACGAACTCTGGCCATTTTCCTTCTATGTAGTGCAGTCCAATAACTTTATAATCATTTGCAGTTGCAGATAAAAGGATGATTGTCCCTGAAAATGAAAATAATTTTTTTTTTTCAAGAACAAAGAAAAGTCATTAAGACCTCTGTAATAGTCATGCCCTACAATAGAGAAACCTCTTTAATGAACCAGATATACCAAGTAAACAGAGCAAGTGACAAAATATGCTTGAAAAAGAACAGGATGCTTAACAGATTTATGCCTAACTTTGATACATTAGGGTATTCTTTTTCGTGTTGCTGCCAAAGCTGCTTTTTCAAACTCCCAGGTTTCTCCAGTACCACTTGAACTGGACAGTTTGTACTAAAATCCTCTGAGAGCTGACAAGAATAGAAATCCCTATCTATTTCAAATACCACATGAAGACAAAAACAAGACACAAGGTAATTCACCACAACTGTGGATAATAAACACTGCATAGGCTTGTGCTTCTTGCAGAGTCCTGTGGGGGAGAGACTCAGCTGCATCCCAGGCTGTTGCTGCTCACAGCCACCTTGCTGGGTGAAGCAGTGCTGCTGTGGTTACTCTGTGCTTGTGCTAGTACAGAGGCGAGGAGCCCAAGGTAGGGAGGAGGACCTCGCTGTGCCGGCTGCTGTGCAGGTACCGGCTAAAAAAACAGACGTGGACTTTACAAGTCTATATTATAAGGGAGCATAGGAAACAGAGAGACCTGTAGAAGGAAGCAGCTTGACAGCACCATACCACCCCATCAGCAACCTGGCCAGATGAGTTTTCTGTGGGCATTGAGCCTTGCACAGGACGTTAAAGGGCTGCTGGTGGAGTAATGAGAACCCTTGGGAGTCCTTCCCAGGCATGAAAAGCAGCATATGAGGGAGGCTGGCATCATGAATGACTGCAGAAATACAGAACAGGCAGGGGCATGAAACTGAAAACAAATGCATTATCTAGAGGAGAGGATGGCAGTCATGTCTGTGCAGTCATATCCACAATGTATGTTCCTCTCCTCTGTTGGTCACTGCTGAGAGTCTGCATCAGCAGTGAGGCAAAGGTGGCTCAGTCCAACAGGTTGTTGTCCACTGTGGCCATTTGGATTTTGGAGTTGGCTAGGTTACAGCTTGGTTAGAAGGTCTGGAGTTAAACTCTCTCCCTATCTACTCTGGTGCTTCCTACTGAAGTTTATAATTTTGTACAGCAGTAACCGGAGGAGAATGCAGCCCCTAGTTCTGCTGATAATTTTAAAAGCAGGTCATAAATTAAAGAGGTCACAATCAACTTGAAAGTCAGATTTTCCTTCTGACATAGTTTTCCATATTGCTGCAGGTAAAAGACAAGATTTGTTCAGTTGTAGCAGCAGCTGCACTGCTTTGTTAACATTTCTGTATTAGGTGTAGTGTCTAGATTAATCTCCCTTTGACTTTTTCCTCAGGGTAGTGTGTTGGCTTTTATGTGGATCTTTCACAGCAGTGCAGGATTGAAGGGCACTCAGGAGCTACTGGAAGTCTTTAAAATTAATTTCAGTTGTTCGAAAACTGGACTTTGAATTGTCGATCCCCTTTTAGAGTCTGTGTATCATCCAAATTAAAACACTGGCCTAATTCTGGTCTCTTTTTATCTGAGGGTAAGCCAGGTTCAGTACCACTGAAGAGAAATGAAATATAACTGAAGTGAAGTTAAGAAAGTGATGTGAAGGTAAGAAAGAGACCTTTTAGTCATATTCCCTTTCATATTTTTGGCAACGTGGAGAGCCTTCACTTTCTAGCAATTGAAGTAAACTGCTTGAGACTTGGAAACAGAACTATTGCTCAGAGAACCATCTTTCAGCTGCCCGGCCTTCTTTGATGTCCAGAGGCAGGACACAGGGAGAAGGATGAATGGTGTGCCGTGGAGGAGAGAGGTGGGGCTGGGAGCTGGGCGGGGGGGGCATGGGGGAACTGGTGGTGGGAAGCTGGTAGCCTGTCTGTGGCTGGTTCTGAAAGGAGAAGGCCTGGCACCCCCTCCTGGCTGCTGACCCTGGTGACACCAGTTGCTACCAGTCACTCCGTTAATTCAAGCACAAAGCTGCAATGCTGCAAGCTCCATCTCTACTATGGTCCAATATAATTACACCTGAGGAATATCTGGCGGGGGTGAGTGGGTGGGTTGTTTTCTTCCTTTAAGAAAAATGCAAATAATATAGATGTCCCAAACTACTAATATTAATCTTTCGAAGTTGCACATTCACAGGGTGAGAAAGGCTACACTTGGAGGTGCCCATGTAGCCTCAGTTAGACCCCTGAGGTTTGTGTGTTCAGCAGTCTTTAATTATATGATTATATACCATCTTATCCACAGGATTTTGCCTCGGTCTGTGCACAGGATGGAATTGCTTTGGGGATGAATAAGAGGTGTGCAGCAAAGGAGGTTTTTTTCTTCAAGAGTCAGATTTCATTTCTTTTTGAAGTGTGAATGAAGCTGATTAATACCTAACAACCCTTCATGTGGGGAAAAATGCATTTGGATTTTGGTGTGTTTTTTTAGAAAATTTTCTTCTCGAATGGGCATTTTTCTTCTTCTTTTTTTAAGAATAATTTAGTTATCAGGGAACAGAAGTATAATTTTAGGTTCCTGGATGGCTGAGTTTAATTTTGACACTTTTCCCACAGGCACAAACTGATGATGACAAGGCCCTTCCAGCTCTGGTGCCGTTATGGGGGGACTGTGAAGCCTCCCTTCCCCTGCCTGGCTCATGAGGAGGTGGAGGAGGCTGGGGGGGAGCTCAGCTGTGGCAGCTGAGCAGACAGATGTCAGCATGCTCAGACAGAGAGGAAAATCGTCTGGTTTTGGGTGGGCTCTTGAAGAAGGACTGGTTTTGCTTCTGTAGTTTTTCTGCATCCTAAAGAATATTTGATTTTTCTAAAAGGACATTTGCTGTCACAAAATACCTCCCTGTGGAAAGCTTCCAGTCAGTGGTCATGAATGAGACAGGGGATTCCAGGAAAAGGAAAGAAAATCTGATGGAGAAGTCTTTCTCTGAAGACCTGGGGTCTGTTCCTGTTTCTGCCACAAAGCTCTGATGGTTTTGGTTAAGTCGTTCCAATTGAACTTTTCACAGTCACCAAATCTCCCTCGTTTTCCAGATACCTGACATGAGGCCATTTGCAAAGGCAATATATGTTTACAGCTGTAGAAAAAGCCACCAAGAATACTTAAAATGGGTAACATTCAGTGTAAAACACTCTAGAAGTTTGGATGATAAGTTTTTCAAATTGGGTTTCCACAATTACGGACCCTTTTGTAAACTGAGATTACCAACATTTAGTCATGTCAAAGTTGTTGTGGAAATAATTCATAAATATGCAAAAACACTTGATAATTTAACAATGACTATCACAGAAAAAGTCATAACGAAATTACAAGTTGATCTTCAAGAGGAGGCTGAGAAAGGTGTGCAGGGATTGATGAGAAAACAGCATAGCTGCTCATTAATTTAAACCAATCCTATGGGTAGGTGGCGGGGGAGGATGGAATAGTATTTGAATACGTAACTAAATCTATAATTTTGTGCAGAAAGGGAATGCATAGGTGACCTTTTGACTGTTAACTTTTTAGGGTTTTGCAACTTTAATAATGCTTTTTAATGTAGGATACAAAGAAACTAAAGGTTGTAACTAGGGTTCCCTGTACCTTCACAATACAATGAAAGTGTTCATTTTACTGGTTACAGTTTTGAAAGACCTGAAAGCTGTGTAGGAACCGTCAAACTGCTCGTATTAAAACAGGTTTATTGTGCTGATCCCATAGTGAGCTAGACAGATAGCTGAAGAATGTCAATAAATATCTATTTACACTTTAAGTAACGTACTGTGGCTGAGTCTGTGACTCTTTTGAATAACCTCAATAACTCAATTACAAAAAGACTATTTGGCTGAAGGAGAAGAGCTCAGCTCTTTGAGTATTTTCATATTAAACTACCCATGAAGAATTAGGTGCTAAACACCTTCAAATATCTGATCCTGAGTCACAGTCTAATTAAATAGAAGTAGAAATATTAACTTCTGATGTCCTAGACCTGAGTGGGGAGAAGACTGGCTTTTTCCTGCCACCTAAAAGCCTGTGTATTTTGTAAGAAAGCGGGTTTTCCTTGCAGCCTTAATTGAAGCAGCAGTTTCAAGTGCTAGTTGCAGACTCTTTTAAAAAACATGCTTCAAATTCATATGTGCAAGAATTAATTTCCCAAAAAAGGATTTGGATATACTCCAGTTTGTCAGAGAATCTAAAATGTCCTGTTCTTTTACTGTCTGGTCAGAGAGAATGAGCTGCTTGCAAATACTCAAAAACTAAGAAAGCATTTTGCTGATATTTGACAGATTATTCAAGCAGAGAGTGATTCTGAGAAGACTAATACTAGTCCATGTACTGTTTGCTAACAGAGGTGAACTTCATAAAAATAAATTACTGTATTAATAAAAAATATTGGTCAAAAATCACCTCAAAAGTTATAGTCATGCAAAGCTTACTTGAGAATTTTTTATTTACTTGTAGGACATTGCTCTTCCTGTCTTTTCATTATTTGCCCATTGTCCAGTGCTTTTCTAGAAAAATAAAGTGAAAGTTTTCAAGCTGTAGGATCAATTTTATAATGCTATTTAACTTTTGGTTTGTTTTTTGGTTTTTTTGGGGGGGTGTGTACAAATGCAGGTAAGAAGCCCACAGAAATGCATGAACATGTCAATGCTTTTAGGGGAGAGGGAGAAGATCTGGGTTGAGTGCACTGCAGAATGTTTTTCTAACATGAAAATGGAAAATTGCAGGGAAGAACGGCGAGATCTGATAGTGATATGACCCTTTCAGCTGGTGTTCATAATCCACCATCTGTACAGAAAAAGATACAAAGCTCAAAAAACTCACATGACCATACCCGTACCAGATACCGGTGCAGATGACAACAGTTATAACATTGTTAGTGGCCCATGAAGCACTCAACACAACTGTGCTCTTTCTGTGCATCAAAATCCAAGTAAATCTGTGCCAAGACAGACAATCAGCAATCTGCTTACTGAGGCCCTGTGGTGGGCCACAAGTAGTGGTTCACATTAGTGTCTCTGGAACAAATGAATCCATCTTAACCAACAGCATGGTAGGAAACGAGCTGCAAAGATCGCCTGTGATCCAAAGATATGTAACTGAAGCAATGGGACTCTAATCACAGCTAAAAGCTCTAATCTCAGGGTGTACCTACAAGCTACAAGCTTATTAAAGCACCCTCCTTAGCAAGTGCTTAGCACTTCTGTTACAGGTCTCCATTTCTGCCTCTGGGGCTTTGGTTTGGAAGCTGCTCTTTTTTCTTGGAGGCAGTTCCCCACTGAAGGGGAATGGTGGCTTGTGTTATGCCCTCATTTAGGACAGCAGTGACCATACAGCTTATAGCAAATGGCCTGTGAACTCCTCAGAGCCTCACCTGCTGAAGCCCCCCAGTTTGCTTTATTGCACCTGTTACGAGCAAAAGGCAGGTGTGGATCCCTCAGGGACAAGGCACAGCACTCAGCAAATGAAGGGTTTGGCTTTATGGAAAGCATAGCTTGACCACGGTGGGAGACCCAGGACAACAACACTCATCAAATGGGGACCTGACGCAGTGGAGCCCTGCTCGGGAGTGAAGCTCAAGGGAAAGCACCACAGGGGCGGATAATAAAACTTGTGCTGATTAACATATCATGCATATGCAATGCCCTGTTTTGCTCATTAGCGACCTCGCTGATGTAATGCAGGTGCTGTTGTCTGAATTCTGAGGTCTGCAGCTGGCCATCGCGTTGGTGCCTGCGCAGGGGTATGTGCAGGTGAGGGGGAAGCGAACTGCCCCAGCTTGCCTTAACAAGGAGATAAGACAGGCTTGGGACTTCTACATACTCGGATGGGGGAGGCGAACTGTCCGGAGTTACTGTAACAAAGTCTTCTTGCACCTTACAGCACCTGAGTGTCTCTTTATGCTATGCACTGCTCCCTGCATAGCCGGTGAGCCATTACTCTGGGATGACCTAACCTTTCCTTGCTGGGAGCTGGATGGCTGGCATGTGTAAGGGGATAGTTACGGCTCTTGTATCTAAGCATTGCTATACTGATCTGAAATTATTGTAGTGGTGTACAGTGCTTAGCTACAGCTGCAATTTCACCTAAAGGCTGCCTAATCATACCCCTCCATCTCCTGTGTCACCTGAAGTTGCCAGGAGAAAAGGTGGCAGCTGGCTAGCAGAGTTCACCCTGCACATCCACGCTGGCCTCATGAGTTGCTTTATGGCTTACTGTACCATCTGTGTATGTGTGGCAGCAGTGGACTGGCAGGTGTCAACAGGTAAATGTTCTAGTTCTTTTATTTCCAAGATTTGGTGGGGAAATCACTTTAAAATGCTGACTGAAAGGGGGAGTAAAAGGGACTTTTACCCTTAACTTTTCATTGATTACAGCTCTGACTAATCATCAGCTATGAATCACTATCATTTGTGGGCACAGGTAGGCTTTAGGAGACTGATGTTAGATTTGGAAATGTGGCTATCAATAATAATGGCAGCAATAGAAATATATGCCTGCAGTGTGCTGCTATAACTGGAATAAAAGATAATTATAAATCCTTTTCTTTTAGCTCCAATTACTGGGACTGTAGTGCTGGCAGATGGGGCAATGTTTTGCCCTGATACTCTAACAATAGCTTTTACACAGAAGTTCAGGGCTGTTAAGTTGGCCTGCCTTATTGAAAGGAGATAAAACCTTGCATGCAGCTACTATGTAAATTCTGATGAATCATGCAGCCCACATGGTTTATGAACCACCAGCATATATGAGAAGTGGGCTGAAATGAGTTTTTTCTAGAAAGCCTTAAGAAAAGTAAGGTTGATACATCCTGTTAAGAAAAATTTGAGGCAGCTCTTACTCATCTGAGTTTAGATGCTCCTTTATTTGGAACAGAGAGCCAACATCACTGATCACACTAAGCACTGCTGGTCAGATTGATTTCATTTGTTGTGCTGATTTTTGCTGCTAGTTATTTAAGTGCCCAGTTTGAGTAACTTGGTTGCTTCAGTGGACCAGACAGATGACCGGTTTGGGCTTAACCAAGGTGAGACTTTGGTCTTCAAGGCATCTATTTCTCCTTCCATCTGCATTTTTGATACTCTGTTCAGAAAGCAAAACCACTGATGTTTCTTTTGCTATGTGAAGGCAATTGTTTGTGATGAGTTTATTTCTGAAAGTTTTGATTTACTTAGGTAGTAAAACATTGATTTTGATCTCTGTGTTCCTGTTAGGTGGCCGCTTTCAGCAATATTTATTTGTTATTTGTATACGCACAGTGCTAAGTGACTCCTGGCACAGACATGCACATTCTGCTCCTGTTTCTAGTCAGCTGTGGCTGTTCTACTCACCACAGCGGGAACACGAACTGGTTCACAGCAGCGTAACAGATATTGCTTGCTTAGTGTTTCTGAATGTTCATTTAGTACTATTTTTTAATATTTTCATTGCAAAAGGGGAAAGACATGAGGTATAAAGAGTATTGAGTAGAAGAGTTTTGACAGTTGGTTCCCTGCTTTGACTAATTTATATTTGAAGAAACCTCAAAGTGTGAAGCAGAGGAACTGATACCTTTCAAGCTATCCAGCTCCCTGCTGTAAAATGGAGTAAGCTGGACTTAGACCTGAATATAAAGATTTCAGAAGGATAGACTGGCAGCCCGGGATTGCCAGGATTTCTTTGCATCCTGCATAGTCCCCTTTTTTTTACTGGATGCACAAGCAGATGTATTACAGGTGATCCTATGCTTTTCAGAGCCCTGAGAGAAACAAACCTGGGAGTCTTGTGCTAGCTCAGCTGCTTGGGTGGATGCAGTAGTCAAGTTTGCCCGTGGTTCAGCTTTTGCACTGCATTAAATAGATAGGAATAGAAAGATGGTAGCAGAAGACCCCTCCCAAATTCCAGATTAATAGACTGGTTGAAGGCGTGATACTGCTACAGTAGGGGATTAAAATCTTTAATACTAGTCTTCACCTTTTCCAGTCCTTTCTCCTGTGCAATGCTTCTGTTGGCAGACATGGAACTGAAGGAGAGTGTAACTTAGCACTGGATCTTCAAAACAGTGTAATATCATGGCAGTTTGAAACACCTATACACAAAAGTTAGACTGATATATCTGCCTAGCTGTTGCCTAATGCAGTAGGTGCCTAAAGTTCATAACTGCTTGTGTTTTCCTAAAGTCTCTTGGGGGAGACCTACCCAGTACCTTCTACACATGATTTTCCCAAACAGCCAGCAGCTTGGCTGATCTATGAAGTCTGTTAAGGAATCATTAAACAGGTTTTTCCCCCTTTGCCTTTTTCTTTTGCTTTCCAAGCCCAGGAGGCTTAAAATAGGCCAACTCAGAGCATGCGTAATAAAACAGGGAGCAGGAGAAATAGCTGGTTATGTCATTGGTGTCCCCTTCTATTATACAGCATATAAAAAGCACTCTGAACTTTGAAAGATTTCCCACACTTGACAATCTCTTCTCTGTCTGAGACTCTTCAAATTGCACCAGGGGAATGCCTTAATCTAGCTTTCCTCTGGGCTTTGGAGCCCTCTGGCTCAATGAACAGCTTCAAACAGTCTCCTGACTGAGAGTGGTTTGCCCAAGAATACTCATGGACAGAAAAGTGATTAGCTTCTTTCTGGGGAGGTGGGAGAGAGGGATTTGTCTTAGACAAATTTGACTTAGAGGAGGGATTGTACCCAATTTTTTCATGTCCTGGATGAATATTGTAAAAAGAAGGGTTCTTGGTCCTGAAGGGTGAATATAGTATAAACACACTTTCTCCTACTTCTTCAATATGGGAGCAGAAGGATGGGCAGAAAAATGCCCTGTTGGGATATTTAGGTTCTGATTAGGGACCTGCTTTCTCAGGAGTTTTGGTGTTATACAGCAGTGCACATGCTCAGAGAGCAGCTCCCGCTGACTTCCATCCATGCCAAGTACTCAGCCTTATGGCACACAAGAAAATGGTGCCAAAAATTCAGAAACAATTATCATATCACCTTGTTCTTCAAGGACGTTGCCTTCTTATCAACAATCCCCAAGGACAGTGTGCCACAGTGTGCCACAGAGCAAGACAGATGCCAGTTGCCCAGTGCATGGTTAGTACAACACTTTCTGTGGCTCCCTGTCTCAACAGATGTCCAAAAGTCCCTTGATGGAAAAAACCTCTTCATACAGACAACCTTTCAGTTTTCATTCTTTCTGTGCCTAGGCCCAGTTTAAAGCCAGGGCAGGCCTTTGCCAGGGAAGGTTTTGTGGCTCGAGTGGCGTACGATTGTGTGAAATTTTTACATCTCACACTCCAGAGCAGCAAATCAAGGTTGTAGGACCTACTTTTAGTCTAGCACTTCCAAACTTTGAATGCTCAACTGCAGCCTTCTAGCAGGGAAATTTACCAGCAAGGTGGAAAACTGTGCATCTGCTATGCAGATTTCTGTTACGGGAGATAATTTAATAAAGGAGTGGAGTGAGAAACCTCCTGTTTCTACTTTTGATGGCTAGTCCAAAAATGACCTACCATATCCCAGTGCTGCAGGTGTAAATAAGTCCTTATCAGTTCTCCATGTGTACCATGTGTAGTAGGGTGTTGGACTCAATGATCCTTATGGGTCCCTTCCAACTCGAGATATTCTATGATTCTATTAAATATCCATGGGTTTTGGCTGCTAAAATAAAAAACGTTGCTGCTCATTGATTTTAGTGTATGCATGAAAAATTCAAATATGAGTATTATTATTATTTTACCATGGACAAAACTTTCATTTGTTTCTCTGGTTATGTTTACCTCCAACCAGGAATCAGCCCAGAAAATTTCAGCCTTAAAGACTGCAATGTTTAGCAAAATTCTGAACAATTAAAACACGATCAAGATTTCCTGATGTTTCCCTACATAAGAAATTATGTTACCATTCCCATATGTAATTAAGTTTCAAATTGAATATGATTTCCACATAAGCAGTTATGCTATTTATGCAATACCTTTCATCCTGGAGTTAGAAAAATTGCAGTCAGCATGGGTAATGCAAATAGATCAGGCACTCCACCTTTTTCCTCCAAAGCCTCTTGCCTACATAGTGGTAGGTCTATCCACCCGAGAGTCTAGAGTGTGTCTTGAGTCCCAGGATATAGAATCTATGTAGTCCCAAGAATTTACTTCAGAGGGCTTCCCACTTCAGCCTGCTGGTGTTCATAATCCTTAATTGCTAGGATATCTCAACCACAGTTTACTGTGGTTCAGTCAGCAATCTTAGGGTTGCTGTGTCACTTCTGTTATAGCAGGGGACCTGCTTGTCCCCTGGTGCTTCTGTATCACCTGTTCTTTCAATAAGGGATGCTTCAAACAGCTGTCCTGGGGCAGGCAGGGAAGTTCTGTCTTTTTTTTTTTTTTTTTGTCCTTAAAGACCCCAATTCCCTTATTTCGAGCCAGAGAAATGTGTCTGTGTGGCTGTCTCTCGGAGATGAAACAGTGACATCCAGCGGCGGCTTTGACAGAAGTGACGTCATGTCATAAAACCGGCGTAACGATGTGCACGGCAGAGCAAACGGCCTGACGCGTGCAGGCGTGCGTGGGGCAGCGCAGCAGCAGCTCAGGCTGGAGGCAGGGCGCTCAACGCCAAGGGCAGCCCGAGCATTGCTGGGTGCAGGGCTGAGCCTGGCCCTTGCCGGGGGGAGGACAGATGCCGAAGGAAAAAGGTTTGAAATGCTGTGTTTCCTTACCGCGCAAAACCCGTGTTTTCCAGTATCGCTCCGTTCAGCTTTTAAATGCCTCTGGCTTTCAGCGTAAATAACTTCAGATATAGGCAGAGCTAACAGACACACCCCTTCCGATCAGGAAGTTATCTAAATTAACAGACTTAATGTGTAGGACTTAGTGTGCCACGTTACCAAAAACGTAACTGGGATCCTAGGATCTACTCAGTAAGGTAGAGGGGTTCTGACTGCTTTGTACTAACCTGGCAGGTCAGCCAGCTCTGCCCTTGCCGTCACATCTTGAGGCACAGTGATCAGCTCTGAATGTATCTTTAAAGGAGGGGAGCCCCATAGACATAGGGTTGTGGGAACCACAACTGATAGGGCACCACATAAGCCCCACCTTCCCCCTGGGTGAAATGCGTTGCTAGTTTCTGTACCTACCTCAGCATCCAGTGCAAAGAACAAGTGGTATCCCTCAATTATCTCAGATAATAACTTCTATTAAAACATGTTTAAACGTAGCATTTTGATTGTAGGGTTAATTCCACCAGAACAGAAAGGAGCAGTTATTAAATGTCTCCCTTTTAGCAGACGCCAGATACAATTCTTGGTCCTTTCTTACACATGAAAGCATTATCAGAACAGTTTTAACAAATAATATATACTGTGCATTATTTTGTATTGTATTGTAGTACACATTTTGGAAAATGCTTATTTAAAAGAGAAATTCCAGTGCTAAGTTTCAACAGAACAGCAACTCATGTTAGTAGTCTTCCTTTCTTGATTAATATGTTTTTAATGTATAATTACTTTGTGCAACTTCTTCTGAATTTAAAAAACCCATGCCTAACTTCCTGGTGCACCCAGAGCTAAGTTCTCGGTAAAACTGAGTCTTTAGTATCTGCCTCACATTAAGCCTTGTTTGGATCTATAAATTAGCTGCCGATCTATCTGCTTTGTGTTTTCTGCAGGACATGAATGTGTACACTTACTTGGAGACAAGAGGAAGAAATTTTGGCTTTGAAGACAGCAGCTTCATGCACTTGTCTTGCAGAGGGGAGACTCAGGGATCAGCTTTGTGTTCCAGTGATTACTTGAGATGATACTCCCCAACATGCTGCTAAAATCTCTCGTGTATGTTGCTTAAGTATATAAGGATCTGCACTTGGTTTTATTTATTTAAATATTATTTTACTATGGGATTTGTAAGCCTAAAGCACTCAAGTTTCTTGGAATCCCACCCTTGATCTGTATCTTGGACTGCACTGTATTGTTTGGACTTACGTAGGGAAGACGTATATGTTGTAGCACACGTACTGACATAGTTCCACCACATCTCGGGAGGGAATGAACACAAGAGGATGGGGATACAGATAATCCTCTGTCTCCCAACCTTACTGTCAAGCCTGCCTGGAGTAAACTGGTGATAAACCGTCCACGTCCTTTCTTCCTCCCTCTATCGGCTGTGCCATTTTCTCCTGCCAACTCAATGCTGAAGTTAATAGACCTAGTGGACCTGTCCATCCCCCAAGGGGATGGTTTGCACCCATCCCTGATGCCGATGCGGGCAAACTGAACATGCATTACACAGAGTTAGTGTGAGGCCAGCGCAACTTAACCTAGGGCTAGGGCCCCACTCTGAAACAGCCCCACTTTTGTTCGTCATCTCCAACAAAATGGAGACGGTTGAAATTTTTTATCATCATCAGTGGTCAGTGAGTAGGATCAGCTACTGTTAAGGAGGACTTGTTTCCCCATAAATATCCACAGTGCCTGATTGCCTGAAAATACCCAGACATTTTAGAATAAATTGTGTTTGGACTAAGGTAGGCTTAGTTTATTTTCTAGACTTATTGAAAAACCAAGTAAGTATACAAAAGTTTCAGATAAAGGTTTAGAGGACTGCAGTGGTAATGTAGGGCCTAGCTATGCCTCTGCACAGGGAGGAAAGGGGAAGGAATGTCCTTGCATTGCTGTGTACTTCCCACCGTGTGCTGCTCCTCTCTGACATAGCTGAACTGGGGTGGAGAGGAAGGCAATCTGCTCTGCTTAGAAAGCCAAAATGCTTCAGGGAGAAAGCGATCTTCTGGGGAACTGGGGCTGAGGCCACATTTTTTGAATCTTTGGCCCATTCTTGCACCAGGGCAGCTATTCACCATCCCTCAGATAAGACAGGAGCAAAGAGACAGAATGTCGTTTTAGATATTCATCAAAACACACTCAACAGCTCCACTGAGATAGGGACTATTTATTCCATACTACGCACAGATTAACCATTGTTGCTGTAAGTTGTTTGTCTAAGTTATGATTCTCTGAGGGACATATTACAGTATTAGCAAAATAGATAGCATGGTAGAAATGGATTCATCATAAACTAACCCTATTATTAATTGCAGAGCTATGGTATAGCTCCCCAAGCATTCACTCTGGAAAAAAGTGGGATTTAGCCATATAGTGTAAGAGTGATGTGAATTTTAGAGTTCATTGTTCATATTTTCGTTTAAGTAAACTAACTTTCCCCATTGCCCATTTGCACACCCCTTGCCTGCTCCCCTCCTCCCCGAAATACAGCGCAGTTACTGTAGTTCAGCAGCTGTGGATTAGAATGCAGGTTTGTGACTAATATTTCTAAGGAGTTTTTGAAGAAAGTACTTCTTCAGTCAGATTTACTATTTTTACTGATATTTCCAGAAGATTGATTTTTTTGCTAAAGATGTGATTTTAGTTTCAAGATTTTCATTAGTGAAATTACTACGTTGGTAGTTGAATTTTTTGTTAACTTTCAAATAAAGAAAAAAAAAGATTGTGTTAACATTTTCAGTAATGTCCTTAGAGCCTTGATATGTTATTTTTCCAGGCTTGTTAAGAAAATTTTCGTCTTGCACACCGTGAACAAAAAACACTGGAATGTTTTGTGAGGATAATTCTGTCACCTCCACAGGCTGATTCAGTGGTGTGCATGTGACTGTTTAACATTTGGCTACATGTTTAAGTAAAGAAAGGTGTAGCAAAAAATTTAAATTTTAGAAGGTGGTAGGAGCGTATCAGTCTCTCCAACCATCTGTACAGCTGTTGAACTTCTTGTTTTGAAATCCAGACTAAGAAAGGCAGTTCCTCTCATAACTGTACTTTTTCCACCCATAGTTCTCTACAGCAGTAGCCTGTATCATCTGCAGTAGGATGTCTGTAACTGTTCATGGGCTACTATTGTTATTTCACATAAAAACACTGCAGCAACCTTCTTTTAGATAATGCTTGTCATTATTGCCTCCCCAAAGTATAATCCAAATATACAATATTTATGCCTGCAATCAGTTATTTGAAAATTTTAAAATAATGAAATCCTGGGGTTTTGTAAGTTTTTTGTTGTTCCAGAAATATGAACAGGGTGAAATTCAAGCTTGATATGTGAAGACAGTGAGGGCTGCCGTAACTCTAAGTTCTTGCTGTATTCAGTCACGAGGATAATGAATCAGGGTTGACTGCCACGGTCAACGTTAAATGGAGTTCTTTGCCATTATGCATTAATGAGAGTAAAAGACACTAGATCACTGCCCTAAAGGCTACAAGATTGCAGCTCATGGCAATGAAAATCAAGGCTGGTGATGTTGCTTTTTTCCTAGCACTTACTAATTGGCTGAGTTTAGGTGAAGTTTGTTACTGTGAAAAATCCTAGGGAGGCCAGAAATATAGTGTTACCTGGAAAGAAGCATAATGACAACTGTCTGGCACAGTTTGTTTTTTGGTTTTGTTTTTTTTTAAAATTTTTTTAAAGCTTCAAAGCTCCCATAGTCTTCACTGAATGGCAGTCTCTGAGAAAGGATTAGATAAAATCTGATTAAGTAATTTAGCATTTCCTTCTCAGAAATCTGAAATAAAGAACACCTCTCTGAACCATTCCTCTCCTGAAGTGTGACTGATCTGTGCAGAACTGTTTTGAGTATCTGATCTTTCTTATTCAATTGGATATTTGTTTCCTGTGGGTTTTTTTGCATTTAGCTAATTAGCTTATCAGCTTATTATCTTAGTGAAGGCTGATCTGTGGAGGCAGCAGATCCTAACCTTGGCATATTTTGTGCCAGTGCCTTTTTTTCAGCATCTTTATGAGGAAGTATCAGAGCCTGTTGTAGCTGCATGAAGAGAGAGACAATGACTTCTTTCTTGCAAAAGGTGAGATACCAGTTTAGAGGTGGTCATAGGTACTAGTGGATTACTGCTGCCCGTCATTTTTAATGAACCTTCTTTAGCTACAAGAGCCAGCAATGCCACCCATCTGGGGAGACTGCCATACAAAGGAACAATCTTCTTCCAGTCTATGTGGAAGCAATTTAGAGAGGATCTGCAATCAGTGCTTATGTTTCCCCCCTTGCTGAAATGGTAGCTACAAATAAAATAAACTATTACCTCCCTTTAAATAAACACACTGGGAAGTATGTATGTCTTGGTTCAAACTGGGGTCTGATATTGGCCAGAATAAGGGACACCTGAATGACACCTGATCTCAGAGGTGGAAATAACTTACAACATTCAAAATGGCTGTGGGCAATAGTGTAAAGCCTTTGGTTTTCTTTAAAGCTGTAAAGTTAGAACTAAAGCAGTGAGAGATCTTAGAGAAAAGCAGCTGCCACTGCATCATTGCTTTATTGCTTTGAAAGCAAATGACCATAAATAAATGCTCTGGTAAGAACAGATGTTTTGAACTACATCTCTTTTTTTATTGCAAAACAATTGTTACAGAAATTTCAGAAAGTTCTACTGTAGTAATTGCCAACTTCTGCTTTTTATTTATTACGTATCTAAACACAGTCTAAAAGTGCA
This sequence comes from Ciconia boyciana, assembly GCF_034638445.1. NCBI lineage: Eukaryota > Metazoa > Chordata > Aves > Ciconiiformes > Ciconiidae > Ciconia > Ciconia boyciana. The sequence goes on along the minus strand of NC_132937.1, from coordinate 57,659,591 downwards.
TTGTGAATCCAGTAGACCTTTGGAAAGGACTGTTTTCCCTAGTGATATACATTTAGACAAATCATACTTGAAAAGCTTCATATTAGTAGGAATTTGTTTAAAATGACATTTTAATCATTTTTCTCCCTTTATAAATGATTGTTATACACTTACAAATGATAGCCCAAATAATAAACGATTAAATAGCTATTAGTATAGTATATTGCAAACACTGTTCCAGACAGCAGTAGCAGCATATAGACTCTCCTCATGTACAACAACTGCAGTGGTGGAAGAAGGATATAACTTTAATACAATTTACTCTTGTGCAGGCATAAAATTGTATTTCACAGCCAATTCCCACTTCTGGCCCTTCCCCGTCCCTACCAAATACTAAAATAAACAAGAGTTATCACTTCCCTGCAGCAGAAACAGCAGCAATTTCATAATCAAACATTTTTTCCTAATAGCTTTTTGAAATAAGTACTGTGTGGCTTTACGAGAGATCTGAAAGCATACAGCAAAAATTAAAAGGTCAGAAACTGTTTCACAGTCGGTCTGGCTCAATGGCTCAGTCATTAGACTTCCCACTTGATGATGATTTAGGATAATCTGTGCCATGACTTAAAGTAATATAGAGTTAGAAACGCAGAATAAATCCTTCCTCTGACAAAAGTCAGAGTACTCCATTGAAATAGTGGATTTTCTGCAGATTTGCACCAGCATCAGAAGGACCATAATCGTAGTCAGTCTCGGAGAAGAGAAGCCTGTGTGACCTGTAGTGTTCACCCTGTGCGGGATAACTGCAGGATAACTCTGTGGGGTGCAGAAACTCAGTCCCTCCACATTCAACACTACTGCTTTTATGCCAACGTGTGGCAAGGCCAGTGAATACCATCTAGAGGAATGAAGGGTTTCATTAGGTAAGCAGACACCCCCAATGCTTTACTTCTGCTCAGTTTGGACTGTGCTGCTATTTGAGGTGGGTGAGGGAAAATTTATGCTAGGAAGCTTTCCCATTTATTTTGAAGAAGGTGATCTATACCGGATATCTTTTAACAGAACTGAAAATGTGGCCTTTGTTGAAACAATTGTGCATATTTGTGCAAAAATGCAAATATATGATTATTTTTAAGCAGGGGAGAGACATCACAACTACTGAAGTATTCCTAGGGAAACCCAGGAATGACCAGCTCACATTTTACCCTCTGGTGATTATCAGATCCTCTTAAGTATATAACCTGAGCAACATAACAAGACATTTATGCTTGTTTTGAAAATTTGCACCATGAGTTTACAGAGAATTTTGTTTCACTGGCTCACTCTAAGCTAATACCTTTGATAACTTCTGCTCTCAGGACAGATACTTGTTTGCTCCGACTGCAGTCATTGGACTAAGGCTGTGTGCTGCTACCAGCACTTTTTTTGAGCAGTTATTTGTGTAGTTGCATTTTTCCATGCACTGACAGTTTCTAAGAAACAAATCATTTTCTTCTCATACAAAAAATATACCTAACTAAGATATTTATCCCCTGACAAAAGGCTATCCATTCCACAAAAGGTACAAATCATTTTTTTTTTTTTACCAAAAAATCTATAAATGGAAAATGAAAAGAAAAGCAATCTATATCTGGAACCCAGAGGGATTTCCTTATGTGGATGAATGGATGTTTTGGTTTTTCATTATATTTTCAAATTATCCCCTCACTGCCATTTGTTAACTGGCACTTGTGCTAAGAACAATAATGTAGCACCTTATCTCTTCCAAAAAAAGAGAGAGCCAAATGTCTGAGCACTGCTGTAGGTTCGCATTTTGTGTTGAATATTTCAATTTCATAAAATACAATTGTCATTTAAAAATAATAAAAAAATCACTTTGCTAAAGATCAAACGTAATGGAAATAATGTAAACATCCAAAAGCTTGAATTCATTCCTAACTGGATTCATCTTTACAGGCAGGCAATAGCAAAATGTTAAGTCTCATAGTAGTCCAAAGAAACTCATGGAACAATGCATGCATTTTCATTGACACAAAAAAAGACTGGACTGTAAGGAAGAGAAACTACTTCAGTCATATCACACTGTTATTGTGAAAGAATAATGTGCTATAATCCAATACCTAGGACAAGTGTATACCCCAACTGTAGAATAGCATCACTTAAACTGGAAACAACAGAACAGATTACTATAGGAAAATATTTATAAAATACTGTACACTGCTTTCTCAGTCGGCCAGCATATGTAAACAAACAGCTAAGTTCAGTTGAGTTTCAAAATATTATTAAAGTTCATTTATCTTATAATCTTTTGCATAACATGCCAGTTCATCTTTCACACTATCACAACTCACCTGTCACAGCCCACAGTGGCTCATTAGAGGTTTATACATCAGCTCATACAGACATTTAAGTGGAGCTATACAGAGAAATGTGTGAAACATACCAAACTTACTTACACACTGTGACCAGAAATGCATATTCCATATGTAAGCTAATAATTGGATAGTGGAACTTAATGCTTGATGCAACATGTGCTATTTTATTGAATGTTACAGATTTACAAACAAGACCTTATAATGTGATATTAAAACTGTCCTGTAACATTCAGTAATATTACCACATGTCACAACTATACTGGTTAATATATGGGAGATATGTATATATGTGTGTATATATATCTATTTCATAAGCTATCCTTTGATACAGAATATGTCATATGGCACATGCTATAGCTACATGATGATGGATGATAAGACTTCTACTCTCACTAAATGGTCATAATAATATTGGGAGTGGGAAATCTGGTCCCATTGCAAAGGAATGGGTGTTTTACCATCAAATTCAAAAAGGAGCAGTTTGATGCAACATGTAAAAAACAGGTGAAGATAAAATAATCTAACATCCATCATAATATATTCTATAGACAACACATTGTAGAATAAATGGGAAACATTCAGGAAAAGTAGTGTTCTGACATCTTGCAATCACACTTTTAACATCTGAATTTACATTTTACATATAATGGCAAATTTTAAGAGGTAAATAAAGTGTCCTGTTTCATTTTACCTGGAATGTGTGCTCCAGATCAATAAAGTGCTGTATCCTAAACATTTATACAGCTTTTGGGTTTGGCAAATTCCTTTACCCTGAAAAACTAAGCAATGAAATCTACCCCAGAGGAGAGCCCTATGCCTTGAACAAATTCACTAAGCACTGTTGAGGAATTTCTAATGAATCTGAAGTTCCTCTAGAGTAGGCCAGTAATACGGTGACGGTGGAAGAGTCCACGAACAGTTTTAGCAGACATTCGTAAAAGTAACAAAGAAAACAAAGTGAGAATATCCCCCTCTACTCACCAAGGATAGATAGATTTGGAGAAGCCTTAGGAAAAGGCTGCTAACAAAAGTTGGCACATTTGAAGCAGGTTGTTAAACACAAGTTCCTTTGCCCCTGGGTATTTTGCTATTGTTCAACAATGAGCCTGTCCCAGGCATGCTTCATAATGCACAGAAAGGTTTCTGACCTTTCTCAGTGTTGCCATGTGACCGTAACACTGCACATGGACTGCAAGGCAATTGCATAAACACGGTGTCTTGGTGGAGTTTACCTCATTGAAAGCCTGATCAAATAGAAGAAAGCAAGGAACACGTTGGTGCAGGAAGTGTGAAACACATTGTGCTTAAAGTCCCCATGCTGCATTTCTTTATTTCCTGAACCTTCCAACGTAGTGACTTGGTACCTAAATGTTTTCACCTTCTTTGCCTCTTTTCTTGAGGCTGATGATTATTTTTATGTCTGGATTTGTTGCCTTTCAGACTTCTCTCTCATATGGTGCTCAGACTCTCCCAGGCTGAGAGCCCAGTGAGAAAACATCAGCCTGCGTTTTCAAAGCTGCCTTAGAGATTTGGAAGATAATTCCCATTTAAATAATGGGAAGTATGTACCCCACTCTCATGTGTTCATTTTTAATAACAAAAAGGAGCTGGTTCTACACAGATGTTGGTCATTGTAGAGATGTTTTAATTTTTAATAGCACTAGCTTCAACTCTTGACAAGCTTAAAAGTTGTGCATTCCTAAAGGATGTGAAATTTTGATCCAGTTACAGTATATGCTTCTCCACCCTTTTCCTATCTTCTGCATACCCTTCCGCCTGTGACCACTGTGATATCTTCTCAGGAGAAGTCTGAAACTCTGGTTGACGTTGTGGACCCTTGGAATGTGGGTGGGGTCAGTGGAGTTAGGACTGTCTTCAACCAAAACCCAAAACTGCACTACTGTTCAGATATACTTTCTCCTACTAAAATGCACATTGTGTGATATGCTGCTGAATGGTGGAAGCCTAGTCACAACTGATGGCTTTTGCTGTTTACAGACACCTGCAGTTTCACTTTGGTTCTTTAACTTACCTTAAAAGCATATATACTTTTTAGTGTTTTCCAGCCCTCTGCCAAGAACATTTTCCCTTAAGCAACTTTAGTGTAATTGCATTAATCTGGGTTCAGACTGCTTGATAATTCTTGTATACTTTGAAATGTTCAAATATGGCCAAGTCCTCATGAAAAAAAAAAAAAGGGTGTATATTTTTAGGTGACGGAATGATGTGAAAAATCGGCAGCTCAAATGGAACAGCAAGAAGAGCCTGGTAGCAGCCTGGTGGATAAATCTCCCCAATTAGTATAACTAATTAAATGGAGCAGTGAGAACCTGACAGTATTACTGTGCTGTGCTCTGATCACCCTATTCTTACTGTTCCATCACATCCTTTGATTTAGTGAGACAACATATTGATGACAAATGTGGTAAAAAAATAAATATATACTATTCCGCTTAATTACATTCATCCTGAGCTTGCTCAGCTGTGCTAGAATCTAGAATGCCTGTTTTATACAGGAAATCACCTGATATTTTAACATAAATTCTTCCTCCATTTAAGTTGCAGTACAAAAGGCATTTCATTTCCCTTTCTGCTCTTGAAAATACAAACTTTTTGTGGCACTAGAAGTTGATACAAAAAGAGACAAGTGAACGTTATGGTTGTTATCTTGTTCATCTTTCTTCATTTCCACAAGTGTGGGATGCAAGGGATTTGGGAGACTTTAGGTTTGTTTGCTGCCAGTTCCTACAGAAATAACAAATGCTTTTCAGCAGTCATCACAACGGTGAAACAGATGAAAAAGAAGTCGTGACTGAAGTTTAGAACATCTAATTTGTACATCTCTTTTTGCCAGTTAATTCCTGCATCCTAAAAACTTGAATAATGATCAAAGATCTTAGGATGCCTTCTAATAAAAGGCAGATTTCTGAACCTACTCATTTATTTCTTGTGACTTCATAAAGGGGGCTTGTTATTCCTGTTGTTTACTGAAGTCTTTGTAAAGCTTTCATCCCTCCCTTTTTCCTTAAGTGCAAATGTCAACTGGGTCAAGATGCAGTAACTCAGTGGGCGATGCTGAGGCTGACAATGTGCTCCCTTGACCGGTGGCTGATGCCAACTGGAGTTGACACAGGGTGACGTGAGTTTTTTTTTAATTCTGCTAAGAAAAATGGACTGGAGAGCAGATGACCCTTAGACTGCCAGTGAGCTTTGTCTAGGCCTAGCTGTGCTTGCTTTCAAAGCTGCGGAAGGCTCCCGTTCTTGACAGTCTCCTCATGGACAGGTTGTCCCCTCTGCTCTCTGGCCTCGAGGACTTACTTCTCTGGAAGGGGTTTCGCAGGCCTGTTGCGTTTCGCTGTCTATCAAGTTTGTCACTGATAGAGTAGCTCTTCCGCGTGTGCTGTGCATACAGCATGTTGGACTCCTCTGCAGAGTAGCTGTTGGCCCGCTCTATTTTTGGAAGTGGGATGCTGTTGGCCAGAGTTCTTGTAGCACTGCTGTCTTGAGGAGATAAGGGGATCCCCTTCTTGTCTTTGGCCTCAGTATCCTCATGATCAGAGCTCGGGTGGCTTAGTTCAGCTTCTCTCTCTGGGTGGCAGCATCCCAAGTCCTCCACTTTGCCCCCGAGACTTCCAGGGAAACTGGCCCTCTCTGCGATGGCCTGGGGAGCGCTCACGCACCTCGTGTCTATGCAGTCTGTAATACTTGTGTACTCCGCTGTTTTGACTGGGACACCAAGGCTGCTGAAGTAGCTTCGAGATGGAGAGAACATAAAACTGTGAGATTTCACAATTGGTGTTTCCTCCAAAATAAATGGAGTTGTAGCCAGATAACGACTGCTTTTAGATCGCTCTAAAGTGTGATACAAGGGAGGGTCTGAATCCCAGGGGATTTGGCAATCTGTGATTTGCGAATAGTCTGAAGAAAACGCTCTTGTTTCTATTCCAGAGGTTTCCTCGTAATCAAGACTCCTGCCAGAAATTTTTTCACCAGGTGTACTGCTAATGTACGCACTGTTAGCTAAAATGGAAGAGGCTATGTGAGCCTGCAGAGCTGCATCTCCAGTACCAAGAATATTTATGGAGCTGTCAAGGGGCTCTGTGTCAGAATGCATCTCATCCATGGCAGAAACGTAGATGTCGATACAAGACGAAGGCCTTCTGGAGTCTGGGGCAATTGACAAAGTGCTGGTAGGGGCTAAGGGAACCTTTATTTCTTTTGCTATCGAGTGAGAACTGATAGCCCGATGCAGGCTTGGAGATCTTTCCTTAAAAATGCTTTCAAACTTTTCCAACCCGCACTTGTCCTTCATATTTGTTGCATAGAAAGAGTGGCTTCGCATGCGTGGTGTGATCGTAGGAGATGTTGGGGACATGGACTCTTCTCCTGTGGGATCTATGCTCTCTTGAAGCTTGTAAGTATTTCCTTCCTGACTATTGAAGCTACTCTGCCTCACAATGTAGGCTGCATCAGTACAGTCGGATGAGGTCCTGGATCGTATCTTGGTTGTCTCACCTCTCTCTATGCCGGTCAGTTTTTCTAAGGCGGTCACCATTCGTCCCATCATATCTTCCAGCTGAGCAAGCCTGATGTCAACAGTCTGCAGAGAGGCCTTCATGCAGTGCTCTCGCTCATTTACTTCTTCCAGTCGCATAGCCATGTTCTCTACCCTTAAAAATGGGAAGAATTAAACAGGTTAATTTCTACGAAGCAGTGATGTTCAGCTAATAGGTCACCAAAACAAATGGGAACAAATGGGCCTTAAAATTCAAAGCCAGTCTACACCTCATCTGCTTCAAAACCCTGCTTAAAGAGGTTCAGCAAACAAATACCACTCTCTCAGGAAACTGCTCCAGTGGGTTAAACTAGGGGTGTCTGCTGCGTAATGTAGAGGGGTTTTTGGGTGTTCCCTATCCCAGGGTTTATTACAGAAATGTTAATATGATTTGCTGGCTGTCTGCTGCCAAAACATCTAATTAGGTTGTTATGAATGAATAACACTTAGAGCAGATGCCACATGACATTATCCCCAGTTGTGCCACAGGCAGGACCACTGCAGTTAACTGCAGAACTAAATGACGTAATGAAAGTAGGCAATATGTCATAGAAGATGGGTAACATCCCTTTTTTTTTTTCTGGTGTTCACCCCAGATTTACACCAGCTAGTGCTATGCGGACCTAAGGAGATAGTTTCTTTGTTCTCTGATTAATTTTTAGCTCAGATACATATATTAAAAAAAAGTATCAGCTATTGTATTGAATGTAGGTAATATCAAGTAAAGTATGCATGAAAACTGCAGGGAGAACACTGATCAAACCAAATACAGCCTGCTACTTTATAAAAACAATTATACTTTTGAAATATTTATCAGCTAATAATTGAGTGCCTCGTCACACATTCAGATTCTGTAACAACTGCTCCAAGATGATGAACAGATATAATAGGGTACACACAGTAATATTGCTCCATTACTGTGATTGTTCTTTAGGTAGTCTGTGTTAATAGTTTAGGGATTAAAATGATGGATTTTAAAGTTATTTATTAGCTATCTATCATAATATATGAATAAAAAGTTAAAGTATTAATAAGTAATAATTGAATGTGTTATCCTAATTTAAACTTCAGTATATCTGTTCTACACTGTCGATCTGGCTCATTTTAAAATGTTTTTGACTTTAAGGTGAATTGTGTACTAATTTATGCTGGTAGCTTTCAACCATTTCAATTTTCTGGCTTGTAAAACATCTCTGCTGAAGGATTTATATGGAGTCCTCTAATTTTACACAATGAAATTGCCTTTAGCACATAAAAAATTTCTTCTCATAATTATTTTCTCTGATTGTAGTCCCTAGGGTAGACTAGGAACCTCCATTATCTACCAAAGAAGTATTAAAAGCAACACATCTATATAGTTATCTTTGTCTGATTTTTAATGTTACAATTCTGGTTTTCCCCATTCCTGTAGACACTGAAAAATGAACAGAGAAGCGACAAATACCAAACAGCAGGATTTCCATACTTTTCTCTTCACAAGTGTCTTACTCTCTGCCTGTTAGTGCATTTCATACTCAAATATTAATAGGTGCCCTGTCAACCATAGCCAGGATTTCTGATGAGATAAATAGAATCTTCTACTACTGCTAGTTGAATTTCCAACAGGATGAGTGACCTGGAACTGGCAACACCATAAACACTCTTCTTGCCCAGAAGGAAACCAAATTTTAGCAATGAATGAGTACTGGGCAGCATTAACGCCTTGTTAATTAACGCACAGAACTTTAGCTGGTGAAACACTAAGGTCTGACTACCTCGTGGTGATGAGCAACAGCAACCTGCCCGCACAAGAGAGGAGAGGGAGGAGGGTGACACCACTCCCTACAGCAAGTCTCACATTCCTGTGAAATATGGGCTTTTTCTGTTGAAGATTGTGAGTTTTGAAAGCACAAGCACAGCAAACCAAATGTGAAGCAGTAACTGTATTCCTGTCATCAGACTTCAACAGGTGAATGATCAAGTAATCACTGCTAAGAAATGAACCGTTAGTTTCAAAGAATCTAATTTTACTCATCTTATATCATTTAGGCACCAGTCTACCTCTAGTTCTACCAGCTTGTCCAACAAAACAGATTAATGTTATTGCAAGCACAGGGTATAATTCCATAGTGAAAGAGCAGATTATACAGGAAGCAGTTGAATTTCCCTCATGTTATTAGTTATCTGAACTGCTACTTTATAAAAACAATTATATTTTTGAAATATTTATCAGCTAATAATTGAGTGCCTCGTCACACATTCAGATTCTGTAACAACTGCTCCAAGATGATGAACAGATATAACATCACAATTTTAGGGCTGTCAGGCATATAGAGCAATTGAGAAACCTCCTGGATTTTACTTGAGAATGCTCAGATGATGATGAACAAAAGCATTCACCCCAGCAACAGTTACCCAAGAACCAGAATGCATTTATAACATTCTGTGAAACTAACTGGATAGTCTTGGGTTTTGGTGGTTTTTTTTGGGTTTTTTTGCTTGCTTTGAGAGATGTACACAAATGAAATAATTTTTAATACAAACATAGCCAGTTGAATTATTGCACTTGGTTACATATTTGTATCTGGAATATGAGTAGAACTGTCCATAGTGAGGTAAGTTTTGCATCCTGCATTCACGTGAGGGCTATGCAATGCTACTGAACACAACTAATGCATCCCAAGAAGAACCTAGATTCATACCTTGCTGGTATGTGTTCATATATTTGTCCTGCCTTCCCTGAACATGATCTATTAGCTACTGCCAGAGGCACAGAGTGTAAGACTGGTGGTATTGCTGGCCAAGACGAAGAGAGGCTTTTGAGTTACATGGTCTGTTGGTTGCTGTGGAAGTAATCACAGATGTGATTGCATTGACAGTAGTGGGAAATTCATATAGAAACTCAACAAGATAAGGATAGTGCAGTCTGGGTTCAGAAACCAGGGGTGACCAGAGATGTGCACAGATAACTGAGAAGTACATACATGTATTTACACTGGATGGGCCCTGACTATATAATTTTATGCACAAAAAGAAAGCTTGAGTGATGATGATCTCCTCCAAACCCAAAGCTATTAGCTGAATTTAGTCACCTTTTGTTATAGATATTGCATATGGCCACTCCCAGATTTTTTATCAACTATTTATTCTTTTAATTAGTGATATTCTTTTATATTAATTTGATATATCAGTTCTGCAATCATTTATCACACAGAACAGCACCATGCTCTGGGAGTAATCCTACTAGAAATATGATAAAATCAGATCAGCCAAACACTCTGGACATAAGAGGTTCTGGAGAAATACAGTCATAACCTTAAAATGTTTTACTAAGTGAAATTTTTCTATTTTCCTGTATTGTTGGATGATCTTGCACTCGGTGAATAGACAGCTAGAGCTGTATTTCCTTCAGGAACAGTTTTGAATTAAAACACTATTTCAAAATAAGAATGCCTAAGTTTTGCTTTGGATTTTTTTTCCATGTGTATTGGAGATAGTATAAACCTTTTGGCAAATCTCACAATATCTATGATGCCTCCATTGCACCTATGCTTTTCCTTACAGCAAAATTTATCCAATGCATGAGAAGGTGCCAAGCCATCCTAACAGAAGAGAATGAGAACAGAAAAAGAGGAGTCTATAAGTAAAATGTGCATCAAGTGTGCTCTGCTGAAGCTTAAAAATTTCTAATAGTGAAACAAACATGGACTATCTGAAGACAATATTCAGTAACCAGGAAAAAAATAAAAGGTCAGAACTGGGAACCTGGAAAAGATTTTATATTAACTGTGATGAGCCTTTTTAATTATGGTTTGGGAGATTATGGCTTTTGCTGGCATTCATTTGGATTATATTTATTTTTAACCTTTGCACATCAGTTCATCAATAATTTAAATGAAGTAATGACTTAATAGGAGTAAGACACTCTTTTCAGAAGTAGACGTCTTAATTGGATGCTAGAATTAGGTTCACAAGTCCCTTTGGGACCTATATCCATTTTTAAGGCATAATTTATACTTCAAAATCCTTTTCAATTGCCACAAAGACTGTAGACACTGAAAGTCACTTACAGGGGTATCCACCCTGCTTGTTATAGGTGACTGTAGAATGGTTTTATTTAAATAGAACATAGACAGCAGTTCCCAAGCCTGTAACAGGCTATTGGTACTTTGCCTGACATATTTTTTAAAGCATTGCTGATGCAAGTGGCCAGCCAGTTTTCCCAGGTGTGGTGGTTTCTGCAGGCTAAGAACTTTGGGTTGTCCTGGCTGCATTCCCATCTGTAGCCTAAGACCACTTAACTCTTGGTGACCACAGAGAGATGCCGCTGGATTCACAGACCTTTCCTACTATCACTCTGCACGTGAGGCCAGATCTGGTAGGCTCAGTAGCGGTCCTTTTACCAACCCAAATGTATTTCTGTGCACTTCAACCTGCCATCTTTGAAATCAAGATAATGTCTTCATTATGTCTTCATTCACACAGATGCTTGTCGTGGTTTAGCCCCAGCCAGCAACTAAGCACCACCCAGCCGCCCGCTCACTCCCCCCTGGTGGGATGGGGGAGAGAATCGGAAGAGCAAAAGTAAGAAAACTCGTGGGTTGAGATAAAGACAGTTTAATAGGGAAAGCAAAAGCCGCGCATGCAAGCGAAGCAAAGCAAGGAATTCATTCACTCCTTCCCATGGGCAGGCAGGTGTTCAGCCATCTCCAGGAAAGCAGGGCTCCATCACGCGTAACGGTTGCTTGGGAAGACAAACGCCATCACTCCAAACGTCCCCCCCTTCCTTCTTCTTCCCCAGCTTTATATACTGAGCATGACGTCATGTGGTATGGAATAGCCCTTTGGTCAGTTTGGATCAACTGTCCTGGCTGTGTCCCCTCCCAGTTTCCTCTGCACCTGGCAGAGCATGGGAAGCTGAAAAGTCCTGGACTAGTGCAGCAACAACTAAAACATCTCTGTATTATCAATCAACACTGTTTTCAGCACAAATCCAAAACATAGCCCCATACCAACCACTATAAAGAAAATTAACTCTATCTCAGCTGAAACCAGGACATGCTGTTTGTGTAATTGCACTGCAGACTATAAAGTGTTAAGGTGCTGTAGTAATGGTCACGGTATAGTACCAAAGATGACATAATAACATCTACTCCAACCAGCTTTTCTGCTTTTTGAGTACTGTTAGGATGTGACTCTGCTCCCTTTGGAATCAACAAGAAGTTTTGCATTGGGTTTGAAGGAGTGGAGACCTGTCCATATGGAAAAAATGCCTACTGAAGAGATTGTTTTAGTGGCTTCATGCCAGATCAAGAAAAATAGTGCAGTCTTTTTTGATCATATTATGCATGTCTCTGTGCTGGTCAAAATGTGCCACTGAAAGTTTCACAGTGATTAGAAAGGAAGGCTCTCCAGGAAAAGTTGTGATTCTTCTGCTGCAATGAAGTGAATTTGTCCAACTTTGCTTTCCTGATGGGTCTCCAGGAGATTCACCAAGATTTGCCTAACCTGATAAATACAGTTAAGGGAAACACCTTACAGCTTTGTACTGCTTTGTGTTTTTCCACTTAGTCAATCACGTCCTCTGATGTGTATTGCTAACTTGCTGCTACTTCCATGTGCCTGTGTGAGATCCTCGCTAGTGAGCTACTCCCCCAAGTTACTTAGTACCTGGGGTCACGGGAGGAGAAACATCAAGTGTCGTTTCACGCTTTTAATTTCTGAATGTGAAAGGATCAGGTGAAGGAGAGATTCTGTGTGGTGACACCAAATCTGGACACCTCTGTGGTGTTCTTTATTACAAGAGAAGTAAGGTGATTGCTGAACCAAGACAGGCCCCACAGGATGCCAGGGTGGACTATTCCAAGGTGAGAGTATAAACTGCAGCTCGTTGTAGGTGAGTCAGACAAGACGCTGTGGTCCTGAGCCATCACAGCCACTGACCACTTAGCTGAAATCATCCATTTACACCCAGGTCAGTGCAGCAAGAAACAGGATCTCTTGTCTCTTTTTTTTTCCTGAGCTCCTAAGCTGCCTCCTGGACCCACCCAGGCTGAGCCTCAAAGCAAGACTCTGTTCCCATCTCCCGTTTCCCTTCCAGTGCTAGTGCCCTACTCCCTCTTTCAGGCGTACTGGGCTTTGCACCTATGGTGTGTAGCTGTTCTTCCTCCGAGCAGGACCTGCAGCACTCCTATAAAACCAGCTGCAATTAGGAGCTGCTCAAGCAAGAGGTGAGCATATCACAGATGCGTGGAGGAGAGGGAAGGCAGTGAGGGGACCAGGTCCAGGTCCAGGTGCAGGTATTTCACACAGGGCTTCTGCCAGCCCTTCTTTCTCATAGAATCATTAAGGTTGGAAAAGACCTCTAGGATCATCTAGTCCAACCGTCAACCCAACACCTCCATGCCTACTAAACCACGTCCCTAAGTACCACATCTACACGTTTTTTTAACTCCTTCAGGGATGGTGACTCCACCACCTCTCTGGGCAGCCTGTCCCAATGCTTGACCACCCTTTCAGTAAAGAAATTTTTCCTAATATCCAATCTAAACCTCTCCTGACGCAACTTGAGGCCGTTGCCTCTCGTCCTATCACTTGTTACTTGGGAGAAGAGACCGACCCCCACCTCGCTACAACCTCCTTCCAGGTAGTTGTAGGGAGCGAGAAGGTCTCCCCTCAGCCTCCGCTTCTCCAGGCTGAACAACCCCAGTTCCCTCAGCCGCTCCTCATAAGACTGGCTCTCCAGACCCTCCACCAGCTTCGTTGCCCTTCTCTGGACATGCTCCAGCACCTCAATGTCTCTCTTGTAGTGAGGGGCCCAAAACTGAACACAGTATTCGACGTGCGGCTTCACCAGTGCCGCATACAGGGGCACGATCACTTCCCTACTCCTGCTGGCCACACTATTTTTGATACAAGCCAGGATGCTGTTGGCTTTCTTGGCCACCTGGGCACACTGCTGGCTCATGTTCAGCCGGCTGTCAACCAACAGCCCCAGGTCCTTTGCTGCCAGGCAGCTTTCCAGCCACTCTTCCTCAAGCCTGTAGCGTTGCATGGGGTTGTTGTGACTCAAGTGCAGGACCTTGCACTTAGCCTGGTTGAACCTCATACAACTGACCTTGGCCCATCGATCCAGCCGATCTGCAGATCCCTCTGCAGAGCCTTCCTACCCTCAAGCAGATCGACACTCCCATCCAACTTGGTGTCATCTGCAAACTTACTGAGGGTGCACTCAATGCCCTCATCCAGATCATTGATAAAGATGTTAAACAAGACTGGCCCCAAAACTGAGCCCTGGGGAACACTGCTTGTGACCAGCTGCCAACTGGATTTAACTCCATTCACCACAACTCTCTGGGCTTGGCCATCCAGCCAGTTTTTTACCCATCAAAGAGTACAGCCTCCTAAGCCATGAGCCACCAGCTTCTCTAGGAGAATGCTGTGGGAGACAGTGTCAAAAGCTCTACTAAAGTCCAGGTAGACAACATCTACAGCCTTGCCCTCATCCACTAGGCGGGTCACCTGGTCATAGAAGGAAATCAGGTTGGTCAAGCAGGACCTGCCTTTCATGAACCCAGGCTGTCTGGGCCTGATCCCCTGGTTGGCCTCCACACGCCTGTTGAGCACACTCAGGATGAACCGCTCCATAATTTTCCACAGTACTGAGGTCAGGCTGACAGGCCTGTAGTTCCCCAGATCCTCCTTCCGGCCCTTCTTGCAGATGGGCATCACATTGGCAAGCTTCCAGTCGTCTGGGACCTCCCCTGTTAACTAGGACTGCTGATTAATGATGGAGAGTGGCTTGGCAAGCTCCTCCACCAGCTCCCTCAGTACTCTCGGGTGGATTCCATCTGGCCCTATAGACTTGTGAGTGTCCAGGTGGTGTAGCAGGTCGTTAACTGCTTCCTCCTGGATTATGGGGGTTTATTCTGCTCTCCGTTCCTGTCTTCCATCTCAGAGGGCTGACTACGCTGGGGATAACTGGTCAGACTATTAAAGACTGAGGCAAAGAAGGCATTAAGTCCCTCAGCCTTTTCCTCATCCTTGGTGACAATATTCCCCCCCGCATCCAATAAAGGAGGGAGATCCTCCGTGGCTCTCTTTTTGTTGTTAACGTATTTGTAAAAACTTTTTTTATTATCTCTTACAACAGTGGCCAGATTGAGTTCTAGCTGCGCTTTTGCCTTTTTAATTTTCTCTCTGCATGACTTGACGAGATCCCTGTACTCTTCTTGAGTTGCCTGCCCCTTCTTCCAAAAGTGGTAAACTCTCCTTTTTTCCTGAGTCCCAGCAAAAGGTCCCTGTTCAGCCAGGCTGGTCGTCTTCCCTGCTGGTTTGTCTTATGGCACATGGTAACAGCCTGCTCCTGCGCCTTTGAGATTCCCTTCTTGAAGAATGCCCAGCCTTCCTGGACCCCTTTGCCCTTCAGGACTGTCTCCCAAGGGGCTCTCTCAACCAGTGTCCTGAACAGGTCAAAATCTGCCCTCTGGAAGTCCATGGTAGTGGTTTGCTCACCCCCCCTCTTTACTTTGCCACGAATTGAGAACTCTATCATATCATGGTTACTAAGCCCAAGACGGCCTCCAACCACCACATCTCCCACCAGTCCTTCTCTGTTTGTAAACAGCAGGTCAAGTGAGGCACCTCCCCTGGTAGGCTCACTTTCCAGCTGTGCCAGGAAGTTATCTTCCACACCTTCCAGGAACCTCCTAGACTGTTTCCTCTCTGCTGTATTGTATTTCCAGCAGATGTCCGGTAAGTTGAAGTCTCCCACGAGAACAAGGGCTAGCGATTGTGGGACTCCTGCCAGCTGTTTATAGAATGTTCCATCTGCCTCTTCATCCTGGTTGGGTGGTCTATAACAGACACTCAGCAGGATATCTGCCTTGTTGGCTTTCCCCCTCATCCTTACCCATAAGCATTCAACCTTATCATCATAATCACCAAGTTCTACACAATCAAAACATCCCCTAACATACAGGGCCACCCACTGCCTCTCCTTCCTTGCCTATCCCTTCTGAAGAGCTTATAGCCATCCACTGCAGCACTCCAGTCGTGAGAACCATCCCACCATGTTTCTGTGATGGCGACAAAGTCATAGCTATCCTGCTGCACAATGATTTCCAGCTCCTCCTGTTTGTTGCCCATGCTGCATGCATTGGTGTAGATGCACTTGAGCTGGGCTATCGATTTCACTCCCAAAATTGGTATGCCACCCTTAGGCTCCTCTCTAGTGAGCCTGGTTACATCCCCTCCCCTCTTCAAACCTAGTTTAAAGCCCTCTCAATGACCCCTGCCAGCTCGTGGGTGAGAATCCTTTTCCTCCTTTGAGACAGCTGAACTCCATCCGTCGCCAGCAGGCCCAGTGCCGTGTAAACGTCCCCATGATCCTCCTTGAGCCGAGCAGCATCCTCAGCTTCCTGCAAATGGAAGGTCTTCAGGGGGAGCTTCACTCACATTTGCAGGGCTTTCTGATTCAATTTTACACTGTGTAAAGCTGAGTTAATTGGACAGATGATTAAGCTGATATCTCATGGCTATAATGTAGGTATTGTGCTTGGTCTACTACTACAGGCTAATGACTGGACGTTGGAAGAGAAACTGTGTAGTCTTGCATTTTCTCTGTTTTCTTTGATTTACATCTTGTTAATTGTACAAAGATGTCTCTGTATAGAAACTATAAAGTGCAAATCTGGATTTTAAATATTTGAATGTTCCACAGGTTAGAAAAAAGACGTTTGGTGTTTTAGATTAAGAACTTTTCAAGGGATACTTCCCTGGCCATAACTGCATGCAAAATGACAGACCGGGGCATCCAGTTTTTAAAATGTGTGTTATTTAAGATACTTAGATAGCCCTGATTCCTCAAACATCTTTAAAGTATTCCTCAGATCTTTGAAGTATTTGCACTTGCCTTGTGTGGCAGAGCACTGCAGTTGGTTTGGCAAGGAGAGAAGAGAGCTATTATGAGATGAGAACTGCATTCACCTGGGATTTCATTGCTGCAAGTGCTGGTAGCGTGCTTGGGTCTGGGAGTGACCTCTGTACCCCATGGGGTTGCTACTTGTGTCTCCCTTACAGAGCTGGGGCATGCTGGTTTCCACATTACACTATTGGCGAAGGTAAATGGATTTTTAAAGAACTATTTCTCTGTGGGTCTCAGGTGATTGTCTTCATTTAGGATTCATAATCATGAACTCTCTTCTGGAACGAGGTGCTTTAAGTCGTTCATTTAAAATAGAGATAAGGGCTCTTTTCCTATAAAACAGGGCCAGCACAGAGTGCAAAAGCAGACTGTTATGTATTCATTTTCAAGGACTTAGAGCAGTTGCCTAATGTAGGGGAGGTCCCAGCTGGATTACTTATTTACAGAGGCTTCAAACATACCTCTTCTTTCCTTGGCCACTAAAAGGAAAGCTATGCCTGAACAGAGATTTGAACCTGCATCCGTGATTTTTGGGTTAGTTCTCTGACCACTGGACTTTCAGAACACAAGAAAAAAGGTACTCAGTTGGACCACAGATCAATTTAGCCCACTATCTTACTTTGAAGCACATGTAATTCTTCCCCCCTTATATTCTCCAGTCTCTAAACATTTTCTGCTCAAGAACTTCATGGGCTCAATATGATCTCTATGTGTTTAGCAGTCCTTACTGGATTTCTCTTCCATAAGCTTGTCTAGTCTCCATGTGAACCCATGTAGACTTTTATCTGACATCATCAGCATCTTTTAGACCTCATCAGCTTTCAAGAATTTGCTCTGTTCCACTACTTACTGCATGAAAAAAATAACCTGTTTTTGTTTATTTTGAACCTGGGCACCTGCTAGATTAATCTGTTGCTCCCCTATATCTTGTTCTGGGAGAGACAGCAAACAATTGATTTCTACTCATCCTCTCCTTGCACTTAGAATTATACAGACCTCTATCATTTCATTCCTCATTTGTCTCTTCCACACCAAGTAGAGCTGGATTACTTGGCTGTTCTTTAAGAGGAAGCCATTCCATGCCTTACCACACTTCCCCTCTAATATCCTTTTCTAAAATATGTATTTTAGGAGTGCTGTTTTCAGTAATGCAGATGATTAAAGGATATTATATGTGCTAATCCTGCTCTGGGATAGATTTATTTCAAAACCAAATTAAAAGCGTGTTTCCTTGCCTACAGAAAACATATTTTCTGTAGGTGCATCAGGGGCAGTGCTAGGAGATTATGTATAAGCAAAAGAGTGTTATATCTGTGTAATCGATTACAATGACAAGTCACCTGACCTCTGTTATTCAAGTTAAAGTGAAGTATTCAGGGAATGGAGTATTCAGTGGTTCATAAGTTTTATGAATATCTGACAGGATATTGCCCTAAAATATTTATTAGTAACAGTGCTATGAATCAAACAACAAACTCTGTCCTCAGAATTTAACTCTGTTGCTCAGCTGCTGTGTGGTGAAAGCATATAGGCACCACAGCAGATGAATAGATTTATGAATTTTTAGGACTGAAGAATTTGAAAACTGGCAACTTCCACTAAATTAACATACTACCTTTGTCCTCTGTGCATTTCATTGCTGTAGGTGAAATGTCTAGTTCCTTTTAAATTAATGGCAAGATCTCTGTTGCTCTCGATGAAACTAGCTTACCTAGCAAGGCTATCCTGAAACAAGGCTTGCTCTTTATCTGAATGGCTAGCAGGTCAGTCTTAAAGCCACAGTTTTCACTGAGGAACTCTCATTTACTCTCCCATTGTGTTCTGACCACTTGTGCCCTAAAGTTCTGCTTTAAGAACTGAAATGCAAGAACAATTTGTGTTTCTCACCACATCAGTTGTGTTCTAATACAACTGGTTAAAAGATTCACGTTTTCAAAACTTTGAGGAACGTTTGCTTTAACAAAAAAGAAAAAAAAGAGATAAGAAATCACCACCTTTTATTACTCTGCTTTTTAGTTAAGACTTATTAAAAAATACCTCCAATGTTTCCCTTTTCAAGAAAAAGAAAGGAAGGGTGGGAATGGCAACAGAAACACATTTCCAGGTCAACTTATGAGAGAACAAACAAAAAAAGTGCACCTTTCTGAAGTGACACGTATTCTTTCATCATTGGAGGAATTGAATCTGTCATCCTTTTCTCTAAAATATTCTTCTATGCACTGCTCTTCAAAATCGTGGACTTTTTTCAACTCATCTTCAGTTATGAAAAGTTCTGTGGAAACAATGGGAAAATGTGAATATGGCAAAGATTAACATGTGAAATTAACAACATTGTTCTTACTGTGGAATTCATGGACTAAACTTTTCAAAAGCAGGCTTCAAATTTATCTGGCATTTTGGTATGAAAGCAGATAGATGCAGCTAATTACCAAATTAGTGGCTTCAATTATATATGATTCTGGAGACAGAAACACTTAAGCAGGCAAATGCTTAGCAAACGTGAATGTGTTTTGATTGCGTGAGATCCAAACACAGCTGCTGCTCAGGTCCTGGAGAGAGGGTGGGAGCCAAAGCCCACCTGTAACCTGATACAAATATAATCAAATTAGCAAGGAGGAAATACCTAGGAAAGGAGTCTGAGAGTACAGAGGATCTATTTGACGTGGCAAGAACTGATATATTCAGGCAGCAGCAAGGGCTGTGGCAGACAGTGTGATGTGAATGGGAGGAGAGCAGTCTGGTTGCACTTGCATCTGCAGTGCCACCACATGGCTCTAGCTCCCTCCTCATAGAGAAGTGGGCTGTGGCATGGGCTGATGTTGGGAAGAGATGCACATCCCTTAGCTGCCTGCCTCTGGCATATACATTGGGGGAGGTGGAGATTTTCTACTTTGAAGAACTAGATAGGGAAGAGGAGAGAAAGTGTTATCAAAATAATCTGACAGGTTTTCCATCATGCTTATGGGAGTTCACATTAAAGCGTCTGGAGAAGCTACTCCTCCAGTTTGAGTCAGTGTCAAGGAGAGAACATGTGTCTACAAAATAATTACTTCTCACCGTCTCTCAGCTTATCCAGGCAAAAAGTGTGTTGAGGAAAGTATGTGCTGTTTGCTCAAAAAGTAGGAATGCTCTCTCTGTATTTTCAGAAATAAAACTGAGATCTGGAAATGTGATGGACTGTAAGAAGAATTCCAGCAGTAACAGACCTCTAGCAACAGCAAAACAAACCCCTTTGGTTTGAAGGAACAAAGAGGGCAACAATCCCCAAAAATCCCAGAAAAGCATAGCCTCATTAACGCTCTGAAGAAAACTAAGGGTTGGGCAATGCAGGTAAAACTAACTGATTCAGGTAAGATTTTTCAGTTAAAAGTAATTCTCTGCTGGAAAGGTTATCAAGGTGCTGGACTTAGCCTCCATTCATGTCAAACACTAGATATTATCAAGGGCATTGGAAAGTCCCACTCTGTAAATTGTCTAAGGCTTACTTAATCCATAGTCTCTCTCATCTGGGTCGCTTTCATGCTTCCGCCATCTGCAGCAGAGGTGTTGGAATATCATAGTCATATGGCTGAAAATGATCAGAGGCGGTGGGAGAACAGGTCTTTCATGAAACGTCATGATTAGCTGATATCTTTGAAACTTCCATACTTGGTTGGATATGGATTTGACTTCAAAAAATGTATTGCTAGAAGGCAAGAAGAAGACAATAACATCAGACTTAAATGGTTTTGCGTACTTTGCTGAAGACGATATGACAGCACCTTAACTAGACACATTTCCCTAATAGTGGCAAATGTTTCCTTGTTGCAAAAAGAGGAAGAAAAAAAGAAATGAATAAATTTGTGCTTCAGCAAAGCACAGTGGCAATCGGCCATTTCAAAGTATCTTACTACTGTGTACGTCTGTTCTGTACAACCACTGAGTCTTACAACAACTCAACCAGACAGGAAAATATATTATTTATTCTTGTTTTCCATATCGGGAGTGAATGATGCCATAACTGAACTTTAAATTTTTTGGCTTCTCTGCCCTGATTCCCACTGGGTGTCTGTCCTTGGAAATGAGACAATGTGAAGAACTTGGCATTTCCCTCATTCCCTGGAGACAAGCTATTGTCTCTTTCCCTCTCACCCTCACATCCTCTCAAAATGGGTCTCAGCCAAAGTCTTCAGCTTAGCAGCCTTCTTAGGCTGTGAATAATGTCCATCCCCCCCAAGCCCATACTTTGCAATGTGTCACTCACTTGAAAACAGCAATGAGAAGGTTCACCAAAAGGATGTTTGCAACCAAGAGGTAACAGGCCATGATGGCAGGAACAATCCATGCTCCTGTCTTGCAGGGTGGTAGCTGGATTATTTTGCCATCTTCTCTGGTTTCATTTTGACCACAAGGAGCTGGGAACAAAAATGCAAGAAAATGCAAAATGGGAATGAAGCTTATTTTTTCAGTGCTTTTTACAGAAATATTTAAATATTTATAAAGGCCTGCCTGCCAAAGCAATATCTTCCAAATAACAGTGGCATTGATGTTCCCCCCAAGAAGTTTGTACTTGCTATCACAGATTTTACAAG
The DNA here is from genome assembly GCF_034638445.1 of Ciconia boyciana. Classification (NCBI taxonomy): domain Eukaryota; kingdom Metazoa; phylum Chordata; class Aves; order Ciconiiformes; family Ciconiidae; genus Ciconia; species Ciconia boyciana. The sequence goes on along the minus strand of NC_132937.1, from coordinate 57,638,207 downwards.
CTGCAGTTCTTGTTATTGTGTGTTATTTGCCATGAATTTCAAGATATTATCCTCAGAAATTGCAGGAGACGTGTGGTGTGGGTAAGCTGTCTGGTTGCATACAGCTAAAATATCATGGTACTCTGGCAGTAATTAGTGTCTGTGCAAATAAAATGATCAAAATGTTTAATCCTGGAAAAAAGCTTATGTATTTTTTTTTAATGGTGAAAGCTTGGTCTTTTTTGATTGATGGAGAGGCATGTGATAAACAGCATTAGGAAAAAGTACATGAAAGTAAATTAAAGAGTAGACGTTTATTGCTGTGCACTGTACTGCCCCGAGCCCCTCTGGGACATATTCATAATGACCCTCTGCTATTAAGGACTTTTGACTGCATGCCTAGAAACAGTGGGAGAGATTATCAAGTCTTTACTATACCAGGTAAAGGGACATGTAGGCAGCAGAGCTGCCACCTGCTTCCTCCCCAAATGCTTTGGAAAATGTTCTCAGTATTAATGTTGTAGAACTGAAGCAAGGGGAGATAAAACATTGTGAAATAGTTTTCCTTGCTTATTTTTGTACATGCCTTCATGTGCTGTGGTGGGTGATCTTCATTTGCAAGCATGGATTCAGTTTATGCATTGCTAGCCTCAGTCCCAGTGGTCCTAAGTACCTCTGCAATCAGCTCTTCAATAAAATAACTGAAGAAGCAGCTTACATATACAAACCATCTTAGTAAATTTTGCACAGCACTACTGCTAGCTTCCCCTCGTCCCCATCAAAAAGAAGTTTAAGTGAGGAATTTTCAAAGTGCTTAATGCTGGCTCAGTTCCTGCTAATATCAATGAGAGTTTCCCACTGACTTCATGGACAACAAAGTTTGCCAGTGCCGTATGTTTTGTAGAATCCCACCCTGTGTCAACAAATCCATGATTTCCAATACCAACTATTACTTGTTCTCAAAAAGGTCCTTCTGAACTTGGTTCACAGAGCATGGGATTCAACTGTGGGTGTCTGTACTGGCAATCATATGATATTACATGTGATTGAGGTACTTGGTTTTGGGCACTACATACAGCTGTTAGCTATAGAAATATTATAGCCGTATGGGACAGAAGAATACATGATACACCAGCTTCAAACAAAAACTGTCCCAAAATATTCAACTCATGGAAAAAGAAATGGCAAAGCCAAATACAAGCAATCCTACTTTTACAAGTAGCTCTGTTGTGTCTGGTCCCATGGTGTCACTAGTCCTTCCTGCTTACAAAAATACATTTTATTACTGGAACGGGCTGAGAGTATGCAATTCTTTATTTCACAGAAAGCATCACCTTGCAGATCGTTTTAAGTTAGTGCTGATTTCATGCTTCCCGCACTGCTCCAAGCAGCGGTTTCATTTAGACATTCAAAATGCCATCTGTGAGCTGCTGTGAGTGCAAGGCTATGTGCTCTCAGCCTTCACCTAGCAGAAACTGGGACATTCAATACCTCTTGGTATCAGCACTCAATGTGAGACTTACATTTCTGTTTGTGTGGAAACACTGGCTTGCTCACATGTTGATTCAGAGCTACAAAGTCCAACACAAGACAGTACCGAAACCCATCATGATTTCACTAGTAACTGAACAATCACTCTATCAGTTGATGAAACCTGTTGTCTAAAGACAGCACACAAGAAGACAGCATAAAAGAAATAATGTCTTTTGTGGCAACGAGAGAAGTTGGTGAAAAGCATATTTTAAACCTTAGATCAATGAGATCAAAAATTCAGCTCAAAGTCTGGTTACAATTCTATTATCCCATTTTTTTCTATTAAAAAAGGAGAATTTAATCTAAAAAAAAATCAGCTTTGACAACTACCAATACACAAATGATTTCTCCAGCTTTATTTGCCTACAACAGAGTATTTAGAAGACCATTAATGCATCCCTGTCAGTTTATGCCACACAGTGATGGCCAAATTAGACTTCCTACAAAGACAAGTTCCCATAGTCTATTCTATACATGCATAGATGTTTGGCTTGTCCTGAAGGTTTGCAAAAGATTTTCTCTTTTGCACGTTCTGTTGTGGGAACAGTTTTTAAATAACAAGGGAATACTAATCTCATGCCTTACTTTACGGAGAACTAACCCCCTTCTTAATCTTCATATCTGCAGCTGCATGAGAAAATGTGTGATGTGTGTCCAAAATGCAGAAGCCTGTGTTCCACTGCACATCACTGAACATCTTCCATCCTTCAAATATAACATTAATTGTAAAGGATTTTTTTTCCACTATTAAATAAACTGTTTGTTTAAAATAATTACTCCCAGGAAACCAGAAACAGAAATTTCTCTCTCTATGAAAAAGGACAGAGGACTCTGGCAGGACGCTAAAAGTAGTGATGATATTCTTTTTAGACAATGAAGATACTTGTTTACATTTAAGAAATTAGAATTCTGTTTGTAGGGTTCGAGAAGACTTTGTTACAGTAACTCCGGACAGTTTGCCTCCCCTGTCCGAGTATGTAGAAGTCCCAAGCATGTCTTATCTCCTTGTTAAGGCAAGCTGGGGCAGTTCGCTTCCCCCTCACCTGCACATACCCCTGCACAGGCACCAACGCGATGGCCAGCTGCAGACCTCAGAATTCAGACAACAGCACCTGCATTACATCAGCGAGGTCGCTAATGAGCAAAACAGGGCATTGCATATGCATGATATGTTAATCAGCACAAGTTTTATTATCCGCCCCTGTGGTGCTTTCCCTTGAGCTTCACTCCCGAGCAGGGCTCCACTGCGTCAGGTCCCCATTTGATGAGTGTTCGTGTCCAGGGGCTTCCACTGTGGTCACGCTATGCTTTCCATAAAGCCAAACCCTTCATTTGCTGAGTGCTGTGCCTTGTCCCTGAGGGATCCACACCTGCCTTTCACATGTAACATGGTTTGACAATTTTAATTATGTTTGGAGAAATGCAGTAATTTTTGTAGTATGTGCAGTAACATATTGTGATAACAAACTTTTTCAAAGCACAATTTTAACATGTATGAAAACATACTAATCTTTTTACATTACAGCCTTGCTTGAACAAAAAATACACAGAGTACTTAATTCTAGTGAAATGTTTTGCTGAAGAAAAATTCTGTTATTACAACTATATGCCTATTTCAGGTAGCTGAAAAACCCAATCAGTCTGATACCTACAGGCCATCGGATAAAGGTCGAACATTAAGCCCTGAACTCACACTTTAGAAAATAATAAATGGCTGGAGTTTTAATTTCAATTACATGCATTCACTTCACTCAGCTTTCAAATATTGTATCCTGACATCTGTGGATGTACATGTTTTTTGCATCTGTTGTTTCCTTTTTCACAATCTCCTCCTATGCTTATTTTTCCTTCCTGGCTCCCGTTTACAGTTTCCTGTATGGGCCTTTCCTACTACATACGTAACCCTTCCTCTTTCCTGGCCAGCAAATAGTTGCAAAGCAAACAGCAGTAATGCATGCCTCTGTGTTTCAGGCCTAAAGTGGCGGCGGAGCTTGAGAAGAATTTGTTTCCCTGCTGTAATTACTGTCACGACATGGGCACTGCTCATTTTTACTGGGTATTGGGTGGAGGGCTTGGAAAACAATATGTGCAAATTTCTGCATCATGACTCTTCCCCCAGCTGCACCCTTCCAAAGTAGTTTTGGGAAATAATGGAGAAAGGAAAGTGGGTAACTGAACAGCTTTGTTACCAAATAGCTTTTTGGCTTTGATGAAAACTTCTCATGTAAAAATGGATACCACTTTTACAATACAAGTTGATTTGTGTGAAATCACAAGAAACTGTGGAATGGGTTCATATGATCACAGTTCTAAAGAATAAGGAAACCAATGAGTGCATATTAACTAACAAACCAATCCATCTTTTTTTTTAATTCAAGTCTGCAGATTTTAAATGCACTTTCATCACCCTGTTTATAAGTATATAGGCACCTTCCAATTTTGATCTGCACTGAACCCAAAGGATGTGAAAACATTTTCTAATTTTTTAATCAAATGTCTAAGCAACCTTACCAGGTTGCCAGGCTGGTAAATATTGAAAAAAAGGCTAAGCGAGCTGCCTAGGGCTGTCCAGTTCTTCACTGACAGAGAAAATATGGAGCTCTGGGAACTCTGAATCTCACACCATTGCTCTGCTCATCAGCAGAAACATCCAGGGAATTGAACAGTGTCTCATTACTTCAAAAAAGTTGCTTTAACTACAGCATCGTGACCTTACATGTTGCTTCTTGCCCTCAGCCACATTAAAAATGACTTTGAAGTGTCTCTCCAATCTGCTGGTATTTTAATGATAATTTTTGGTAAATCCCTGTATTTTTCTTGTTCTCGCTAGTGCTTTCTCTCCCTCCTCTTCCCCCCCACATTAAAAATATCCAACCAAATGGAACCCAAGATACAATCTCAGAGGAGTGCTAGGAAGGGGAATACTGTGCAACTCAGGCCAGAAAGACTTTCGAATGGTGCGTGGGCTGTGCACAAAGTTTATCCTCTGCTTTTGTCCAACAATGCTAAAAATATTGCCTGTTCTGCAGAGCTGCAATACAGATGCAAAAACAGAACAAAAAAAAGGCAAAAAAGCACACAGGTATGATTTGTTCTGTTTTGTGTAAAGCTGCTCTGTTTGTTCTAATTCCAGAATGATCCATGCCAATGACAGCCCTTACAGGAAGCTCCTATGGAGACATGAAAAGCATGAAACCTCTAAGATCATATAGAATTTAGTACAAAATTTTCATTTATACTAAGAAACCTTCTAGAACTTAAAAAAAAAAATAAATCTAACAGACTAAGAAATTTAAAGAATTTTTAAAAAGTCCTCTGTAGAAATTATAGTTTCCTCTTAAGTTCATTGGATAGTTAAAACCTGTGTATAATCCTCTCTCATCTTCTCAAACAACTGCATTCTGGTTACTTGGCGTTTCTCCAATACAAGTGAAAGAGAAGGAGGCCCCATCTTTTTCTCTTAAACTATGTAGGTTTTTCCAATAAGGGAGTAGGCATAGGGAACAAACACAACTCAGACTGATCTTCAGATTCCAGATGGCACTTGAAATACCGTCAGCTGGAAAGAAAATCCAGATGCAAATCTGACATGTGAGACACCAGGCAAATCTGAAAAACAGCCGAAACCAAAAAACCCAAACCCGTGTTGGCTAACAGCACTCTCAGTTGCTTTGCCTTCTGAATAAAGGAAAATGTGAGGTCTGCTACTGGTTTTCTACAGGTGACTACCATTTTTCAAGTTGCCATTTATGTCATCTGTCTACATTTTTTACTAAGGAAACCTGAATAATCAGGTTTCTTTATAATCCTTTCCTCCCTGAATAATCCTTTCTTCTTCAGTATTTTGTATGTACTTCTATCCATAGTATTCTGGAGGGGCAGATAGCTTGGTAAGGTGAAAACAAAGTTCTTTGCGTGTGACAACTGCGTTGTGAATTTTTTGGCTAAAATTGTGAGCAATAGTACCAAAGTAAGTGAGGTGAACTTTGGGAGAGATTTTACAGCGTTTGTGGATTTCCTTCCTGACAGGCATTCACTAAAGGAGCTAAGCGGCTGGCTGCTTCCCCGTGGATCCCATCGGGCAGCACAAGGCTCAGCTGGATTAGGAAAGGTAGCCTAGAAGTGAGATAGTTGCATATACCATCACTGGTTCCCTGACCCGGATCCTCCTTCCTCCCCCAGCTAACGCAGCTGTGATGAACTGTCAGTCTGAGAGGAACTACTTTTGAGACTGGTTTTGCTCTTTTTGTTGAATTTACCTGAAAATTTGAATACAGTTCTAGAAGATTACTCTGCTTCTTTTTCTCCCCTTTACAAGTGGTTGATAGTCAGGAATTTGTAGGAATGTAGTATTTATGTACATCACTGATAATAAATGACACCACTGAATAATGTATTCATACTCCCAGAAGTGAAGACATAATTCTGTCCCCACTTTTGAGTTGAAGATGAGATCACATGCCAACAGGACACTAATGCACACTCCAGTTAACATATGTATTTAAAAAATGAAATGAATACAGAAATTATGGGTAAAAATGTAAATGTATATGACATGCATTATTTCAGAGACAGACATTTAGCTGGTGTTTTAACTGTGCAATGTGTTGAGATAAAAATCAGAGTAGACCCACTGGATGGACAGGCTGCCAGCTGATGAGATGGATCCAGACATTGTATCTGGTCAGCCTTAATGGCATGCTTCACAAATCAACAGAAAATGAAAAAAAAGAAAAGTAAGTTAGAAATTTTAGAGTAGCGTACTTTTTTTGTACATTTCTCAGACACTAGGATAATCTCCAGGAGTGTGACTCAAATGTATATGCACTTCCAAGATCAGCACTTTTGCTGAATCCCAAACTTGCAAATAACATTGTAATATTAAACACCAAAATATAAAGAAAACCACAAAGAAACCCTTTTGGTTTTCTAAAATAATAGTAATAAAAAAATCTGCTCCACGCTATAAAGTTCAATTGCAGTTTAGAAGTAGCATAACAATTTTAGAACATGTTTATCTTATTTGAGAAAGTACAAATACTTCAGTACTCTAACATGAATACAGTGGCTGATTTAGCTTAGAACAACTTGGAAAATATATATAACAACAAATTTCCAAATAGTGAAAAAATGTAAGTATACTAGTAAAACCTTTTGGGTGCCAATCAGGTCATTTTGATTGTATAACAACATCACCAACCATTTGCTCATGCTCCCAGTCTATTCCAGAGGAAACATTTTTGAGACAACCAAGCCTCAGACAGACATGACATATTGCACATATTTTTGTGCTGAAAGAGTGGCAGATTCTAATTCCCTGCATCATCTGTCTCTCAGGAAGGAGGAACTAGGTGCTGCTTTTCATTTTGGCATCACCACTTTTGCTGCAACTCCTAGTTTCCTTGATACAGACAGAACAACACGTCTACACTTTTGAGCTGGAGTTGAAACCATCAGGAATTTTGCTTTCCCTAAGCCTCAGAAGAAATTACGCTGCATCTTTTTGCAAGGTTTAAATGTTGGGCATCTGAATAACACACGAGACTATCCCTAAATCCTCATGCAAGGGTATGGAGCCTGCCACCCTTGTTTCATACTTAAAAACCATGCTTCATTCAAAGACACTTTAGTTTCTCAGGTTTCAGGGTTCTCAACTATAATCAGCACTTCATTAAAAAAAATACCAAGAACTTTTTATTCAGCCAGTTGCCATGTTTGTTGCACTATGGTAGTTACTTAGTACAACATCAATAAATGGCCACTTGTAGAGGGACAGGCAGAATTCTGCTTGTGGAAGGAAGTCATAGTTTAATGGGATAAACCTTTATCCCTCTCTTATGCTTTTGGAACAAGATACCCCCAGCTATTATGCCTTTGAAATGAAATGAATTTTTAAAAAGAAAAGGAAAGGAAAAAGGATAAAAATGAGGGAATCAGGTAAAAAGCTAAACTCAGTGAGAAGCTTTGTGATTTTAGGTATTTACTTCCTTGCATGCCATGCTGCCTCTGAAAACACAGTGGGGAAGTAAACATAAAAAAGAGGTTTCATCTGTATCCACAGTAATGATTCTGTGCTAACCAGGAAGAAGAAATGAACATGGAACTGCTGAAATATCTGCCATGTGATACATATACGTCTGTCCATCTGAAACTCCATTAAGTTGGGGGGATTATTGGTGATATAGATACATTTATTACCTTAACCAGCTCAGGAAAAATCAACACCTTTTTTCCATTCAAACTTGGTCAATACTGTACAAGCAGAAGATAAATTATGAAAACACTGCCCTCTCCTAAGGTGGTACATAGGATAAAAAGGAATATCCTAAACAGAGCTTTAATGGATGCCATCTGCCACTGGAAAAGATACTCGCTTCTAAATGCTGCCAAGGCTTACGCATATTTAAGTAGGAATGATGAACATCAGTTGCATGTCAGTGTTTGCTAAAGATACATTGTTTGTGATTCTTACTATGTTCATCTACAGCATCATTTCTCATGACCACCCCTCTCCTTTGGCATAATGCACCAGGTGGCACCAGGAGGTTTAATTTAAATAGAAAACTGGCATTTTCCTGATCACCAGCCAAATGAATCCTGAGGAGATAGTATATGAAATACTGGCTTTTGTTCTGTTTGCACTGACGTGAGCACAGTCTTGCCTTCCAATAAATAAATAAAGCAAAATTCTAGTAATGGATCTACTGTCCCCAAAGAATTGCATCACATGGTTTAGCATAAAGGTGGTGGGAGTGAGTAGGTAACAGAGAAAAAAACACATTGGATTAGATCCTCATGAAGTGTAGGAGCTGAAGGTCTAACCCAGCATTATTAGACTTGATGCTTAGTATGAAGTTAGGTAAAAAGTATTTAGGTCTAAAATCAAACCAATGGATGAGAAAAAAAGAAGTGACTTTTTATGTCCCAGGTATACCAACGAACTCATGGTGGATACCTGGGAGGGTATCCCTCTCACCCAACTGGTAAAAAGGAACCATTTAAAATGTTCTTTATATGCAAGATAATTTAGCATTGCAGATTTCTGGTTAAATAATTGTGAAGTGATGCCAGAAGCATGTTCTGAAACTGACACCCCAATATTAGCTGAAAAAATATTTTTGTGACTATTCTCTGTGATGGAGTTCCTCTATCCTGAGCCATTTATTGAGCACACATACATGATCTAATAGGACAGCATCTGATCAAAGTTGGATACCTGACTTTGGAGTATGAGAATCATAAACTTGCTTACGGTCTATCTGGTCTGCAAACACTTCCCCATAGATCATCCAATAAGGCATGTAAAAAATGTTTTTCGCCAGCTTCCACGAAGGCTCCTCATTGGGGAAGAGAATAGCCTGTCTTGCGACACCAAAGCTCATCAGAACCACCAACATGATTATGACAAAGTACATCATGTCTATCATCTGAATGTAATGACAGGAAAAGAGAGAGAAAGAGAGAGAAGGGACAAGAATTAGAGGAACTTATTTGTCCATATTCCTATTATTATATGCTGCAAAAAACGTTTGTAAATCTTAGAAACAGAATTTTAAAAAACAAATTTTCAAACAAAAATTTTTCAAACAAAAAAGAATGAAAAGCCATTCTCAGTTTTACACATAACAAATTTCATTTTCAATGAAATGAAGTGGTATTATTGTGTCCTTGGTTTCACCCAGTGTTGCTTTTAAGAACAATTTAAATGTTATGAATAGGCTTAAAAATACAAGATACCATCTGGTCACACCAGTTGCCTGAACAAGAATATAGGTTCACTGGAATCAGCAGCCTGGTCTGGGCAAGGGTCAGGAGATGATGGCTTGTTTATAGGCACCTAGTGGCAACTGTACCAAAACAAAAGGGCTGACACGATTATTTTATTCACTGGTAGTCATTGTCTTGGAGCAAAGGAAGGAAGCTGCATCTAACATACGGAGTAACGGGTGGCAGAACAGCCTGTTACTGCAACATAAGGGACACCATGGTGGTAACCAGTGAGAAAGGAAAGCTGTGATACTGGCTGGACTAGAAATCAGCTTGGTGGGGGAGTCTGACAAAGGCCATATTTAAAAAAAATAAATGCGGATAACACAGACACTCAACTCTATTCTTCTCCATTGTTGAAGGCCTCATTAGCATATGCGCAAGTTTAATTAGTGCTTGCAAACAGTGCCTACCCATTCATAATATTCCTGGAAAAAGTGGGACAGCAGTCCTAGGAGGTGGTGAATAGAGGCTGAACATTAGAAGAGGAACTGTGCTAGAAAAGACCCTCCAGAGAGCAGAGCAATGGGCATCAAGCAGGTACAGCAGAGATGCTTTATAACCCAAAATGAATGTGAAAAAAATGGGAGTCCTGTAAGGTCCCTGGTAAGATCCCTTTAAAACCTTTCGTTACAGGCTTACTTTTATGTCTTTAGTTATAAGGCTTGTTATGACAGAGCTGTTTTTCACAGCTTTGGATGTAACTTTTGTCTCTGGCCACAACTTGACCCAAAACTCCTCGAAGCCTTATGAGTTTTAATCCCTTCAGTCTCTGCATTTTCTGCCTCAGCTGCATTCTGTCTTCCCTGTGAGGCAGCCGTGCAACCAACCTGCACCTCAGCTGGTGGCCTTATCGCTCCATGGGGGACCTGCTGCAGCTGAAGAGCAGGGTTGCTCGTGACAAGAGCTGGCGGAAGAGGGGACGTATTTGCAGCAGATGGATCTGGCACTGCTGCAGGGGTTCCTCAGTTTTAAAGCACAAGGAGAGAGACCTGAGGTCAAAGTAACACTGGGAAAGTATAACAGAGAAAAGAGAGGGATACAGAGGAGCAAACAGAAAAGGATATTCTCACATTTACTGGGAGAGAGGCTGTAGGAGAGAAACACCTGTAGGGCAGGGCTCTGGTAGGAGAGCCTCAAGGAGCTGGAAGGAAGGAACTGGTGACAAGTGAAAAAAAGCAGGGAAAACAAAAGTCTTGAGGTCCATAAAAAATGCAGGAAAGAAAGAAAAAAACCATGGGGACATAAGAGAGGAAAATAAGTGCCTTAAAGAACTGAAAAACAGACAAGTAAATCACCAACACTCCTATGTTATTCAGAGCATTAATCTCTCAAGAAAACCTGACCGAAGAGGAATTCCAGATCATTGTACCTCAGAGAGCATCCTGAAATGGGAAAGCTGCATAATTACGTTTAGTTCCTACTGCTTTTAGGGAAGGAATTTGGACATGAAACCTGGTTCCTCCTTTCTTCTCTGATGAAACTTTTTTTCAGGTAGAAATACATAACATGATATGATGTAATGTAATACCTATTTTAAAATGTCATGCAAGCAGATAAACATAATGAGTATTTGGTGGCAATTTAAGACAATTTCTTAAATGCTTCCAGTGGTTTTGATCAGGAAACACACAGGTTTGACCTCTTTTTGCAAGAAATAAAATTTTCAGTGTTATTCTCTATTCAAGCTGCATATTAGCTTTTCCCTCCTTCAGTTGGGTATCTTTCTAAAACCTCAGTAGCTTGTCTGAAATCCATTGAAATAGATCGGCAAGTTTCCACTGACTCTAATGGGCATTGTATCAGGCCCTTTGGCCTGTAGGGTCAAATTACAATTGCTATTTTAACAAGGCAATGGCCTTGGCAATGGCAATGGCAACCATTCTGAAGAACTCATTAGTCACCTATTTTAAAAAGTGATAAAATGAGGAACTGCTGGCGCAGTTTTAGGAACAAGAGGGGTCCCTCTCCCCTTTTTTATTTGCAGACAAGCTAAGAAAACGTAGACATTCCCACACAGTAAGGGAACCGATATACCTCTCTCTCTCTTGACATGCCACAGTGATTTAATTTCACTCCCAAATAAAAGGGGAGTAAATCTATCAGTGTGCAGAGATCAGAAAAGCACATTATAATAAGCATATTCTGTTACTGAAATTAGTAGATAATAATAAACTTGTCCATTCAGCTTCCCCCTCCTATCTTCACCTTTGCTTTAGCCCATTGCTTTTAAACCACTCAAGCCCATTCCTGCCCCTTGCTTAATTTCACTTGCAGATTTGTTCACAGTGTGCAGAGGTAACTTACTACAACTATTTTGTTGGATACAATGTAGAGGCAGGTGAAGAGAAAGTTACTTAACATTGGAAAGATGGAAAGAGTGATCCTTTTCCTCCTGAGTGTAAAACTCACTCACAATAGAAGCTCAGGATAAAAGTTCAGGCATTAAATATGGTCTGTTGAGGAACTCAATAGCTGTGATGGGCTTACGGTGTAGAAATACGTATAACCAGCTTGATGTTCTCCATAGTACTGAATAGTACTTGCAAGACCATGAAATTAAAAAGACAGAACCCAAGGAGGTAAATGGACATGTGATTTAAACAAAAATACACAAGGGAGCCCATTGCAGCCTGGAGTAAGCAGGTGCAACTCCCAGGGAAGTCTGTGTGTGATATAAATGGGCTGGCCATTACACAGGGGAATAAGTTGGCCAGAAAATAGATGTGAGAGGCAAATTTGTGTAACTCAAGCCTGTTGGGCATTGCATGTGTGGGCAAAGTGGATGTGTCAGAGTTGCTGAGTGCATGGAAAGTTGGATGAGGTATGAAAAATCAAATAACAGGAAGGCACAAAATAAATGATCTTCCCTCCTTTAACAGTTGCCCACACCTTCAGAGTACTCTGGTTGCTAAATTCAACACCCTCTGAGTGGGTGCTGAGCCTACAGAGGCTAGTGATTTTCCTGCATTTGTTTTCCACAGAAAGTGGAGTAAGGCTTGGTTTGTTGTACACATGTGAGGATGACAAAGGAATGGAGATTATATTATTTTGCTGATTTCAACCACTTCCTTTCTGTGTTGACACCAGGAGAAAAAATAAACCACTCTTTATACTACTGGTGAAGCTGGGCTCCTATCAGCCATCCCTAACACTGACAAGTAGAAGTTTGTTATTCATGGCCAATCTGTTTATTACTGAACTCGTTTTCAGACTGCCTTTGCTAGCACCACAGCTCTGAAATTTTTTGTGCATGGCTGGCACCTGTGAAAACTACAACAGAGTTGGAAGGTAGTTGTTTTTTAGGAGTTTTATACACTGTGTATTGTGTAAGTCCCAGTGACCACCTGATGGAGGGACATAGTCCAGGTGGGGCAGGAAAGAAAAAGATGATAATGCAGTGTTTTCCCTTTGGTCTTTGGTCCTTTCTCTTGTCCTGCTGTCCTTTTACAGTAACCTCCAGCAAGAACTGTTGAGTGTTTTCACCTCTGTACTCTGGAGCTCTGCAAAATCCCTCCCATCAACATCCTATTGGCTTCCTTGAAGGAAGGTAGCACACTTCAAAGTCCTGTTTGCAGGATATAATGATTCAACAACCACTTTCTTTTGTGTTTTCCCTCTATCTCTTTTTTTTTTCCACTAAGCTGCTCTTTCTTTGTCAAACCTACCACTGTGGGTTTGGAGTTGAAAGCTGGTAAATTGAAGGGATAAGACAATGGTTCTCTAGTCACCTGTTGGGTAGGGAGCCTAACTGGACATATATTTTGCATTTCAATTTTATACCTGCTTGGAATCACTGAGCTTGTTGTGACTAATGTAATATCAAGGAGGGATTGTAGTCCATGCATTCATATGTGTCCCCTTTTCCTATGATGGTCAGGAAGGAGGATGGCTGTGTGTTTTCTTTAAGGACCATGGTAAGGCAAACACAACAGACAGCCTCTTTGGACTTGCTGATTATTGTCCACATAGCAATCAGACAGCAGTAATATTTGTATTTAGAAAAGTTAATATTCAGTTTACTTTTTTTACTGAATGCCAATGACAAGAGTCTTTTGTTCTATTTTTTAAAAAATAAATCTTAAACCCCAGAATACATGAAACAGCCATGATTTACACAACAAGGCTGGATAACTGCATATAAAACATGAGCATGTATGTTAGCTACATGTGCAGGTACTCAAGTATCAGGGACATCTGCATGTGTATCTGTAAACTCAGACATTTTCTTTAACTCATACAAGCAAAATGCTGCTTTAATGCAACATTTCTACTGAAACATAAAAAGAAAAAGCCAAAAAGTCAAAAGTTATACATCTGGCAGCAAATATTTCTCATTCCTCCTGTTCCTCCTGTAAATGCATACAGGTTCCTCCTGTATGCATATACTATTACATAAACTATTCATACTCCTGCCATGTTGTGTACATGTGATGTGGCCAGGGGACAGAGGCTGAAGTTATGCAAATGGATTTCTCATCTCACAAAGACACACCTGAACAGGAAAGACAGAAGAACAGATGGATATGGAGTGAACTATAGAAAGGTCACTGTCTTAATCATAACCGTTGTAGTTTTGAACATACCATGCCTATTATAACACAGTTTCTTTGAGAGTCTCGAGGTATCAAACACTTTTTTTTTTACCTTAACAAACCACTCTCCTTTACAACTAGTTGAGAATTAGCATTCTTTGTATTTTCTGCAAATGAGGCACAGAGGTGTAGGATGGATGGCTTTGCTGTTGAAGAAAGATGTCAGAGAAAGACAAGCAATACATCATCTAACAGAACAGGGAGAGTCTAATCCTCAATTCTGGAGGTCTATGCTGAGGTTTTGATTCAGTAAGGCACTGATTTCCAGCTTACATGAAAATGCTGATGTGTAAAAAAAATACAGATAAATCTGCAGTGATGTCATTGGCCAAAGACACTGAGTCAAGAACATGCTGGTAAAACACAGAAGGAGTAGACCAACTTCTCTTACCATTTTCCCAATCATCATAACATACGGTCCCAAATACTTGTTTACTCCGAAGATGTCTAGTAACCGTATATACCAGTAAATGATGTTAACACAGTATATCACTCGGCCATCGCTCCGGAGTGGCAGATCTTGCAGACGGAGAACCATCCCAACGGAGAACAGGAGGATAGCTATGAGATCAGTAACATTCCAGTACTCCTGGAGCCAAACTTTTACTTTCTGTAACAGTTTCCCAGGCTCTGACATCAGTATCTGAAGGACAGAGGACATGGAGAGGAAAGGAGCTAAACTGTCTTAATTTAAGCTTGAAGAAATCTATAGTAAACAGATATATGCCACACAGGCCAAAAGCAAAGCTGGTAGACTCCTATCATATAAAAATCTCATGTACTCTCTGATTTTTTTGAGAAATCTTCTATTTCAACCATTCTTAGCCTGTGCTAAGATATGTGCAAGATACTTAAAAGAAAACGGATGAAAACCTTACTCATTCTAAAATCCCCATGAAATCAGAAGAAATATATATATATCTTTCTGTTTTTCAAATTTATTGACCCTACTTAGAATCTTGGAATAGAGAGAGAAATGTAGAAAGGTATTTCATCAGAAAATTCACATTTAAAGAAGCTGTAGATTTAAAGAAAATTATTCTAAAACTTGTATCAAACTGTCAAGAAATAATTAATAATCATAAAGATCTGGATTTAGCATTTAATCCAGAGAGATACTAGCTACTACCTGGACCTGTTTTTAGAAATTAAGTTTCACAGCTGAGAATATAATTCACAAAAATAATTAATCTTACCTTATGAAATTATCGTGATTCTATTTGCAAGATCATTTGGGAGACTTGATTGTTTTCCTGAATTACTGTTGAAACTATTCCTCAAGTGATTTCTATGAATAATTCCTAGCTCTTAGTGAGTTAACAAGCTGTTTGTTTTAATTTTCTATATTTAGCTTGAGAACATTTGAGCAGACTCATACAGTTCCTTAAAAAGATGAATGCCATTCTTATAATTTTCTTATAATTCATTTTCAGAATGAATTTTAGGCTCATCTTCTGTGAACAATCTCGAACATCTGCTTAGATATCCATTCCAACAAATGTTCTTGATAAACTTTTGTGGAAAGGACAATTTGGTGTGAATGATTAGACAAAAATGGCACACATGATTCCTGTCAGCAGCCTCCCACCTACTGAGCCAGCGGTGCTTTGTTTCCATCAGTGTTGCAGAGTCCTCGTGTGGCTACTGCCACTGTTTTCCTTTTTCTTTTGGTTAGTGAAGTACAGTCATTACAGGCCACACAAGTAGTGTCTTTTCCTCTGTTCTTTCTATTTATAATGTAGAGTTTACCATACAGTGTTTGAAATCTGTCTTTGAAATCTAAATGGCTGTTGCAAGACCATTTTTAGTCTAGTCCTCAAAAGCATTTGCTGCAGAAAATACAAATGTAGATGGTTACAAATTCAGCCCAGGGGTACAAATGTGCTGTTTCAGCTGAGGTCAATGGGACTCGCACCCTCTCACATCAGGGCTGAATTTGGCCTCTGGTGTCATTGTGGAATAAATGCACATTTTGCCAAGTGCAAAGGACACAGCGGTAGCTGCAAGTGGGAGAGATCATGAGGGGCAGGGGGTGGCTCTGCCTATGGACTGAGTGCCACCTTAAATGCGCTGTCTCTGCTCTACATGTCTGCTTTAGCATCTTTAGGGAGATGCATGCTATTGCTGGATATAATCAGCAAAAATTTTCAAGATTAAAAAGGGGATATCCTATTAGAAACGTGCTGCAATATTAAATATGGATCTAAATTTTCGCCCAGTTATGGCTGGTTTTATTTAAAACCTTTGCATGAGATACTTGGACAGACAGAATAGCTGTAAATTTTGAATGAACTCTATTTGGGGTGGCGTGGGGATTCAAACATGGGCTTTTTGGTTGTCATGCTGTCACCATGTCTCCATGTCCATTCTGTTATAGCGTATCTCCTTTTCCTCTCCCTGAAACTTACTTCAGTTTGTGGGCCACATTTCAAGGAATATAGCTGAGATTTAAGATATGTCAGAAGACTGCCCCATGCTTGTGAATGCTTTTAAACATGCATCACACAGAAATCTGAACAGAGAAATTCCGTGGGAGAAAGAGAAAGAAAGAGAGAGATTCTTGATTTTAAAATGGAGGAAGATAGGTTCTTTAGGGCTGTGTTTTTAACGATCCATCTGCTTTTCTGCAAAAAAAAGGGCAATTTTATGACAAGCATGTTCATTAAAAATTATCCTGAGAAAAATAATAAAAACAGATATTAAAATGAAAAAACCCACGCTTATTTCTTTTTTATTCTGTCTTTCTTGGTTGGGGTGATTTTACCTCTCTCATCTTCTCTATTCCCAGTGTGAAAATGTATGAGATGACAATCCATTCCTGTGTAGATGGCCAGCGATCCATCTTCACTAACACTATATAATTGAACAGCATCAAGTAGCCTATATATGCCAGCTGTAAAGAAACAAAATTAATATCAATAGTCACTATATTTATATGACTGAGCCAGTTTCTTGGGTATGATTTGATATTCCTAATTCCACTGTGACCAGAGTTAAACAGACAAAATAACAATCAGACAGTGTTCTGGGTTGTCTGAAAAAGCTCACATTAAATCCCATACAGTGTGGAATCTGCAAAATACATGCACAAACATCCTCTCCTCCAGCTACATCTGCCTTCCCAACAAAATTGTATTAATGCAGTCCCCTTGGACCATCCCACAGTGATGGGAACTCTGATAACACTATGTCAACTACCAAACTAAGTTACCTATGTGAAGATTTCTCCCTCATCTGCTTCTAACACCCTTTACTCCTCTAACACCCCTCCTCTGTGTTTTTTCTCCCTGTTTACCTAGCCTAGGCTGACTGTGGCATTCCAAATCCTTTTTGCACAATCCTTGCCTGGAGCCCAGAAGGTACTAGGTGTTGCTAGAAGTCTTTCTATCCAGTGTAGTACTGACCTAACCTATACCATGATTCCTCCCCAAAACACTGCTACTCCTACTTACATTGCTGCAGCAAGTAGCCAGGCATAGCCATGCATTCATTTGCCTTATATTTTTTGCAAGTTTTTATGTATAACTGTTTTGCTTTTCCTTCTCTAATATTTAATATTAGATAATATTAATTTATATTTATTTATATTATATTATATTATTTATAGTATTTATATTATATTATTGATATGATATGATATGATATGATATGATATGATATTATATTATATTTAATAATATTAATTTTCCTTCTCTAATATTTAATATTCTCTAATATAACCTTCTGGCCTAATTTTTGATACAGTGGAAAGTGTGGATTATGTCTTTAGTTTCTTTTCCCTTTCCTTCTATGTGCTGAATGCAATGAAATGGTCAGTCAAAAAAAGGCAAGAGGGGCAAACTGCACCATCAAGTTCATAAAACTCAGAGAAACCCGAGTGCCACACTGGAGCATGGGCTGTAGCAAGGGTGAATGGCTGTGCCTGGGGTCTCTGGTGGCCAGAATCCAACTGCCTGTCTACTTTGCCTTTCAAACATCAGCCCTACAAAAAAATGCATCTTAAGCCAAATTTAAATCAGAGAAAAGATGATTCAGTTCTGGGCATGAACATTTTAGTCGTGGTGGCAGAAAGCTTATTCCATACATCTGTATTTCGGTACAGTTTTTCTCTCTCAAGTGCATGTTACTTACAACTATTGTATACTTGGTGTCAGACTTAACATGAAAAAAACACAGAGGGGCTTGAGACTTTTGGGTGGGATTATTTCAGTGTTCAGCACCCCACAGAACAGGATTTATAGTCCTGTTGTATTTGTCAGAGAACACCACTTCTGCTCTGTGTAAAAGCCACATGGTTCTGGCTTTTCTTCCAGCTGTTGGTTTGAAGGACGCTCAAGAGAATTCTTTACGTTGGCCATAACTATCAGCACAGAGAAGACAGCCAGTTGAACCTCTGCTTCTTGTCTACATAAAACAGAGGAGGAAATTATCTCATTTGTCTTTCAGTTTGTGCGTGATTATGGATTGCAACGCTCAGGTCTAGAGACTGGTCTTCCCTTAACACTCCTAAAGGAAACGGAGAGCAATATTGACTTAGGTCAGCATCTAGGGTGTCAGCTGAGTCAGCAGAAACTCTGTCTGGGCAGGCAGAACTGGACACCCACCTCCCTAACTGAAATAACGCCTTCTATTATAGTGCAAAAAGCCAGGTGATACTGTCACCTAACACCCCTCCTCTTAGATCTTATTAATTATCAGCAAATCTTATTTATTTGGTCTGACTCAGCAGCCTTTGGTGAGCATTTGCAGTTAGTGTGGCAAAAGAATAGCGACATTAAGGTTACCAAGGTGACAGAAACCACAAGATCCTCAGTGTAACTAGGGGCTTTTGCTTCTTCTTGGTTTTCTTTTGAGGTGTTGGGGTTTTTTGGTTTTGGGTTTGGTTTTTGTTTTGTCAATCCAAATTTACTGAAAATTGCTGAAAATTTTTGCTTGGCAAAAAAAAAAAAAAAAAAGAAAAGAAAAAAAGCATCTTTATTTAAGAATAAAATTATGCTGAAACTGCACCACTTTAACACAAGAAACAAGCCCTTCAGATAGTGAGTGACAGCCTCCTTCTCCCTCCCCAGACCTGTAACCTGCTCCTGCCTTCCAGTAGGATGTCCTGATCCCACACTGTGGTCAAACCTCAGTACAGCTGCCCGTGCTGGTACTCAAGATTCTTTGAAAATGCTGCTACACAAGTAGTTGAACCCTCTTTTTCTTGCTTTTACGTGGCTTGACAAAGAGCTAGGGGCTGCCATTTTCACCCTTGAGGGCAGTACCTGAAGAAACTAAGGAGAGGAATGCCTGCTAAGAAGTTTCTAGGGTGGGTTGCTCCCTGACCTCCTATGGGTGCTATGCCAGTCTATAGAAAACACTCGAATACTCATTATGGTAAGGGACAAATCTGGAAATTGTACCAGCAGGAGAGTGCTTCAAGAGGGAGACTACCCTCTCCCTTTTCACTGATTGCAACAATTAAATGATCATAAAGTGAAGTGGTCCCAAAATGCAAAACTTATGGCAAAGCTGTTTTAATGTTTAGAAGATGACTCATACTCGGGGTTCAATTCCCTCTGCAGCTATTCCTCCTCAGAAGAGGTAGAAACGTGGCCTCTTACATCCTGCTAGCATCTCAGCCCAAAGCTAGTACTTCAAAGGGGAAGGCCATCCTCTTCTCCTCAAGCAATCTGTGAGATGAAACTTTTGAACCTCATGGTTTTCAATGCAACAGCCACAAAACAGAACAGAGTAGTTGACTTTTGAAACTACTGCATGTCCAGAAAGAAAGGCTAAAGATTTTTTTGGTGGAGAAAAAGCTGTTTATTTGGCTCATCTGCTAAGCCAAAACGTTACTTACTCAGACATCCCCACATTTAACCCACTCTTGTGTATGCTAAGAATGAAGGTGGATATAGCTATACAGTAATAACAGATAGGTAGATATAGAATAATCAAATTATTTTAAATGGCATGCAATAGCCGTAAGTATAGTCACTTTTCTTGCATTTTGGACTGTGGAATGTAAAATTTGGAGGATTTATTTTGAAATCTGTGACTGGTATTTCTGCCTGTGTACTTGTAAAAAGTATGATAGGCTGTGCAATTTTAACCCTCATCTGAAAGTTGTTTTGCTTTTAGTCTCCAGGAGATTCTCAATATACCAAACTGGTCAAGCACTGCAGCCAGAATCCACCTTAATTTGCTCTTCAAATTCAGTGTAGCCAAGATCCAGCTTTAATAAGTGACCTTGATTGAGACCTGCCTCAGGACATAAAACTGTAGGAACAGGTCTAAATGGAAATGCGAATATTGATCTTTTTCTCCCATTTCAAAATTGAACTAACAGGGAGAGGCAGGATGCTTCTTTCTGTTTACAGTGTAAAGACTTTTCTGGTTATGCATAATATATACTGCAGTTGATAATGAGACTAGGCTGCTGCTGAGCAGTTTCTAGACTCATTGGCCTGATTAATGTTCAATGGCCACACAGTTCAGCGAGTAGTTACTCCAAGTTGCCAAACTGGAGCTATTTGCTAGCATAAGCTGTCCACCACAGTTTAGTCTCTGTTGAGTGAGTTGTTCTGGCTGTCTGTAGATGTATTGCCTGGATCTCAGCAAGGCAATTTTTCTTATAAGAAGTCATCTACAGAAGGATGCATTCTTTGTGATCTGCTGTGCATTCAGCGGAATGATGGAAAATATAACTGGGAAGGACCACCTGAAACCATCTGGCTAATTCCATGGTGCTGAGGCAGGATTAATTACAGTGTAACATAGTGGACATAGGCTTTGATAAGATAGACTTTGAAATCACTAATAATGGAAAATCTACTATCTCCTTACACAGTTTATGACAGTACTTCTCAGAGCAGTTAGAAACTGTTTCCTAACATGTTAGAAACATGTTTCCTAGAACTTCCTTGCTGCAATTTAAACCATTACTTCTTGTCCTATTCAGCAAGGATTTGGAGATTATTCCATTTTGTTCCTCTCTGCAGCTACTTACACATATTTGAAGACTGTTACATCCTTCTGCAGACTTCTTTTTTCCAGCGAAAGCAACCTCACTTCCTTAAATCTTTCCCCTTAAGTCATGTTTTACAGACCTCTTGAAACATTTTTCTTGTTCTTTTTTGTGTCCTTCGAACCAGTCTATACTTGTCACATGATGCAGAAGCTGAACTGGGATAGAATATTCCAGCCAAGGAGACTGAAAGGGTTACTTTCTGTGTTCATTTTACTTTTTGATGTCATCCTTCTACATTCTAGTGCAATTTGCAAATTTAACAACTAATCTCTACTCCATCATCCAAGTTTTGAATGAAAATATCAGATAGCAACTGATGTAAGAGAGACCCTAATGGAATCCTTTCCAATCCCTGGTTCCAGCTTGATAGTCAATAATTAATATCTACTCTTGAAGACTAATTGCCAAAAAGCTTTGTATCCACATAGTAACTTTAATATAGCAGTTAATAATTTATCTGTGAGAATACCCTGTAAAGTTTTTGATACTGTCTTACTTTAGTCAAATTATAGGACATTTTTTTCTGCTCCATCTGCGAGGTCTGTTTCTTTATAACACAGGGAGATTGTACTGGTTTGACATAATTTGTCCCTGAAAAATATACATTAGCTGCTACTCATGTCTTTGTTATCCTGTGGGTACTTACACAAACACTTTATCTGAGAGACACTCTGCAGACTAGTCAAAACAGAACAAAGAAAAAATGTTCCAAGAAAAGGTGTGCTCTATCTGCTTCTTTTTTCCATCAATTATTATACAATTGGATATCCTGATTCAGCCCAGCCTCCCATTGGGCTTACTGTTGGGAGCTCTCCTATTGGGAATTCTCCTACAGGGAATTCCGTGGGAGCACTGACTGTAGCAAACTGCCACTTGTTGTATTTGAAGAAAAACATAGTCATTCAAATTTTAACCATTAACTTCCTGAATGAAATGGTAGTCTTCAAAAGTCTTAGACAGGTTTGCAAGTGTTAGCTGACCTCCACAAAAGATTTTTATTAAACTGTTTACAGGTAAGCCCTCCAATGCATGCAGATGCAGACTTTCAATGAAACACACATGATGACCTTAATCCAATTTCAGTATTTGTCCAAACAGTAGTAATATAACAGGAAAGATTTCTTACTGTGTAAAACCAAAATTTAACGATGGGAGCATTGTAGAACTCATAAATCTTTCTTCCAACAGGGATCAGTCTGTGCCTGCTCTGAACTTCCTCTTCCTCTTTCTTTCTTGAAGACTCTCCATTCCCTCGTCCCAGCATTGCCTACAAGAAAGGACATTTTTGTGTTTCTTTCTTTGTGAAAGACAAATTAAGCTATTTTTTGAAATTTCAAAAAGAAACTATTCAAAACTTCTCTGATTTCTTGATCTTTAGACAAAACCAGGTGACCATAGCTAGGTGTAAAATGCTTTGTTCTCAGATTATCTTTTTTGCAGGGAAGCTGCTGTTTAATTCTTTGTAAACCAAAAAAGCAATGCTTTGGCAGCAACTGTCAGCACCAATGTGAAATCCTTGACTGGTGAACAAAACATGAGATGTGGAGAACATTTCTCCTTTTTGCTGTATGGACAGTAAAATTTTTACCTGACAACAGCTTTTTGTGGTGTACTTGTATACAATAAACAGATGCACACAGAAAACAGATAAGTTTTGGTTTTAAACAAAGAGCAGTTCATAAGGCTGAGACTGAGAGAGAACAACAGGGGGAACGATGAGTTGGCAGTTGCTGGACTGGAAGCAATGAAGCCAGTGACTCTTTTTACTCGATCACTGGATCTGTCACAGGCAATGATCCCACAGTGAACTTCATATGGATGTAGAGAACTGACCAGTAGAGTTCACTGCAGCATTAAGGCCTTGGATTGAAAGATCCTTCTACATGATTATAGCTTCTTCCATAATGAAGTTCCAGACGTTCATGCACTGCCTCTGTTAGGCTTGATCTCACTGTCACCATTGCAATTCAGACTCACCGATGAGCTACACTGAGCTCCAGAAACACACACTTAAGAAGTCCTCAGCTATAAGTGCAAACCTAACAGGCAAAAGACAGTAATATTTTGTTTATTCTTAACTTCCGCTGCAAAGAGGTGGAAGGAGTGACTAAACTGTATACTCACTGAAGTTAATGCTTAAAAGAAGGTGTTCCTTTGTATTTAGAGTACAGAGTGATCTATTAAATGTTCTTTCTGAAACAATTCTTTTGTGAATAGTAGACTAAGAGTGGATTTTAGGTGACTGTGCCCTGAACAAGTTCTTCCTATTTAGTTTGTGGCAGCACCTATAGATGGTAGCACTCCTGCACATGAAAGCAATTGCAAAAATTGAGATACAACTGTCCTATCTAAGTATGCAGGGATTGCACAATGATGCTTTTCTTTAAATGTTTCTATAATGTTTTTCTGTAAGTCAATCAAAGCACTTTCGTACTTTTATGTTAACCGAAGCAAACTTTCACCATCCCTGAAGATAACATTGTTCTCATCTGCACCTTAAAAACGTGGAAAACTAAGCCCCTAAAGAGAACAATTAGATGCCAGACATATTGTCTTTCAATGAAGAGGGCCTTCTTTTATGTATCTCTGCACTCTCTGATTCAACAGGATGTTCAGCACATACTTAACTAATCAGCTTAAGGTGAGCTATTTGATCTGGTTTTAGTGCCCTGCAGGAACAGGAGATGCACTTCTCACATATTTAAAAGTAAGAATCACAGTCTTTCCTTTTCTTCCTTTTTCTAGGCCTCATGTGGAGCTATTCATAGAGGTCTTTGGTCCTGTAAAATAGTAATTTTTAATGATAAACTGATGACCACATTTTTTTTTCTTTCAAGTCAGTGTAGATATTTGTAACATTATTAGGACCATGTATGGTCCTAGATGGCTCCTGTCTAATATTTCCCCTTCATTTCATTTATGCAGTTATTTTTTTCCTCTTGTAGTATTACTTTCCACGTGGTCCCTTATATTCTTGAATTTGACTATGCACATATGTCGCCCTGTACATTTTTAATAAAATAGAAAAAAGATTCAGGACACAAGTATACTGCACTGAAACTAACCTGCTGAGATCTTAAAACTGTAGCCTGCTTTGATGAAGTTACCTGTTTCCTTTACCTTTTTATGCCTGCAGACTTCTAAGTTCATTGCCATAAATGCAGATAAAACAATGCATATTAAAAAAATCATATATACCACCTGTTGATTCTCACAGAGCACATAAAACCCCCTAAAAGTCCATCAAGAGTTTCATAAAAAAGGAAAAAGATGGAGTGGCTGTTAAGCAGAGGAGAAGGATTCTTATTAGATAAGCAAGAACATGAGACTTCCTGAATATAACTATAGTAGCAGAGATTACCCAACCTTCACAGAACCCCAGGTATTGTTACCTGAAGTCTACAAACCCAGAGTGATTCCCTGATCTATATCAGGGATTGTTTATTTGGAGAAAAAAAGTGGAATATGATCTGAATGCTCTGGGAAAATTATAGCCCAAGAACATACTCATTTCTTTGCTTCTCTCTACCTCCTGATGCTGTTTTAGGGAAAGCTGCCATCTGGTGCTACAGAGTTTTCTGTAGCTTTTCCCAAGGCTTTGTCTCTGCTGTCCTCTGGTGCTCAAGAATTTTGCAGCAGACTGAAAATAAATGCTGGCAGCTTTAACAAATGAGCAGTGCCGTGCTTTAGTGAAAGGGATTATTTTACAGAGTTTAAATCCTTCACAATTTTATAAATTTACTAATTTTGAGACACTCTTAGGTCTCACTGGAATCAGTGAGTTGTGGATGTTTTTAGGATAATGCTCTTTCAGTACCTGGATTTATGCCTTAGCTCATGGGTACTAATTTCCTGTTTGCTATTGCTTTCTTCTTGATAATGATGCTGTAATTTTGTTATACTTATGTTTGAATTAATTGTATGGGATAATACTAACCTCTCCCCTCCTCCATGCTACAGATGAGGAATTGCTCTGAGATGGCTGGGGATTAGATTTGACACGATGTCCCCGACTGTTAATTATATCACAGTATTAACAAATTGAAAAGCCTCCCCATTAGAAACATACAGAAATAACCTAAGTGACTGTGTTAACAGAGTAGCTGCAATGCTGAATGTGAACAAATGTGTTTTCACTTGGAGGGGGAAGCAATAGCGTGGGAATAACTCAAGACACTGCTCTGTGTGGGCAGCATCTCTTTCTCTAATACGCAATTTTGTCCATGATTCACCATGAGTCATGCAGGGGAAGCCCAACAGCAGCTCAACTACCTTGTAAAGTACAGTACAACTGCATCATTTTAGCCTGAAGGGATTGATGTGCGCATAGTTTTTACATGGAGATTTTTCTAATCAGGATTCTGTTGGGGTTTTTTGGCCAGATTTTGTTTTATGTAATTGAGGACCATTCACTGATAGGGAGCCAGGACAGTTTTGGGTTGTGCATTTGTGCACTAATATATGTTAATGATCCTATAATATCTTTATCTGTTTTATAATTAAATAACAGGAATTTCAGTCCTGCTAGAATGATCATAGGCTCTTCAAATTTTTTCCTTAGTGAATCTACATGCTAAATATAGACTTACCCCATATTCACACAGAACTGGTGTGGAAACGGTACATAGCTGGGTGGATATACTATACCTCTCTCTGCACACCCCATTGTATCCTACGCTATTTATGGAAATGCTGCCTCCATGGTCATTGTTCTAGGGTTACCGTTCTCTGCCTTGAAATACTGGTAGGAAAAAATGTTTAATGTCTTTGAGTTACAGGTGTGTAAAATTGGATTTTGAATGTGCTCAGTGGTTCTTCAAGGTGAATACAGAGGAGCAGGGCTAAAGTACCGGGAGCTCAGCCATCCTGGTGAAGGACACACAGAGTGCCAGGGCACTTGTGCGGTGGCGGTATGGGGGGGTTTCCAAAACTGTCGGAGAAACGGAGGGAAATCCCTCCTTATGGAGAGGGCCAGCACTTCTGCCTCATGACTGCCGGCAGTGTCTCCCACTGCCATTTTCCAGATGAGCTGAAGGAGTGCCTTGCTGCTGGCATGTGAGATGCTGCAAGCACCATCCCCCAGCAGGGTGGGTGAGATGGACCAGGGGCACAAGGATACTAGTCTTCAACCTTTCCTATCTTAAGAACTGTATTTTAAGTGATATAATAGTTGGTTAGTTCTTGCCATGGAGAAAAGGCTAAGCATACATACTACAGATGAGATAATGTGCACCCAGAGCCCAACACAAGTAGCGCTGCTGCTGCTGCAAAGTCCTAACTCAGACTCTTAGTGATGCCCATGGAAGTCCAAACTTCCTATTTGATGTGGAAAAATAGAACAAAATGAGAAAAACAATGACTGAAAGATCTTCTAAAGGACTTAGATGAGTTATTCTGTGTTATGAAATAAGACCAGTCACTGGGGAACTCTAATACCCAACAATAAGGCACTGAACAGGGATAAGGATGCTCCTAGTTATGGCTTCCAGAATCAGTGTTACTTTGGGAGGAGGGTAGACTACTGGGGTTTCTGACTGACCTAAAAATCAGCCACTAATGAAGGCCCTGTTCAGGACATTGTAGAAATACAAAACGTCCCTGTTCTTTAAACTTTAGTGCCCTTCTACTCCTCTATGTCTAATATTCAGGATTAATGACTGGCAGCTCCATGCATAAATTGTGGTAAATTCCTTGGTGCTGAGGGAGTGGTGATGAGAGCAGTATTCAAGCCTGTTTTTGTGAGTAGCTGCTATAAGGAAAGTCTGTTGCTTAGCATCTAGGTGTTAAAGAAATGTGTGCCCAGCACTCTTATACATCTGTTATAAAGTTAAACAACGCAGGTGTGAGTAACAAGTAGTTTACAGTGAATAAACACTACATCTTTATAGTATATCCAAATCTTCAGCTACCCACCAGATCCTTTGAGAGGAGCATAAAACAAATACATACTTGCATGCAGCTGCACCCATGTGGAGACCTACTTCACTGTTGCTGTAGTCTGTGTGATCACATTATTCTGTGCAAATGAGATGTAAAATAGCGCAAAAATCACTGTGGCCCTGTACCTCATCCACTCTGTACAAGTGCAGTCCAGAGGAAGAAACTGACTCTTTTGGCCTATTGTTAGTCATCTGGCCTTAGCAGTGCAGGACACACAAGGCTTCATAAGAAATCAATGAACAGACCTTGACTAGATGTGGTCTCTTTATATTAGCAGCACTTTTATAAAAATGTATATGGGTGTAATATTATAGGAATACAGAGACTTGAGAAGTATTCACTGGGAATAATTAGAAATAGAGTTAGGCAGATTGTTTGGATGATACATTATTTGCCAGAAATGGACTTCTGAGGTGACCAAAATGATTTTTAGTTCATCAGTTTTGTTTGTTTAAGCTTTAAGCTGAGCAAAGCTCAGAAACCCAAACTATGGAAAAATTTTGAAATTATTTTGAACAATCATGTGCCAATTAAGTAAATGAATAAAAGAAAACTGTAGTAATCACTAAAAAAGAGTATATTTTTTTGTCCTGAAAGGAAAAGAGCGGAGAAAAATATGCAGGTCATTCTGAATACAATAGTCGCAAGCTATGGTAAGGGTGAGCGACTGGTCTACTGAGCCAGAGTCCAGCAATTGATCAAACATTTGTGATATCACATCACAATCAATTATTAATCTTAATAAACTATGAATAAGGTGTCCTTAATATAAGTGTGGCTAAAGGGAAACTTCACAAAGGCACTTCCCAAACAGTCTTACAGGCATCCTCTCATCAGTGGAGAAGAGACCCAACCTGACCTATGCCATATCATTTGACTAAGGCTGGAACAACGCAAAGCTTCAATCTAAAATATTTTCTTATATTTAAAACATGTCAGGTAGGAACATTCTCCTTGACACAGTGCCTGAAGGTGACTAAATATAACTGGCTATGGCATCTAACCACAGAAATATATGCAAAGGTCTCTTTGCTAGCAAATCATCTCTCCTCATCACTGAACAGTACCTGAGTGAAGAAGCTGTGTTAGAAGTCCTAAAGCATAGTATAGATTATATGCAGAAATGTTGAGTCAGCAGTAGTGTACCAAAGATATTGTTTCTGAACTTGCTGGACTCCACAGAAACAGTTCTTATTTTGTAGAAAAGGCTGTAAGTGTCTGAAACTTCACTAGAATGATGCATCAAATTTGAAGGAGTTAAGGGCAGAGTCAATGACAGGAAAGAGCAATAGGACTGTCAGCACATGAAAGGGAGAAGGGAGGGAACATCTAAGACTCGTCTGGAAAAGCAGATCCAGTTCACACATCACTTCCTTGTAGCAGGAGTCAGAAGGTAAAAAGGAAACACAGTATTGTAGACAAGAAACCAGAAGCTGGGATAACTGCAGAGAGATGGAAATGACTTCCT
This sequence comes from Ciconia boyciana, assembly GCF_034638445.1. Lineage (NCBI taxonomy): Eukaryota > Metazoa > Chordata > Aves > Ciconiiformes > Ciconiidae > Ciconia > Ciconia boyciana. The sequence goes on along the minus strand of NC_132937.1, from coordinate 57,609,913 downwards.
CCCCAAATTTCTCCCCATTGCCAAGAAAAAGGCAGCTTGCAAAGTGCTTATTTGATTTGAATAGGCACTTCATAAGTGGATCAGAAGCCAGGGATAGTAAATTGCAATTAATAGCTAATGAGCCGAGAACGGCCCATTGCTGCTATTCTGGCTTCTGACCCTTCCCAACGGCCAGGTTCTTGCCTGCAAACGGGTCCTGTAGGTGGGTCTTGTGGGCTGCTCCTTCGGCTTGCCTGCATATTGGGTCCTGTAGGCAGGTCCTTCTGCCTGCCTGCAGACGGGGTCCTGTGGGCAGCTCCTGCTGTTTGCCTGTGGGAAACAGTCTGTTTTTTTTTTTTTTTTAAATTAACCAGGAAAATCCCTTTTAGTTCTGTGCCTCTATCCTGACCGTGACCAACTGGGGTTGAGTTTTAAGCCTTTCAGAGACACCACAACCAAACCCAAACCAAAGCAAACCAAACTAAGCTCAGGCAGGTCTGATAGCTCATATGATAATTGCCCAAATTAAAACGCGTCAAACAAGTCTGAGAACAAGAGACTGGAAGTAGGTGACATATAGTTTTCAGAGCTTTAGCTATTTGATTCTCTTTGTCGTGCAAATTATTCGTCTAAGGCTATGTTACTAATACAGACAAGTCCTTCCTTACACAATTCTGCTGAGCTGCAGAAGCTTTTAGTAAGGGCTGAGCTGTCTAGCTGCTTGCTAATGTCTTCAGTGGATTAAAAACTGCATGTGCATATGTGTGAGAGGCAATGACCACAAATTCATAAAGAATTTTGAAAAACATTTTCATCATTTTTCTTTTGTGTTTGCACACTTACTTGCCCTCTAATGAAGTTAACCAAAAGAAAAAAGTAATCTCTAGCTTCTATGAATCTTTGGGCATTTCTACCTGAAGGAAGACTTAGTGAGCTTCTTTTCTACCAGAGAGGCCCACTCATCTATCATGGCTGAATGATTTCAATTCTGAAATCTCATTAATTTATTTCAGACAACGTGGCATCAAATTGAACCAAAATATGAGGATATTACGTCACAACATGATGCTTCAGCATTACCATGCACTGCTGCAACATCAAGACACAATGATGCCAGCTTGTCTGGTTTGAGTCCCACCAAGGAGAGGGGAGTGTTAAGAGTGGTATCCTATCATCTGCTAAATTTAGCCATCAGACAGCCTGCAACGCCCACAGAGGTGGGAATAACAAATTGACACCACTGAGGCTGGTGACTTATTGTTGGCACTTACGGTGAGTTCCATGTCCTCCTCCTCTTTTTCTTTCACTGGCTTCTCTGGTTCCTCTGGCTCCTTCTCTTGAAGATGGATCTCGTTGGCCTGGGACATGTAAGGCATATCATCTTTGTTCTTGAACTCCAAGCTGAGGATTGAAGGAGGAAGTAGAATTCCTAGAATTACCTGAAGCAATAATAATGATAACAATAATCATCACAGTAAACAGGTTACAATCATGATGGTTACTTAGTATCAAATGGAACAACTCCCTCAGGTCATTTAGGAAAAGAAAGATATGTGTGCATGTGAGTTTCTGTGACAATAGAATATTTGTCACTTGGGGTAATGTTTTCAGAGCTCCATAGTGAAACAAAGCATGTAACTTCTATTAGCATTGCTGTGAGTGCTATGGCTGATTGCCTCTCTTGAATATTTTATCTGCTTGCTCATCAGATGTATATTGTTACACACCAGAACATATTTACAAAATATGACATGAGGTCAACAGCAGGTGGGACCATGGGGGCGTTCAGACCTTGGACTTGCAAATTTCTGCATTTTACATAATAGACAATCTCAGTGTAAATGACACACAAGCAGTATTAATTTCTACAGAGAGGGGTAATAGGTCTCAAGCTCTCTGTGTCCACACTTAATGCACACAGGTAGTCAAGGTGTAAGCACGTGTGGATCTGAGGGGATAAGGCAAACCCAGCAATAGCAAATGCTGATGGGCTTAGCTATGTGGTCCCCTTGGACTTTGCTTCAGTAACCTAGTGGCTGTGTAATGCTCACATTAATGCCAGCTCTTTCTTTTCTGCCTTCCCTCTCTTATGATGTGGGAGTACATTAAAATTACCTTGTGTGGATATAAACAATGAACGATGCTTGGGGTTAAATCAGTAGTATAACTGAAGAGATATCGTAATAATACAAAAAGAAGTGGCCTGTCTGTATTCACAAGCACTATAGTGTTCCTGGTTTTGCTGTAATCTCATGGAAAATGATTTTGTTATAAATCTCTCCCTAAATGACAGTGAAACCAGATAGTTAGCTTGTTGGCAGGTCAGGGAGGGTGACTGCTTGTGTTCATCATATCAACAGACAGCATGTGTGTTGCTGAAACTATCCAAAGTACTGCAATTAGGAGCAGTTAGCATATATGAATGCTGTGCCCAGCCTTGGAAGAGCTGAGCACCAGGCTGCCTTCAGTGCTCCTGCACTTGGCTTGTTGCAAAAGCATGTGTCCAGGGAGAGGGGGTTACGGGCAGACCTGGCTTCCCAGAGAGGCTATTTTTAAGAACAGGCAGGAGTAAAAATTACCTCTGCCCGGCCCATTGGTGCTATACATCCCCAGCAAGACTCTGAAGAATTACATTCAGCCTTCTTGCCATTTGCCAGTTTCGACAAGAGAAAATTGTTCATGGGAAATAATCCATGACTCATGCTTGCAAATTTATTTCTTTGCCATGCTGCCTCTTGCTCATGTAGCTTGTAGCCTGCTTTAGCTTTAAACAGGCCCTGCTAATGAGCTTCAGTGAAATAACACAGACTAGAAACTGAATAAAGGATACTTGTGCAGCCCGGATGTTACAAGAAGCTGAAAGGAAACAGAGTCTATTACCTTCAGTTATTCATTGTGAAAGAAAGGTCTGTTTTATGGCTTAAGAGACACATGCTGCAAAGAAGAAAGCATGCATGGGGAAATGAGTTGCTGCACTGAACCCCATCTACCCAGGCTGAATATCTGCAAAGCCAAGCAGTGAACAAGGCAGCAGCCCTTCTAAAGGGCAATGGGCCTGTGAGTTGAGTCAGAAAAATAGATAGAAAAGATGTCTCCAAATGTGAGAATGCTTTCTATCTGTAAGCAGAACAACATTTACGCACAGATCCTGCAGGAGGATGATGAGAATGCTATCAGCCCCTTATTCTCATTCATCACTGTCACTGGATTAGACCCAGTATGATAACGATGCACGTACTCATAAGCATTCTCACCATTACTGAACATCTTTTCACACAGCAAAACAGCTGAGCAATTACCACTTTTCACACACATGATTAATGCAGGAGACAGAACCCCTTCACTGAAAATATTTATCATCCTCTGGGAGGAAGAGGCAATTCCTGGTTATGTACTGACTGGTGAGTACTTTGGTGAAGGTGAAAGATGCCAGCCCATGGACACAAATTCACCTCCCAGAATTCACCTTGCTCTGTTAGCAGTTTCGCTAACTGTGGAAGTAAAGCTTAAACAGCTTTGAAAATTGAATTATCCTCTAGATCCTCTAAGGTAGTCCCTTCAGGTCAGTCATCAGGAAGATTGGCAGGGGATTGCAAGACAATTTGTACTGCTTGCTTTGGCCTGTTCTGGGCAAGGCTGTCAGATCAGCACCTTTCACTAGCAGTTAATTCACTTACACATCCTTTTTCTTTATTTATCTTAAAAACCTTGACTAACTCCTCAGGTATCCAGGCAGAGTGACATACTAAACTCCTTGCTCAATTTTTATTCTGATAACTCTCACTGATGCCAGAGGGGACTTTGAGAAAGATGATGAAAAAACTAAGTAACGTGCTTTGAACCTGGGTTTGTGATAAGCTTCCAGCTGAAAAACTGAACACAGGAAGAATATACCCTGCTTAATGTCACTACAAGTAAGCACCTGAAATATGGTTAATGGAGCCAGTTATTACTGATTTGTTGTGAGCCCTGTCGCCATCTATTAGAACTCCTCTGACTATTAATTTTATTTTAAAACAGTGCTGACCTTTAGGCCAGAATTTTTGCGCATCCGGAGACGACCCATCCACATGTCTGTGAGCAGCATTTGGCTGCAAGTGTGAGCAATGAAGTCCCTGTGCTTGGCTGCCACTGCGAGCTGCAGGCATGTGGCGTTGCTCCAGTTCTTCAGCTCGTAGGTCAGCAGTTTCATTGCCAGTTGCTCGTCCTGCTTGTACGACTGGTCCAACAGCTCCACCGCCAGCTGGCCGAAGTCCCTGCAACAGAGGGACATTCGTTCATTCCCATTAGCCCAAGCAGCCTGCTGCAGAAAACACCCCCCCTGCAACTAACAGCCTCTGCAAGGGGGGCATCACCTTCCATCACGCAAATCGTGATGTTGACTGTACACATGGAAACCCACATTTTCAAATGTGAGTGGCTAATGCTAGGCATATAAATAAGTGCCCCAACTTAGCAGTGATGAGCTCCCACACCTACCAGCTGTCTGCTCCCACCTGCCTGCCCACCTCCCTGACATTTTCTATATCTGCAGCTTAGAGGATTGCTTCTGTGCTGTTTGCCCATGGCTTCATAGTCAAGTCTCCTGGAAAAAGGAATGTCCAATACCCTTTTTAAAAATCTGTGCCTCAGACTTTTAGTGTTAGGAAAGATTATTACAGAATCTAGTATCTCGGCTTGCTCACCTAAGCATGAGCTCTCAGTTAATTAACACTTCTGCCTGAATATTATGTTCATAAGGACTTCAACAATTTTTCTGCTTGGGATGAACACGGTGTCTTGAAAAAGCACAGAGAAACGTTGCAGCCTGACTCTTGAGGCCTCAGGGAGAACACTTAGACAATATAGATATTTCATTGCCTTCTCGACACCTTCGCAGTTCAGAAGTTATACTGCTAGCAACTCTGCTTCTCTGGCAGACAGATTGTTTAAAAGCCATTTAGACTTTCTTTAAAGGGACTGCATTTTCCCTACAAGTTAGAAATGAAAGCAAGGTACAGATAAGCAAATTTCAGGCAGGTTCAGCAGGCTCTCTCCCTTCTTCTTTTTTTTTTTAAACCCAGGAAAGTGTACATGAAATAAAATTCACCTGGAATTATGGTTCAGCTCTTGGGATATGTCATCCACCATGTCGTTTTCTGATGCTTCATGGGCCATGGCTTTGCAGAGTTTACAGGCCACCAGTGCTTTGGCCATAGCCTCTTCTCCATGCTGCCAAAAGAAGAGGGCCATCTTCTGACGCTTCATCAGCACAGCCCACACCATCAGCTCGTGGAATGGGAAGGGGAAATGATTGATCTCAGGGTCATCCAAATCAATATCAACTTCTTCTTCTCTTTTTTTTGTTGTTTTCCTCCCTCGCCGCAAAGGGACATCATCCTGTGAGAATTGTAGAGAAATTTTTTTCACCAGTGAAGGAACTGAATCCATTCACACAATGCATTGGAGTCAGTACCTGAGATGTCAAACACATTCCCTGCAGGCCAGCCCCTTCAGCTTTTTTGGACCAAATATTTAACATAGGAAAACAATGAAAAAAGTATTGGTCCATGCACTGTAATTAAGAAGTCGGTAACCCCATACCTAAACACAGGGAAAGAGAGCTTTGGACTATTACTCTGAACTGTTCTTTCTCCCTAAGAACACAAAGCACAATCACACAATATCCAGAACCATTCTGGAAAAGCCACCATTAAAATAAAGCTAAGAGTTCACTCCAAATATAACATCTATTGCAATTCATCTGCCTCATTCCGCCTCCAGAAAGTACATATCCAGGGAACGTTCTGGTCTGCTGAAGACTCCCTCCCTCCTTACTCTTGTGTTTTCTCCCTTTATCTTCTCACAAGAGTAGGAATCTCCTTTCTTCACTCCCATTCTGCCTTTGTATCCCATGTTTATCCCTTCTTTTGCCAGCTCTTTGTTGTTTCTATCGCCTTTGGTTTCTCTCCCATTTTAGCCTACTGCTTTCCCAGATGAGCTGACTTATTCTGTGCTGCGTCTGTGGACAGCAAAATTAAAGTTGTTGTATAAAATAACCAAACAAGAAAACACTACTATCTCCTTGAAGCATCGGGGTAGCCAAAAGAGTCAACAAAACTGATAGAAATTTGGCCCATGTAAAGCTTTCTGCATTATTCTCTGCAACTGTTCCATTTCTCTGAACACGTTTTAAAGTTATATAGTTATCTGACTGAAATTCTGCTTGGCCTGACCTTCTGAAACATTTTGTTTAATCTTCATGAAAAGAAAAATGATGCATAGAGGCGGCAGAGCCTTCTTTTTTCTTGTCTATCCACTGAAGTTTTATTAATAAATGTTTCTTAATCTGGCCATTGCATAAACAAGTTATCTGGATGAAAAATACGATTTGTGTGGCACATTTCTCATGCAAAACTTGAAAACAACTATTGATGCCTTCATTACAGTGAATTTAAACATTATCTTGATATAGCGTATATTCGTCAAAGAAAGAAAAGACATTAAGATTTATCACAAGTCGCCTACCTCCATTCCTAACAGTTTCAGGGCTTTTGGCTGTACAAAAAAAGTCAGAAAAACATTATTTCTCCCGGAAGTGTGATGAAAAATTACAAATATATGTGTATACATACATACATACATGCAAAAGTGTGTAACGTGATGTATAACATATAATATAGAGTATATAATAGACAATATATAATATAGATAATGTATATGTAATGCAGTGTAATGTAATGTTATATACATATATACATCAATCAAATAATTACATATATATATTTAATTCAACCTTGAGTTTGACCCTATTTCACCAAAACACACAACAGAAGACATACATTGAGATTCAGGACCAAATTACAGCTGGTTTGGGGCTCTTCTAGTGGAAAAGAGATAGGAATTACTGCTAAGGCATGAATGGATTTCTCTGCAGCACATCCATATTTTGGCCATTCCCCTGGCACACTTTTATTGACTGCTGTGGAGCTGCTCTGTATGTTGGTTCAGTACCTGTGAAATTGCTACTCAAATGCTTTTCTTGATGGAGTGACTAAAGGAAGGAGGTCTCTCCCAGCAGCTACAATTACTACCTTTCCTCTCAAAAGTGAAGAATGAAAGTGTAGGGAAACAAACAAACACATTTCAGGTGTTTGGCTGTAACCGTTTCACAGAGCTGTGGCTCTTTATAGCCACTTAGAAGAATATTCAATGGTGTGTATTGCTAAAATCTGAATTGAGATAGGAAATGAAAATGTGAGGTAAAAATAGGCAGAGAAAGAACTACAAATCTTACTGGGAGCAGTTCAGTAGATTTTTCTTCACGCTGGATTGCGTTGGTGGCATTATGGATGACAATAAATATCTTTTATGTTTTAGAAAGGTAGTGAACTTACTTTGTATTCACAGTGTTGCAATCTATCAAACATGAAAACCACAAAAATACTGAACGGTGTTTTTGCCACAAGCCCACTGAGTCTGCTGGAGCCACATCCAGCCAATAAAGCTAATTTTGAGTTATGGTTTTCTTTGTTCTGATACCATCAGGTCACAATCAAGAAGATGAGCCATGAGGTAGGAAATGTGTCTATCAAAACACAAGTTTTTTCAAGTCTAACTCAGCTGCCCTATGGTATTATTGGTACAGGTCAAAAGACTTGTCTTTCAAAAGCTGTGGATGCTCATAATTACAGATTTTAGAGCCAGAAGAGACTGTTTTATGTCCTGGTCTCACCAGGGTAGCAGAACCCAATAATTTTTTCATTAAATTAATAAAAAATGTAGCTTGTATCAGTGGCTGGCTTGTGGTGCATTGTGGTGAAATAGCTGCTATGTACCTAATGGAAATGAATCTGTAGACTGAATAGTGTATGCATGTGGATCCTCCCAGCCTGGAACCATCTAAGAAGCTATGGTAATCCCTGCCAGTGGGTGCAGTCATACAGATGGCAAATAACTTGCTCCTTACCCTCTTGGGCCCAAATAAATTGTGGTACAGTGTTCTGAACCGCTTTCGGGTGTAATTGCAGCGATATGCTCCTCCCATCAAGTACTCTATCACCAAACCAATATCAATCAGACTTATCCGATAATCAGGAGGTAAGTTTCCCTGCAATGAAAATAAGAAGGATGGTGGGGGAGGAAGAAATGCTTATTACTGGTGTTGTTAAATATACTTTATAATGATGTTAGAATAAAACAAATTAAATAGTTAAAAACAGGAATGTATTATTATGCTGGTTAATTCATTCACCTTAAAATAGATCCAACCGAAACCTGGATATTCTCGCTTGGAAAGAAGACATAAGTTAAATAAGAAGGTGAAGAACTTGTTGGAAGTAACAGAAGATAATGTCAGTACACAGTACTCATATTCTTCAGCTGGGGAAACAAGGAACACGACTACAGAACAAAAAGCACGAGGATCAGCACACTTGAAATGTCAGGCACAGTTGCTGGACTCTAGTCCTGCAAGTTAGCACCTTTTCTGCACCATCTGTCCCCCACAACTCTTGTCCTGGCATCTCTTGTCTCTGCTGGCATCTCTTTGGACTGCCTCATCTGCACTGCCAAGGCACGTTGAAGTGACATCATGAGATATCATTTGTTCACATGGAACCAGCTCCTGTGTGTGATCTTCCCCTCCTGCAGTGTTTCCTTCCCGTGTTCCAGGAAAGGAAGGGCAGGGGGGAAAGAGCTGTGTGACCTACTCCAGAGGACTTACACAGTGCATGAGTTATTATTATTGCTAGTTGCTAGAGGCAAGGAGAGTCCGTTAGCATTTGTTCTTGGGGTTATGTACAAATAAACACATATCTTTGCTTAAATTTCACACCTAGTATGAGCAAAGCATTTGTAGGTATGAAAGTAAGTATGCAAGTTGTAATAAAATATCTGTGGCTAATTCTTTGGGGTTTTGTTCAAGAAGAAAACTACAGGCCTAGCAGTTTTCCTAGGTGGTCCCTCCTTGAATTCCCAACATATTTTACTGAAAGCCCTTCTACATACAGTAATCTTGCTACCTAATTTCCAGCAGTGCCAGCGAGATTGTCTCCCAAGAGGTGAACTGTGCTTGTGGCAAGGGTCATTAGCAGGATCCTGGAAAAGATGTCTACATACTTGCTCTTCCATTTCTTTTCCTTTCTTATCCTCTGTTAAATGTAACATATATATACGATGTCTTCAGCATGCACCTTTTATTGTGAACAGAAAAAGAATGATAAATATATCCACGTCTTATTGCCCTCACTTTGTGAACTCCCTTGCACCTATCTCCCACTGTCAAGCCTGAAAATGGCAACAGTAAGGTTATGATTTCACCAATACTTACAGCTTGCAAAGCTATGAAGAAAGATCTCAGTAACAGATTGTCTCTTACTGCATATGAATCTGAGTCTGCCTTTGAGTTAACTGGGCATTTCTGTTCTCCAGTATCAGTAAGCCTGATGCAACGCCTAGCAGGCCAGAACAATTTCAGGGTGGGCTGGTCTCACGGATGTGCCAGTGAAGTGCTCTTGGGGTCTCCAGTGATGGAAGAACAAAACCCCAGCATGGACACATTGCTCTTCTGTTCCCTCCTGGGAACTCCACAGGGAAAACTCTGATCCCTTTAAAGGAGGAAAGGGCTAATGGGAAGGGAATGCCCCCAAATGAAAGTTTGCCTCCTTCTCTAAATCACTGCCTCCGAATTGTTCGGATGACAGTTTATGGTTACAGATTGCAGTTAGCCTGCGGCTCTTTTTATGTGGTCATCAAAAGAAGGTTAGTAATTTGCATGGAGCAATTTTATGACTGCCATGTCTTGCTGGAAATATCTGCATGTCTGCAGATATCTGCCTGGCTTCTCTGCAGTTGTGCTTATTAGATTCAAAGCAGAGCAACTAATGCAGAGCAGATGGCAACTGGTTCTGCAGAAGAGATAAAATGGATGCAAAGATCCTCCTTTCTCTTCTACTTCAGCCAGGAAGAGCAATGCTTATTTCCCTCCCTGCTCACCACGGTACAAACAGCATGCTGAAAGGTTGAGGAAGGAGAGAGGGAGGTAGTGCTGCGGTGTACCATGCCTAGCAATGGGCTGGGATTCAAAGGGATAGAAGATCAAGCAAATTTAGTGGCAAAAGGTGAGCTGCCAACTATCTTTCAGTAATGTCCCTTAGCATACCATTTTGCACTCTTCCTACTCTTGGCTAATCTGATGGGCAGGGAAATCACTGTGGTTTGCAGGAATGTGTATTAGCTTAGTTTGTTTAAACCCAGTCAATTTTATTCTGAACTGTTTAAAGAAAAATAACATAAATCTAAAAATTAAATCCTGCTAGGTTTTTTGTTCGTTTGTTTCTTTCTTTTTTCCCCAAAATGTTCTTCTCTCTCCAGAATGCTTAAGGCAATGACAGCTTTACTAGAACAAGGATGAAGGCACTTGCAGAAGTGGGGCTTGTAGCTTCAAGACAAGGTTGTAGTTCTTTAACAGGCTCGTGGTGTCTTAATGTAAGACACTAAAAGGGAATGCTTTGATATTATTAAGTGGCAAAAAATATTTGAGCAATTAAGAAAGCACAACAGGCATCAGGACGCTGCATGTGTTGGAAAGTGTGAGTTTCTTGATATAGTTCTTCTGATTTCTAAAATTTCACAAAGGGATTTAGATAAAAAATTTCCAATAGATGGACTAATAAAAGATGCATCTAAACCTCCCAGAAAATATTGAAACAATTCACTAAAGAAAACTCACAAATTCACAGCAGAAATACACTTTTTATAGACATACACATATATACAGCTCCATGCTAGCACACAATTACTTTTCCAAAATGAGCAGCCCTAGTAAAGCCAATTGGGCCATCCTTGTGAGAGGAGTTATGCATGTGCCAAAGCATTTGCCGTACCAGCGGACACCTTGAACTACCCTGGCAGCGGTGAGTCTGCTTGTAAATGAAGCACAGTGGTGCAAGTGGGCCAGAACGCCTCCAAGAACATAAAAAATTTGGATGAGCTAATTCTAGTACAGCCAAGGTGGTCAGGAATGACAGAGGAGAAGGTTTGATTTTTGGGTATGACAGGTATGCCAGTTAATAATCAACTAACCTTTTAATGTTGGGACAAGGTCTTGAGTGCTAATGCATTATTCTTTTTGTGAAGAAACTTCAACTTTAAACTATAGTTTGATTAGCTTGATTATAGTATTTTTTCACTTCAAGTGCATTTTTATATTCAGCAGGTACCAAGCCTTTGATTTTGCATGCTGAGGAGAAAATAATGCTTTCAAAATTCTGTATATTGCTTGTTAGTTCTCTGGAAATGTAGACATACAGTGGCAGTCCAAAATAAAGATCTTTGAAAGCTTCCATCACCCCAGAGTGGGATTAAGATATATTGATTATATACAATTTTTGGATTAAAGAAAAAATTCGTCTGTTAATGTCTACTGATCTTAATTAGCTAGCTGAGCCAGGGAATTTTTAAAAAACAACCTGTAGAGGGCAACCTCCACTTACAGACAGGATATCAAGCATGGCCACTGTTTCTTCCTGCTTAGTCTGATGCATCGGTTTGTACGGGCTAGGGAAGGAAGTCAACCCTGTATGTTAAATTCTGTACCCGTGACACATGTCAAACAGGCCATGATGCAAACGATGTAGGCAGATTTGTCCCCGTATGTAGTTATGGAATTGAGAGGATCGAAAAGAGAGATGAGCGCAGTTGTCTGTAAAGCAGAGTCATTAAGAAGTACTTTGTCTTGTTCATATATGCAGAATTTAAGCGTGCTCTGATTACTGTAAATTATTTAAGACTGTGTCTCCAGGCCTTTACAATATGCTGCCCAGGCTAACAGCCTTCACAGTGATATTTGGAAACCCAAAGAGAAAATAAATTGTTGTCTTATACATTTGTGCGTGTGTGTGTGCATGCACGCGCACACGTGTGTCTGTAAACTGCCACAAACAGGACGTGGTGATGTGACTTCTGTTGTTCAAATTCTTTGCTTTATTAGGGAGGCAGGGTGGTCTTTCAAACAAAAAAACCTCTCCTAGTGATTTGTACAGCTGTGTAATACAATAGTAATAAATTAAATAATGCTTCTATGATTTGTAAGCATCCATTTTCTATTTGAGAATTCACAATGATGCAGATGTAAATAACTTTTTAGAGCATACACCCTCTTAAATAGTGCAGGTTTTAAAATTGGGATGTATGCATAAAAAGCACACAGTATGCATATCCTTTAAGTGTTGTCTCAAGGTGACATACTACATATTTTGTATTTATATTTTGTGATACTGCAATTAAATCTGAGAGGTTAGTTATCTGGTATCAAAATATATATAAATGCAAAAACTAGCACCAGCAGTGTGGTCTGGGTTTCATGCACGGTGGGCCACTTAACTGTCAAATAGTGATGTCCATTAATAAGTTATTTCCAAGAAGGTGTTTTCATTTAAACTGTTGCCAGATCTCCTGACTGATGTACAGCTTTGTTGACTGGTAAGGGATCTGCTCAGATGGCAGGGCTATGGCGAGCTGTCACTTTTCTCAGAGTGAACTGTGGTTGCTCCTCATTACTGACAAAATGAGAAGTACAGCCCCAGAGGTGCAGTTTTCTGATGAAGGTGCTAGAGGGCTGCACCAAGCTGTTTGTTTTTAAAGCCCTTAACTATATTCTAATAAGACTACACACTGACTTCATGTAGTGGGAATTACTAGAGATTTCAGATATGGACAGAAGAAAGAAAGATTAATTTATGGAAAAATGACCACCACCTAACATTTAGCAATCACCTTGGAACAAATAATGTCATTAAATATAGTGTAAGTTTATTTAATGCCAATGTCTATCAGTATACACCTATGAGTACTGATCATCTTTACCTATTTTGATGCTTTTTTTCAAGAGCTCCTTTAAAAATACGTCTTTTGTTAGGGACACAGAAAAAGATATTGGTATTATTTAGTCACTCAACATACAAATTGCTATGCCTTTGAAGGAGGACTTGGAAAGGTGATGCTGGGGGAGAGAAAAAGTTTGAAAAGGAATATATTTTAAAGTAAGAAGACAGATGATGCTTGTTTCAAACTCTTATAGACATATAAATAACTGTATATTTAGTAAAAACAATATTCTGGTAACTTGGGCTTGAAGAGAAGTAGCCAGTCTAAATGCATTCTAGCTTTACTCTGCTCCATCCAAAGGGATTTGTGCATAAGAACAGTTTCAGTTTCTTTTGTCGGCGTTTCACACTTTCCAATGGTCACTTAATATACTATATATAATTGAACAATGATGATGCCATGCAACACAGTAACCAAACAAAGCCACCACAACCTCCCTAAACATAACTCCTAGTTACTCTGTAGCACTATTTAACAGAAAGATGATTATATGAAGCATTGCCACTCCCCTCCCCTACTTGCCCTCAGTTCTACTCAGCTGTCAGTGACAGAAGAAACCACCAAAACTTGTGCTCTTACAAAAAATCTCCATTCCTTTTTCAATCTGCCATCTAGTCACATGTGCAGAAATCTCCTTTCTCAAGTATGCTACCCTTGAGGTCCGACTTACGTAATGTGCGAGTTTGTAATCTGCACATGCTTTGGGAGAATATTGAAGCTGATGAGGTCAGTTGCAGACTCAATCTCCTTATTTGATCCATATATTTAGAGGATAAGGGATTTTCATTCACTGCTGCTGCTGTAACACTTCTAATCCTGAACACATTGCTAAAGGTATTTGGTCTCTCCTTCCTGTCACTATACTTTTCTGTGTTTCTGTCTTGCCCTCCTAATGGCTCTTTATAATTCAAGGTGCTTGAAATTCACTTGATCAGGGGGCAGGGGAAAGTTGTACTACTTCTTTTTGTATATTTCTGCTGAGGAAGATGGCTACAATATACACACAACACATAACGATGAACTGTTTCAACAAACTAGGATCCAGCACAAGGATAAGGGCTATTTTACAGGCTTTGAAATAAACTAACAACATGGAAATTAGCTTTGACAATAGTTGCAGGTATGGAAAAATACAGATAACAGCATAAATCCATATGGTATGTAAGAGCCTACAATTACGCTAGCAGAAGCACTATTACCCAAGCATCTAAAACCACAGAGAAAGCAAACCAAATAACTTGCTAATTGTGCTTTGTATGCAAAAAGTTCATATTTGGTACATACAAACAGGACATTCTGTAATGGCAGGGGCAGGAGAAGGCTCTGACTGAAAGCTCATGCAAAACAGATATTGTATCTAGCTACAAGAAGCAATCACAGCATTATCTCCAACCTACCGTCTATTGGACTCTTACCTTTTTGACGTCCCTGACTAGATGATACAGAGTGTTGGATGGTCCATGTCTCTGCAAAGGACAAATAAAGAAGAATAAAATAGTTTTGCATTGTCCAAAGGCCTGCAAGATGTAAATGCTGATATGGCTTTCTCACCTTAGCAGTTTAAAAATCAGGCAACTGAAAGCATTTAATTTGTACAGTGTCATCAATTAAAAAAATAAAATCAATTACAAGAGCATTATTTCACCTGACTTCTCTTTTGTACAAAACCCTTCAGTAAGAAAACTGCAAGAACTGACATACTGAATGATAGCTAACGTCCTATATACCAGATCAGGCTTCTGGCGTAGGCAAAGCAGGAGCGCAGCACATGCACAGCCTCTGGGATAGAGTGGAAGGAAAAAGAGCTGCTTAAGGGTCAGTCTTTCTGCACTCAGGATCTCCACTTCCACCGTTGGTAGCTCAGAGAGCCCCTGAGCCTGACATTGCATCTAGGCTGCCTCGTCTGAAAGCCACTAACAGCATGCACAGTCTGTGAATTTGTCCAATCTTCTTTTGACTACACCTGACATGCAAAACATTCTGCAGTAGACTCCCAGAATTTCAATTATATGTTACGTGGAGAAGTACTTTCTTGTCTGTTGTGTTTTTGACTGTTGATGATATTTAAGAGACTTTTATGGGAGGTCTCCTTGGCTGTAACTGATGATAGATGAGACCACTGCATATGTGCAGAGTTGGTGTTTCCATATACATTGCTCTGCACTTGCCAACACTTAATTTTATGTAACCCCATCACTGAGCATGATGAGACTTTCCTGTGATTCTTCATATGCTGCTTGCCTACCTTGAGTGATGCTAAATGACCTGCAAACATTGTCTCTTCAGTAGTTACTATTTTTCAGATCATCTGTAAACAGGCTGAACAGCAGTGGTCCCAGGACGGGGTCTTGGATGACCCTGGTCATAATGTCCTTTTGTGGTGAGAACAGACCATGTATTCCTACTCTCTGTTTTCTATCCTTCAAGCAGTTTTTAAAGCCATGCAGCTAAATTTCTTTAATAACCTTGGAGGTTTTCAAATATTGTCAAAGAGGTTTTGCAAAAACAGGTGGACCAAGTGCAGCATGCTTATTCTCCTGCATGTTGACTTCAGAAATGGTAATAGATTTCTAAGGCTTAACATTTTCCTACAGAAGCTGGTTAACTCTTTCTTGACATAAAATTGATTCCCTTGTCTATTAATTCTATTCTTTATTGCATGTTTGCAAATTTGCCATGGCAGAAGTCAGATTCACTGGTTTGTAGCTTCCCAGGTCACTCTCAAGGTTCATGTTGAAATTTGGTATTTTTTAAATGGCCTTGTAATGTTTTTGGTGCTAAGGCTAGTACGGATGCATTAGGTCATATATCATACTTGGTAGTTTAGGCGTTTCATAGCCTGGGTCTTTTGGAACTCTTGCGTGAATAATTTATGGTGATTTCTATAGCTCAGAATAAATCTGTTCAAAAAAGCCTTCTTTTAGCTGTAGAACTGAAGACTTTACTCGGACTTACTCCCTGTAAAAACTGGCTTTAGTACAAGAACTACAATGCTTATCTCTGTAGCAAGAAAGCTCATAGAGTTTCTGTTCTTAATACACAGATGGTAGTTGATAGGCAAAGTTTAAGCTGATCAAATATCAGATGGGAAACTGTCTCAAGGGTGGCATGGATACCTGTTCCTCTATATTTTGTACAAATTTAATGAATTATTTTCATATTTGATATTTTTGAAAGACTGACTTCTGGTCACCATCCGTGTGAAACATCTCTGTATAACAGCCCAGTGTGGCAGCTTCTGACAACAGGGCTTTGGAAAGTACTGGCAGAAAAAAACTTTTTGAAAAGGGCTATGTGCTATACCACAACCTCCCTCCAACAGACAGAACTAGCAATCCTAAGAACTAGACAATGCTCTAACGTTTTTTCCATGCCACTTAGGCAATTTGAACTTATTAGTTTCTCTCGGTAGGCAATAATGATGTGAATGCTGGAATATGTTTTGCAGTTGAGAACTCAGAAGCAATTTGAACCTGTGCAGTTTTATGTTCATTTTAAGGGCAAAGATAGAAAACTTGCAAACAGGCTTTTAAAAGTCAAAACTATCATTTTTGGAACACTCAGTGAGGACATGGGGAAGTCCTTCACTGTAAATAGACCTCCTGAAATCACCAGATTTCACCTTTAAATTCAGAATATTATCCCAAGAAGTTTGCTTCTATTAGTTTTCTAGTGGCTGAGCTTGACTAACAGTTGCAATTTTTTTCTGAAACCATAAGGGCTTATACTGTCAGGAGTTATATATCACCATCCTACAGGTCCTAACTTGCCAGTTACTGTCTTCCAGCCAGTGCCATCTGCCTAAATCTCAGGTCTATCATATTGGAATTACAATGACCAGAAATCAGCTGGTACTGTGTCGGGCTTAATCCATGTCTTACAAAATCCGTACAGCAGATTAGGTGGGCAAGATACAGCATGTTCTATTATATGAGAGACAAAGCTAAGAGACAATGTGGACTTCTAATATGGAAAATTTCTGCAGCAGGTGTTGGCTGCCTTGTGCATCATCACGTTGTTTTAATACGAGTGGGAGCTAGAACAATGAATACAGAGATAGAAAATTTGCCTTAGATTGGCCCTACCGTATTGTACAATTCTTCTAGCCGGGAGATGGTGAGAAAACGATGCATGCTTACTCCATTTTCTATGAGTAATTTCACAAAATCCACTCTGTCCAACACCAGTGCATCCAGCATTGCTTGCTCAAGGGAGCCCACCTGCAAAGTAAGTGATTAATTCAGGCCATTCCTGGGCATCACAGGCTGTATCTGGCTGGTCTGGTCACCCTGGCACAAGCAGGGAATCCTGACAAAATTCTGAGGGTTGCTCTGCTAAGCTTAAAATGGGATAATCACAGTTTTAGTCTATAGTGGTCTCTCTGATTCAGGGCAGCATTTAAAAAATGAGTGTCAGAGTGTTAAGATTAACATACTCTAGGAAATCCAGATTAGGACCAAGGAACTGGAAACCAGGAAACTGGTGACCAGACCTCCACACTATTCACCATCTCATTATTATCTTTATTTCTCACTTTCCTGACAAACATTTTGTTTATATTGGGTATATTTGTTATGTGCACACACACTGACTTTAATTGTGTCTTTACTAGCTTTTTCCTCAGTTCGTGGTGTGGAAACTCAGGGAAACTTTGACACCCAGCAAGTAGAAATAGCTTCACAATTAGCATTTCTTTGAAGGGCCAAATGCAAGAGGTCTTCTTATGCAAAATCTCTCCTTTTCTATCTCTTGCAGGTTGGGATGAGTTAGAAGGATGAGAAATTATCTCATACTTCCATCTTTTAGCTTGCAAAATGATTGCACCTTGCAGCATTTATGCAAATTTTTGCTACGAAGTGGTGATGGAGTGATAACGATAAGGACAGTTTAGTAGCATTAAAATCCCTCCTATGTTTTGATGCATACTTATGCCCAGTATTGAAGACAAGATAAACAGTCCTGTTCACTCCATAACTGAAAAGGCAAGGATTTTTGAAACTAGCTTTAAGGGGCAGCAAGCTCCAGAAACTACATTTAAAGCAAGGATATTTAAACAGAAACTTTTCCTTTTGTTATAAGTTTTCCAAGGGGAGTTGTAAATGGTCACGTAATGATAGCATATGAAATTTTTGTGACAGTGACAAAACAAGTGTCACAGTAATGAATATTGTGATCCAACTAAACCTTCCGAACAAAGATATGGTGGGCTTTAAGGAGCTACAGGTAGAGACAGAGTCCTTCTGGTTTTTTTCTGGGTGACTTCTACCACTGTAAGAACTGCAGCACGAGTTGGGAGTTGACTGCTCCTCCGCTGTCCCACACAGCGTTCAATAACCCCTCTATTTACAGCTCTCCCACTCCTGCAGAGAAGCTCTGCCCACGGTGCCCCCAAGGGGAATGGTGTTGGCCAGGGAGCCTGTCCCCACAGCTGGCAGACGGAGCAAAGGATGGGGCAGACGTGAAGCAGGCAGATTGATGCAGAGCACCACTGGGCATGAAATTAACACCAGCTCAGGTTTGGAGCCACAGCACTTCTGTGGTAACATTGCTGGTCAGCTCTCGTGGTCCACTTGATGACCTCCAACATTTGTGCAGCATATTTTTGATGTCCGATCATCATTAAATTCAGTATCTGTATATAAAAGCATATTGCTTGAAGAGCAAAAAAAGAAGTTTTGCCTTTCCTTTAATTTATAGCCTAACATTGTAACATGGCTGTAAACTGATACTTGTTTTTCTCGGCTTGCAGAATCATTGCTTGGTAGTATAAATGTGTTGCTTCCCGTTTCTTTAAAGGTGTGGTCTCTCAGTGTTAAGGCATCGCTAGATGTCACCATTGCCTTGAACAAGTGAACATATTACCATTTTTGTAACCGTGCCTGCCTTCAGTAGCTGTGAATGGGAACTTTGTGTTTGGCTGGGAGCATGACTCAGTATATTTTAAACTGTGTTAAAACCACTGCCGCCAACAGAATGGATTTAATGTTGTGCAGAGTTTAAAGTGTTTTCAGTAGAAGATGCTGTATATATACTGTACCGGCCACTGTTGCCCGTAAATAAAGATCTGACTGCGGGCGATGTCTACTCTGTTCCAGGCTAATGCTAGGCTCAGCTGGTCGGGAGCAGATGCGTTAGCTCCTGTATATGCAGACACGGGTGCAGGGAGGAGAGAAGGAGAAAAAAGAAACAAGACATACTTTAGACTCAGTCAACAGACCACCATGGTAATTCCTCCTTGCCAAAAGTCTCACAGGTGTCCATGTCATTTCTGCAACTGATCTTATATTAAAACAAAACCAAACCTTCCATTGTCCCTGTAATAAAATACTGGTTCTCAAATGTGAATCTATGGTTCTCAGATTGTCTCATAAACATTAATTAGCTCCTCACATCCCCCTTGAAAAATACAGTAGGTACACGTGATATCGGCAGATGCAACTTGCGGTGGAGCGAACTGGTTTCCCTCCTCTCGGATGGGAAGCAAGAGCAGAAGCTAGGAGGGATACTGATCCAGCTGCAGGAATACACACACACACAGACACACACACGTATGCACGTGAGCCCACACATACACACACACCTGTGCATCTAGCAATTACAAACAAGTTTAACTCACACAGACCCCACTGATTTCAGTAGTCGTGCATTTTATGCACATCTTTTATGCATTCCCACCTGATAAGGTGAGGATCCTGTACAAGCATAGGAATTTCTCCTCCATCTATTTGTACTGAGGGGTCTTGGTGGGACAGATTTCCCTTCACACATGCAATATTGATGTAAGAAAGCATGCCATAAAGCTGGTGTCAAGGTATAATATATCCAAATTAAATAAGAAACTATGCAGATGATAAGATGGATTTGGAACTGTTTTGTTTTTTGGAAGGGAGGGTATGTTTTTCCCTGTAGTTTTAATGGACACTGTGGGACATTCCTGCCCTGCTGTGCTTTTTAATATTTCACTAAGGATTTCATGGTTATTAGCTGATTTGTAATAATAAAACAGTATTTGTGCTTCAGTGCCACAGGGAGAACTGGCCCGAATGAACTGATCAACCAAACAAATAAAGGGCCCTTTGACTTTTAACTACATAGCTGCTTGCAGTGATTAGGTGATTGTATAAAGGCTCATTTTTTAAAGACCTCATACCTCCACTGTTTTCTTGTCTTTATTAATTCTTATACTGATATCATGGAGTGAGGACAAACAAGAGCTTTTCATTACTTCAAAGCATTTCTGTCCCCATTTCAGTACTATTCAAAATCACGCACTGTTCCAGTTGAAAGTGATCTCTGAAATTGGAGGCACAGAAAACATAAAGTGTAACACGCTGGCCAGTGAAATTCTCTGTGAAGGATCAGTTCAGCAGACCTTCGGGAAGCTTAGCCTACAGTTTAATTTCATAACTCTCAACTTTGCAGTCAGTTCACTGCCATGAAACCTTGCCAAATACTGGGCAATATCTACAGCAATTATTTGGGAGATGGTGGACTGTAGATCATCCATATTGCTTTCACTTCATTACAGAAATGAGCTCTGACAAAAAGGTAGGTGATGCAGGAGCAGAACAATAGAAAGAAATGAAGAAAAGAAGAAAAAACAGTGAAAAGAGTAAAAGATCTTTCTGTGACTAAGAAGTAACAGGAACACCCCTTTGTGTAAGACACAGCTTCTCATTGCTATATACTATGACACAGACAAAACCTCTCACAAGAGACCCCATGGTGGATGCCAACGACATCTGAACCTTTCTGAGTTTCTTACACAAGCAACATGGAACATTCAAGAACAGAAAATATTTACCTTTGGGAAGGGCAAAAATGTCTCTACAGTTTTATGTATAAAAACAGAAAAAAAACTACCTGCAGTATGTATGATAGTGTAAATTAAGTACGGACAGAAAATAATGTTGTCCCCCTTTCTGAAGCAAACAACAGATCCTCTTAAGGTGTCATTGGATCTCCTCCTTCCCATCCGTGTGCCTGCAGGAAAAACGAGAGCTTCGGCAGGTGCTCAGGCAAGCTGTCTGCTGAGCAGTGGAGGAGGCACATGGGTGAACTCCAAAACCGAGGGGCAGTGATGGCGATCCCGCAGCCTGGCACCATTTTGCACATGTGATAGGGGAGCTCCACCTCCTGATTTTCCTAAACTGACTGCAGCCTGCAGTCTGGGTAGCCAGGGGTGCAGCCTGGTTAGAAACCATTTTGGATCAAGAGTGGATCAGATGGACTTGGGGAAGGAAGTGGGCTACATACACTGCCCCGATTTCAGCCAGAACTCAAGCCAAATCATAGACGCTCCAGGTGAACACCTTCTGACCCGTAGCAGGGCGTCTTCCCCAGTTTGTGTCGAGTGACCTAGCATTCATGGTCCTTTTTGTGCGTTAGGAAGGACCTGGGTGCTGCATGAACACAGGGCCTTCTGGTGCATCTGATCATGTGAAAGAGCAACTGGCATGGGACATGAGGCGGTGACTGCATCTCCATAAAGGCCCCCAAGCCCAGCAGTTCATTAGAATTGTTTTCTTTGAGCATGCTTATTGCTCCAAATACTGAGCAGAAGGGAAAGCAAGCCATGGTCCAGCCTCTGTCCTTCCCACCTCCCTCCATGGTATTTAAGGCTGCCAGAAGCGGACAAGTTTTCCTGTGGGTGCATATGCAGTCCTGGAGATGACACTCTTCTCAATGCTTGTTACCAAAACGATTCATTTAATTGTCTCGCAGAGCACTGCAGACGTTAGGCAGTTGAAGGAAATGTATGGTTTCTCAAGGGGTTTTTGTACTTCAGGTCCAAACCAGTCCATCAGCTAGGACATAGACTGGGCAGTACAGGTCTGCATGCTGGGGCTCTGATGCACATGGTGGAATGGCTGCTCCCAGAGTGAGGTTTGTTGCTGGAAAGCCCTTTGCACCCTTCTCCTCTCTCCTGTCCTCCCTGTGTGATTTTCAGGTGAATGTGGATTACACTGGTGTTACATAAGGGGAGAAGGAAAATAAAAGCTATAAAAGTTTGTACAAAGCAGCATATGGGATGCGGATGCCGTTTAATCAATTTTATTCCAGGATAGACTGATGACTTTTGACTCAAATGAAAAAGAAAGTATTCAGGCTATTTCAGGTGGAATTCTATCCAGTATTAAGAAGTAAAAATAATTCCACTAGTATAAGAAAAACTCCCTAGAACAAATGTGAGGTGGGCTTTCTTAAGATACTGCCTCCTTTCAATCATTTCCTTGATTGCATTCAGTGCCACAGAGCATGGATTTGAGTCAGTAAGAAGAATCAAAAAAGTGACCTCTCCGAGGACTCATCTCGCTCATGAGCATCACTGCAATGTACCCAAATCAAAGCCAAAGGATATTTGGGATATCAAAAAATAAGGTAGAGTTAATAACCTACTGGTCTCATCAACTCAATACAGGGATCACACTGGAACCAATTCTTAGGCCCTTAACACTGTCAGTGGTGAGAAATTAGCATTTCCTCTCCCTGTGTTTCTGTTTCATCCTGTCTCATGGGAAGATTCTGTGCTTAGTTGCGTTGTATTGTTTTAATTACTGTAGTATACTTACTGCTTTAAATAGTGTTTTAGGCAATATGACTAACGTCTATGTAATATTTACTCAGTATCCGGGTGTCTGGCTAGGCATAAGAGATGTTCCTCAAAAGAATGTTTTAAGACAATATGACTAATGTCTGCAGTGGGACTCTTCCTTCCCTTCATCTGCTCCTAGAAGAAAAGTTGCAAAAATGCAATGCATTGATTTGGCAGTATTTTATTTCAGTATAGATATTGCTGGATATAGATAGACAATGCAAGGATGGTGTGAAGTTGAATGAACAAGAAGGAGATCTGGGACAGCTGATAGTTCCTGCAGGTGTTAACTTTATGCTCTTAGGTGGCCATCCAGGAGTGCTTGGATATCTTACATAGATTCTTCTGGTAAAAAGTCAGATGGTCTATCCAATATCTTGGACCAAAAATGCAATACTCCTTGATGATGAAGCCTGGGACCATAAACTTGACTCTGTATCATAGGTGAGCCAGAGTACACATCAGACAATGAGTGTTGTGCCCTTGCAGGATCCCAGATTACTGAAGAGATAGACTACAGGGTTTTATATACTGGCTAAAGTTTACTATGATCAATGTAAACCTCTAAAGAATTATCCTGGGATAGTCTCAGATACTTATTGCTCAGGAATGTGGAAAGCTGAAATGACACAAACCTGATCTGTCTAGAGAGAAATGGTTGTTGGAGACTCATTTCCACAGGGCTTCTAAGCATGTCAGTGTCCTCTTTGAATCATCATTTAAAGAAAAGTATTAAATTAGGGAAAAGAGCAATCCAAATTAACTTTCTGCTCTGCATCTCTGCAGGGCTTACGTTGTCTTCGGTTTCAACAGCTCTTTGGTGAAAAGACTGTGTTTCCACTGCATTTGCTACAAGCATCTTCCTGGCATTTAGCGAACCAATTGACAATAACAAAGCTGATAGCAACAACAACTATAAGGGCACTAACCAGATATCTGGCCTAACTCTGAAATCCTTCTGTGTCAGTGATTTCATGGTTGGCAGACCATCATACTGTCTTCCAGGACCATCTGATACTACATGATGGCTGTTCAGTGAGCATGAATCATGACTTATTCACAGGCTGGAGAGTATGCAGAGACATCAGAACTGCATTAGCCTAACATAGCTTACCTCAGAGGGTTACATGGCAGTAATATTACAATATGCATATGCCACACAGCAGCTCTTTCCCAATGCTAGTAATTGCACTGGGAAGGCTTCTGGAGCACCAGATGAAACATGGCTGGTGCTGCTAGTATGCTCCACACCTTGCAACAGCCTTGTGAACTAGGATCTTTGATGCCACTTCAAAGCAACTATATTTTAGAACACCTCCATATGCTGTCTTTAACTTCCCTGTCATATGCCTTCTGCTCAATTAGCAGCTGCAAAAGGACAAAATCCATTACTGTTTGAGTTCCAACTGTTCAAGTTAAGAGAGCACAAACAGTTAAACTGTATCAATACATTTACTTGCTACAAATTCATGCAATTGAAAACTTACTTCCCACATTTGCATGTCTCTTGAAATAAAAAAAAAAAAGGAATTCACAGGCCATATGCTGTTGTGACATCCATGCAATGTAAATTGATAACCAGTTTGGATGCCATTCCCTAGTTTACTGGAGATCACTTCCACGAAAGATAGATCTGCTGATAAGATTAAACAAGTGACTCATGAAAACAAACAAGGAAATAATCTCTCATATTCAATGCAGGGTTTGGGGCTTGTAGAATATCCCGTCCAGGGAAGTTCCTGCACTGGCAGTGTGCCTGATGCGGGTTTAAAAAGAGACTAGCTCATCGCAAATTTTACAGAGCAAGCAGGAAATGATACTTCGTGTTTCCCAATCCTTGTCCTCCTCCTACTCCCTGAACAAATCACTCACACCAGGGTGGGATTGGTAATTAGATGGTATGTGCCTTGAATACTGGCTAGCAAGAACTGCAAAGTCCTCACTAGTGAGACTGAGAAGTAACAAATAATCACTCACTAGTTTAATACTTTTCTCTGCCCCCCTTTCACACAGTGCTGAAAAGGTGAAAGAGATTAGTTCCTGTATCTAAACTTATGAATTTCAAGATAATTCAGACCCAGTCTTCAAATCTGCTTACTAGTAAATCAATAGACAAGTGTTTCAGCACTGCTACCTTAGATTTCTTGATCTGATGAAAAATCCAACTATCCATCAGCCTGATGGGGTATATTTACAGAAAGGCAGTATTTCTTTCAGGGTGGGCCAGAACCTTTGTACAAAGACATGGCATGAATAAGGACAACTGACTTGCCTGGGACAAGAGATCTCGTCTTTCCACACATTGTTTAAATATTATAGGGACTTTCATTCCCTGTGATTGGAAAGCTCAGGTTAACAAGAAGCATCTGATAAATCTAATCTTCATTGAGTACCTTCATAATCAGAAAGTGCTGAGGAGCAGGGAAGATGAGGTGTAAGTTTTAGTTCCTCTGGCTCTTGAGAAAGACACAAGTGCTGCTGCCATCAGCAGATTACCAAATCAGGATTGTCAGGCAAGCATGAAAGGAGATGTCAAAATTACTTACACAGATCCAGGCACCTTCTGAGCTCACAGAAGTTCACTATGATGTCTTGCACTACTATTATGAAGAGGAAGGTAATTTCATTTTACTAAGGAGACAACATGACCAATTAGACACTTGCAAAATGGGTATTCCAGATCAGAGAGGACTACTCATATACCCAGACTGCAACCATAGTACAGTTGCTCATGCGAACACTGCAAAAGAACTTTTCAAACAGAAAACAATCCCTCCCAGGCCTATGATTTATTTTCTTCAGCTTCCAAGAGGAAGCTTTCATGGTGGTAAGAGACTCCAGGGATCTATGTTGGGATTCAGACCTTGAAAATATACCTAGAAAAAGTGGAATCACAACTTTAAGACAGTCTGTATCTTACTAATAGAAATCAAGAGGAGTAGTTTCAGCAATTGTCTTAAGAACAAATGTGAAGAGAATACACTTTTCACTGAGGATAATGAAGGATCCAGTTATATTTAAGATAAAAATGAAATCTGCAATTAAAATATTCCCTAAGGATAGAAAAGAGGAATTTGGTGATGGATGCAATTCTTGTTCCTTGCTTTGAATTAATTTCTTTTTCCTTTCTTCACCTTGATTTGTATTGTTTCTGTGTGAAGAGGTCAAAAATGCCTTGAGATTTAATTATGCAGATGGCTAAAACTTGTTACCTCAGGGTAGCAGCAAACTAGTCATGTTACCTGCAGGACAAACAACTGGTATCTTGATTGAAATGAGCAAAAGAAGTGGAGAAAGCAATACTACAGAAGCCTAAAGAAACAAAAGCTACTGGAGCAAAAGAATTCCAGCACATTTCCTTGGCTGGTAGCTATCAGCTTGCAATCATACTTTTGAAATGGCCAGTGCTTGCTTACTCCTCCTGTTCAGACTTTTGTTTTAAATGTTTGAAGTAATATGGTTGAAATGGGATTAATAACTGTGTAAAAGGTAAAATACCATTTTGCTTGGTTAGGTGAAAGTTACTCAGGCCTTCTCCCTTTTCTCTTCATACAGCTTCTGTAAGCCTGCACAGGAAGAAACTGAGAAGAAAATTGATCCCTGGAACAAGCAAGAATAATTCCCACTACCTTTTCAATACCCAGTAAATCTATTAAATTTTTTGTTATCACTCAAATTCAGGTCTGCCACATGGCATTGTGTGCCCTCTTATTCAGGTGTGGGGGTGGCAATAGCATGATGACTACTTCTCAGGAGCCTCATGAAGCGTAATTTTCCCCGGTCACCTTTGGAAGCCCATTCCCTAATGTTCCTCAGATTGCTCTTTAAAATTGTTTGGTATTCTTATTCTCTGTTTTCAAAATCAGTATGACCTGTACTACATAGCACAAACCAGTCCAGACAGCAACAAGATGACCATGGTGATTGATGCATGCAATTTGTGAAAATCCCATTTGGGAAAATACCATATGAGGGCTAGAACCTCCCAGCCCTTGCTTAGGTGAGTAATCCTTCATTGGGTAAGTACATGTGCTTCAGAGCCTTTAAAATCTCACCTGTTTCTGTGTTTGCAAGCAGATATTAAATTACCTGATAATATCATTTTGAAGGGAGCCAAGCTAAATGGTGTGTCTGCAAGACCAGGGTTTATAATGAACTGTAGCAACAGCAGATTTATTGTAAGACAATCTTTTAAGAGCATAAGTGTAACACGTAATGGCTTGGAAACATTTAGCAACCTGCAAAGTTTAAGATTAAAACCCCTACGACCCCAATAGCTGAGTTCTTAGCTCTACCAGCGGAGGCTGGAAGGAATACTACACAGTTCCCAGACTTTCCTAGGATGACTACAGATAACATTTTACTTTGACAATAGTGCCGGTTTTATCTAAAGGGAGATAACCTCCTTCTGGATGTTCTACTAGCCACTAAGGCGATCTAAGTCCCGAGAAGTTCTTTGTCCGTCTTCTTGTGAGTACTAATCTTCTCAAGTAACCAGTGGGGCGTCACCACTGATGTTTCTCGTGACGCATTGGCAATTGTGGGTGGAGAACAAAAATTCAGAAAGGAAAAACAGTAGCTATTTAAACATTAAAGAAAGAGCTGGATTTGTATAAAGCAGTTAGAGCAAAAAGTATACTTCAATTTCACAGTATAAATTTACCATCTCGATACGGTAGATATTGCCAATAAATGCAGGCTTCAGCACAGCAGAGACACAGAGTTAATCCATTTGGATTGATACAGACTCACTGTGGAGTGAAACTCCATTACCTTTTAGTAATGCTGTCAGGATAGCTAAATCAATATCCTGGTGTCCTTCTGATCCCATGCGAAATACTGTGATCTGAAATGTTAAAAGACAATACCATTACTGAAACCAGGGTAATTAAAAAAAAAAATTAAATCAGGTCACCATCATTTGGACCTCAAAATGTCCTGATGGCTACAAGATGATCTTACTTTATACATTTTATGAGAAGCTTATTAGATAGGATTAATGATTAAAACACAGTATTTTTAGCAAGATAAAATTTGCTGAAGATAGAAATTGTATTAATGAGCATAGGAAGAAAATTCTTCAGTGATACTTACCGGGTAAAATTAGAGATGAAGGAGTGTTCTTGTATTAGAGTAACATTAGATTTAGTGTTCCCAATACATTACTAGGAGGAATTAGGTGTATTATAGTGGACCTAATTTATGGCATATGGCATTGAAGAAATATTTTCGACTGAGATTAGCAACCTCTTCAACCTCATGATTTTATATAGCAGGTAAATAATCTAAGAATGATGCTTCTAACAGGTCCAGAAACATCTTTAGCCGTGTGTGGTCAGTGACTATAAGATATAAGCTTTGAGGCAGTGAGGTGAGACACACAATTCATAAAGAATAAGAATGAATACAGTGAGGCTGTTCTTTCAAGCCAGTTTCACTCTTGGTTAAGACTGCACTGAAACATATAGAAGTGTAAATCCCCTCACTGCTTTTGTTGCCATGGCAATAGCTGCTCTTGGGCCTCTGCTTCTTGTGAAGCAACTGAGATTGCAGCTTTTTATTAGTGCCTTTCCTTTACTAAAGAAACCTATGGCATTATTTTGATCTGAATACCTGTTATCTGTTTTTCTTTTGCCAGTGCAGACTGCCTCAATTTTTTTTTTTAATTAAGTGATACCTTTCATTAGGAATTCTGTAAACATATTTTACACTCATATTCAGCAGCATATGTTGTTCCCACATTCCTAGATTCCTACTGATACAGCACCACTGAACTGCCGCAGCATCTGGAATAGAGGTCAGCAAACATCAGGGCACAAAGAACAGTGTACTGTGATGGGGAAAGGAGATATATAAAGTGGTCAAGGCTAAGTCAACACTTTGGTGACAAGCTTTGGTGACAAGCTTCAGTTTGCCAGCTGAAATAGCCCTGCAGAGTGTACCCCAAGAAATCCAGTGTAGCCCTCCTGTAGCACCTATTCTACCCTCACTTGACCCTAGAGCTCTAGGGGGTTCAAAGGGAGGTAAGAGACTTCGGCATCAGTGACAGTAGTACAGCATGTTAGAGACTGAAAAGGCAAAATGGATGAAGTAATAGGAAACTGGCTTAGCTCAATTAGTCAATTGACTTAGATGACGCCTAAAAGAATTAATGTGAGAAAGCATTTATGGTAAGTGTCCTCCCCAGTTAAAGTAGACTGTTTTCAAATTAGACTTAGTTTGAGCCTTCAAAGTGTACCTGAGACAAAGCATAAATACTACAAATGATACTTTAACAATCTATTTTCTCTCTCCCCCTGGAATCTACAGATGGCAAACCACTTGATGTCTATCCCCATACTGCAACTTTTAGAATAGAATAGAATAGAATAGAATAGAATAGAATAGAAGAGTTCCAGTTGGAAGGGACCTACAATGATCATCTAGTCCAACTGCCTGACTGCTTCAGGGCTGACCAAATGTTAAAGCATCACTGACAAGCATGGGGCATCAACCACCTCTCTAGGAAGCCTGTTCCAGGGTCTGACCACCCTCTCGGTAAAGAAATGGTTCCTGATGCTTTTCCTAATGTTTTTCTAATCTCCTCAATGACTGGCAAGGAAGCTTTCCCTGCAGTGCAGGCAGTCTGCTGCTCTGACCTGTAGAGCACAGGTAATGTGGGTAGAAATACACATTTCTATGTATGTCTCATCTCAAAACACAATAAAAATATGAGCTGATGAGATCAGTCCCCCTACTGTACATGCTCATGGTGCACTTCCCATGCCACAGATGACAAAGTGTGCCACAGAGGTTAGCAGCCAGGCAGGCGATCAGAAGGCAGAAGGAAGAGGAAGCCTTCTTCCCTTACCCAGTGGGAAAGAGGAACATCTCCCTTCTCATGGGCAGCTCCGGCAGGTGCTGACAATAAGTGGGTGAATACAGTGTTGCCACATAACGGTCTGATCATAACATCCTCACAACACTTTGCCATTTCCTACACAATTTTTGCAGCAGCAGGCATCTCCGTAGCACTGAAGGAAAGTGCAACAGCCTAGCAAGCAGATCAGCTAATGCTGGGAATGTCTTGTTTGCGTCCCTGTGCTTGGTGGGACCACCACATGGCAAAATGTCCTTCTCCTTCTTTAAGGCCAAAGGTGAAGCAGTCTGCACATCGGGGACTGAAAATACTGAACAACAGGAGTTCAGCGGAAGAACAAAGTACATCTCAAACTAAACACATGCTCAGTGAACTCCCAGCTTAATTAAAAGGCATCATATAAATTGCAAGCACTGAACAGCTTATCACCACAGGAAAACTAAGGGAAGCACTTTGCATGTATTGGACCACATATAACCCTAAATTTCCAACTTCTCTTTCATTCCTCTTCCCTGCATGCCTCAGAAAAATAAGCCCACTTCAGCAGAACAAATTACTGCTGTATTAAAAATAAAATAGAACTATGTAATTTAGAATAAAGAGTCTGTCTTTCCACAGTAACTGTTACTTTATTATTATTTTTAAGAGGTCTAGCATAATTAAAGTAGTAAAATAAAGAAAAAGAATATAAATAATTGGGAAAAAAGATGGAAATGGAAAGAGTGCACAGACTCATAGCAGAATTATCATTTTGGGGGTCATGCCCAAGACTGAACTAGAATTTTAGACAGAACCAAGGCAAAATATCATGACACTTAATTTCAAAATGCTGTGAGTTTAGTAGCTCAAAGACTCAGCTGATACTATGGACTTTTGCCTGTTCTAAATGCACAAAATCTTTTAGGATGGTAAACAGATATGTTGAGCCTCTCCTTATGGTTTAGGTTAACTGTAACTATCCATAGATGCTTCCTCTCTGCGACGGATGCAATCCTCCTGTTTGAACTAACTGAACTTTGGTCCAGGCAGATGCTCAGCAAATAGGCCTAATCACAGTTAATCCTGTTGTGTGAGGCTATCAGTGAGAACTCAGCACCAAACCCCCCAAAAATGGTTTAGCTGGAGACTGGGCTGGTAAGCGTCTGAAACTGCATTAACACAGCAGAAAATCTGACTACAAATCAACCACTTCACACTAATATCTGCAGCCATCAGGGTCTGTTGAGCTCTCCCTCCACAGCAGCTGGCTGCATGCTGGTGACCTCCCCTTGAGCAGAGACACCTCTCAGGGTTACCCCTTGAGGCTGACAGATCCCTTACCTGACACCAGACATCGATGGGTTGGTAAGTGACATTTTTTGCATGCATGTAACATTTAGGATACGTATAGTAAGCTTATGCAATAATATTTGTATCCCATACTAACTTTAAGTATAGTAAATAGTAGAGTATTGACTGCCAATCCACCTGTACTTATTAAATATGTTACATACCTAAATTTACTGATTAGAACTCAATAAACTAACTCCTAGATCAGATCTGTCTGAGTGATCTCTGACTCTTCTCCTGCGACACTCTCCTGTCACAGGCCCTGAAGATGATTTTGGACAACCTGCAGCACCTTATTACTCTTATGCATGCAGGTTTTTTTGAGAAACTTTTCACAGCTAGTCATCCTTTGACCGGTTGCCTCCCAGCCTGGTGAAACAGCTTTTTATCAATCTGGACCTCATAGGCAGGTCTTTGCCCCATCATGGTTTCCCATGGTTTTGGGAAAATCGCTGGTTTCTTCTTTCCACTATTGCCCTAAAGCTTGACCAATGTTTTTGTTTATTCACAAAGTGGAGGATTTAAAACAGGATTGCACTGTAATTATGCAAGGAGCCAACTTTGTCACACTATTGATAAAGTCTTTTTTGATAAAATCTTAGACCTGATCTGCATCATTCTTCAGGTATAACTTGTGCGCCTTGTATCTTTGCCAGATGTGTTGGTTGCTTTCACTATTGGATGTCAGAGGTATTTAAGTATAGTAACATTTGCTTTTAAATGGCTAAAGAAAAATATTTCAGCACTCATGGTTCTGCAGAATGAATTTTGGAAGATGAGGCTTAAAGCTGCAGCACGCTGGCTGCTGAACCGTTTGTACCATGATCACTTCTACTTTACCTGGCAAAGCCAGATTATTATCAAACCATGTAGCTGCAGCTTTTATTCTCCTTCAGTAACTATTTATGAACTATTTATGAGGGACAAGGCAGCGGTACTGGAGGAATATTGCTGCTAAGTTTTGAGTCCCAGACTAGCAGCCTTGTGAGGAACCCTGAGCATCTCGAGCAGACCTGTATTGCTTATCCAATGCAGCTTTATCTTAGGCTGCTGTTGTGCTTGAATGATTCATTAAGGAAGAGGGCTGCACATTCCGCCTGCCTTTTCTCACAACTTCTATTGGAAATGCATCCCCAAATGCTGGCCCCCTGTTTTTTTTCCTGTCACATTTAAATGTGGATAAAAAGAGAAAATAAACAAGCTTTATAAAACACTGAGAAGCAGAAAAACATCAGTTTGTGTTGGATGAGATCCTAGTGCCTTGTGCTAAAGACTCTCTTGACCTTTCCAGAAAGAAAACATGAATTTTGTTTCTGCATTTTATGAGTACAGTTATGGGGAGACAGCAATTGTTCCTAAAACGTGGACTCACTTCTTTACTTACACAGTCTGTGTAGTTTTTCCAGCATTCTTTAATTTTTTTAGTCAGAGGCATGAGGAAATAGAGACACATCCTAAAGTATTTATGCAGACTTTACACTTAGAATTGTTCAACATCTCTAGGTCTCAAAAAACCTATCTGTCTGTCTTGCTGAAGACTTGTTCTTCTGGTGATTTCTTTTCCCCCAATTAACAGGTAAGAATTTTATATTTGCAATATACTAATCTAGTTTCAAGAGTCGTTAATGTATCTGACATCTTGCTAGTTGCCATTTACAGGTACTCTGGTGGGTAAATCACTGCAGAGAACTGAGAAACAACACATCCATGCTGTTAGAAGAGGACCTTGACTAGAGCCCTGTTAGAATGGGCTATAGATGCTACTGCACTAATATATATAAAACTGCTGCGCTAAAGGAAAATATCTGGGTCAGTAAACTCTATTCCCAGCTACCTCTTGCTGGATGAATGTCTGCCACTGAGATGCAAATGTAACAGTAAATTAAAGACTTAATTTAAGTAAAGTAAAGTAAAAACACCCACTTAATAACTCATTACTAAGAAAAAAAGAAAGCCTTCCTTCTTTAAATGAAAAGAAGAGACAGTGCCTAAGAGCCATTCACCTTTAAAAAGACCTACTGTAGTCCTGTTTAAGCCTGTTGTTGAGTCCTAGCCTCTGTACAACTTCAGTGGAAAAAAATAAAAGGAAAAACAACTTAGTAAGGTGTGTATATGAAATCCAGGACATTTAATTATAAAAAAAAATAAACCCCAAGAAGTTTGGGTTAAAAAGTAATACATGCTTAAGACTTGCTTACCTGCCAGAAGAAAACAAGGGGTAAGAGTTGCAGTATTAGTCAGACTACCACTAGCCATTCTTTTGCATTGCTGTGCAAAAGGAAAGACTATTTTAAAGTGGGAAATTTTCTTTATGCTTATCTGATTCAATCTGTATCTATAAAATGGTTTTCTATTTTTCTGAGCATAATGAAATTGTAGTAGAGAAAAACTACCATTTACCCTACTCAGCTATTTCTTTTGAGCCAAAAAACAATTTATGTTCAAAGAAGAAAAAAGTCTAAAAATCAAGTACTCTTTTTTCTCCCAGGGATTTGGGCCACATTATTACCTCCATGTAGCTGGTAGTTTCAATTGTTGATATTAAACTCAATTATTTTAAAAGAACAGCTTTTTCTGTTCCTCTGCCACCACCTTGGGTATTTTGGGGTTGGTCTTTTTTAGATTTCCTCCTTTCTTTCCTCAGTGTTCACACTATTTATTGGCTTGAAATGACTTTTTCAGATAATTGCCTGAGGCATCTCAGTGAACAACTGTGACTTCGAACAGCAAGCTTTTATTTTAATATATTTTTCTTCTCTTCTTTACAAATCTAATAGAAGCTGATGTTAACATCCCTTACAAATACAAAACCGTATTGCACCACACTGCAAAAGAGTTAAATCTTCAGATGAAAACACACCTGAAACAGACAAGCAAAAATGCCTCTAAGTCACCAATAAAGGTTGCACCAACAAGCTGCAAAACCAGCGTTAATAGGCAGATTCTTGCTAAATGTAACTCTAATGTCTGGATTTCTTTTGATATGCCCATAGTGATCTACTTGCAAAGTACAGTAGATAGCTGCTACTTCCAATTCTGGGGGCAGCTGGGCAAGGACCACCAGCTCTGCTGGGCTCCTCTCAGGAGGAGGTGGTTGGGACCCACCAGTCAAAAAGATTGCCTCTCATTTGCCTCCACAAAACCTGCCTGAGTGAAATGCCTGAGGTTTGGCCTTAAAAGCAGGAAAAGACAAAACCATCCCCCAAAACTGGAAAGGTCTTCCCTCTACCTCATTGCAGATTTTACTGAAGTATCTTAATGTAAACAGGATTAACTTCCAGGAAAAAAAACCTAGCTGTGTCCTAATTCTTCCTAGGAAAATATGCTAGGAAATCACTGAGCCAAAACAGACTTTCTCTGCAAGCAGAATGATTGCAGCACAATGTGATACTTGCCAGCAATAATTACAGTCCAGCAGGGTAGAAACCTAATTTTCAGGCAGGACAGGTAGAAAGCAAGTAAAAAACTGAAGAGATGGAGAAAAAAAAAAGCAGCAGGATAGAAAGCAAGGCGGGGGCGGGGGGGAGCAGGGGGAAAAGATTATCTGACCTTAGACTTTATCAAAAGCACTCATTTTAAAACAGCTTTGCTTTCTGTTTAGCACCAGATCCATTCTTCTTTGACAGATTACTTTTTCTTTCCCTTTCCCTTTCACAGTTTACTTGCTCAGTTTCTGGCTTTACATAGTTTCTGGCTCAGCAGTGTCAGTTTAACCTAATATGATGCGTTCGGTTGTTCTCCTGCCTTCCCACTGATACTGCATTGCACTTCTATAGGCAAAGTCAGGTAATACTGTCTTACCTGAGGGCAGTGAATACCAAACAGACTTTCAGAAAGTATTCACACACTGAGAGACACAGATATTATACTGACACTTAGGATTTCCCAAGTTCTGTATGCATGTGAATGCAGGGTCACTGCTGTCCATATGCAGATCATATGGATCATATTAGCATATGCTGTCCCTATGCTAATCACTGCTGTCCATATGCAGATGTGTACATGTGGTCTTCTCAATGGTAGCTGTCAAATCAAAGGACCAGCTAAGAAGAGGATACATCAAATGGCGAAGCGGACCTGTCGTGTGTGGAGAGGGCAGGACTTGTGCAGAAGACAGGCAGAAGCAGTGCCCTGATGAGCAAGTCATATAGACCTACAGGAAATTCCTTGACATAAAAATTTGTTTTGCTTTATAGAGTCCTCTCTAAGCCAGCATAGGTGTGTCACAGTTTCCTATATTCAGGCCTAGCTGGATACATCAATGATAAACCTTCATCAGTATGAGCTGCTACACTGCAAACAGGTTTGTACTCTACATGGATGAAGTTGATTTTACCCCTAGAATGAGAAGCAAGAGCAATAGGTAGGGTCAGCAGCCACAGTCGTCATTAACTGCAAATTTGCCAGGTCATAGGATGGGACTTAATGTAAAAAACTGTTTTGAAAAAGTTTAAAGGAGTGTTTGGTGAAATTAATCACAGGACATAAAAATTATTCCCAACTACCAGCATATTCAGTTCCTCTTTTAATGCTTTTTCTAATGAAAAGATGAGTCCTTCCCTCCCACCACACCACTTTTTCTAGGACTTATTCTGAAAACTCCACATAGATGGAAGAGTTTCTTCTGTTCAAGGCCACTATAAGGGCCCAGGATTGAATTTGAATAGCTATGCAGCACCAGGCAGTATTAGTATACTATGTTAGTATAGAAATACTTAGTATTTCTAAAATATTCTATTGCATGTGAATATTTCTTTTTTTTACAGTAGGGTTAATCTCAACCACTTCAGAGTATAAAAAGTGAGCTGAAATATATTCAGATTTTTAGCTTGTATTTGGAGAGAGAGGAAACACCACCAAATCAGCAGAGAGAACGCAGTGCACACCTGCACACCTTCGTTTTACCCTCTGTCATGAAGGAGATGAAAGATGAAGAAGAAAAATAATTCTCTCCACCTCAGATTGACAGTGCCTGGTGACTACACAATGGATAGCTGAAGACAGAGGAAAAAAAAACAGGGTAGCAGTGATGAGAGCAGAGAAAGCAGTCAAGAGTGCTCTCTTTACATACTGTATTCATAGCATCTTAAGAATGCTGCAAATTATTCATGCTTTTAGAGATGGAGTTGTTTCTCACCATCATTTCACTATGATATCAGGAGAAAATATACGGTGATTTAAAATTCATTCAAAGTGATTTTTTTTCTGCTCTCTCCAGAAAATTTTTGAATGTCTTTAAATCTTACCTCTGACAAACACACAAATTGTTTCTATGCATCTCAGTTACATAAGTCAGAAAAAAAATCTCCCTTTTCTACAAAAAAGCAGATGCAATAGCGAATACAAGCTGAAACTGTTCTGTTTGAGAGCACGGGTTGGTTCAGCAAAATAGGCAATTCCTTCCAGAGTACATGTTGACATTTATAATTTAGCTAAGCCTAACTGAATATTTCAGAGGAAAATTACCCTGAAAAGAAAAATGAGAGTTTGATAAAACAAAACGTTAAAGGAGGTCAGTTATGCAAAGCCTCAAAATGGTTCAGATAAGTGGGTAAAGCATTTCTTTTTTTCTTGCAATTAATAATCCTGTTTAACTCAGGGGAAAAGCTGCTTGATGTGGAGGCATAACAAAGATCAAAGTGAGCAGGTGAGTCAGTGGATAATACTGCAGAAGAAAGGGGATGACCAAATAAGACGAAATTCAGGAATAGAAAGATTAGAGAGAATTATGTTTAGGGAAAACCTAAATTAAGTGGTCTGCTATTCTAAGGAGTAAGAAAGATAATTCCAAATGAGGAAATAAGAGGGAGCAGATATGAGGGCACACGTTTGAATGTAGGTTGTAAAGTTTTTAAATTTTACATTTCCTTCTGTGTTGTGGCAGCACTGCAACACTTCACATTTTTCTTTGATCCAATAATTTGCCATAGGCTCATTGTCTGGTAAGAAGCAGGGAACAAACAAAAAAAACAGTGCTTATAAGAAAGGCAGCAATTCTGCAATTGAGGAGCCATCTAGGTGCACAGAAAATAATTTGACAGA
Source organism: Ciconia boyciana (assembly GCF_034638445.1). Classification (NCBI taxonomy): domain Eukaryota; kingdom Metazoa; phylum Chordata; class Aves; order Ciconiiformes; family Ciconiidae; genus Ciconia; species Ciconia boyciana. The sequence continues at coordinate 57,573,242 of NC_132937.1, read as the reverse complement.
AATTACTGTACATATTTGGCTTCCCCCATAATTGGTACCTTTTGTTCCAGACTGAGACAGCTGTGTCAACCCCTTAATGACTGAAGAGAAAAGGCTATGGAAATCTCATAGCTCTGTCCCATGTAAAAAACTTTACATAATGTGAACATACTTTTAAAGCCTTACAGCACTGTCAACATTTTGGAATGGAATATGCATATTTTCCAGTGGAATAAATGACCAAAAATAAGTTTCGGCAGTAAAAACACTGAAAACAATCCTTCTTCCTTATACAACAGGTTTCATGCCATTGTTACATTAGGCCATTTATGACTCTATTCAGGCAGTGAAATACCAGTCCCTGATTTTAAAGTTGAAGAAACAAGAGTAAATATAAATTGTAAGTCACAAAGCATATAAGCAGGGGAACAGAATTTAGATGTTGTCCTTTACACCACTGGGCTGTGCACATCAACAGACTGTGATGGTAAACACAGATGTGTTTCCATATAGTCTTGGCAGCATTGGAACTGGTTAAGAACAGCCACAAAGAGAGAAATGGGTTTGGGTGATGAGATAGGCACTTTCATTCTAACATTGGTGTAATCCAAGCTCTTCCATCACCCTGATTCAGGAAACAAATGTGGAGTAAATGTGATGTAGTTAACTTCCTCCATCTCTTCTGCTGTAGCGAGGGTTCTTGGAGGTATTGACAAGACACTACCTTTATAGATTTTCTTCTGAAAACATGAAGTGACTTAAATAGGTAGAAAGGGACATGAGTAGTGCAAAGGAATAAAATAATGAAGCTTTATCACCTGGAAGGCTCTGACATCGGAATCCCAAGTAATAGGAATTAAGACCAATTGTAACCTAGTATACAGGAGTTTATTAACCCCACTGGTCCCAAAGCAGCTATTATCCACAAACATTGATCCACTGATGGTATAAAAATCATGCATGGGTTCCAGCACATACCAAGGAGAAGCCTGAATAAAATGCTTTTAAAGGAGATGTTAGCTGCCGTGTAACCCCATCAAATGGGTATTTCTCCCAGAAAGCACCCTTCTTCTGACAGATGAGCAGGCACCCATGCCACGGACTGGAGGGGTTAGAGTCAACTTCTGTCTGTGTGTGTGGCTGACCTGAGTAAGACCTTTGTGCATACCATTTGAGCTTTGTTTTATATTTAGAGTCTCATTTATCTCTGGTCTTTATGTGGGTGGGTGTCCCCACACAAGTCCTATTAGCTCATTCTGGGAAACTAAGAACTGGCAGCAAATCACAGTCTTAGACAGTTTTACTCTTGAATAAATAGGCTCCTTTTGGCACCTAACCTTGGATCTGCAATGCCTCTGCTCTCCTGCTAAACTAATGGTTCTGGGTAGGACAATTTCTGTAAAACGAGCCAAGCAAGATGATGTCATTCTGGGCTTTTAGTGAGATTATTTAAGCTGTAACCCATCTCTTGCTCACAGATACTAAGTAATGTAAAACTGAATATTTTTCAAGGCAAAGTTTAATAAAAAAGCCATGAGTGCTGTAAAAAGCTCATCACTGAGATGGATAGACCTAATATTCTGTTATTTTAAGAGAACAAGAATTCAGATTGGTCATTTCCAATGGACCACGTAAGTCCATAAACAATGGACTTACATGCGCACATATATCATCTAATCTGAACTGAAAATGCTGACCTTAGAAGGAAGTATAGTGAGTGGTTGAGTGGCTACGGTATTGAAGTTGGTGACTCTTGCTCCATTTTAAGCTTCAATTTCTAGTTTTGCTTTGCAACATATTTTCAAATAGTCTGACAGTACGTGGATGCCGAGGTTGCTTTGCTATACACAATGCAGGCGTATGCCTATTCTGTATTTAGGTTGACAGCAACGTCATGATAACACACAGAAACCAAGCAGCAAAAATAGCCACACCCATTAGTTTTCTAGCTGGTTTGCTGGTGAGACTAAGCAGGTAATACTTGGAAAAGGCAGCTCCCTCAGTGTAAGGTATTCCTATAGGACAGTAAACTTGCAGTTACTGCTGTATCTACACAGAACCTGCATCTCATACAGAGAGCTATGATTAAGATATTATAGCAGTAATGAATGGGTCTCCATGCCCCATCTGAAGCCACAGAAAGCGTAATTATGTTTTCAAAGAAAGGGAAAAGAAATTACAACTCCTCAGACACAACAGAGCCAGGGAGTAAGAAAGGTTTCTGAACAGTATTGTGGAGTTTATAAACTGCATTGAACCCTTAGAATTCCCCGATTGCAAAAATTTGTCTATATTATCTAATGTGGAAGTTGCTGTGTCACACAGTACTGCTTTGCCTTCGCTTTCATTACTGGGACAATTGACAGAGCTGTATAATGATTCAGCGTGCATTTCCCAGAATTACTTGTTAATAGTGTAAATGTGGTAATGGATATTTTCACAAGCTTATATTTGTAGAGGGAAAAGAAACATTCTAAATTCAATTTCTGTAGCTGCAATTTTAGTCACAGAATACGTAGGAAGAGAAGCAATTTGTAGTAAGTTGCATTAGTTTCTACTAGGTGACTCCATCTGTGATAATTGTGCAGGCAGTATGCACCAAATAAAACAGAAAATGCCTACTTACTGAATGTAAGCAACAAAAGCAATATTGGTCTTTGCAGACTTGTGCTGAAGATGGCACAGCAGAGATTCCAGATGGACCAAATAACTGCCTAAATTGCACACTTTTGCTTCAATAGTAGGGCTGACATTCTTGTGGTTTCTGTTAGCAGAAGCCCTACCTCATCTGACAGCAGTTGAAAAGAAGCTGGTAGGATCAAAACTTTTCAAGGCTTCAGTGTAATATAATAGCTGTCTTTGCCTTTTTTTTAAAAAAAAACCCAACATATATAGCTGCTTTGCTTGTGGAACTTGTTCTCTGAATTACTGAAATAAAAACCCCAGTCCTAGGATTAGATTTCTTTCTCTGTGGAGCCAATGGTAAAGCCCAGCTAACTTCATCTGACTTCTTGGCAGCTGAAAAAACAAAATATGGTTTTATCTCTTTAGCAAAAAAGAAATCAAATGAGGTTTGCAGAATTTAAAACTACCCTGTAATCATCATCTTAACACTTACTTATAGAGGTAGGGCCTACGTACTAGACTAATCCTATTGATTTGCACTGACTGGACAGGAGATTTAACCTCCATCAAAATTAGGAGAGCTGCTACAGTCACTGCTGAAGAGGACTGGCACCTCCATTTGGACACAGAGGACTAATTAGCATCAGTACACTTTATGCTGGAAATCTCACAGGGTGTTTCAATGTAAGAGACAAGAGTTGTTTCAGCAACCAGCAGGCCAGTAGTTACATGATGCTTTTCTGATCCAGATCTCTACTGCCAAATTACATGCTGTTCACAGAAACTATACTCCTGCAGGAACTACAGCTGATTTTTACTGTTTGAGAAGTCACCAAGGCCTCTTCTGCCTCCTCTATAAAAAAGATTCCATCAGCATTAAAAAATCTTAGCTGAAATAATTTATTTGGTTTTGAAGCCAATTTTCTTTAAAAAATGGATCTGAACGACCTTTTTAACTTTTGGGAAGAGCCAAAGAAATGAAGTGACAATATGCTGGTAAATTCTTAAAAGTCCATCTGATTTAGCTAATATTTAATTCAGAACATATCTATGTGTATGCTAATAAACAGTTGCAGATGGTGTTCAATTAGCATACAAATTCACTGAGCCTGCACATCCAGCCGAAAAGCACAATTTTTTCTGCAGCCAGTATATGAACAAGTCAAGTTCTTCCCAGTATAAACTCTTCCAGAAACATGGACAGGTTTGCTCCAGCCTTTTCAGTCAGATAAAACTGAAACCACTGAAGATGAATAGGTCTTACTCATAGTCCAAATAGAAAAGAAACTGCTAAATCACTCAACAGCTTCCTAGTTCTTTGAGTAAGTCACCAATAAGCTGAGTCTAAGCCCTGCATTAGTAAGATGATATTGGGGTATGAATGTTAGCCTTGCAACACAGCCTGCTGGTGCACTGTGCATCTCTGGACAATTCAGATCTGTCTCTGTTTGAAAGAAAAACACAATAAATAGACAGCACCTTCATGATGCAGGTTGTCCTGATCTCAGCTCAATGCAGCCAGCTACTTCAGCATGACACCTGCTTTGTTTAATCGGACAGCACCAGAGTTGCAAGTTAGTCATGAAGTAATTTGGAATGACCTATTACCATATATATACAGTCAGCAACACAAAGTAGAAGTAAGGTTTGCACTATACCCAAGCAGCCATTATGTTTGTCACAGTGACCGTACACTGAGGTACCGGAATAACAGAGAAAAGGAGAGGCAAGTAAAAAATATCCATTACTTGCTGACATGAGATAGAAATGGGATTTTATTGTTTCTCTTTTAGCAAGAAACTAATTAAATTGTGTCTGTTGCCTCTACGTGGAAATGAGTTTCAGGAATTCATGGATGCACACAAACCTATGCCCACCATCCATACGCTCTTCATTCTGCAAACCTTTCTTGTAATGCAGTGGTAGGAAATGACACTGTCAGTTTGCTTAATGTAGTAACTGAACCTTCAAATATTCAAGGAAACAAATTTAGCAGAAAATGGTCATGGTAGTAATAATAAAACAAACTTAACCAGCAGGCAGTACACGGTCTTTACTGCTGGTGTTAATGGGCCATTTTTTGATTACTAAGGTACTAAGATTGGACCTATCCCGATTGACAGCAAATGCCTTTTCTATTAAATGGATATAAGATTAGGTCTATTCACTCTAAAAGCACTATTTTGGAAGCATTAGTTTTATGACAAATGTATCTCACTGCAACAAGTGTGGTTGTTTTCAGGGACATGGACATTTCTGGCTTGCCAAAGTGGCCTTTCCCAGTGCCTGCCCAATTAAGCTCCACAGATGGACCCATACAGCTTGTTGGAAAGCACATTCTGGCTTCTGAGAAATTCACATTGTGATTTGTGAACAAAGCACTCGGGCAACATGCCAGTCTAAGCTGCAAAATGATTAAGTACTCCTAAAAGAATGGAGCAGCCTGTATTTGTCCGAAAACTCCAGAATGACTGTCTTTAAGGGAAAATAATAAGGCTAATTTATTTACCGAGACAGAAATAAATACTCCTTTGCACAGCTGGAAACAGACTTCTGAACTATAACCCAACACAATGTGTTTTCAGGGACTACCTGAAGCGAACCCTCCTAGCCTGCTATCTGAGGGATTCCCTTCCTCGCTGCCACTTGACTCTGGGGCCGAGCTGGGGCTCCAGTGGGAAATGTCCCTGCCAGACTGAGTTCACAGGCAGGGCCCTCACTGCTCTTTGTATTCTGAGACCAGCAAGATAACCACAATAGAACGGGAGATCAAAGACACCCTTGAAGACTGTCTCATTCTACTAACCTCTTTTTTATGTTTATTTTAAATTTATGGAATTCCATCTTATTGTAGCTTTGGACTAATTGATATAGAATGCAAATGTCCTAAGCAAAAATTCTTCTTTATTTTCTTAAATTCCCCCTCCCCTCCATATTTTTTTTTTCTTTTTTAGTGGCAGGCAAGGTGTCATCAAATGGGCTGTTTTAGCTTCTCATGAGCTGCATGTAGGAGATGGGAACATGTAGAAAAATGTTCATGGCGCTTTTTGAAAAAAAAGTGTGGACTGGTCTTTACAATTCTGCCTCCTGCCCACTGAGCTTTGGTGAGCCTTCATGCTCCTACTTTAGGAACTTCTTGGCATACACTTTTTTTAAGAATTCTAAGTAAATGTGACAGTAGAGAATCTCCATAAATTATATACAAAACACTTTCCTACCCTTGTACTCTACAGTTAAATATACAGACCTGTATAGTCTACTTCATTGTAAATAGATTTTTATACCATAGACTTCATTAAGCAACTTGGTCCAAATACATTTCTGAATATAAACTCTGATGCTTGCAGTATCAACACAGCTAAGTTTACAATTTAATAAAAGCTACTCATTAAATTGAGAAGTGGAATTTGCTCTGTCTTGCAAACCTAACAGACTTAAATGACTCCTCTGCTATGGCCTCACCTTATCATCCAGCTTGTGTATTCAGACTTTATTCAACAAATGAACTTACAGTTTATCAAATAAATGGAACATTGCACATCATAATAATGATGCTCTCTGGCCATACAATTCAGAGACCATCCTTTAAAAGTAAAGTCCAAAATGTCAGAATTTGAAAATTCTCATGTTCTGTGAAGGGGGTAATTTTTGCTATGATTATGCTTTTTCCCTGGCCACTACAGTTATGTCAAATTTATAAAAGAGGTGCCGGTCTTTTTACACTTTCTAAGTAGGTAGAGTAGGAAAAAATATTTCAAAGGTAGCTCTTTGCTCCTTTCCAGAGATTAACTTGCATTTTATTTTCTCTCTCCACATCTGTGAGTCATCTGTATTTATGTACTTTACTATAAGAGCATCTTCCTGCCTGTACCCTGTTTGCACTTCATTTTTAAGCAGTACACTGTAATATGACAAGCCTCTCCTGAACTGTCTGCTTTGTTCCCTATGAATTCAGCAACCACAAAGTCAGTCAGGCACACTGACCATGAACTTAGAGAAAATAGCCATGATCAATCTGGCTGCAGCTGAGCTCTCCGAGACAATCTTTTGCATCTTCCTTCTATTTGTTTCTTTAGGGAGAGGGGAGGTCAGACTAATGATGAAGTCAGTTCATCAAGTGGTGTTTTGTCTTATGCACAACCAAATCAGAAGGTCAAGCCTGAGGAAGGACAAGAGCTGGGACAGATGTGGAAATATGAAACATCTGGCTCTGTAGAACCAGTGAAGTCACCTCTCACTCCTGGGAATACTTCACATCTCCAAGGTCAGCCATCTCCTCTGGTAATGCTATCTTCATCATTATGAGTATCATCTTTCTTTTACATTCATATACAAGGTTATGAGTCTTAAAGGACACCATTAGCCTAGCAACCACACCTCAGACATAAAATCTTTCTAGCATACCACTGTTAAAATTAACGCTTGGAGTACAACTGAGGTACCAGAGATAAACACTTATTTTAATGTATTCTCTTTACATATGGTTGGGTTAGTGGTATAAATTCAAATTCAGAACACCTAATTTTGGGCAAACCACCTCCTGGCTAATAGCTCTTCGCAAGACATGTAGGTAAAGAACGTCAGTCGTAACAGAGGTTACATGTCTGTGAAGAAACTTGTAACAAATACACAGCCTTGCTTGGAATAAAAATCTTGATGTGAATACTGGAGACAAAAACTTCACAGTTGACTTTACAGTAGCAGAGTTTGCTTGAAGGCTGACAACCAGTTCTGGATTTAGATGTCTGGGACAGTTCAGAGTTGTATTTTCCAGTCTTGATAATTCAATGTCTGCCTCTACTTTCTATTCTTTGTTCCTTCCTACCTTTCCACCTTCCTGCTTTCCTGCATTTCCTCCTTCCAGCCTTCCTGCCTCCCTTGCTCCCTCCCTTTTGCTCTCTCTCTCTCTCCCCCCCTTCCTTCCTCATTCCTTTCTTCGATCTTCTATCACTAAGTATGTTTTTTATGTTTGCATGCAGAACACTGGTTCACAAGTAGGTCCTACGTGTACACATTATTATTATTATTATTACATTAACAGAAATAAGCATAAAGGAATTAATGCTGTTTCCCTAAGGAGGTTCTCTCTTCTAGTCATTGATAAGAAAAGTTAGGGCAAATTCAACAGTCAGGTAGACTGAGGCACGTATGTACTACACACGCAAAGCAAACTCAAGTGCCATGGAGGTCACGGTACATCTTGACAATCATAAATGGATAGGAAAAGTATTTCTGTAGCACAATTATATTTTTCTGAGAATCTTTAATGCAAAGGAGATTTTGGAGGGGAAAAAAAAAAGAAAAAGAAAGAAAAAAGAACTATCTTGATGTAGTTCACCTAGGGAAGGGGTGACTTGTCTATACCTTATGGGCTGCACTGACTGCTTGTGGATAGCTAAAGGGTGTTTAAAGTCCGCTATACAGTTTGAATTCCGACTGAGGGAGGAAGAAGGCAGCAGGGACTGCAGTATGTCCAGTTCCATCAACCATCTACATTGCAATGGCACAGTGGAACTGCATGCTGCTGTCATGTCTTCCCTGAAAAGTTGTCCTCGGGATCCTCTCCTCTCTGCCATTGTGTGAGGTACATGCCAGGTGACTGTGGTATGTGTAAATTATTAGTTATGCATGAGGAAGGCTGACCACTTCTTGATGGATGCATGAACTGCTGGTTACTGAAGAGAATACTGAGCTTTTGCCAAGTTAAACCACATAAAGAAATATCTTCCATTTTGCAAAGCTTTGTCTAGAAGGGCAGCCTCTTTTTTTAACACTTCTTAACTGTTTTTCCCTGTTCCTCTTCAGTCTTATTAATTATTCTATGCCATATTTTAAACTAAAATTAAAAGGCACTGCAGAGGATGAAGTCACAAAAAACTCAAACAGTTTCAGAAAATGAAAATTCTGTAAAACAACTGAGTCAATCTTTCCTCTTGAGTATCACCCTACACAAAGTGTTGCAGACTGTCATCAGCCTGGAATTCCAGGAAGCTGCGATATGAACTGAAAACAAAGCTTAGAAGAAAGATTAAGTTACAAAATTGAAGCATATCTATTCAGTCAGTTTGTAAGAAATAAAACCCCCTGGAGTTGAATCCCAAGTTTTTTACAATGTGATTTTGCTTCAAAAATGCTTCTGCAAAAGCAGCCCCATGGAGCTCCCAGACACTGTTGAAAGATCTTGTGTTCTTCAAGAAGGTATAAGTATGCCTTAAAGGGATAGCCTTGCCATTGCAGAATAGGAGCCTTGGAGACAAGCTGTTTTCTTTTCCTGTCACACATTTCCATAATAAAATAATAGCCCTGTGATACTTCTGCAGCATCTTTAAAATATGATTCCAGTGACAGGTAAACAATTATGCTTCCTTCAGCAGTTTTCTGTAGTTGAATGAGGTAGAATTTTAATCATGATATGCCTGGGGATGACTGAAAAATAATAATATCCATACTCTACTAGTGGATTTTGTCTTGTCCACTTGTTCCTTGTCCACAAAAGGAACAGATCGGTTGGATTAATCACTTTAAATGAGAAAATATAGATTAAAGCAAACAAAAGTCAGCATGATATATTATCCTTTTAGAGTCTGGATCACAGTGATCAGATTTGTGAAACCCTTCAACAGGCACCTGAAAGACTTGATCAAAACAATGCATTGAGCTCTCTCTTTGCCTCTAAGGAAAGTGTGAACATACCAGCTCCTTCTTCTTCATGCACTCCATGAGGATAATGAAGAGGTGCTGTGCCTGGGTTCGGGTGTATGTGAAAGTCTTCTGTATGGTAACTAGCAACTGGTCCCTCAAAGACTCATTGATAAGTCTGAAATTAAAAAAGAAAAAATAACATAGAAAACAGACATGAGGGAACATTGCAACTTCAGGTGAGGGTCAAACAAATACGAGTTATACAACTAATCACTGCAGGTTGTTCTGGACAGGTTTGAAGGACAGGAATTGCTGAAACCATCAGAGACAAATTGGAAAACACTGTTCTAGAAAAACATGTTGATCATGTTGGGGTCCCACATCTCCAAAGTTTTTATTTCAGTTCCCACATATTGCATGACAGAAGGTCATTCAAACTATCAGCTCTGTGGGATTACCTAACAAAAATAAGAATCACACTGACAGTCTGGATTTGAGGGAGACCAACACTTCTGGTGAACTGAAGACCCCTTTCTATCAGTGAGTTAGCAGATGAACGAACCATAATATGAACCAAATCATGGTTCATATTATGAAACTAGGAGCATTTGTGTTGTCAGTGTCTTTTATTTTAGCTTGAATATCTCAAGAGTTTCAACTCACCTTATTGATGCTGCACAGGAACAGGTAAGAAAACAAACAAAAAATTTCTTTGTTCCTGAGTCCACTTGAAGAAAAGGTTTTGCTTTTCTTTATGCTGATCTTCCAGCAGTTTAAAGAGTAACCGTTTTATATTCCTCCTCAGTGCTAATGTTAGTACTTGCAAAAAGTGGTCCAACAGCAGAAATAAATAGTAATATTACATGGAATATTAGTACTTGAACCCTACCCCTTGATATCAAAAAGCCTATTCCTCAGGACTGTTCTGGGTGAAACATCGCTGTTCTTAATGTCTTACAAAATAGTAGGCTCTAATTTAGAACATGTATCCTTTGATGTATGAAAGCTTCTACACTATAGCAGTTTTCTCACTTAAAAATTGTAACTGAGTGTTTTACAGGATAAGTCATTGTTGATCATCTAGGGGAATGAAAATCAGAGTATCTTCATGACTCATATTTTATGACAGAAGATAAACAAAGATTTAGCCCTGCAGCAACTGCAAAGAATTATCAGAAGCAGCACAGTATCGAAAAGTCATTGTTAGCTTACGGCAGCTGCTTTGGGAGAACAATGACCAAACCCCTGTTTATCTCATACTGTTGGTAAAAGTTGCCTATACTTCTCTGCAGCAAGAAAGCCCAAATGCAACTGCAGGATATTCACTACACAATTGAATTTCAAATATGATTTAACTATCTAGTCTTTATACCTACAGCAAACTTGTTGTTAGCAGAGACACTGAATGGGAATGGGAAAGAGGTATAGAGGTGCATAGGAGAAGGCCTGGCATACGGAGTGCATATGTTCTCTACTCTCTAAATCTGACTTTGACTGTAAATATCCCTGTTGAGTAGGACTTCCACTTCACAAAGAAGCCTGTAACGCATATGTCAATGTGTTCGGATTAAAATGAGTTTACATGGGGTTTTAAACCACGCTGTGGATCACTGTTCTTTCTATGCCTGGCTCCTCCTGTTGTCTTCTACTTTATTACAGACTCCTCTTGAATGGAGAGTCTACCTCTGCACTTCCTCTTTTCATCAAGGAGCAGAATGGCCCCCGATGTGCTTTTTCCTGGGATGCTGGAGTGGTGACAACACTGCATTTACTGCTCACTTACTATGTAAGCACAGCTTCCCTGCAGCATGACCTGCTTCCCTCACATAAAGGCAACATACAATGAATTAAAACCTCCAACCCTCTCAGTGGACAGCATTGAGAGCTGACAGCAGAGGACTTTCTGTGTGGGTGCTATAAGAAAAATAACCTGACCTCCTGTATAGAAGCAAGGATGTTGCAAGCACATGGGAACATGAAACAAGATGTCAGAGCACAGGTAGAAATGTAGATTCACTCCATGTTAAAGAGAATCAACCTGGAAAGGCTGACACCCTGAAAACCACTAAACATACTTTGAGTTGCAGATTAGTAGGTCATATATGATATAAATTCTGAAGAAAAAATTCTTTTTTAGGATCTTCCAAAAAATCAGTTGGAAATTTGCTTTAATCAAGATGGCTGTTCTTAACAAAATGTTGCTGTCACTGTAAATATAAGTGGTTCAGAACTGTGCAATTTTCCATCCTTCAAACTAAGAAAGAAAAAAGGGGTTAATCACTAAGAACATGTTTCCTAAAAACATCAACTAGAGGATCTAGAAAGAGATTTAAATAAAGCTCTAATTTCCTTGGATATTATATATGAAAGTGAAGTACATGAAAAAGTATGAAAAGTATATGAAGTATGTGAAAATACAGGGAATTGTAAGAATCTGAAATTAGAGAACTTCAGAAAATGTTTCCAAAGATCCTGGGATGAAAACCATCCTGTTTTCTCATAGAAATTTAATTTTCCTTAAAAAAAATGTAGAATCCAAACCTGAAATTTCATTTCAGAAATTGGATCTCTCTCAGGCTAACACATACAGAAAACAAGAGAAATTTGCTTTCATAAGCATTGAGTGACAGCAGAATTAAGTCCTGAGGCTTTGTAAGCAGCCATCACTTTCCTTTGCTGAATTAAAGCTACCAGAAACTGTATCATATCATAAGTTTAAACAGCATGTAAAGCAAACTCCATGTGAAAGATATGGAGTCTTTTTTAAAAAACGTACCAAGAAGTGGTTCCCTAACTACAGGGGTACACATCTGTTGAAGTACTACTGCTCAGAAAATTGCTGTTGTCATCATTTGATTTATGCAGTTTTCTAGCCTTACTAAGTACTTTTTTTTTAACATCTCATTGGTCTGCAATTCTACAGCAAGCATGTTCAATGTCTTTGTGAGATGAAAAACTTGAAGTGATTGTAATCAGAAATAGAAACGATAACAGCAGGCTTTCCGATAAAGTAATCATAGCTGAGTTAAGCATTGTGTAAACTGAAATGGGTAATATCAAGACAATGTCACATTTACTTCATAGGAATCTCTAAATGTTAGAAGGTATCAGATCAAAGTTCCCAATTGTGTAACCCAGCTGGGACAGATACAAACTGTGCCAGGCTATTAAAGGATAAATCTATGATGCATACACCAAATCCAATGCATGTAAAACAAGTAACTTCACAGACTACTGTGAGCAAACTAACTGGGACTTGCAGGTGAGGTGATGACTGATCCACGATGCAAAGACAACCACATTTGTTACACATACAACTTTAGCATACATTTTTTAAAATCACAGATTCCTAATTTCAGATTTGGGGGAAAAGAGATGGCTCCTTCAGTCTTGTGATTAGAGGTCTAACCTAGAACACAGAAGATTCTCAGAACAGTATATTCACCAGCCTCTGTCATGGATTATGAACTTCATATGCATAAAGCTCCATAAGCATAAAACTGCCCACTTTACCAGACTGAAACTCTACGATTATGACTTCCTTCAAAGTCAGCATACTCCCACCCTAAGAAAACTGGAGAGTGTCAGATGAAGATAGTATTTTTATCATCTGTCTGCTAGGCTTCAGTTCAGAAAATATTTTGCAACAGACTACTAAAGCCCTGTTTGGGGCATTTTGATGGCATGAGTCCCTGAATTCCACTTAATTTGCCATGGAAGCAATACTGCAGGTAACATGCTTCTGCCTAAACCAAATATCCTACAAAACAACAATTCAACCTGTTCTTTTCTTTTGTTCCCCACATAGTTCAAATCTGTTCTTTCATTCCCTGAATACCTAAGATAAACCCATTTTCCTACCAGTCTAGGTATCCAACCCTTTTTTTTTTTCCCCAGAGGAGCTGGATTGCTGATGGAATTTGGATAACTACTGTCAAAAATCTGGCATCTAAAATTTAATTTCTACATTTCTGGCATCTACATTCAGTTTCGGAAAAAAACCTACTCATAATTGTTGCTAAGAGTGATTTTTTTTTTTTTAAAGAAGATGCCAACATTAGTTTTGATGCATCAGATTATCAGAACTGACCTGTATGGTCTTACCACAGGAAAAAAGGGAGAAAGATGTCTTGGATCCATCAGGAGAGGCCACTTAAAAACACTGAAGTGACAAAGTAAATAAAGTGACATTCTATTTCTGTCCAAGATATGCTGGAAGATTAAACAACAAAGCAGAACTCCCTTCATTGCTTTGGCCAATGCAGAAGAGACAGATGACAGCATTTTGGCATACTCCCTTCTCAGAAAGAATTTTTTTTTTAAGTCATGTCTAATATTTGAGGAGATAATAGACATTCCACTCAATAACATTACAGTCTTTCAAACTCATGGCATAAGATTTTGTAGTGAATATTGGAGAGGATTTGAAAGATCTGGTCCATAGCCAGCTTCCTAAATTATTTAGTCTTTTTTCTCTCTAGAGCTTTTTTAGTACTGGAGTGGTACAATGTACTAGAGATGTATAAAGATTATGCCCTAACCAGATTTCAAAATGCAAGTTCATTATAGATTTTTTTAAACTTATTGTTATCAAAATGCTTTGAAATTCTCTAAATGAAACACTTCATTCAAGGAACTGCACATAATCTGTTTCTAACTTTTCATTTGTGATTTTTTTTTAATGATTCTTTTTATTCAGGATAAAGGAAATATATCCATAAAATTTCAGTGTGATGTGAAAACTATTCCCTGCCCTCCTTTATGGGAAGCTTAGGGGTTTTTCTGTTTTAATTATGATTTGCACTTTAGACAACCACACCATATGTAAGAAAGATGACCAGAGGCTCTGCTGATATTTTCTTCCATTGGAATTACAAATAGGACACAGTTGGGCAACTCTGTGGGACTGAATGAGTTTGTCATACTTTTAAAATCCATACATTTTGCATACATTTGTTATGAGAAGAGACAGAAAATAAATGTAATTATTCCTTTGTTCTATTTAGACAGGGATGATTTCCGGGTGCTTTTACGAGGAATCAGCTTTACTTGCAGCTCTTCACTGATTATTGTTCTTCTACACCATTTCCCCCTGACAATGTTTATTAAAAGGTTGTCTCTTCACCAAAAGAGAGATGATTGTATTTCAACAAAGAAATTACCTTCTTCTATCCAGCTTTTGATTTGCAAAGTACTTTGTTACAGAAGAAAATTAATGATATCAAAATATGCAATTTGAAAACAATCTTACAAAATAATTCAGATGTGATAGTATCCATGATCCCCCATGATGTGGTAAACACCATGGGGGATACAGACGACTTGCATCATACCTACATTATGATCCCTTTTGCTCAAAGTGAAAAATCCCTATATTTTCCCTATTAGAAAAAAAGAAATTTAAGTAATATACTTCAGTTATGAAGCCTCAGAACTATGCCACAGTGGATGCAGAGTCAGATCAATCCAAAGGCAATCTTTAATGATTCTCATATGAGGTTGCTCATTTAAAGCACAGAGAATGTTTTATGTTTCCTTGTGAACATTAGGCAAGAAGTACATTTTCATGGCATTGAACTGAATTCCTTAAGGGTCTCATGCTTGCAGGAGTAGAACTGATGGAGTATTTAATATGCTATAAACTCAGCTTGGAGACTGCATTCGAATATTGCAAGTCATTTCCCATTCCGTAAGGAAATATTTGTCTAAGAAGTGACATAGTTTTAACCTAGTGTTTCATTTTTCTCATTTTAAATTCAGCACTTAATTAAAAAAAATCTCTGAGGATTAAAAACTACTGAATGATCCTATAAATAGTTGCACTTTACAGTTGTTTTACTTCCAGCTTGTGCTTTTATGCAAGACAATGAAATGAGAAGGCATCCTTGATTATGCAGTCAAAAATACTTTGGCTTTATGTGGAGGAGAGTTATTAACAACTAGGATATTCACTTAGGGCTTAGCTTGGACTAAAATTGGGTGTTTATGATCGATCTTATGATCTTATGTTCTCAACACTGTTCAACACATTTTCAACTTTTAAGCAAATGAGAAATTAAGTGCTTCAGAGCCTGGAGAACCTGACCTTGAAATTAGGGCCAGTAGTAATGAGCAGCCAAATAATTCTTCCACATGGGGAACGTTGCATTTAAGCTGCCTTCTCATTTAGGTTACTCCGTGTACCTAGCTTGTTTGTCATTAAGATGTAACAGGTACTGGGAACTTACTCAGCTAACTACCAAGATTTTTATTTGCTCGTAACGGAATGTAGCCACCTTGTACATTCTTAATACTCTGTTCAAGACTTTTCAGGCCAAGGCAGTATGTGGTTCCTGATATTAAAGTTATGGCAAACTTAAGAAAAACCACCTGTGTTAATTCTGCATATCTGATATTCATAATGCTGAAACCTCAGCTCAGTGGGAAACTGCATACCTGCCTTGCCTTCCCCCTGGAACTTCAATGAGACAGATGAGATACTGAGGCCTCAAAACTGATTTTCCTTCAAAGACATCTTTTCTTCAAGGTATGCTTCAGAGTTCCTTTTGACCTGTTCTTGGTACATCACATAGTTGCAGGCAGCACCTCCTGCAAGGCAGTGCAGGCACAGCTCTCTATGTTGTGCTGGCAGCCTCATTCCACTGGAGCCCAGCGAAGCCTTGCTTATAGTTACAATATGCAGCCAAAGACTGCCCTAGGTGAGTGAAATGTTCACCTATTCATGAGGAAAGCCTATAATCAGGCCTTAAAATAAGGCAGATTCAAGCTTCTTGTCTCCTGTCTTTTCAAGGATGCACATACATTGACATTGCAAAGAGGTACTGCACCTTGATTAATATAAAAAATCGTTCCTTTTTCTGCTATGTGAAATCAATTAGGAAGGATAGACAATAAGGAGGGAAGGCAGGCACATCACAGTTCTGTGAAACCCAATAGAGAAGGACCTGTCAGGCAGATATGCAATTGTCCCACACTCTTAAGGATCTCTCTGAGAGGACGGATTGGTGCCACACTGATTGAAACTCAAGCAGAGAGCTATATTTTGTCTTCCTTCACCTCCAGATGTGGTTCTTTTCCCCCTGGAAACAAACTTTCAAATAAACTTACTCACAGCAGTGCTTAGTACACATACATACACAGTCTTATGTGTAGAAAATGAATCCATATCAGTCTGCAATGAGTGAGAATTTAAGACACTGAAAAAAGAGCATGATAATACCAACATGCAAGTGCCGAGTCTGTTGCTGCCATGAATGATGTGGTTTTTGAATGATTTAGGTCAGATATCCAGTGCATAGCAGTTGGAAGATATGCTCTGTCTTGGAGAAGACCCTGATTTGCAGCCAGCAGCCAGAATTAAAATAGGTTTTTGACTTTATAGTCTGATTGCACAGTGGACTGCAGAATTAAATTCTGCACGCAATTTGGATGTGCTACATTGATTTAGAGTCTAATAGACAGTTTTGTATAACCTACTTAGATTTCATCCAAAAGAAAAAGCCAGTAACTGAACTCAGTTAACGTGCCAGCTATTCAGTATTCTCCTCATATTGCTAAGCATTATTCAAAAGTAGGTTACAGAGCGGGAAAAGTTCCCAGTTTGTATCTAAAGTGTAATATATTTGGGTAAAATATCTTTATGAGTATAAATAATATTGGTGTTTCACTTGTGGTATTCTTGAAAATATCATTGCATTTTAGACCGATGTTTTCTGAAGCAGGGCGAACACACAGAAATTCCCACTAGCTACCTTTACAAATTTCATCGTTTGTGCATTCTATTTAGTGCAAGGTGAACAGGAAAAAAAAAAAAAAGAAAAAAAATTATGCTATTTGATAATATTGCAGGCACCCCCTGGAATGGCACCACCACAGAAAGAAGACCCATAGTAAGGGAGAATAATAGCTTTCACAAAGCCAGACTTGAGTGTCTCAGGTAAGAAATGACTTGCTTGTTCTGCCTCTAGTGATTCTATCACTTGCCTTTCTTACAGTCAGGAGTTTGTGATGATGAAATAGAATCACAGAATCACAGAATAGTTTGGGTTGGAAGGGACCTTTAAAGATCATCTAGTCCAACCCCTTTCTGTAGTCAGGGACATCTTTCACTAGGTCAGGTTGCTCAAAGCCCCATCCAACTTGACCTTGAGCAATTCTAGGGATGGGGCATCCACAGCTTCTCTGGGCAACCTGTTCCAGTGTTTCACCACCCTCATCATAAAGAATTTCTTCCTTATGCCCAACCTAAAGCTATCCTCTTTCAATTTAAAACCATTGCCCCTTGTCCTGTCAATATAGGCCCTTGTAAAAAGTCTCTCTCCATCTTTCTCACAAGCTCTCTTTATATTGAAATAAATTGCATTAATTCTTTTCTTGCTGTATTCTTTTTCATGATGACATCAGAACACAGACAAGGTAGATGGAAACTGTATAGGTACATTGCAAACAAAGGAATAAAACATGTTTGAGTAAGGTTATGTTAAATATGTTAACAGTGAGGTCACTGAAAACAGAGGAACAACTTCCGACAGATTCAGATGAAACCTGGCACATTCAGATCTATCCCAGATGCAGCACTGGACTATGCATGAATCTGAACATAAAACGGATTTAAATATTTGTGGAAAACTATCTTATTCCCAGTAGGAGTTTTAGGTTGAGTAAGTTCATAGAATCACAGAATCATTCAGGTTGGAAAATACCTTTAAGAACATCAAGTCCATCAAGTCCATCAACTGTTAACCTAGCACTGCCATGTCCACCACTAAACCATGTCCCTAAGCACCACATCTACAAGTCTTTTAAATACCTCCAGGAATGCTGACTCAACCACTTCCCTGGGCAGCCTGTTCCAATGCTTGACAACCTTTTCTGTGAAGAAATTTTTCCCAACATCCAATCTAAACCTCTCCTGATACAACTTGAGGCCATTTCCTCTTGTCCTATCGCTTGTTACTTAGGAGAAGAGACCAACACCCACCTCGCTACAACCTTCTTGATCCCATTTATGTTTAAAAAACATAGTAGTGCTTGGTCTAGAGCTCAGGGTTTATGGATTTATGTTTTGTTGTTTGCATAACTCTGTTGTAGGTGTGAATACGTATCGTCACATATTCTAACACACACAAAAATAAGTCCCTTCCCAGTGAATCTTGATCGGAAGATTACTGCAGCTACTTAGACAAAAAGCACTAAATAGCTCTTAGTTATAAGAATCTGAGGGGGTTTTGGTTCCACTTTTATGTTTTGTTCTCAAATTATTAAATCCTCCCTTATTTGTTATTTCCTACTCTAAGCAGCAGACTCTGGGTTCTGCTTTGGGAGCTTTTGGGGACAAGGTCCATGATCATTGTGGAACACCTGGAAACCCTCTGAGCGTGCCTGTTGCTGCCAGGTAAGGATGAGGTAAAGGCAGCCACAAGGGTGTGGACCTGAGAAAGCTCCAGCATTTTCTATTGAGCATGATGAGCAGCCCTTGACCCAAGGTGCCTGTAGCTTATTTGCAACTTACCCCATATTAGGGAGGACCAAGCACCTGTTAGCCGGTGCTCGGGAGAGGCCTGTATAAGAACCATGCCAAGATTACAGCCAACAGATGCAGCAGCTTCTGCATGAGGATGCAAAGAAGGGGGCCTCAGATGAATTTGTTCCAGCCTAAATAGTCTCAGGTATGGTGGTGACATGCCACAGGGTGATTTTCCTGGCAGGTGCTGGAGCAAAGGCTTTGATGCAGATGGAGCTTTGGGTGGTGGATGCAGCTCTCCAAGTCCCAGGCTGCAGGGTCTATTTTTGATACTAGGAGAGATGGCCTTCTTTCCTGTAGATCTGCTGTCTTGGAGGAGCTGTGCCACCAAGCACAGGAGTTATGGAATGAAGTTAGCAGGCTACGCAGCATTGGAAAAGATGAAAAGGAGATAGACAGGATCTTCTCTGGCATGCAACAGCTTGAAGAACCCTGGACCCCAACTGCAATAGAGATGCTGGCAGTGTCCACACCTAGTATTTAGGTAAGTGTAACCTCTGGAGAAGGCAAAGGGTGAAAGCTGGTGACTGCTGGCACCAAGAGTAAGGCTACTGCCCCACCTAACTGCTTACAACTACAAAGTAGGTTCACTGCTCTCAAAGTTGAAGAGAAGCCACATGTGCCTTCAAGCAAAGGATCTGTGCCACCTGACCCTAACCCATGCAAGACCACCAGGAAGAAGCAGTAAGTGATTATAATGGGCAACTCCTTGCTGCAGGGGCCAGAGGCACTCATCTGTTGACCTGACCTATCAACTAGGGAGGTTTGCTGCCTCCTGAGCCCTGAACTGGGATATTGTGGAGGGACTGCCAAAGCTTTTCTGACCATCTGACTACTACCCCCTGCTGTTCTTCCACGTGGTCACCAATGATACTGCAAGGGGAAACCTGGAGAGTATCAAAAGTGACTACAGAACTCTGGGAGCAGTAGTCAAGGGCCCAGGGGCCCAGGTGGTGTTCTCCTCAGTCTTGCTGGTCAGAGGAAAGGATGTGGGGAGGACATTGATAATATAGGTCAATAGCTGGCTGCAGAGCTAGTGTTGGTGACAGGGTTCTGGGTTCTACGACCATGAGACCCTGTTTGCAGATCAGTGTCTGCTTGTGGGAAATGGGATCCACCTCACTAAGCAGGGCAAAGTTACCTTTGCTGAAATGGCTGACCTGGTAAGAAGGGCTTTAAAGTAGGAATGCTGGGGGAGCGAGAGAGGGTCAACAGCAGCCCTGTGACAGCATGATGTACAGCGTTGATGAGCAAAGAGCCTGGAGTGATGTGATGGGAAGGGATCACAAGATCAACAAAACAGGGCTTAAGCGGGCTCACCTCCATCATTTTTATGTAAGCAAGGAAGTGCCTACAGGGCACTGTTATGGAGAAATCCCCAAAGCCCTTTCTGGGAAATCAGTATGCTGGGGTGCCCTCTCTAAAGTGCCTGTATACTAACGTGCACAGTATGGGGAATAAACATAATGAGTCAGATCTGTGTGCAGTTGCAGGGCTACAATCTTGTTGGGATCACAGAGACATGGTGGGATGGCTCCCATGACTGGAGGTGTTGCAGTGGAAGGATACAAGCTCTTAGGAAAGACAGGCTGGGAAGATGAGGAGTTGGAGTTGCCCTTTATGTGAGAACAGCTGGAGTGCATGGAGCTCTGCCTGGGGATGGATGATGAGCCAACTGAGAGTTTATGGATTAGGACTAAAAAGAAGACAGGTAAGGGTGACATTGTAGTGGGTGTCTGCTATAGGCTGCATGACCAGGAAGAGCAAGTGGATGAGGCCCTCTACAGACAGCTAGGAGCAGCCTCATGTTCACAGGCCCTCATCCTTATGGAGAATTTTAACACCCGCGATATCTGCTGAAGGGACAACACAGCAGGGCATAAGCAATCCTGGAGGTTCCTGGAGTGCATTGACGAGAACTTCCTGAACCAAGTCATAGAACAGCCAAAGAGGAGAGGTGCTCTGCTGGACCTCATACTCACCAGCAAAGAGGGTCTCAATGGGGATGTGAAGGTCAAAGGCAGCCTTGGCTGCAGTGACCGTGAGATGGTGGAGTTCAGGATTCTGAGAGGAGAGAGAGGGCAAAAAACAAGATCACAACCCTGGACTTATCGCAGCCTTTCAGTACTTAAAGGGGGCTTATAAGAAAGATAGAGACAAACTTTTTAGTAGGGCCTGTTGTGATAGGACAAGGGGTAATGGTTTTAAACTAAAAGAGGGTAGATTTAGACTAGATACAAGAAAGAAACTTTTTACAATGAGGGTGGTGAAACACTGGAACAGGTTGCCCAGAGAGGTGGTAGATGCCCCATCCCTGGAAACATGCAAAGTCCTGTACCTGAGGAGGAACAACCCCATGTACCAGTACATGCTGAGGGCCTCCCAGCAGGAAAGATGCTCGGCAGAAAAGGACCTGGGGGTCCTGGTGGATACCAAGTTGAACATGAGCCAGCAATGTGCCATTGCAACAACAAAGGCTAATGGTATCCCGGGCTGCACTGGGAGGAGTGCTGCCAGCAGGTCAAGGCAGGTGATCCTTTCTCTTTCCTCAGCACCGCTGAGGACACACCTGGAGGACACACCTGGAGCCACACACTGGGCTCCACAGTACAAGAGAGACATGAATATACTGGAGACTGTCCAGTGATGGCCCACTAAGATGATGAAAGGACTGGATCACCTCACATATGAGGAAAGGCTGAAGGAGCTGGGACTGTTCAGCCTGGAGCAGAGAAGGCTGACAGAGGGTCTCATCAATGTATATAAATACCTGAAGGGAGGGTGCACAGAGGGCAGAGCCAGGCTCTTTCCAGTGGTGCCCAGTGACAGGACCAGAGGCAATGGGCACAAACTGAAACACAGGAGGTTCCCTCTGAACACTTTTTTTACTGTGTGGGTAACTGAGCACTGGCACAGGTTGCCCAGAGAGGTTGTGGAGTCTCCATCCTTGGAGATACTCAAAAGCCATCTGGACATGGTCCTGGGCAACTGGCTGTAGCTGGCCCTGCTTGAGCATGGGTTTTGAACGAGATGACCTTCAGAGGTCCCTTCCAACCTCAACTGTTCTGTGATTCTACGGTTGTTTACATATTTTTTGGGGTAGAGGAGAAGAACAAAGAATATTAAAGATTTGGGCATTCAGTAATAATATGCACTTGGGAACTTGCAAAGCATGCTTACAGCCTGATTCAACAAAACCACACTTGAATCTTCTATAATAAAAGCTAAATACTATTCTTGCCTCACCTTGAGTCTGCAAAGACAGGTGGGACTGTGCAAACACAGATCAGTGCACAAGCAGTCATGTGTGAATAAGGTGGGCATGCAGAATCATGCCCAACAGGCAAGGCAAATACAAACTAGCTTATATGAACATGTAGGGCTAAATGAAATCTGAAGTACACTGTGTTATAATGACATAGTATATCTAAGCCAGTGAGATAATTCCCTGTGCCCTTTGACTGAATCCCTTGCCCTGCAACTGCAAGATACCTTACATTGTACTTGTCAATGTGTTACATGTCATAGCAAGTAACTATATGATACAGTTTCTATACCTCTGTTTTATTCTGTAGACTTTCCTTAGTGTTGCTTTAACTCCCCCCTGCTTTTTTTTTTTTTTTGTTCTGCATACTTTCAATATTTCACCTGTATCGAAGATGAAAACAGCCATGTAAGGAAGGTATTGCTTTTGCACTATATTGCTAATAATTTCCTGGGCTCTATCTTACCACCAGATTGAACCTGTGGATGTGGAAAGAACACACACTAGGAAATGACTTACCCTCCTTCTTCAGAGTATTTGTGACCAAAGGCAAGGATGTCAGATGCCCGGCCACTGCCATCGCATATCACAACAGGAACAGGAGGAGTGTCTCGCAGGTACTCCAGAACAATGGAGATAACATTTGGACCTCCTTCCACAATGAGGGCCACCACTGGAACCCCTTGACCAATTCCTGGAGTAAAAGAAAGAAACAAACAAAAAAACCCAAACAAAAAAGAAAAGGAACAAAAAAATGCGAAGCCAGCAAAGCAAACAAAACATAACAGAAGACAGAAAAAAAAAAATCAGACTGAAACTACTGCATTGTGACTGTACAGTGTTATGTTAGAGAAAATGGCATTCGGAAAATCATAGATTTTAAGGACAGAAGGGATCAGTGTAGTCATCTTGTCGGTTCCACTGCATAAAACGGGATTTTCTAGAATTATCTTCTGTTTTAAATACAACATTTATGGTTGAAATAGAGCATGAATTTTTTAAAAGATCGAATCTTGGTTTGAAAGCATAGAGAACCTGCCACAATTCTTCCTAACATGTTCAGAGTCATGACTTTGTAGGTTGCTTGTAATCTAGATTTTGCATGGTGTCAGTTTCCAGTCTTTGGGTCTTCCAGTAGCTTTGCTTGCTGTTTTAAAATCCCTTCTATGATATTTTTGTTGCCTTATTAGATGCATTTTAAGGTTGCAGCTGAATAGCCCTTTAACATTCTCTTTGATGAACTAAACATATTCTGTTACAATGCAATACTTGTTTTCCAGTTCTAGTTGGTCTCACATTTTTTCTCTGAATTCTCTCCAGATTTTGCAGCATATTCCTTGATTTGCAGACCCCACACTGGGGACATTGTTCCAGAGAGAGCTGAACTAATGCTCAACCAGTGGAGACACATCTTCATTTTCAATACTTGTAGTATAATTAGATGGGAGCCCTCTCCAAAGTTGCAGGAGAGACTTTGCCAGGAGAGTCTTATGGATTTAGAGAAAGGCAATCTGACACCAGGCTGGTGTTAACATGACTGAAAAAGCTTTTATGGTTGTCACTTCTTGACGAGTTGAGACTGGGGACATTCAAAAGGACTCAGGCAGTAGAACTAGTTGAACATTTTCTATTAGCATTTTTTTGTCAACAGAAAGACTTTCCTTTTAAACTAGCTTTTCCTAAGAAAAACTATATACATTCTGCACAAAATTTTGACGTTTCACTGAAAAATAAAGAGAGTGCCCCAAGCTGTTAATAGTTGAGTTGGGAAAAATTGCATGAGGCCAGGCAACAACAAGTTTTAATGTGACTGCCTCAAGTTTCCCTTTGGAGGGATTTCAGTCCACAGAAGCAAAGGTAAGCCTGTGAGACTGGAACATTAAATCTGGTTAGACCCTCTAGAAACATTCACAAATAAAATTATTTTTGATAGTCACAAAATTTTTTAAGGATTTGAATTACTGTCAAAAAATGAAGTGAACTGTTCTTTAAAAAAGAAAAAAAACCTCAATTCTTATATACAACAGCGAAATACTGTGAGCACCTCCTGAACCACTTTACAAGCAAACATCGTGTTTCCTGCAGAGACTCTCGGCATGCTTTGTTGTGGCTGTACCTACTGTCAGTTTGTGGCTCTTTTATTATATAACTTAAGTAAAGTGTGTGGTGTTTATTTATGTTAAGAAAACTATAGGCAGAGTTATAAAATCCAGGCTAATGAAAGAGAGTAAGAGAGGAAGAATATAACAAGGTGATTAACAGATTTGCACAGAGCTCACTGGTTAATTTTTTTATTAATATTAAGCACTTCCCTGAATTGCTGCTCTACCTAATCATTAAGATCTTTTGGTGGTTAAGTTCTTTTCAAAGGTCTTAGTGGAAAAGCAGTTTTGGGGAGCAGAGTTAAATGAGAAAGGAAAATTAAGAACTTTTCTTAAGAAGAGTGAATTATAAGTCTGATGGGTTAACATGTCGCTCATGTACTTCCATTAATTTCAAGGGATTTAAGCTAAGGATGAATTTTGTTTGGCAAATTTGCGTTGCTTACCTACATTCATTTTAATGATGCTTAAAATTGCATCCCTCAAAAATGCATTCTAGATATTAGCAATAAAAACCCATTTTTTCTGAGAATCTTATAAATAATATGATTTTATTCCCATATCAATACATGTAATATGATACATTTCGTTGCAGTTGAGCATGCAGCACGGAACCTTGTGTCACAAGCCTGCCCAGGTTTTCCTTTGCTACTAGGTGACAAAAGAAATGTTGTTTATAGTTATGTCTAGTACAAGAATATTTTTTTTGTAAGAAAGACAATTGCTATCAGAAGATGAATAAAAATGAAATTCTTGGTGAGGAATATTTTTCTTTATGATACTTCCCAACATAATCACATGGTAGCTGATAAGAAATTCTCTTCTGTTAAAATTTTAATACAGAATTGGAAGGAGATATTTTATCATTCAATTTCTAGTGGTCTGGCTAATGTAAGGTTACCAAGGTTTTTGAACTATCAGTACTTGCTTCTTCTTGTGTAGCTTTTCTTTATACCACACCATATAGCCAATACTTCTAGCAACTGATCACAGAGCAGATCTAACATGAACTCTGACTAGGAGGCCCACAACTCACTGAAATCTTACATCAGCTTTCCTCTTTGGCAGTGTAGCGTTTTCCTCTGGAAGCTGACTGGTAGGGCCCATTTTATTTCATTACGGATAAAAAAACCCCAGTGGTGTGTTTAAAAAACCTATCCTAACATTTACCAAGGGTGGTCTTTTGTAAAGTATTTGCTATAATGCCATATATGAAATTGTTAGCAAAGCTGAATATAAGTGCACAATTTGAAAGTATATAATTAACTAATGGGTAGAGTTGTATGTGGAACTGTAGTACTAATGGAGTTTCTTGAAGAACTTACCCTGATCCTATCATTATTATTAATGACTTCAAAACAAGAAGTGGAACTGGTACTGACATCTGCTAATAAGATAATATTAAGAAGTATTCTCAGTAATGAGTCAAATTGGGTCTGGATGACATTAAGGATTGAGTTATAGAAATGGAGAAAGTTCACAGTGCAAGACGCAAAGTCATTTACTTGGTGATTAATAAATTCTGCTGTAAACTGGGAACTCATTAGGAGGAAATACTAGAAAAGAGAAAGTTGTGATCCAGCTGATCACGGGAGAACTGAGTCTTTGGTGTAGCAAGACCATGAAGAAGGCAGGTATGATCCTGGAATACACACAGCAAAGCATTTTCAGTAGGAAATACGGGCACATCTGTGCCATTGTGCAAGCAACTCATGAAATTCCATGCAAAATACTGTCTGTAGCTATGCTCAGCCATGTTCAAAAAGAACAAACTGGAACAAATGGAGGAAAATCCCAAAAGAAGTATATGGGGAATCAAGATCCCATCTTATGAGACAAGATTAGATGAGTTTGGCTCATCCTCCTTAGCAAATTGAAGGGTGAAAGACAATGTCTGAATATCCCCATGATACACAGCACATTGGCCATTAATAGTTTTAGATGGAGTTCAGAAGATTTCTGGCTATCAGAGGAGTGAAGTCTTCACAGCCTTCTAGTAAGACTAAAAGGGAAAAGCTTTCTGAGTTTGGAGTGATGCTCAATAATCATTATATATGCAGTCACCTTATGTATCTCAAACTGTTCCTAAAGCAGGTGCCTTCAGAATACTGGAAGTTTGTTCAGTCTCAGTGTATTCTGCTGGATATTGATCAGCTACATAATTCTAATAATCCAAATAATGATGGTTAGTCTATACAGCTGAACTATTTTTGCCTTTTTGGGCCAATGATTTGGTCATTTGAAAGCATTTCTAAAATTCCTCTTGCATTCTTTTCTTTTCCTTTTTTTATTTGTAAATCTTTAATCTGCTATAGTCACAACAGTTGCATAGCTTATAAGAGTTCTCTGCAAGTGTTCTAGTTGTGTTTCACTGTGGTTAATCAGATGGCGCCTTTTCTCTTCCCTGATCCTGTAGAAACATATCCAGCATGAAAACAGTCCTCTAATTTGAGGTTAGTAAAACAAAACAACTTCTCTCCAAACCCAATCCTCAATGAAACTTAGTAGCTTTGAGTTAAAAAAAAAACAACTCATGTGAACCTTAATTTATGATTAAGTTCTAGATTGAAATGCAACTCTTTCAATTATTCTGGTAGATTTCTTTGTGAAACAGAAAAGATTTAAAACACAAAATTGATTTCTACATCTCATTTTCCTTTTTGGAAATCCTCCCTGAGTTTCAGCAAATAGAATTTTTTTCTTCGTAATTTTAATTGTTCTCCATAAATAATTTTGATTGGAAAAATATATTGTTTGTTTAGTTTGGAGGGAAAAATAGAAAGTACATTTCTGGAATTAGATATAATATTTTAAAACCAGTTAATAATACTTTGTTGATATTTCTTCAGAGTATAAGCACTTCTGGCTTTCAGGAAAGCTTTCTAGACTACAGTTGTCTGAATCCTAATGTTATGAGCTTTTCCAGGTTTATGACGACTAATTTCTGAGCAGTGGCGGTATCCACAGCATCTAAAAGGAAGTCCATAGACATGGGGAAAAAAAAAATCATGTCTGCTTGAGTACCTTAAAATTTGAAAAAGAGGGTAAGTGGAAATAATCACATTCTCAGTTTTCTATGGGAATTTACCACAAAATTGCCCTAGTCTGGGCAAAACTAAGGATAGCACTCATCTTGCTGGGCTATCTCCAACAACACTGCTGTTTTCACTAAGTACTCTAAAAGTATACAACCTTAGAAATTGTGTGTTTCACATGTCATTAACTGGAAAGAGAGCAGCAGTAATATGCTCCACTGAAATGTTGTCCATTCTGAAATTGCAGATAACCCTTCTCAGTATAGGACAATGCATTATTATTATTATTATTATTATTATTATCAGGAAAGACTCTCAATCACTGGTGTTGTTTTCCAAACAGAAAAAGACCAATTCATTTTCACACATCTACATATTTTTTCTGTTTCTTAGAAGGCAGCAAGTGACATGTTACTCAGCTTTTTTTATATCCTTTGTAGAAGACTCATCTGCTTTTAGGTTCAAGTGATTTTTTTTTAAATATCTAAAAAATTATGGTGTTTTCCAGCCATCTGATAGTTACATGGAGGATTTATTTTTAAATTTACTCAGTTTATTGTTTTTTCAGCATTTCTGGGATGAGCTTTGGTTTCAGCAAATCTTTTTCCTTTTTCTTTTGGGAGATGGAGAAACCTTCTTGTCTAGCAGTATATCTGTGGACTTAAGAATAGCTGGGAATGCTGACTATTGTGTTATCACTGTGAGGTTTATCACTTGGTTAACTACACTTATGTTTCAAGATGGTAAAGGTCTGATCCTAAAATCAAAGGTCTTCCTACTTAAGAATGGTCTCAGAATTTTTATTCTTCTTACTGAAAATAGTTCGTGAGCCAGAGAGGCGATTTTTTTCTCAGATTTTCAAAGGAAATATTCAGCTTGTATTCAAGAGCAGGTATGTGTGAAACATCTCACAGAAACTTGCATATTAAGATTTCTCATTTAATAAGGTCTCCATCTCACATACTGAAGCCTTAGCATTCCTGCTATAAATGCAAAAAGACAGGTAGTCTCTCATGACTTAATTAATAGAGTACAGACAAAACAGTGTTTTTATTTTCATTTTATATGATTCATCCAAAAAGAAGAAGAAATAGTACCAAAGACCTGGGAGTTAAAATCAGTTCTCTAAGGCTCATCAGTATCTTAATTTCTAAAACAATAACTTGTATTTGGAGCATTTCAGTAAGCATAGATTTTTGCAGGGTAGACTAGATTGCTAAGTGTTTCACAGTGTCAGCTATTGTGGATATTGTTGGTGCAATATTGCAAATTGGACTGCAATTTTGTATGAAAGATTTATACAGTCAACCTAAAGCTTCATTACTGTGTTATTGCCTTTGTGGCCAGCAACAGAGCCAGTGAGAGACCTTCCAGCAATTGTGATTCCAGGAAGGTACGTACATACCAGAACATTTGTCCTGATGTGCACCAGTGGCAACTTGTAGGCCTTCATGTTATCATACAGAAAAATAATCCCATTTTCCCCTTGACACAGTGGTAGTGCATGAATATGTAAGTTAAAACAATAAACTAGAAGAAATGAATGAATTTGGAAATAGAAGCAAGGAAAAACTGCATAATGTCTGTGTTGTGTGAAAAGGGATTTTAAAAAATCTACCATGCTTTGCAGAAGCCCTGCTTTGTTTTCCCAGTTCTTGGAAAAACATGAATATTTTATACTGTGAGTATATTTATAAATAATCTATAACTGTCTTATAAATTATTACAAATTCTTTTTATGAAGAACTAAACATGAGTTACTGATTTTTTTATAGACCAACAAGCGAATAAAATGCCTCATTTACCACAAAATGCATTTACTACTCATGTTTTTAAGTGTGCTCATAAGTGTAACTGGGACATATCAGTACGTTGCATACTATTTCTAAGTTCGCCCCTGAGATCAGTGCAAATAAAACTAGAGGTTCCAGCTCACTATCCCTGACAGAAATGTCTCTAATTTCTGCATCTTAACACTGGTGGTAGTAGGTGCATCTGAGCTGATTTCCTCCTGGGCACCTTTGCTCCTTCATCAGGTCAGACATGTTGGTGTGGGTTCCCCTACATTCATATTCTTTTTCTATCTGGAAATTTTGGCTGGAGAATTTGGTAATTATTTGGATTTGTTTGGGATGTTGGGGCCTGTGGCTGTCCCACGGGAGGAGTTACTGCACAGCGGTTGGCACAGAAGTAGTGTACAGGTGGAAATCTATGTCACATCTCCCACACAACATGCAGCTGTAGAGCAAGTTCTCCAGAAGCTGGATGCAATGGAAGAACTTAAGGCTTACGGTGCAAATAAGACAATCACCGTGGATGTACCCAGTGAGTCCAAATTGTCCCAAAGGGTGGGGAGAGTAAGCCTCCATGAACCTACACATAGTGCATGTGCAGTCAGCCTGACATTTCAAAGTCTTTTCTTAACGAAGCACACACTGCTCATCTGTGCAGTGTGGAAACAGGATTCTCACCCTTCCTAGAAATCCTGAACCTACCGCAGGTGTGTAGAGGGATGTATAAGGCAACACTGAGCTGGAATGGCTCATCAGTTCTTTGGGAAAGCAGGTATATTCGCATGATCGAGGGGCCTTTGCAGTTTTGTACAGCACCACCCTCCAGGTCTCCAGCTTACTAAACATTCCTGGACCTAGATGTACTGTGGACAGTGGGGTACATAAATTAGCAGGTTTCTCCACCGGTTATCACATCACAGGTTGTCACGTCCTTATCTGAGATAATGGATTCTTAGCAGTAGAAAGTTTCTACAACACTCTTTAGATTTGTTTCAGGCCTCTAACTTGTGTATGTCCTGCAAAAAGTCTACCATTTGGGGGCAACAGCTACCTTTCTACCTGCAAAATTGTTTTAGGACAATGGCTTTTGTAAGGGGTAAACTCAATGCTCTCTTAGTGGCTGACAAAGGCAGTCATAAAATAGAAGTCCAAAAATATAAATCAACAGATATATATGTTAGTGTGCCTGCAAGTGTTTGCAGCTGCACAGTGCACTCAAAGGCATGTATATAGACCATTTTGCACAGTTTGTTTAGCACAAATGCCCCATAGGTTTCCTGAAAGTGAAGTCTTTATATCCTTTCATGTGCAGAAGTAAAATTAATTTGCATGCAAAGCCAGATAATTTTAAACTTTTCCTGTCACATACAATTTTACATAATTAAGACCTCTGTTTCCTCCAGATTTTCCTGCCTTCCTAGTCTGCTCTATGGAGAAAATTTTAGTGTTTTGGTTTTTTTGGTTTTGGGTTTTTTTTAATGTTTTTTCAGCTAATGGAAAATGCTGCTTTATTATAAGGAATGAATCACCAAGTTTTCCCAAAGATATTAAGAAAAAATTCTCTCTGACCTTTGGTCTTTTAACTAAGTGCCCATTAATCTGGACCACAGCTTCCTTTGCACATAGGACTTCAGGAACTTTGTGCCATCTGTACCTCTGGAGTTAAAAACTCCCTGAGCTCCAGGGTTGTTTCACAAGCCCTGTGCTGGTGCCTCTCTCTTCCCTGACAAATTGCTGATCTTGCTAGCCAGCAAGTACTTGTGTTGCTCTGAGGTATGACCCAATCCCACCCTTGGTTGCAGCCTAATCTATCATTTAAGGGCCCAGTCTGTGGTGGATAGCTGGCTTAAGCTTTAGTGAACTGTAACGATAAATGTAAAGGCAAATGGCCAGCATGGTAAAACAAGTAGGAATATGTTTTCTTTTAGCATACTGAAGGTAATAATCCCTCAAATTTGAAATTTGAAATTTGAAATTTCAAATTTGAAAATGAAATTTCAAATTTATACATATGATTCTACTAACTAGGAATAGAAACATCAAAACTACCCTGCACGTGTGGGTGTCTAATCCTGAAGCAAGTGCCAGTGTAACAAATCCTTAATTGCACCAGATGACATGTTTCCCAGGTATATGTCATTTTTACATCCCATTTTAATGCAAGGATTGTTTATCAATGGCATTTAGTGGAAAATCCCATTTAACTGTCAATGGAAGACTGATAAAGTGTTGTGAAGCTCAACAAAAAAGTTCATGTACTTACAAGGTCTGTGACAGTTTTGAACTACATTGTGATCAAAACTGATCTGAGTTTTAACCGAAATATGTGAGATGAACTATGATTTTTGAGTGGAAACCAACTAATAAGCATTAATCATTCATATCTGAAATAGGGCAAAATAGCATTTCTTTCTGAGTTTTTTGCAGAGGTTTGAGACTTATGGTGTCTTGAAACTCGAGTTTGAACTTGGGGGTTCTTGAAACAAAGAAAACCAAAGAAAGTCCTTAGGTCAAGAAGTCTGTCTTAAAAGACCAACTTCCAGGCCATTGCTATATTTCATGGGGCTAGCAGAGTAAGCAGCAGCGTGTTGCATCAGCAAAGGCTGAAGGAAACACATTACATAAAAACCGTGGCTTTCAGAAGCATTTTGGTCTAAGTGTTTGCGTAGCACTTGGATATCCTAGTGAGACGTACTTACACAGAATGGATAAACAATTAAATATGCTCTGGAATTTTAATAAGCAAAAGTCCACCCAGCATGAGCTTAAAAGTTTGAGGAAAGTAATTCTTAATTTCTGAACTAATATTTGCCTTACAGTAATACAGAGTCAACAGATATTGCTCTTTGGTTGTTAACAGAGTGTGCCTAACCCCAGGGTAAGTGCTGCTCAAATAGATTTTAAATGGTATTGGATTTACAACAGTCTTTAAAAAGTTTGCCCACATAAATGTGTCTGCTTCACCTCTGGACATCTATGTGGTACTGCCTATGGTCCCAACTGCCTCAGAAAGGCTAAGTGATAATAGAGAACATCCTGAAATAATCCAGATCCTTCCTATTAGGTTACATTGAAATAACATTACATCTTTTTTTTTTCCAGGCTATTGTTTTCAGCCTTCAGGCCCTTTTGGAAACACCTCCTCATGCTTATGAAACCATTTCGGCTAAAATATCAACATCAATAGCAAATAGATAAGATCACCTGCATATACAATAGATCTGCTTCCCCCAGCTCTGCAAATCACAGCCGCAGTATGCTTACCACCAGAACAATTGCATTATTAACTACTATGTGAACACGACTGGAAAAAAGGGAATGTAGCTTGCCTTCATAGGATGATGGAGAGGGATGCTGGGTCTTATTACCCAGGGAGACAGGAACATCCCCCAGATGCCACAGCCAGCTCAAACTTAATTTCACATAGCTGCATTTCTTACAGTCAGCTCTCCCTTTTCCTCACCCCTTATCTCCAATATCTTCCCCAGAGCAGAACCAGTTACTACTTATTGCAGATATGGCAAAGATGTATTTCTTTTAATCCTTGAAAGGACTGTTCAGTAATAAGAGCAGAGAAACTTACAGATTTTTTTTTTAAAAAAAGGAGGCTAAACTCATTCTACCCTCTTCTGCACAACTTTAACAATTTTCTATTTTCATAAATTAAGTGGAACTTCCACTTGTTTGGAGGCTCATTACATGCCCTGTGTCTAGAGATATCAAAGTGACCTGGTAAACCAATACAACAAATTCTAAGAATATTTGCTGTCTTTCTCAAATTCACAGAACTAAAGGATTATGTGTGACAGAATGACACAGAACCACTACTAATAAAGGAAAGCTCACAACCATTGGACTAATTTTTGCTTTTCAATTTATTTTTTGACTTTTCTTCTGCCATAGGCTCATTGAATCTCATTTGCTATAATTTCCTTTTTCTTTTTCTTGCTTTCCAACCATATTTTAAAATTACTATTATAAATTTTATTTTGTTCAGCTTTATTGTTTCCTTTGTAGTTTGCATTCATTCTCCTTGTTCCTCTTGTTATGGTCAATTCCATTCTGCGTTCTCATCTTTCTAATTTCCTTTTTGGTATCCTAATCACACTTTCACTTCCTCTCTGTCTCCTTGTGTCTAATCCATAATCCTCTTTTATCTCCTCTATTTTTAATTCTCCTCTTTCCTAAGAGTACGATCGCATTTCATTTGTCCCAGCCTGTTCACTTTTCTCTTCTGTCTCATCTCAGTACTTTCACTCTCATTTTTATTTGTTCAGTGCTCCTTCCTCATCTGTCTAAATCTACCTAGTGATGTATCTGCCATCCTATGAGATGTGGCATTGACAGACAAATCTGTGGACCTGACACTTGGACCATATCTTCATTTAATATGGGACTGATCTTAAAAACTTCTCCAAAGGACATCAAGGATGGTAACAAGAAAAACTGCTGAAAAATTTGTGGTATCTTCTTTTGATTTTCATGCCTATCTTTGCAAAAGGACAAAGTTTAGAGAGTCCTCAGAACAGGCAAGACATGGGAAGAGTCGATGTAAGACTAAACCCTGGGATTTGTGAGCCTCACAAGCCAGTAACAACCCGCTTGGTTACTTTCTACAGGATGGCAATATATTGTTCAAAGCTGGCACTTCAACTTCAAAGACACACACACAAAACCTTCATGGATTTCAGTCAAACTTACCCTATCTATCTGTACTAGCAGTCAACTGTTTATTAGGGCTGTACTACAGGACCTAACTGGTTTCACTTTTCTTGGAGCTCATCAGCTGTAGGTGATGGCCTAAGAGACTCAGGAGCAACTACAATTTCAGTAATTTTCACATTCTGTCTAATCTTCCTTGGTACTTTCCCTGGTTCCATTTGGATGTGAGCACTACCACATATTGTAGCCAGCACTTTAGAAAGTTATCACAGTAACATAACCAACTTTTACATTGCCTTGACTTACATATTGAGGAGTTTTTCCTTGTCATATTTTGCATATTTGTGAACATATTGGACACTATATAATCTCAGAAAATTATCCCTCCTTTCTCACCTGTTCTAGAAAACTACAACAGGTGAGATACAGAACAGCAGCAATTTTACTAAAAAGGATTCACCCTAAGATAATCTCTGTTTCTTGGTTTTATGGCTTTGTTCTGATTTGTATAATGAATTCAATAAATCTAAAATGTCCAAACATTATAGAGCTGAAATGACCTGTGTTCTTTTGCTTGTATATCAATCATATGAAAACACATATGTTTTCAACAAACTCATCTTTTGATAGTCAAGTCCATGAGGAGCATTTATGGATCCATTTGCAGTCAATCAATTGTGTACTTATCTGTGCTTTGAGAACAATTTTTAACCTGCGTGTGCTTTTTCAGCCCTTTCTGAGACGATATTTTTGTCTCCAGTGCCTGATCCGCCAACATCATGACGCATCAAGTCAAACTTGCAGCAGGCTTCCCCTCCTAGAAAGAAGTCTGTACCTACATCTTCCCAGCTGTGTAGTTATGAAAATGCATCTAGGGCTGCACAGAATATGAAGGAAAAATCTGAAACAAATGAGAATTCCAATGCATTTGATGATGGTGCAATGGTCAGAGAAGATGCCAGTGATGACAGTTGAACGTCCCTTTGCCTTCCCAGCCCCCTTCATATATTCTCAGGCATAGGATGACAAAGGGAAGTCCACGGGTCACATGAACAGATATTGTCG
The DNA here is from genome assembly GCF_034638445.1 of Ciconia boyciana. Classification (NCBI taxonomy): domain Eukaryota; kingdom Metazoa; phylum Chordata; class Aves; order Ciconiiformes; family Ciconiidae; genus Ciconia; species Ciconia boyciana. The sequence goes on along the minus strand of NC_132937.1, from coordinate 57,538,551 downwards.
ACATATTACCCTGTCCAAATGGCCTTCTCTACCCAATCAAATCACTCAACTTTATCCATCAATTCCTTACTCAGATGTAACTTTTTCTCATAGGCCTACCAAAACTCAACTCCATTCACAACTCTATAAAGAAGAAGGATTAAATACAAGGACACAGGTACCCATGCCTGTGGTCTGTCTGTTTGCAAACAGCATACCATAGCGGTAGAGCAAACCTTCAGCACCAAACAGCATGTTTAAAATAAGAACAATTGCAGATTGGTAATGAATAGTAATATTCCACATGAAGCCCTATGTGGTCTAGGAGACAATTCTTCCAGAAATGTACTAATCAAAAGAAGAGTAAGAATATCACAAGGTGGACCTACACAACCTAAGGATTTGGTGTGGTAACCTTTCTAAGAAATACCAACATGCTTCAGTGCGTGGAACTGACTGAACAGTGCAAACTGATTCTTGGGCAAAACACAGAGGTTTGTTTGGTTTTTTTTCCCTTTTTTTTTGAGGGAAATAAAAACCAAAGCACCGAGATCTCTAGTTTCTAGGAAAGAGGACAAGGCACCAGCCCTTAATAAAACTGCAGTACAGAATATGTATTTTTTTCTATTGTTTTCACACAGTGCAGAGAAGATGAAGCACAATGCAGATAACACTTAAGGTCTTAGTGTTGCAGCTGGAGCGTGGGAGATGAAAAGTAGTGTTGAGTTGAGGCTCACTATATACATCTGTTGTGGCAACTTTAACATAAATGGACATTCAGCTTTAACATAAATGTACACCTTGTTCTTCAAAGCCTTGTGACACAGTCTGTCTAAAGGGTGGCCAGCTGCATGCAGATGAATTCCTTCTGATCTATAGCCCACATTTGGCTTTGAAGAAGAAATCATTTTGTCCATTTTCTGGACCTGTAAGCTTCAAAAAGGCTAAAAGAATGTGTTTGTTAAAGGAGTTTATAAAAGATATTAAATAAACCAAACTAATCAAAACATTCTGATTTTTGTAAGGAGTCTACCTGCAATTAAACATGCATTGCCTTTATGTCTTCTTGTTTAATGTTCTGGTTTCAAATGTGTCTTTGGTTACATAACCTCATTTTTACCTTATTTTTGGGTAAGAATTGTTAAAAGAAAAGAATTGTTAAAAAGAATTGTTAAAAATCTCAAAAAGGGCTTTGTTTTTTCTGCATAATTGTGCCTGAAGAAGAAGGTGGTAGCTAGTTTTATGAAGAATAAAGAGTTTTCATAGTGAAAAATGCCTTCCCCCCCTATCAGCAAAGGCTGGACTCCTGCTGTCTAGGTGACATTATATATTCTTGTTATCTTCCTTCCTTGTGATAGTGAAGTCCTTTTGCCTCATCACTACTCTTTCCTTCTCTGAGGTTATGTCTCACACTATAAAATGGCAGAAATCTAAGTAGTCCAAGCTGACAAGTAAATGAGCCTCTTTTAAATCATTAGAGCAAACATTAGATCTTTTTACATTTTAATCCATGATGTCAGCTGTTAACCTCAATTTGAATACCACTGCCTCACTGGTTGGACTTCATCTATTTCCAAAGCAAATTTTAAGGATGTAAAAGTCTCTGTCAGATTGTTACAGAGAACATAAAATTCTGGCAGTATTCTGACCAAGATTTAAATCTTTTGGTAGATTAAGCTTTCAATATAAGAAAGATGTCTGGTTTTAAAAGAAAAATGTCATTAGCACATGATGAATATGTTTTTGAAGGCCATTTGTCAGATTTGCAATTATCACACAAAAGCTTATTCTGCTCTCCTAACTGCTACCAAAAGCACATTACTCCTGTCTAACACATGCCAAACTTAAATTTTGTTACTGATATGTATGTGCTGATACATGCAAGACAAAGAAAATGATTGTATTTCCCAAAATAGTTATGAATACACAAGAATAGGCTGTAAATGCATGCTATGCTATGCTATGCTATGCTATGCTATGCTATGCTGTTATGCTATGCTATGCTATGCTGTTATGCTATGCTATGCTGTGCTATGCTGTCGCATCCAGATTCTGATTCTGCTGTCAGATACTTATACATGTTCTCCTAAAGAAAAGCTTACAACATTCCTAATTAATTCACAACCTCTTTCATTCAAATTAAAAACTTTTATATAGGCTACGTGTGATCATCTTGTGTATATAAATAATTTGTCTTTCTCCCCTGCTTCAGTAAGATCATTCATATAAAGAAAAGTAGGCATTTGTGACGGAAGTGCTTGGCAATCATGCTGTAAGGTCTTTCAGGATTTGTGAATATTTCAGTTACTAGTAACAATTCAGTTAATAGGAACAACTATACCAGATGAACTGAAGACCTTAATGCAAACAGGAGGAATGAACTGCATATTATAAAAATGCATACATGAGTGCAGAGCCAAAAGGGGGAAACTTTAGGTAGGATTTTTGAAGATTCTGTAAGTACTGGTAAAGGGTCTTTTTATGTAATATGAAGTAATTCTAGACCACACTTGTTAATGAGAAAGCATTGTTCTGGCTAATCATAAAATGGGTGAAACCCACGGCGTGTCCACCTACTGGAGTGACTTTGCCTGAAAGTGATTAACAGTCCTCAGATCAGACCTATTAGCTGAGTTGCTACATTGGTAATTATTCTAATCTAACCATCTATGGAGTGGCAGGAATGAATATTTTATGACTTGTAACTTCCAACGCACATTTTGTAGACAGATTTCTTTTGTGTTTCTGGTTGGAGGCAAGACTGATGTACCTATTGTGTTACTCAGCAATGCTCTGCGGAAGTGGTGACGATGTACTTCTCAGCAAATGACTGGGCCATTCCAGCACACTTCACAGAAATGCTTTGTTAGTGTCTAGGAATGTCATAATTGGAGAATTTGCAATAGGTCATGTCTAGTAATTAGGTGCTTAATTTCTTTCCTTTCTCTGTTTATAGATTACACCATCTGATGATACATTAAGTTCTCTTTCTGTACTGGCCACTAGTATTTTCCCAGGATGGGAAAAAAAAGACTAGCTGACTTTCACATCTTGCAGGATCATAAGATATTTGTTGATTTCTAATCCAGTGCCAATACCAGTTTTCTGGTGAAAATTGTTCTACCTCTTTTATTTTAAACAGTTTCTTTTGAAACATTTCTTTGCACCATTGTGACCCATTGGAAAGAAGGTGTAAGTAAGTATACAATAGTTGGGGAAAAGCAGCTGCAAGGGAACGAAAAATCTACAATGTGCAGAAGACTTCCCAGGCATCAGGGGGAGGAAAAAATGTATTGTGTATGGGATTCTAGAAAATAAAAGAAGTTCTCAGCATTTTAGAGGATACGTTGATCCCTACTTCTTCTGAATAAAATTGAGTGCTGAAACATAAGACTTTAGAATGACTTTAATCAAGGAATACTGTAGATGAGAGGAGCTTGAGGGATACACAAGAATTTTAGAAAAAGCATAATTAAATTCTAGGTGTACAGTATCATGGCAGACTATCTCTTGAGGATGAATGCCTAATGACTTTTAGTTATCCTTATAAAGACAGTCAATTAGACCACATGTTTTGAAACTGAAAGTTATTTCAGGGCTCAAAGACAATAAGGACTTGTGCGATTTTTGGGAAAATGAAGTCCAAACTTGAAAAATCCCACATAAATTGCAATTTTTCTGTGTTAATTCTTGGTAAAGGATTCCAACAAGGTAAACTACTTGACTGTTCAGAGTAAAACTTGTAGCTTTTGTTCTAATCAGATAACTAGATCCATATGTCATGGACCTGGGATTACAGTGGATGCCAATCTGAATGTGATCCAACAGCATGCTCTCAGTGCACATAAGGCAAACCATGCACTTTTGCTACATTAGAGAAGTGTGTCAAGTGCACATCACTAGCGGGGCTACATCTGAAGTACTGGGTTCAGGTTTGCACTGTCCACTTCAAGAAGGATGAGGAGAAACAGGTGAGCATCCAGAGAAAAGCTGCTAAGGTATATAGTGGCCTAGAGCATATGTCTGAAGAGGAGATTTTGAGACAGCAGGGTTTGTTTAACCTTTTGAAAAGAAGTCCAAGGAGTAATCTAATACCTGCCTACAACTGTCTGCAGGAGTGTTAAAAAGGTGTTAGAGCCACACTCTTCTTGCTAGGGCCAGGCCCTATGAAGGGAAACTGGCCACAAATAGGGGTTTGGGGGCTCCAGATCAGACATTGATGGTGGGGTGGGGAAAGTTTCCAAACATTTTGCTGGAGCCCATATAGATGGTTGAATATCCATTATTGGAGGTTTTCAGACTTGGCTAAACAAAGCTACGGACAAGCTTACCTAGCACTGACAGTAGTCCACTCTGAGAGGAGACTCAGACTGGGGACCTTCAGAGGTCTTTTCCAGCCCATATGAAACCTCTCATTGTATGAATAGCTGTGAAACCATTTACGCTCAAGGCAGTGAGACAGAGTTTAGTATTATGAGCACTTCCAGAAGCAGTGAATCGGAAATCAGTAAACTGGCAGCAATGAATTACATCAGCCTGACATGCTGTAGAACCCTGCATGCCAAGAGACAGTATAAGCATAGCATTATAGCTGGAAACACAGCTGCAGTCCACTTACTGTGTGTGAAAAATCACACCTTTTGAGCTGGGACATTTTATTGCTTTTAAAATCTCTGTACATTTGTCATGAAAACTTTCTGCTCATTAATGCAATATTTTTTTGAATAGGATGAACTAAAATTTTTTTAACTCCACATTTCAATGTAAAAATTTTTACATGAGCTGTCAAATTATCTGTGCAATGCTGTACAAATAAACCATATGGCAGAGATGGTCACAAAGATATTTTTCCTTCCTTGCAGAGCATATCTTAAGGTGATCTCCCTGCCTTTAAATTCCTGCAAAAAGTCCAGGACTCAAATGTTTGTGTGAGTTGGAAATCAGAAACATTTCTGATCAGATTACCTTCAATATTTCCTTTTTGATCTTGAAACAGTTTTAGAAAAGTTCATCTCACTTTCAACATTTCTCACTACAAAATGATGCACTTTGAAACTTCATGAGTTTGAGAAAACTTATGTCTCACTGCAAAAGATGGTTGCTGGGCTGTGTTAAAATAGTCTTCACTTGTAAAAATAGGAAAGACCTGCCCTGAGCATTGAAGCATCAAATTGACCTCTAGCTAAATGCACAGCTGAGTGACTCTGTCCCTAACCTGCAGACTCAGACTGACCCACAAATGCAACTATGCCCTCTGCTTGCCTGGAAAGCATTTTTAAATTCCTGAATATTTGCTGTGGAAAAAATAAGAGCTATGGAAGTGGTAAAAGCTAAAAAGGTAGAGTAGAACCAGATTATTCAATGAAATCTTTTCTCTAGTGTTCATAAGGGGCATAAGGCAAGCTTTCTATTATTATTATTTAATAGTACACTCATTCAGGAAATTAGATACTGCTGAATGACTAAGAGTGATGCCATAATAGGAACAAAAACAGCTGAGTCTTTCAGAATTATCTGGCATACTTAACGACCTGATTTAATCTTAAATTTTATAAAAGAGACTGCCACTGTCCTAATCTATTTGAAGGGAATACCATTTTCTGTGTCTTTAATAGGTGAGCACAAGCTTGAAGTTTCCCTTTGCGAATAGTGTGTGATCCCAAACATCCAGGAGAACTACCACCCCTCTGGAGAAAGATACAGTTGAAGCAAAGGAAAGTAAATAAGAAGAAATGACAAGCCTAGCATGTGAAAGTCAAGCAGGCTTAAAAATAAGAATAAAATCTGCTTTCAGCACTATTGTTCAGGGACAGGCTGTGAAGTAAGAAGTTACCAACTGTTTTTCAGTTCCTAAATCAATTCTGTTTTCTAGCCCTCTGCTCTTTTGTTTGGCGATTAACTAAAAATTGTACTTTTTCCTGACCCTCCAGCAAACAAAAGGCTGATGCTGTCAGTGTTTTTCCCCATTCCACATGCTTACTACTGGAAAACGGTAAGTAAGGACACACATGCATGGCTGCAAACACTTCTGTTTGGATGAAGATGGCTTTGCAGCAGTGCCCCTGCACACACAGGGCTGAGGATCTCCAATGCTCTGCTAGGAATGAGGGTAAGGAAAGGCATCAGAAAGTGGCCATCTGCTCGGCTGACCCAACAGGGCAGGTAGTCCTTCTTTCGTCCGTATGGTCACCTTTCTCTTAAGTAGAGGCTGGGTAGGACTCAGTCGCCTTCTTTTAAAACAAAGGAAAACAAAATGTGGCAGAAACATTCTGGATGTCACTGGACCAAGATGTACAAATCTTAGCAGCAAAAGCTTCCTTCTTAACAGTTCTCTCACATTTCTATTCTGAAGAAGTGTTGTGAGACCCAAGTGGTTTTGTGTTTATAAGAGAGAAAGATTTGGGAGGGAAAGGTTAAATGATAAAGAGACTCTGTCATAGAGCAAAGGGAAAAGGAAGATACAGGCTCCTGGGGGGTGGGGCTGCAGAGAGAAACCAGAGAAGCTAAATCCTTCATTTTTTGTAGGTGTTTGAAGAGGTCAGGCAAGCATTTGACTTTAACTACCGAAGTTTGGAGGTTCATCAATCACTTTTCAACAGATAAAAGTCTTGTCCAAACCTGAATTAAGTTAAATCTTTCTAGAGATTTATTTTGTAACATAAAAATTTCCCCAACACAATGTTGTGCTGTAAACTGCAAAAGCTCACATTTTTGTTATAAATGTCCTCAGAATAATTATAATTTACAGCACAGTTTTCTACACTTTGATTCCATCATATATGGCATTTTCAAATGTGAATTTTTGTTGCTGGGATTAGATCATACTATCTCCATCCACTATGGAAATGCATAGGCATGCACACACAGCTTAGGATACACACGTTTGTGCGTACCTACACACAGCGCTCTCAGAAAAAGAAATACATACTCTGACATTGTAAAAACAATAAGCCTGTAGTGCATGTAGTTCACGCAGTGGTGTTGAAACATGTAAGTAGCACAGCATTTTAATTTAAGCACAGACTATACTCATCATACAGAAAGCTTTATCAAGCACGACCAACACGCTAGTTTATGTTTGCCCCATTGGGCCTGCCTGTAATTCATTATCATCTGATGTTCAAGAGTCTAAATGTGTTTCCTAGTCTCATTCCAGTTTCAAGTCCTTATGTCACAAAACCTGTCATCGTTCCAGGCCTCAAAATTGCATGTTTACAGAGAGGTATCAGCAGAAAGGCTGTGCATATGATCACTTTTGAAAAATGAGCTCTGTTTTCATTCCTAAAGGTAGCTTATGCAGGTACAACACTGAGGATTGTGAGACTAAAAAAATTCCTGTCTGGCTAATGTCCAAAGGAAGACTTCTTCCCTATGTATGGCCTAGGTTCAATTTCTAGAGCTGATCCTTTTTTCTTTTGATAGCACTAAGTTTTTAAAAACTAAATGATTGTAAACAGAAGCAAAAAAAAAAAAATCAAAAATATCTAGAAAAAAATTAACTCCCCATCTAAATTAAGCATCTGTACACTACAGAAATAATACTACTACTATTGAGATATCATCTTTTACTTTATCCAAGCAGAAGTGCTTACTTAGGAGAATATTTACTTTTCATTTCATGTAGGAAAGTGGTACATGATTATAAAAGAAAAAAAAAATTATAACTTTGGGAAAAAAAATGGGGCTTCAGCCATGATCATGATGTGGAATGTATCATCATGATTGTAAAAGATGGGGTGAAAGGACTGTCTAACCTCATATTCTGTCTCTGGCTGTGGCTAATGATAGCTGCCTAGGAAGAACTAATAAACATAGTGCAAACATATAGTAACACTTCTACGGGATACTCTCTCTGCCTCTAAATATCAATGGTTCTGGGACTGCTTGAGCTGTCCAGTCATTTCTGCTGTAACCATGAAGGATTTTACATACCTCTGTACACCTCAGTCATCTCTCTTCCAACCTGCAAAGTGTTTATCATAAAAAGCTCTCCCTTACTTTTTGTCACCCTTTTCTCTACCTTTACTAATTCCACTGTATTCTTTACAAAACAAAGGGGACCAGAACTGTATACAGTTTTAAGGATATGGGGGTACCAAAGACCTAAGTTGAACCTGAAGAGCCTTGACAAATATTGTTTGAAACTTATCAGAAACAAATTCAGATATTTTTTCTGTACCCTTACTCACAGTACTCTAAAATCAAATTTTATTATCTTTGTTCACCGTTATTTGCTTTTATTAGCTCATGCTCACCATTTTAGACAGTAGAACCACTCCCCAAAATATACAGACCTTATTGCCTATTTAAACTCATAGTGTCTTTGATATAATTACAATTATAAAACTATACAAGAAAAATGTTACTCACTTGTATTTATCTTCTGAAGTGAAATGTGCTTTTCCAGCTGTCTACGAAGTTTCACCTCTGCTCCATATTTACCGGTAGTGCCATTGTCAGCCAAAATAAAATGAGAATGCATACTGTTGAGCACTGTCAACTTACTCATGGGATTGGACATCGTCTGGTACGGTCGGACCACCTGCGTTTTAGAGACAAAGGAAAAAAAAAGTACTAAACAGAAAAGACCCTCTGAACTAAATCAATTATAAGATACCAGCTGACAAGATGATACAAAAGAAAAAGAAAAAAATCAAAACTGTTTGAAATATTACACTCGAGCACTGTTGTCTTCTATGTGTCAGGTAGAAAATAACCTTAGCACTTAAACCAGTGTGGCCACCTCCTGTAAACACTGACCTTTTAGATGCAGAAAACCCTGCTTAAAGGGTTTTCCATGGTAATCTGTTTCAATAGTATCAATGGACACTGTTTCAGAGCTAAGTCCAGCTAATGGTCTGTCCTCCAAAGGTCTGTGTGACTATACACACACACTGTACACACTGTCTGCTGCTGTCTTTCAATAGCGTTGCCATAAATCCTTACTTCATCTGATCGAAATCTTTGATTCTTCCTTCACAGACCCCACCCAGCACCATGCCCCCTGTTCTAGCTCATTCAGAGCCACCAGCACAGGAGGTCCTCTGCAGACACACCAATACAGGTGACTTCCTCTCTTGGGGTGGTATACACATGATATTACACCACATTTTCAGTTTTCTTGGAAAAAACTATTGGCCCATTTGTAGCATAGTACAAAGGCAGCTGCTTGCGTTCACAACAGCTTTAGGAAGCTTCTATTCAATGGGGAGTTTGCTACACTTTGATTTGTTTTCATCAGGAGAAACTCTTCTGCAGACAGAGTAAATTGCTGCAGAGTTATCCCACTCATAGCCTCCAGACAGACCAAATAATAGCACTGGGCCACATTTGGCTGTCAGCTACTTTGGTGGGTCTCCAGTGACATAAGTAAGATTGCACTGATGTGGCAAAAGAATTAGTGTTGGGTCGAGGGATCCTGGCTGATCATTCAAAGACATTTGCTAGAAATATTGTTCCGTGCATTGTTTACATATGTCCTGTCTTTTTGGAAAGGCAAAACTCCTGAAAATTTGTAAAATGAAGCCCTAGCTGAAGAAATGCTGAAGTGACTTGTTACAAAACTCAGATGGGCTATACTTCATCTGCAAGAAATTTTCTTCACAGCTCTGGCATTGTTCATTTTGCAAATCTAACAAAATCTTGCGCTTTTTAATTCACAAAAGTGTACACATGTTTTGACAAAAATGCTTGCAGACAGAAATATATTAACTTATTAATTTCTTCCTTAGCTTCTCTCACTTTTTGTTATTCTAAAGAGCTCTCCAATTGAGACATAATTCTTTATAAATAATTTGTGTTAGTAATTCTTTGGCCAGAGGTGTATCATCTCTCTATTATTTTCATTTGTGAATGCTTGCAGCGCTTTGGTCAACTCTTGGATGGCAAGGGGAAACCCACAGACTTCTTTTGCTGTTACAAACTGTCACACAGAGGGTACTTTGTAAGCTGTTCATCCTGCAAAAGGGAGGAAATAGGTCTGAGAAGACCAAGAGGGCAGCTGTCCAACAGCAAGGCAGTGCACTCCACTGTGAGAACAGGTGATAGCTTTGGCTCAAGTTTCTTTTATACTGTTTCTTTTGGTGCCCCATTCATAAAACATTTATGCTACAGGTGCATATAGCTTAACAAATATCAATACACTGCTGGAACATGTTCATTAACTAGCTTCTACAGAAACAGAAACCATGTGTCCCATGCCACAGTCAGAAAGAAAAAGAAAGTTCGTTCTCACACGCCTAAGAATCAAATAAAATCAAATTAAAACAGTCACAGATTTTTTAAACTGATACCTGCCCTGTCTCTCAATATATAAAGAGCACAGGCCAGGAAGATCTGATAGAAGAGGAATTACTTGAGTTGCCAGTTCATTGTACGATTGCAAGCTGCTGTGCATGCAATTCCACTGACAGCTTGTGGTTTGTCCCCGAGAGCCACTGCTCAAAACTTTTAATGGTGACAGCTTGATCTGCAGTTCTAATGAGTTGCAGCACCAAAGTCTCCACACACTGACTTAGTAATGCTGTTGCAGGGCAGATTAGAAGGCTACACTTTGGTTCTGTGTCTGCTGTTCAGCTACAAGGTGAATTTTATTATTAATAAGTTTTATAGATGTGAAAATGAGGATACAATTATTTTCAATTGAACTGTTCACAGCATGCACAGTTCAACAGCTGAAATACTTTATTTTAATAAGAAATTTCACAAACCACAGTCAGACTCTTTTCCTGAATAAAGGATAAGCAAAATCTTCAGGAAGGCAAGAAAATCCTATGCTTTTGAGGTGAATTGCTTTTCCACAACACTCAGCAGATTTTCAGTTTCTCACTCTTGCAGTTCCCATTCCTTTGTTCTTTTCAGTCCCTTACATTTTACAGGCAAGTTAAAAGGTTGGGAAAACTTTGACTTTAATGTCTTCTCATCCTCTTTCTGCATTGAGAAGAGGGAATAATGTCCCCTGGCATCTTCCTCTGCACAGTTAAAAGGAAGCATTTATGCTCAAGACAACCCCTCTAAATATAGGTTAATGAATGTGACAGCAGCCATGCTGTGAATGTGAAGCAGTACTCACGCTGCAGAGGCTGAGGGCATTCTGTCAATAGATGAGGAGCTGGGCTAACCCCAGCAGTTGCCTTTGCTCCCTGAGGTGGCAGCTAGCTTCAATGAAAAGCACTGTTACACTCTGTTTACATTCCCCATGGGCACATGACACTCAACATAGGGACAGCACTTGAAAAATCGCTCAGGGTAACTCACCACGGACAATGAGCACACATGTGTCGTGATCCAACGCATGAATCTGAGCAGTGAAGGTGAAGGCAAAGAATTTACAACAAACTTGGGGTGTTCAGAGTAGTGGCGGGAAAAGAGATGAGTGCTTTGCTTCTCAAAAAGTAGAGTGTTCAAATTAAGCCTTCTCTGCAGCCTCACTGTCCTGGGGTACACCAGGGAATAGAGTGGTTCCTGGTTTAACTTAGAGGATCCTGGAAGCATCATGGTCCAATTTCTCCATATATGCTACAAATATGCCAGTCCCCAGCTTCGCCCCAGGCATGCTTCCCACCTTGTAGTTTGCAATGAGAGAGCTGAATCTCTTCCTTACACCTTTCCTTAGGGTACTTATTTCCTGACCCGACCTGCAGGGGTGCTCTGATACTTTGGCACTGGATAAAAGTTATAGTGAAACAAACTTGTGAACTAACTATTTATAGTTATTTGTAATCTTTTTTTCCCCAGGAATTCAAATTGTTCTCGAAGAATAACATCTTTCTGGAAGGATAATTGCAAAATATCTACCAAAACCATGTCAAAATTGATAACAAATCCAACGACAATAAAGTAATATACACTTACTAATTAGTTGCCCAAGATTTGTAACTTTTATCGTTATTCTGAAACCTGCAGAAAATAATTAAAGCAAAACATAATCTTTCTGACACTGTAAAACCAAAGTATGAGAGATGGAAGGAAGCAGTCTCATGCTATAAGCTAAGGTTGTTATTCAGGTTACTATGAAAGAACAAAAAGGAAACGTGTAGCCCATCTTGACAGTCTGATGTACCTGTTGTCTGGTACACACATACAGAGCAGGTAAGATAAATGCTGGTCTTTCTGACAAGACTCACTGGAATGCATTTTAAAGACTGCGCTTTAAAGTGGTGACTTCTGGCTACATACTTATCAAGCTTGACAGCTATATGGTTTTTTTTTTCATATACGTGAATGGTAAGGAGACACTAATTCTAAGGCAATGCTAATTCTTGAATGCACAATTTTTCTGGTTTGGATAACCTTTGGTAATCTCAGGGAGGTAGGTGGTATTCTGAAAATGAAGGGGACTTGCTGAGTACTGGCAGAGTGAAGTCGTTTATAATGAAGCAACTGATGGGATCAGGGAGAAGGGAGTGGGCAGGACTTGGTGTGTTGATGAAAATAAGCCTTTCTCAGTTAGTTCAGCAGTAATATGTAGTAAACAATTCCAGTTGTTTAAGCTGGATTCTTTAAGCTTTAAGCTTTCAACATTCGTTATATTTTCTGCACCTCCTCTTTGCTCTTATTTCCTTGACTTGTCTTATAACTAGACATTGGCCTCAGCTGTGACCAGTGCCATAAAAATGAATGATTGCCCAGGTCGTATATCAGTCCTGTTACTAAATTCCAGCATAATACTCATCTTTCTGAAACAGCATTGAGTTATGGTGTAATTGAGTCGTCAACTATTAATAATTACCTGGTGACCCACTACAACACGGAAGGTCCCCACCTTTCCTGAAGAAGTTGTCTAGTCTTTTATTGTCCAGGGATTTTGGGAAGTTCATGCTAGCACCTGCTCCATGACAGGCTGACTTCTAACTTCTCTGTTGTGACCCTGCCCTCCGAAGTGCATACAACCTTCCAGCTTTTGAATTTCCTCCCTATTCCCTCCCTCAATACTGAAAAAAGCTGAAGATATAACTAAGCAAGTAGAGCAAGACTGCAGGGTTCTGCTGTGAGTACCATTTGAGCATCCTAGAGAAAACATTGCTGGTGACATCCTAGAGAAAACTTTGCTGATTACATTACCTCCAGTTATAGTTATAAAATTCAGCAACTGCACTAATATAAAAATTAGTTACTCTGAAACTGCAGTCTTTAATAAACCAGAAGCATTATCTAGAAACAGACTGAGAAAGCCAGGCTTTTTTTTTAACGAAATAAATATCTAAGTATGTTTGGATTCAACTTATGTTTAGTCCAATATAATTTTAGCTTTATGTAAAAAGGGACAATATTTGCTCCTTATTTTTATGATTTCAGCTGTATAGGAGAGTAGGTTTCAAGTTGCAGTATACTTGTTGTTTGAGTTTTATTAAATTTATTTTTTCTGAATATTCTGAGCAGTTCAGAAGAACAGGCATCTGTTATTAATGAAGTCCATAAAGAACATCTACAACTGGCAATGATCGCGCTTCCAACATTTAAGTTATAGGAATTAAAAAATATAATTTATTCTGGTACACAGAGAGCATGAAAGGGGTTGATATATATATTAAAAAGATATATATTATATGTGATATATATAATATAATAGATATTATATATTATAGTATATAAAATATGTTACATATAATATATATTTGTATAATAAATATATATTTATTATATAGATATAAATTTGCTGTGAGAAAGTAGCTTTCTTTCTGGTAACACTTTTTGCTTTTATGTAGCACCTTTATGTGTTTATGCACAAGTCTACAAAGCAGGCTTATATTTTGGGTTGTGCATTCTGCTGCACTAAATGATAAAAACCGACCACTATTTCTTCCTTTTCACTGACTAAAGCCTTTGTTAAAAGTAATAAGTATTTTACTTTTTCCAAAATTTCTGCTGACCTTCAGTTTTGCCATACTCTAGTTGTTGAGCGTAACTGAAAGATCAATGAAGTAATATAGGGAGAGAAACACACTATAATCCACGGCTCTAACAGTACTCTAAGGGAGACAAATAAACCCCAAGAAATTTGAAGAGAATTTAGGAATTTCTCCTTATGTCAACCTGTTGGATCCACGTATAGAAGGATTTTTATAGCAGGCATGGAAAAGTGGGTGTCATGGGTTTTGTAGTGATTCAGCATAGCAGCACAGAAGCTCAATTTTAGTTTCCATTAGTTCAGTAAGAATTTTTCATTTTCTCACAATTGTAATTACTAAAAAAATGCATTCTGTTTAAGTTAGTAGGTTATATACTGCAGCATCTTGACTGATCGATGACATATCACAGTATGCTGGAAATGTCTTTTCACTGAGTTGCACAATAAAAGCATATTTTGATTTAAGTCTCAAATACTAGCTTCTTTGGACTAAAAATGAAACTTATTTGAATTATTTCATTGAGCAAAAGGAAAGTACTAAAATCAGGTTCTCTTTGTAATACAGGCACTGTTCCTACTGAGGTGACTAGGAATTAAACCCAAATGAGGACTGAACAGACTCTGAAAGGAAAGATGTGCATGCTACGAAGACTCACGAAGTGCACTCTTTTAAAAGGAAGAATGGATCTGTATGTAGGAAGAAACTTGTTTATAATCTAAGTTTCCTACCAGACTGAGCAAGCCACCTTACTTGCTTAGTTCTTCTATCAGAAAATTGGAAATAAGGCAACAAGCTACCTTTCCCTTGCGTGCTTTGTTTTTAAATTAGAATCTAAGTGTGTTAAGAGGGGCACTATTTTCTGCTATATTGCTTTTACAGTACTGGAGTAAGACAAGTCTCTTTAGGGATCTTTAACCATCACAATATAACAAATAGCAAACAACAGTAATATTTTGTTTAACTTGGCCAGTTCTTTTTATGGCTCTGAGGAAAGCCCTTGGGATTCTCAAGAGCTGACTGATTTGGATGGACTGGTAAATGTAATAAAACTCCTCAGCTATGACTTCAAGATCCATTCAGGCCAGGCAAGGGCTGGAGCATTAGCAGAGGCACAGCTCTGCTGAGCACGCCTGACTTGCCACGAGGCACAGGGAGGCAACATGCACTGGGACATGTGCAATGGCAACAACTCCCAGCCCCCTCGCCCTCCCCTCCCCCCAAATCCCATGACTAAGACAATTTTCTGTATCTATCTGATGCTGGAAGGGTATGTTTTGACAACTCTCAGTTCTGATCATAATTTAACTTGACATAGTGCATATAGGCATAAAGCCACATTGATGCCGGAGTTCGACAGGCATTTTACTATTGCTTGACTTCCCCCCCCTCGCATAATCCTTTTTGACCTTTGCTTCTTGTTTAATGATGATTCATTTCACATGGTTATGGTACTACTTATATTTCCCCTTCTTGGTTCATTTCGCAGCATTCACCTCTAATGAGCCAGTCAATATAGTACACTTTGATTTTCAAAAACTTTCAAAAAATTTCCTCACCAAATGCTTCTAAAGAAAGTGCACACATTGGATAAGAGGGAAAGTCCTCTGAGGGATTAGTAACTGGGGAAAGCCAAGTGGAAGGGAGGGAAAACAGTAACAAGGAGAAGTTAATAATTTTTGCGAAGACTGAGTGTTACTAAGAATATTTAGTGACATAAGTGGCCTACCTCAAGCTAGGTCATGTATGTTCAATACAGTTGTAAGGGATTTGGGGTTACTAAGAGTGTGAAAAGCGTACAGATATTTCAATGGACTATGAAGAGTTAAAGAAAGTCTTCATAAAGTAGCCTGACTAGGCAATAAAATGGAAGATGAAATTCAATATCAGTAAGCATAAAGCAATATCATTACATGTGCATTAGAGATGGATAAAACCAGAAGTGCTTCAGCATTGCATCATGCCATTGATCAATCATTTTATGAAAATACTAGGGGCCAGGAGGTTTGGAGGAAAAGTTTCAATTTTGTCTATCACAGATATATTTCGGAACTATTTTTGTCCTTGGTAGATAACCCTGTAATTGTAATCCTACTGATATAACTGTGGCTGCATTAATGGACGACTTCATCCAAATTTGTTTTCTTTAATGTTTTTTAAACTTTTGACACTTTCTGTCTGATGATCAGACTAAGTATTAACCTTTTTTTGGTTTACGAGAAAGCTTTTTTTTTAAAAGAAGCATACAACTTCTTGGTTTCCTGTTAAATTAGAAGGATATTTAGAGGAAAATGTATCTTAAAGAAATCAGAAATCAGTGGGGGCTGTTCCAGTTGGCTGGAACAGCTGTGAAACCAACTTCTTTCTTCAGCTCTTTCTGTAAAAGCAGGCTCCAGAGCCCCTTTAACAGGTGGCGACTAGCTGAGAACAGAAGTAGGTAGCTTTCCAACAGCTGGAAATAACTAATGGACGAGTAACAATGTCTCAAAATTCATTACTAATTTGATATCCTTTCTTGCCTTCTTTCTTCTTACAATGCTTCCAGAACTCCATGCATAGTCAGTAAAGACTGCTTATTTGAAATTGATGTGTACATTACACTTTAACAGCATGCATCTCATCTTTGTGATTAGCTATTTCTGCTAGTCACCTTTTGCAGTGCATCTCAGAAGAGTTCATCAGTGACTCAATTACTGCTGCAGAATCCCATCCTGCTTGTTTGTATATATTGGTAACCCTATTATGCAAGTGCTGGTGGTATTAGAGTACAAAACCCCATGCTAATACAATTCCCCCTAATGGCTATACTTTAACAGTGAATTGCAATGAATTGCAGTTGGATCAATTTCTTCTTACTCATTGTAATTCCTTCTGACCTAACTGATAATTGAATCTTCTTCCCCTCCCCAACTTTCTAATGGATGAATATACAGAGAAGAATGGTTTAGAGTAATGTAGACAAGAAAAACATTCATTATGCAGAATGAAGACTATATCTCTTCTCCACTCAAAGTTAGCCACTGGTTCTCAGGTAGATTGCTTGGGAATGAACCACAGGTGAGGGAAAAAAAAAGACTCAGAAAAGCTTCAGGTAACATATAACCAGTGTATGTAAACTATTCATGTATTTAAAATCGGGAGGTTAATCTTTCTGAGTGACAGTATAGGTTTAAAAGAGAAGAATGGTGTGAAAAAGTACAAGAAACGCTGACTCTGCCTTTCAGAAGGTGACTGAAGTAACGATTCTTTGAGGTCTGATCTCATGTCCAATACATTTATAAGACTCTTATTGCAGTAATAAAAATGTATAGGACAGAATATATTATAAGGGGCACAGTCTGCAATTCTGCATTTAACCAATGCATCATAGTACTGTTTGAAAGTAAATCAGACTTCAAGCTTTGCAATCAGTGTTTTCTTAGGCACTTTTCAGGGTTCATAGTGTTCTAAGGATGAAACTTTAATATATTTTCAAGAATAGCATTTAATGAAATTTATTTACAATTTATTTTTACAGAATGTACACTGCAGGAATTTTTATTGTTGCCATGTCAAAACTGCTATCAGCCATAATGGAAAACCTGTGTATGTATTGATTTTTTGCTGCAGACATGAATTCTATGAGGAATTGTTAAGTGAGGGATGGAGAGGAAAGGAAAAATAACTGGAAGTTTTATATATATTGGAGGTGATCTATGTCCATATAAGGCTTACATCTTTGCCAATCAGGTCCTCTTGATTTTCCACAATCCCCCAGGGAGCTATACCGATGGTGCAGATCTTCCCTCGAGATTTTGAGGCATGATCTTTCAGTGCATCTCCAACATGCCG
Source organism: Ciconia boyciana (assembly GCF_034638445.1). NCBI lineage: Eukaryota > Metazoa > Chordata > Aves > Ciconiiformes > Ciconiidae > Ciconia > Ciconia boyciana. The sequence goes on along the minus strand of NC_132937.1, from coordinate 57,520,894 downwards.
AATGACTCCTGGGAAAGAAACAGCATAAAATAGAAATTCATAAGTATGTTCTTTTTGTTCATTATAGTATAGATTTAGTATAGAAATCTTTTTTAGGGAACTTATATAATATGCATATACTTACAATTAAGTAAAGCTATGAATATATTCCTATTGGTTATTATTACAGTAATACTGTAAGTTCATTTTATCTAATCCAAAAAATATTAAATGAAGTAGCAAGAAAAAAATTACACAGCTTTAGAAATAAGAATGGAAATGTTGACAGCTGACTGTAACTTGTTTATCTGCACTTGTGTTCACAAACATGTACATGTGAGCATTCGTATCCTTCCCAAGCACAGAAAGAAACACAGGAATTAACCCCTGCCCCAACGCCCCCCAAAGCGTAGCTTGCACACAAATGTTCTGTTCTGTCTGAATAAAGGATGGAAATCTGAAAACATCATTACACTACTCTGTGGTGACCTATTCTACCATTCTTTCCAAACAAACTCAGTCACCTGAGATAGATTCCAGTAGAGTATTAGAAAAACCCCTGGGGATCAGTGAGAAAACAGAAATTAGTAGAGAGAGAATGTCTGCTCCCCAGCTCTCTTCCAAGTGCTTTCTCATAATGCTCCTTGTATGCTTTAGGCCAGCTTTGTCAGTGCTTCAGTGGTATCTCTGTGCAGAGGACAAGTGCCATTCCTCCTTCCTTTTCATAAAATAAGTTTTTTACCTGTGTATCAATAACTATTTTTGTGATATGGCTGCACTGAAGCAGACCTGTATATTTGCTGTGGATGTTATCTGTTACTCAGTTTCTATGTTTGCTTCTTGTTCAGATTCCACAATTTCAAGATGACTGGATTGGAATTACAACAGTCACACAACAGATGTCATTTTAGCCACAGTTCTTCTGCACCATAAATGAACCATGTAAGAAAAAAGCCCACAACCTAACAAATCCTCTAAGTCCTGGAGTATTCTCTCCTGTAGTGGAAAAGTTAAAAAAAAACCCCTGTACCTGCAATCAGCTATGAATTAAGCTCTGATCCAGCAACCCAAAGGATTCAAAGCAGAAAACCTGTCCAGGCTGCAAAAAATTCCGTTATTTAGAATAATCAACTTTCGGCATGACATGAATATTCAGAACAACATGTTTAAGTTATTTAACAGTCATGATTATAGCCAGGTATGCACCATCCCTGTCACATCACTGATTCTCAGTCCAACAGCAGTATTTCAGGGTTTTTCAATTATACTTTTCCTTAAAAGAAATCTGATTTAAAAATTCATCATCAACAGAACAGACTGTACTCAGAAATTCTCAATTTGTACAATTTCACATAAGAGATAAACCACTTAATTTTCACCTACACAGTTTGAAAACCTAGCACTGGAGCAATCAACTGCTTTGCTCCAGAAATCAAAACCAGCAATGAGAGGTAACTGATAATACAGAACTGCTTCTGGAACTATATGGTTTTAAAATAACACACAGCAACTTGAACTTCATTGTTTTTTCTAGGTAATTTTTGATTACAGGAAAAAAATCCTTTTCAACAGTAATTATGTTGACTTTCCCAGTTCATTTGTATTGTTTTGGCATTTCCAACTATGATGATCTGAAAAATGGTATGAAGCAGCCATGCATTTGCCAAATGCAAATGTTATAGTCGGTCCTTGTTTACAAAATTTCTGTAGTTTGATTTCTACAGTTCCTGTGGTAATCCACTGCAATGAGGGCACAATATCTATAGTTTCTAATGTGCTTTTAACTTAAAATTTGTATCTGTCTTTGCCATTGTCACTACAAGAGTATCTGGCAACTAACATAACTATTATCACCACGGTACACAGGTCAACATTTAACCTGATTTTCTTCCTTGTTCTGCAGAGATGTCGGGGATATTACATACATGTGAGTCTGTCTATTTATCTATCTAACACTCCAGAAGCTCTCTTATTTGCCATTTGTATTGCTGCTGTGATAAAACTGAATATTGTTTTAAATTTGATGTGCTCTGGAAACTAAAAAGCCCAAGACTCCTATTAAGCATTCATATTCAAATATGTAGGAGTTGATCCATGATGCACTAAAATTAATGCATGATGGAGTGATTACAATGTTTTCCATAGACAGTAAGAGGATACTCTCTATGGGATTACTTAAGTAATAAATTATAGCTTTGTTACTGCAGCAAATGAGAATGACGTAAGAATTTACAAGTACATGTCCTAGCTCAAAACTTCTTGCATTTATCTCTAGCAGAACTCTTTGACTTTCCCCTCTCTCTCTCCTCCTTCCTGCCTCCTTCAGGGAGGGTAACTGGGAAGCCACTGTCCAACCTCTTTTATCCGGGGAACTAAATTTTGCAGCTTATTCCCAAAACCTACATGCTCTCTCCCAGCGAAGCTGGGCCAGCTGCTATCTTGGGCCATTAGGACACCCATATGGTACGTTACAGATGTTCTTAACTTTGAATAGAAATGGCAATGTTATCACTCTTGCTGCAGCGGTAATAGAAAAAAAATTAGGTCAAGCTGTCTACAATAAAGGAAAAAGTGGTATTTATTCACAATAAAGTTTTCCACCACATCCACAAAACAGAACCTTTTTTCCTTTCATACTTCAGACCGTCTTATCAGATAAAATAAAGGTCTTTTCTGGATGAAGATGTTTTCCATTTTATGTAATAAGAGTTTGACTTCTTCAGTTTCTGGTTAGTAGTCCCTCCCTGTAGCTTACTGTTGATCTTATGAAGTCTTCACTGGCAATATACTAACATAATTGCCTCACAGGAGGCTTTATTTTCAGCTCCCCAGTGTGCTTTTCATGCTTTAGCAAACTGTTGTGGTTTAGCCCCAGTTGGCAATTAAGTACCACACAGCCCCTCGCTCACCTCCACCCGCCCCCCCCCCTCCTCCCCCCCGTGGGATCGGAAGAGCAAAAGTAAGAAAAGTTGTAGGTTGAGATAAGAACAGTTAAATAATTGGAACAACAACAATAACAATAATAATAAAAATTCATTGTAATGAGAAGGAAAGCACCAAGAGAGCAAAAGAGGAAAACAGTGATGCAACTGCTCACCACCTGCTGACCGATGCCCAACCAGTCCCCGAGCAGTGACTGCTACCCCCCAGCCAACTCCCCCCAGTTTCTATACTGAGCATGATGTCATATGGTATGGAATAGCCCTTTGGTCAGTTTGGATCAACTATCCTGGCTGTGCCCGCTCCCAGTTTCTTGTGCACCTGGCAGAGCATGGGAAGCTGAAAAGTCCTTGCCCAGTGTAAACACCGCTTAGCAACAACCAAAACATCAGCGTGTTATCAATATTATTCTCAGCTAAAATCCAAAACACAGCACTATACCAGCTACCAGGAAGAAAATTAACTCTATCCCAGCCAAAACCAGGACACAAACCTTTTATTTCCTGGTAGCTACCAGGCTGGTATGAACTTGGCATTTTCTTGTTTGCATAGTACAGCCAACACTAATAAAATAAAACATGGAATAGCTTCTTAATCTCATCAGTCCTATTTTTTTTCTGTGATGAAATCTCCTAGATGCCACTGTGCTTTCATTTCAATGTTGCTGTTACCTGTATTTACTCCTCCAGTGAATATCCATGCTCCAGTTGTCATAGCAGCCTTAATGAGGCCTTTTCCAAAGACTTGCTTGAGTTTTGGCTGAAGTTCAAAATTCTGAAGGCCCCCGTGCACAGAGATGAGAAGTTTAGGGAGCTCAAGCTGCCACTCTTTGGTCATCAGATGCAGAAGAAGGTCAGGCTTTGTGTCAAAAGACACACGCACATACTGTAGAAATAAAGGCGGCAGTAGAGAAAAAAAGATTGGTTATACTCACTGGTTCCTAATAGATATGATCTATGCCCAACAGATCACTGAAAAAAGGCAACCTTTATGACAAAAGCACTAACTAATTGCTAACGATGATTTTTCAAAAGTTAGGAAACTAGGAATAATGGAACACTTGCAATTCACAGGCTGGACAATTTTCCTTTTTTTTAGGAAATTAAGTCACTAATTGTTTCAATGTGCTTAGCAATGCTTGAAAGATAAATGTCTTTAATTTATGGATGCAAAAACTGGAGCAAAAATTTAAGTGGTCTGCCAAAGATGACCTAGGTAGTCAGAGTCACAACTGTGCGTTCACTTGTAACTTATTTTCAAATTAACAAAATCAAACTCTCAAAAGGTAGGAAATAACAGAAATAAGCTTGGTTGTTCAAGCACACATAAGTTTAAACTGAGCAAGACTACTAAGCAGGTACTTTTCAGATGAACAAATGGTAACATGACTTACAGACTGATTTGTATAGATTCATGAATTTGCCTAACAAGGCACAGGACCCTAAAAGTATTTTGAAACACATTTACACATTTCCAATTCTTGGCTCTTCTGTGCTACATCTGCAGCACTTTGGCCCAAGGGAGATCATGCCCATCTGTGTGTGTTCAAAGATAACAACTGTCTTCAAAATGTCTATAGCACTCCCATGTTGCACACATACCTGTGTCTTCCTGACAAGCCTTTCTCTGGGCTCTTTCTCCTGCTCTTTCTGTTGCTGATGTATGAATGGTTTCACAAAGCCCGTGACAGGGCAGATGATACTTTTTGGAGTTCTAGTTACATAGCAGAAACAGGCCGTAAGAGGATAAAATTCTTTCTATAGCTGGTAAGATCTGGAAGGACCCTCTTAATTGTATAAAATATGTTATAGAAAGCCAGTCATCTATCCAGCTTCTGATTAAACCAATGCATGTACAGTTACTTCAGTATTCTTTCCCTTGACAGGTTGTCAGCACAGCCGTCAGGTGTATAATACAGGCACCTTTGCCTTCAGCCAGAGGAATGCCTAGTTCTAACTTACTTATTGTAACATGCCACGTAGTGTAATATCCACATATATTATGTAATAATTTTGTCCCTTTTTAACATGTCTAATCAGTATTTCTTGCCAAAAGATTGTTCTTTTTTAGTAAACCGTGTGACAGTAAAGTGCACTCCTTTCTAGTTGAATAAGAAATAAGGACTTGACTTTTTCCAGAAGAAATTGCTAATAGACAGGTTTCTTTGCAAGAATTGGTTGTTGCACAGCAAACAGCCATTCTTAACATTTCTGGAAGCGGAAGCCCATTTGGGCAAATAGTCACAGGGAAGCAAGGGGGCACAGCCAAACTGAAAGCTGAGCAAGAACTTGGGAATGCACATGCACCCCAGTGCATCAGTAATGTTCTCTGCAGCAGCCAGGCACATTCATAACAGCTAATGGACAAAGAACATACGATATTAATGTCTGGCAAGAGCATAATGTACCCTTGAGCTTATATATACATGAACTGCATCCTCAGTAGCCACCCATTTGATATTCTGTGTGGGAGTTGAGAAAATCTTGCATGGCACCTGATCGCACTGACCAGACGGTGAAGCTAATAATTTTGATTAGGATTTGAGGGTTGTCAAAGTTTTAACACACCAGAGGGGTTGTAAGGAGACTGATCCTTATCCCCTTAGGGAAAGATGAGGTTGACAAGGGCAACACCTTGTTAACACTGCAGGCATTAATAGACAGACAACACCATCTCTCAGGGGTCCTACACAAAACCTCTGCTGGTCAAACTATGGACATTATGTTTTGGGATCACTGGTACGTTGCTCTGTTTTTTGCTGAAGACAGACTGGGAGTTCTAAGAAGATAATTAAAGTAAATTCATATTAGTAATGGCCATACAAATTTGCTGCAAACAAAGGCCACTGCATCATCCGGGATGATATTAAGATGAAGGCACAAACGGCATCAGATACGTATTATCTAATCCAGCCAGTGACTGGTTTTTTGATTCTTTAGCACTGTTTTACACTGCAGAATGTGTGACTTCATTGTCCCTACCTTCTTAAGCCTATGTACTGGCAAAAATCTCTTTAATTTTCTTATCCAATAAGACCTCTGAATTTCAATAAATATAAATCTATATAGTGAATCACAAAGTTAGGAGAAATATTTTCTTACTTTTATTTCAAATGTAGACATCTTTTATTACAAACAACTGCTTGTTCTTTATACTGCAGGCAAAACCCCTCTATACTTATGATAAGAACTCATTTTACTTTATAAAGTAAATTTATAAAGTAAAATTATAAATTATAAAGTAAAGAAATGTAAGCAAAAATAAATCTGAAAGTTTTTTTAATGTAAATTAAAATTTAAATCATCATGGATAAGCTTTAGTGTTTTAGAAGTTTTTTGAGAAGGGCTATGGTGCCAAACATCATGATTTTTCTTCTGTGCATAGACCTCAATTTTTATGACTTTCTGATTCATTTTTGCTCTTACAGAGGCCACGTTCAGTTTGGTGTGCTTGGCATTGCTCTTTTAGCATTACTTAACATGTTAACTAGTAAGTACAAGATAATTATTTTGTCATCACTTTCAAAGTATGCATTCAGTTATGAATAAGAACTTTTAAGGCCATTTTTGTCCGTATTAAAAATTGATTTATTTCAGTCTTGTAGCAGAAAATTCGGCCTTCTCAGTTTTTGTTTAGAATCTTAATAAGCATTTCTGCTGTTCCTGCATTCTTTTGCTATAGCCTCCAGAGGCCGATTTAAAATTTAAATGTAAATCTCAGCTAAGCTACTGGTCTGTTACCCTGAAATTCCATGTCTGGTGTATCTGTCAGCTGTAGAAATGATCAGTTCTAATGGCAAATGATTTAATCCCTTTTTTATGGGGTTGGTGTATGGATAGGATGCAAGACTTCAGTTGTTATGTGTTAGAAGAGCAGGGCAAGATAGGAAGCAAAAGTACAGTTTTGAACCACAAATCCTATGGACCAACCTGACTGACATCAGCATAACACTGTGAAATGATAAATCATGAAGTTCAAGCTGTCATGCCCATTTGATCTCTAAACTAGCGCAGAAGTAGTCAGCAAGCGTGCCATTTGATGCCAATAGTCGTTTCACTTTTTTATCAAGTGGTTTCCTAAAAAATAACTGTGCCCATCATCTGTCCAACAGCCAGATGCTTGCAAGTTGGACTCCAATGCCCTAGGGCAAAAGTCAAAGTTCCTGAGTGGTAAAATTACTACTCTGTTACTCAAGCACAGCTGTCTCATTAAAGTACATGGTGAATGATTGCAGATAACAGTCTCAGTGAATAAAATAGAAAGATTCAGAATTTTGTTGTGTTTCTTCAAAGAAAATCTCTTCAGACAACATTTTGTGATCTGCAATCTAACGTTGCTCCTTTGTTTCTCTTTGATGCACGCAGGTACTGGCTGGCTATTTCACCTACCTTAAATAAGATTCCATCATTGCAGACACTTCTTCAAGCTAAAGACTGATTCCCTCAAAGTGTGATCTTCACATAAAAAATAGGCCTGATGTAATTCTCACTGAATTCAACAGAAAAACTGTCACTTAGACAGGAACTGGACTGGATAAGTTAATATTCTTCTTAACATCTTAAGGCCTCATCCAGGTTCCACTAAACAGTCAGTGGAAGGACCCTCATTGATTTAAATGGGGTTTGGAGAGACATTTTTCTGTGTTACTTCCTCTTTTTCTCCATGTAAGACACCATCTTTTAAATTCTGTAAATGTTCTGTAAGTATTAATTTACTATAACAAAAACAATGCTTGCTGCCTTCCTCATGGTTTATGCAAGTTACAGGATTATCTCTTTTTTTTTCCTCTCAAAAGCACTTATGCTTTTAAGATCCTTTTTACACAGTTTTGGTAAAACTCAACATATTTTAAAAGCAGAAATATACCTTTTCATGTGGCTGATTTCCAAATATCCTTATTAAAGTATGATGTTTTGAGGTTCTGAATATTAGAAAGTCTGTCTAAGAAACTGTTTATGTACATTGGAATTCTACTGATGTTCTTTCATGTTTCCATGCACCATAAGAAAGGTTAAGCTTATAACACTGAAGTAAACTTTCTTTCTTCTACAGCTCCAAACCTATGTTAGCTTTTTATCGTGCATATTAAATGTATCATTGTAATGCATTCAATTAGGAGGAATGTATTTAACTCACTAAAGCTTTTCAAACAGCCATCTTCCACTTAACCTTGAAAAACCATGATCAAAGAAATGTCAGTTCTGTAAAGAGCAGTCCTTTAAAAAAGGCTGATATGGAACTCAGGCACACTAATTAATGAAAGAATGTTAAGGTTTTTTTTGTGTGCGGAAAGGCAGATAGTAAATTAAAAAAATTGGTTTAGTTTGGTCACAAGTTCAGTGCAAAATGCATCACAGCAAGATTTTCTTAACTGGCCCACTAATGACCAGACTCTGTTTTGAAATTGTTCAGAATATTGCTCATAATTGGAATGGAATCACTCGCATTAGTTTGATAATTGCTGTCAGAGTTAGGGTAATAAATTGCCAGTATATAGTTAGATGAACTCATCCATGTTATTTCTTAAACTACTAAGAGCCAACTGATATAAGCAGATCACATTTTATTAATTTTCCTGTCTTTTTTAATGCACTGATTTATTGCAAAAGCTGTTAATAACGTTTATGTATCTTCACATCGCTCTCAGATCTTTTTACAATTGTCAAAACTAAAAATCTGCTGTAAAAACAATGTAAATGTGAACAGCAAAACTGTTAAATGTGTTTCTTAAACATTAATGGGAAGCCACTTGTAAAGAAAATATGATATTGATAGAGATCTAAACACCACAGGGTCGTTGCAGGATCATCTGTCATTACATGAAGACTGAAAGAAAGGCCTCTTTAGTAACTGGTCTTGTTAACCAATGTTATCTAATCTCGGCTATATGTTTCTATATAATCTACTGCACCCTCAGCTATTCACATTATTGATTTAACCAGCTTAATGCAGCCCCACTGAAGATACGTTAACAACTCAATGGTGACAGCAAAATTCATGCTGCTTGAGAATTTTTGTTCTATGTGCCCGTGGAAATGAAATTAATGGCACAGTCAGTTCTATTGTCAATATGTACACCTACATCGTCTTTTCTGTTTTGTTCCAAATCCATGTGTTTCTATTACAATTTCAGTGTAAATTTCATTTTCACAGCTAAAGATGCCACTGTTAATTGTCTGATAATATTATATCACTGCATTTGTAGCTTGCAAATATACATGCAAAATATACATGTATTTACTATCAAATTTGTATATATATTATTAAAATCTGATTCTGTTATTTCCAATGGAGGAAATAATTATCTGTCAGTCTTACATGCACTAATCTGATCCATTTATTGACTACCAGTTTCCCAATTATAAATCTGAGGTTACGGTTTCCATTAATAAATCCCATCTCATTTCTTGTAGCCTGATTCAGAAAAATTTACCAATTTTGCTGTTAGCACAAACCAAGATAATACTACTCAGTTCTGTGTTTCCCTTGCTTAATAATTATCATGTGTGGGCATCCATTTCAGGAAATAAAATAAGGAACAGGTGGTGAATTTTATGCCAAATTCTTCCCCTGAGGCTTTCCTTGATGTTGGTCAGGGGAAATCTTGCTAAATCTTGCTGCTTTACAGGGTTATTCTATTAGCCAGTAGGCACAATATTAACCCACCGTGACTGTCGTCAAAAATCAGCTTGTATGCTATAGTGATATTTGATATCGAGTAGCTAGAAAACAACTAAGGAACATATTTTTAGAAAAGAACAAATGTCCGTTTATCATGTGTTCTCCCTTCTCTCTCTCTCGCCCTGCCCCTGTTAATGTTCCAGTTTCTCTGCTTTTGGGTTTGAAAATATATTGTCTGAACAAGAACGTTTCCAAGGATTATTACGTATTTGTTCCTATTTCCAAGCCTATTTTTCAAGATAATTTAAATGCTCTTTTTCCCTCTTCTCTGCTGGCAAAATTGGTTGGTTGTTTTGACTGATCAAACTCTTGGCTTTCACAGAAAGCTTTTGATTTGGTAAGTTTTATTTACCATGGGAAAGACCTTGTAGCCAGTAAATTCAGAGACAGGAATTTCATTCTGTCTATTAAGAAAACTGTAACAACTAGTTAGGCCACTCTTAGACTAGAATCTACCCTAAAATAATGTTTTGGGCTGGAAATATGACCATGAGGACACCTTCATACTTTTTTCAGTGACAAACACACCATAGTATAACAAAGCTCTTTATTTTCTTTCAATTTAAAAAAATGCATAATTACTGGTTATGCAAACCTCCTTATTTGTGTTTTGGTCACATGAAAGATGTTTTTCTCACTGGCGGTAACCAAACAGGACACCCATTAAAGACATATTATTGAATTATTTAATTTGAAGCACTTTTCCCCATAGTGGGATGACTGAATTTCTGGAGCTTTTGAAGACTTATTTAATTAATGAAGAATTTGGTTGCTTCCATGTTTTGGGTGGGGTTTAATGACCATGAATAGATGGCAGATGCAACTATCTTCCTGATTCTAGTACTGTCAGAACAAATCGAGTTTTTCCAGCAATAAATGTGTTGTCTGTATTCATCCCTAAGTTTTAACCTGTTATTTAGGCCTCTCAGATTTTTAACCCCTTTTTCTCTTCTTTTTTTCTAAATTCTTCATGGTTTCATTCCTGACTGCACTCTGTGACAAGATTTTTCTTTCCTTCATGTTGACTTCCAATTTTATCTCCACAGTTTCACTGCAAGTATATGTCTTTGAGCACACAGCATACACCTTGGAGCATCTCCTGTTCTCTTATGGCACCATGCCAGGACACCAGAGTCCCAACAAAGACCAGAAATCCTCTAGAGAAATTGGTATCAACAGCTTCCCTAAAGCCTTCATAATTTCTTGGCTGCCCAAGACTACTTTTGTCTGGGCAGGGCTGCTTATTTCTTTATAGTGATCTTCAAGGACATCACCCGAAAAGCTCTAGTGATGACCCTTTCTCATAAAGACAGATTTAATGCAAAGTATCCATATATGGTTAATAGCATGATGGTTACTATATATCTGAATCTCTCTCAGTTTTGGTGAAAAGAATTCTGTTTTTTTCCCACTGCTTGTGAAGATACCAACAGCACAGTTTGGTTCATTTCAGTGCTGAAGGAAGTGTCAATTTATTCACACTAAACAAATGTTATTTACTGAATCAGAGTTTCTCTCTAGCAATGGCCTTGCAGATTTTTAGGTGATTGGTTATCAACTGAACATAAGGCATCTGTGATACTCTCAGAGAAATGACCTAATTTTCTATTTGTTTCTTAGTGCAACAGTGTTTTCTGGTTTCTATCAAAAGAAGCCACCCATCTGGGCGAACAGAACCATCCACTCAAGTAATCATTCCATCTCCAGCACCTATGTATCCACCTGAGGAAAACATCTGGCTCTTGCTAGCATAGTACCTGAGCTCTTAATTGTCTCTAATCTATCTAGTACCCCAACAGATCTGAGACATCTGTTGGGAAGAATTCAGGCAAAGAAGATGGTACTGGGTCGCTGGGCAGGTTATTCTTCAGAGCGCCCAGGGGTTCTGCTTCTGCCCTCACTGCTGCCCAAAGCAGTGTCTTGGCCACAATGTGCTAGGTACATACTGATCTTTCATTCCCAAACTCCCAGGTCCTACAGTTTAGATAGAGCCAGACAGATTCTTCCTTTCATGTAATGCCACATAGAAGAAATACACGCACAGGTTAGTGTCGGTGCTGGAAACACCTCTCCAACTTAGTAGAGCAATGCCTTCAGATTAATCTACTTTGGTGTTGCTCCGTAGCATTGTATTATGATTAAGTGACTTGCTCAAGGAAATCTGTGGCAGAACAGGGATTTCCCAGTTCCTAGCTTAGACACTTACTGGGCCTTTATTTCATTGAAAGATGAACTAGTAAGTCTAAATGGTCTATCCTCCAATATATATCTGGAGGAATATTAAAAGAAATTTGGTATATTTCAAATTAGTCAGCCTTGGAGACACACCCAGCAATGGGAAACCATAGTTGAACTCTCAAGTTATTCAGAAAAAGAGGGACGGCTAGCCATTGGAAGAAAATTGAGATAGCAGCACATTAGCATATTTTCAGTCTTCATAAAGGTAGCCCCTCTTATGCTGGACTCCAGCTTTTATAGTTAATTCTGTTCACCAATTCTTTGGCACATGATACACAAAAACATATGGTACGGTCTTACACTAAGTAATACTTTAAAATGAAGTTAAGAAAGAATGCTATTTATTCTCTGTGAATGCCTTCTTTGAGCTAGCAGCATTATTTATCTAAGAGAAAAACATGGTTACCATGGCTTTATTGGAGTGGCCTCCTCCTTGGAACTCAATGGTTCCAAAAGCGTCCGTCGGGCTGAGCTGAGTGTGCTTGCTGATGGACCACTTCTCCAACTGGATGTCATTGCGGGTAAGCCTGCTTTCATTTTTCTCATTCTGAATAACGGAGATGCTTGGAGTCAGTCCAACGTGTTGACCTATTAGACGCCCACAGCAACACCTGTGACATTAAACAAACAGAAAACGCGAGTCATGTGCATGTATAAACCGAACAGGGAAACAAAGTATCTTAAATGGCCTACAAATCCTAAAAAAACCCCTCCCTTTTCAACTCTGCTGACCATTTTCCTGCTGTCTGAAGCCTCTACTTGTGGAAGCAACATGGTACAGATATTATCTTTTCTTTCTATGATCTTGTTTACTTTGGACTTGCCTATAATTCAGTAAAATCATGCTTTGTTCTAAATATGTACAAACTGAAGTTAAAGAACATTTTCTACTGTCTTCAGATGACATCAGGCCAAATAATAAGCTTTTGCATGGACTAGCACATATTTTAAATTGGTAGTTCATTGCATTTATTTTCTTTTGACAGTATTGTGTGTCATGCATCCAATTTAGGTAAATATTCAAGGCACTAAGAAGATAAGGAAATTAAACACAGATGCTGATCCACCTTTTATTTATCTGGTTTTTGGATGAAATAAGTTTTGAAATGTAAACAATTAGTGGCCATAGGAATCCATCACTCCAGATGTAATTCAAGCATCTTCTGATCAAATAAGTCTTTACAAACTATTTATATCCATATACATACGTATGCACACATATATATTAGACATTTTCTTGTAACTGACTTTCATTTTTCATACAAGGAGCATGCAATTACCTATGGGGGTCTTTGGTGCTGGGTATGATATGAACACATTCTCTCTTGTAAAATGCTCTTTCTATCCATGATTTCTGTGCCTAAAAAAGAGAAAGGAAATGCCGTGAGTTCTGTTTGCTTATTAAACACAACTTATCAGTACAACTTCAGTACAACTGAAGAGAAACTTCAAACATAAAAGAAAACTTCACTGACTTTGCAGATATGCAGTGCACATTTTGCACAGAGCAAACATTTTCCATTAGAACCATGGTTCCCTTCAAGAGCTAAGCACCCAACACAAGCTCTTAAGATTGTTTTCATATTCACTAGACAGATGACTTTGATACTGTCATCTATATTCTCATAGCAGGAATCACTGGAGAAGAATTAATTCAAACTGTAAAGCTTTCTGCATGGTAGACAAAAAACACACCTATTCATTAAAAATACTTTTAAAAAAATCAATTTCCATTTTAGTGATACAACTAAGTAATCTCTAATTAAAAAAAATAATCTCAGAAACTAGAAAATAAGTATCTCACAATAAAACTTACAACACCTTGATTCCAATGCAATTTTTTAGACAAGTACGGAGAGTGCTGTTTAACACGGAGCCAGAAAATAGTTTCATATGTGGACATCTTAATAATAATAATAAAAAAATGTAAGATCTCTTTCTGCAATGAGACACAAAATACTTTGGTACATTAAGAGTCAGATGACTGGCTGATGTAACCTCTAAAACTGACTGAGTTCAATGAAGCTATGCCTCTTTGTAACACCCAAGATCTTCCCCCACATATTCGCAGGAAAGCACATAATTTCCCTCAGCATAATCTTAATTTCAGATACACAAGAGATCTTTTTTAAAAGATAGATGGGTAGGAAAGAAAAAAACCCAAAACAACAAACAAGAGACTTTCAGAGTTCTGAAATCTTTTTAATTATCTAGACAGTCCTCATTCCATAGAGTAGGAATTCTGGCAAGCTCTCTAAAAGATTCCCCCAGATAGAATTCAATTATTTCATTTAATTAGGAGATGACTTGAAACTTTCCTTTAAAAATTAATTTCAAACAGATAAATTTTATAAAATGTATTTAAATAATAAAATTACCTATTTCATTGCAGAGCATTAACAGAACTATAAACTACGAACTATGACAAAGTTATCTGAGAGTTAAATAATGTGAAATGACCTTTAGATAATTTAAAGAAATCTAAGCATCTTGTCTCTATAAAAAGAGAAAATATGAAATTGCCTTTATCACATTACCTAACTAACTAATTTTACCTTGCTAACTATCTAATGTTACCTTCTTGTGAACTCAATCTGCATCCTGTTTTTCGTGCTTAAACCCAGAAACATGTGTTTCTGGGACTTTTAAAAATCATTGTAAACTGTGGAAATTTCTTGGAGTCAATGAATGTCACTAGTATAAACTATAAAGTACCATAATAAGAATTTCTAGCTAAATTTATTACTTATCACTCTCAGTACATACAAAGTTATTCTTTTGCCTTTTTCACAGAAGAGAATTCCTTATTGGATATAGTGGTCACTCATGTTATGTAATGATATTTTATCTTTGCTCTACTTGCATTTTTATTTGAAAAATCTGGTAGACTTCATATTTTGTAGAAATGGCAGACACCCTAACATGACTTTTACAGTCAGGAAAAAGAAAAGTCTATTATAAACATTAAATAGAACTGTATTTGATTATTCTTCCTTACTGTAGCAAACAGAAAGTTAATATATTATAGAATGTGGAGCAAGGTTTGTTTCATGTTTAAGCAAAGGACAGTTAAATAGAAATTCTGAAAAACAGAAAAAAGTTTTACTTTACATAGGAGAGATTACCTTGAAGTTCTAATTTATTGTAACTACTAAATGCTTACAAGCCTATGATGCAGGCAATAATAATAATAATAACAACAACAACAACAACAACATTGTATATTATACAGCCAAATCAGCTTAGAAGTCCAGTGCAACAACAACAACAACGACATTGTATATTATACAGCCAAATCAGCTTAGAAGTCCAGTGCATCACTGAGTAATTTCTCAATTTAGCAGTCTTTTTAGGCAAAGAAAGGCTTTTTATAAAGTAACTTTCTAGAACTGTCAAGGAATGCAGAGTGAACTTCATGAACTTCATTTGACCCTCTTACTGCAGAACTTTTGAAGCTAAACTACATGGGAAAATTAGGGTTTTTCTTTTTGTTGAGAGTTGCAGAGAAAGAAAGGAAGTTACAATTATTATTTAGGTATCGCAATGCTAACATTTGAAATTACATACTTTACTGAATGGACCACACATTCTTGAAATTTCTCCCCTTTGAGCTCCAAGAGTACACAAGCTTTCTATATTGCCTTAAGAAGATACACACTGATAAGCTGCAGATTTATGAATCCCCTTTGTTGTATACAAGTATAGTAACTTTTTGACAAAAAAGGAACACTTATAGAATAATGCCAGTTTTACCTTCATGCTTGTTTGTTTTAACACTAAATACATGCCTGCAATATCCCTTTTCTTCTCTAGAAATCATGAAAAGCTTTTATAAGCCAACTTTTCTTCCTGGCATCCAAAATCAGCTCCTACTGCAGAGTTTACATAGCATATCATTATCCTTCATGTTGCCAAGACTCCCTAAAAATATCCTTTATTCAATTTCATAAATTTTGCATACTTTTCTGCAAACGATATACCTTGGTGAATTTACTTACTGCATAGACCTAATGTATCTTTTCTAAAGATGGCCACTAATTCAATTTCTCTAAGCCTCAAGATCCAATAAAAAAAGGTGCCATAACAGGTACTTCACTGAAAACTTTTTTCTTTAGGTATACAAGCAAGCTTTCAAAGCCCAAGAAACTGACATTTAAAATTTGTTTTCCTACTCTTTTTCATACTGTCTTTGCAAATAGAAACGAAACCTAGCTATGTTAAATATAATAATAATTTGCATTTGAATTTTCATCATACTTCTTCAAATGTAATATTGCAAAAATAATAGTCTGATGTAAGAAGTCCTTTATTCACATCAGGAAAAAAGACTTTCCAGCTTTTAGATCTCAAACAATATACTATCCTACCTGACAGAGTCATAATGCCAAAATACGTGATTTACTCATTTCCTAATTCCTTGTCCTTCCGCTAAAAAGAAAGCATCTGGTTTCACTGCCCCATGCCGGTTATCTGTCTGTGACAGAGATAATTTGCAATGAAATACAAGGTTCAGAGGTATAATAAATTATGCTGCTTTCCATAGAGTCTTCATAACAAAATTAGAATAACTTGAGGAAATAAATACATTCATAACAAAACGGTCTGCATTAAACTCTTGTTTATAATGTGAATTAATAAAGTAGTAAAAAGTTTAGAAAAGTATAGCGAAGTATTTTCAAGAATGGTAGAGCAAGAAGCTTATCTTCTCTTTCTCTTATTTCATAAACACTCCTTCAGTATTAATTCATAAGACAATTTAAAGTCCACAGTGAATTCCTAAAGTACATGCCATACTTATACTTGGATTTAGCTTACTCATAGCTTAGATCTCTAGGTTAAGTCTCTCTCTCTGTATTAACCTAGCAGAAAAATCCCACCAAGAACATTTTTTCTCCCTTTTCTTTACCTGAGCATCAAACTTGGCATTTAAGTCTGTCCCGGAGCAAACTCTGCTGTCCACGTTTCCCTGCTGCCGGTCATCACTAATAACACATTCACGACCGCCCCCCGAACAAGGCGCTCAGTCCGACCGCAGCACAGAGATGTGAGAGCGCGTGAGGCCCTTGCACCCCTTAGCTGCTTGGAATGTGCTGCTGTGGGATTAGCCTCGTTAAAGGTTCGGTGGACACTCACCCACAGCCCCACAACACCGCTTGGTTTGAACATCTAATCTGACGCCAAAAGAAAAACAAATCCCCCGAGAGCTTGGATTTAACTGGCACAAGCCTTGAGGGGCTTTTTTCCCCCCTCTTCTTTCCCCCTTAGAGAGCAAGCTTGTGAAAGTGTGACAAGGTGCTCTGAGTTCTTAAGTTCAACGCAGGAAAACAAATCCTTCAGAAGAAACTGTACTAAGCTGGAAAGAACCTGAGCACACAAGAGAGATTGTTAATCTCCAAAGAATGAAAGCAGTGTGTTTATTGGGTAACTGTGAGAAATCTATACGCAGTTGAAATATATTGCAATTAATCAACAATGGCTTTTTTCCAAAGAAGCTGGGGTTTGTCACTGTTTCTCACCACAGTTGCTGTACTGTAGTGAATGTAACTTTTCAGAAAGTCATAAACATAAACCTTTGTCTTCCAGAGACAAGCAACTGTGGTGTTTTCAGCTTAATTAAAAGTTAGTAACTTAAACGACAACTTGAATGTATACAAATTTGGGGACTACTTCTTTACTGTACCCTCTTGATACCGACACTGAAGAACAACCTTTTCATATGAACAACACCTAGATTTTTTTAGTACATAGTAATTATATGTGTTCAACTATTTACTTCAAGAGTTTTCCAAATATAAAATATTTTTATTCTTCCCGCCTCCCCCCCCAAGTTTGGATGAATTCCTCTCCACTCCTACATATGCATACATATCCTCCTTTTCTTTTCAATAAGGCTGCATATAATGCATGGAAAACATTCTGTCCACCCTGGCACTGATGAATACACAAGCGCTAAACTATTCTGCATGTACGTTAGCTCTGATGGGCCCCAGGATGAGCAAGACTGAGCATATGCATCAACTTCTAAACTTCTTATACCATCACACATGTTGATTAGCCATCACACACTAGGTTGGCTAATCCATGAGATTTTTTTCTCTCTTGGTTCTCTCAGTTTTTTGTGTAAAATAGACACGTGTATTCTGTGTGTAATGTATATACGAAGTATGTACATATACACACTCTGTATGCATACATATACACACTCTGTTCCAACAAAGCTACAACCTGTGAGATTTCTCTACCACACAGTTCAGAGCAACAGAGACCATGTGCACATCTTTTGAGATCTCTTTAGCACAGGATCAGACAAAAGATGGTCTGTGGAGAACAGCAAAGGTAGAGAAAGTTGCAGTGTCAAGACAGTACCTAGTAAACAGCTCAATGAGGTAAAGAATATGACTGGGGAGTCAGCAGGAAAAGACTGCTTCTACTTTAACACAATGGAATTTGATTTGCTTGAGAGGGTGGAAAAAGAGTGAGGGGAGGAAAGGAAAGGTTTCACATGATTGAGATAACTGAGTAAAAATCCAAATCTGACTTTGAAATCAAACTTCAGTACTTGGACTTGACAAGATTCTGGAGATTGTTCCTGGATTCAGGTTTCAGCTTGCAAAGTAACCTGGGGCAAAACCCACATCTTTCGTCTTAAGAAATGAACACAAGCAACAACGGTTATACTCATTCGCATATGTCACCCGGTGGCACTGTGCAGGATGTTTTACAGATAGGGACTTAGGTATGGCATATAGAGGTGGCATATGCCACTGATGCTACAGGAAATTACAACTTTGCCATAATTCTTTGAAAGATGTGTTGATGTTATGACTCTCTCGCAACGAAACTACCAGTGCCATAGATACTCCTGTATTTTAAGGAGTGATAAAGAAACAGCCAATAAGCAGAGACAGCTGTTTTTTCAATATGGTCCAACTGCAAAATAGTGCTTTCAGAGAGGTGGATGTTGCATATTTAATGCTACGACCGTACACATTATTTACATTTTCAACTCAGCTCACTGTTAATGAAACGAACTCTCAAACAGCAGTTAGCAATAAGCTCAGTACTGACTTCTCATAAAAGAGGACAGCAAATATTAAAAACTAATCAAGAACAGAAATTTTTCAGGAAGATAAATTCTGGCAGATTTTAACACATTATGTAGCTGGGATGCTTAACTGCTGACCTCTGAATTAACATTATTTTAAAAAGAGCACCAAGAGTGACAATTTTAGAAACCTGCAGTTTCAATGGCAGAGCAGAACTGGAGGCAGTTCTAACCCTCTGCTTCCCAGCTTTGTTTATCTCCAAGTAACCAGGTTATAAGACAGGTTTCACTGGGGCAAGAGAGGTGTTGTTAAAAGCCTTTCTCTGCCTTGCAGTTGGGCAGAGCAGCTGGACAGGCAATGGGGTATTACTGAAGCAAATTACAGATAGAATTTGCAGGAGCATCTGGTGACTGAACTGCATCAGTGCTATTGCAAGCTGATCCGATTAGTGTTCCTTAATCAAATGGACACTTTTGCAAATCCCACTGTCTCTGAGTAAAGACCCTGTAACTGTAAACTTCTATAGCTAGATTAGTACACAGGATGCTAATGCTTCAATATAACCTTATTACTAGGTGTGCTCAAGCCAAATTTCTACCCCTGCTTTCAGTTTTGCCCAATTATAAGCATTATAAGCACTTTTATGTCTTGCTTGAAGCACTAGGAATTGAACTCTCTGGACATTAAGACAGGGATCATTAGACTGTCCCAAAATGTTTAATTTTCTAACAGATGTTTATTACTAGTAGCATGTTAGAGGCTGGCCATCAGGCCTTTACCCACTAGAGCTGTACTTTTGTACATTTTGTTCTTCTTCTAACTGATTTCCCAAACACTTTATGATCAGAGTTGTTCCAAGAACAATGTTGAATTGTCTTGAAAATCAAGCTGTATTCAGCACAGAGTAGGAGGGCCTAGAATGCAGTCATTTATTACTACAGTACATTACAGAATTTATCTGTTAGCACTGTTTACCAGATGTAATTTTTATACTGTACTTAAAAGAAATATAGTAATTTAAAAATAATTGTGAACTTTTCACTCAATAGTTTAGGATTTTAAGCATTATATCTGTCATTTTTCTTACTGCAAGGTAACAGAAATGAAAACTGTATGTCTCTGTTAATGCTGCTATGCAAATTTGTATTTATGCTTTATATATTTTCAAAACATTGTATAGACCAACCATATGTGACCAGACATTATTATCCATACTATTGATAAATTAACTGGAAAGATTAACAGACTTTTCAAAAAGAACCAGGGAGAATGATTAGATGCAAGAATTGGTGTAGACATGCAGGCTCCTACAGACCTACTCAAGATCAGCAGAAGTGCAAGGGGAAAATTTTAAATAAAAGCTTATTAAAATGAAGGATATCTTGTAAAGAACATTTTCAAAAAGTTCCCCTATTCCCTTCTTATGGGTACTGGCATATGAGGGGAAAAATTAAGCCTATTGACTTCATTCATGATGTTTCTTTAGAGAAATATTTATGGTTTCACCAAATCTGCTGTAAGGTTAAAATTGTTTAAATAAGTAAATAAACTTTTTCTAGCAAGAAAGCCCTACTTGATCAGATGATGGGTTCATCTAGCCCACTATCCTGTCTCTACAAGTGCCAAAAATAGGTGCTAGAGAAAAGGAAAAACGTGTCAAATGTATGTAACACTTTTTCCTAATAGTTTCTCAGCTAGCAACTATTTTCTGCTCATGGACTTCCTGCGTTGTTGTGATTTCTACATGTTCTGTAACCCTCCGTGGGCTTTCCTCCACACTTGTCCGCTGATTTCATACAAACTTTCAGCATCCTTAACATCTTTCTCCCTGCTGCAGGGGGAAACAGTTCCTTCCGTTTGTTTTGAACGTGACTCCTCATACTTTCCCATGATGTTTACTACTGAGAGAGGTAGTGAACAGTCAGTTCCCATCCATCCTCTTCATACCAGTCATAGTTTCCAAGATACATTCTTAATGTTTTTTTTTCCCCAGATTAACCATTTACCAAGTATTTCTTCACATAGAAAACATTTGTTACCCTTTATCATCCTTGCTGCCCTTCTCCAAACCTTTTCCAGTTAATTTTATCCTTCCTTCTGGGAGAAACCAGAACTGTGCACCAAAGGTGAACTACAGATTGGTATTGTGGCAAGTGGACATTCACTCTTTTGGTATCTATTCCTTTCCTAATAATTCCTGTAAAAAATTGATTTGGTTTTCTCGACCACCACTGCTGAGCACTGTGGTAATGCTTTCACAGAAGTATCTAGCATAATCCAAATATTTCACTCCAGTGTAGTAAAGAATTAATAATACTAATTGTAAAGAACTACTATAAAAATCAAGCTGTTTTAATCAAAATCTGACAGAACAGCAATGCACCTATATGAAGTTCTAATTTATGTCAAATGCAGCTTAACAAATCATAATGAAACATGATATCACAGAAGTCTATAGGTGCACATACATAACTGGAAAGTAGTATATACAGGAAATATTTTTCTGCCATTCAGCACTGGCAGACTATCTTTTAAGCCAGTAAACTTGTTTTTGGCTTCTAAAAAAGTTTAACATTATTTCTAACTCCTCAAATTAAGTTAAGAAAATAACCTTCACATTAAGATAGATGTCATTGCTCTCCAATAAAAAATCGTGAGGTTAAAATGCACACGTAGGAGTTTTGCACTGAATCTAATTTTGGTCTGAACTACTGTTTTCTAAATTGCTCATTCTACCCCACAAATGTATGACAGCTATAACATTGTCTGCTCTTTCATTAGAGTGAGGTGGTTTTGCTAGCCACTGTGTGGGTGCTGAGTTGATGAGGCAATTAAAATTAAATTGTACATAATTGTATGAAAGGGCCTGAAGGAATGGGGATTCCAGATGTTCCCCAAGCCTAAACATTCAAACGGACCAATTATATGCCACTGTTCACATTTCATCTCATCTTCCAGCCCTGCAGTTATTCACAAGTCCCTCTTGAGCCCCCTGCATAATGCAGTCCCACAGGCATCCTTTGCTAGAAGGCCTTGGTTGAGGTCCTGGTTTCACCACCCTCTAGCCTTCCTCCACACACCCTTTTGGAGAAATGGAACAAGAGAAGAGCCAGTTATAAGAGATGAGACAACATTGCTGATCAGCTCTTTTGTCTCCTTCCTCTTCTGCTGAGCCAAACTCATCGTTTTCTCAGATGCAAAAGAAGGGAAACTTCCCTTAGCTGAAGAAGGGAAAAATTCAGCCTGCCCACTGAAACACCCAGAAGGCGAAACACCAGAGGATGTTTCTTTTGGGCACAGCAACATCCTTTTCTGTCCCTACACCCCTCTGTGTTTCTTCACCATCTCCTCCCTTCTCTTTTCCTGCAGACTCCTTGCATCTAGGTATCTCCTGTGGGTCATCCTGTTTGAAACCACCTTCATTCACCAAACCAAGGGCAAGCATGATGATGCCTCCTCTGCACTGTCCTGTTGATAACTCTCCTCTTCCGTTTTGCTTGGCACAGCATGAGAGACTAACAGTTGGGCTCCTGGCAGGAGGAACAGCCACCCCAGCTCCCTGCACAAATACTGTCACCAAATAGACACAGGGCAAAATAGTCCAAGGAGAAGCATCTCTCACTCTGGCAGCACAGTCAGGTGTAGCTGTAATGCTTCTTAGGTTTTCTGTGACATAAGGGGAAATTCTTAATTCTGTTTTTTGATGGCATTTTGAAACGATGTGGTTTTGAATTCTATGAGCCCTTATTATTCAGACCTGATAATGTCAGTTGTCTGATGTGGAATAAACTAACAGCACTGTGCTTTCTTCTGCTGATAATCATACTGCCCAAGTTGCATATATTGGAGTGTAACATTAGGATTTCTGATTATGTCACATCACTAAGCAGATAGGGTCAAGTGGAATTTGCATTATTAACTTAGAAAAAATTGAACCAGTTTCAAATCACATAGGAAGATTTAACAACGCAGTCTAAATCTTATTATCTCTTTGGACTAATAATTTTAAATGGACTTTAGCTGCAAGCAAGAGAGTTCTGGAAGCAGCTATTCTTGCTGTCAAGCCTTCATAGCTGCAGCTTTTTACAGGCACAGAGAAAATTATAAACGTACCTATTCTTTGTACGTAGCCCAAGCTCATATACCAACATCTCATATGAAGCAGGGATAAAATATTATGGAAATGTTTCAGGTTGATACTCATATTTTTTCATTCTCCAATGGAAATTTATTTCTATGGTCTGCATTTTAAAGAGAAAACAAAGCCAGCCCTCTAAGTTTGCTATGAGATATGCTGGACTAATGTGACATTTTCTGAGATATTCAAGGTTGTTAGACATAAACTGGGACTGCCTGTCCAAGTTTCTCATTTTTGTCTTAAAGTACACCTGTGTAGAGTATGGATCTTCACTGCAGAGATTTCTGCAAGGAAAGAAACTACAGAAGATACATTTCAGAAAATGCAAGGGCAGATGAAATGGCTAAATATTTAACACATTAAGAAATAATTAGAAACTGGTAAGATACAAAATTACATTAGAATTCCAAAGCATAAATTGAAAGAAACTTGCTCATAGTAGATGATTCCCCCAAATAATCACATCTTTTCTCCTCCTTTTTTTCACTAATAATGCAAGTTCCATGCCTATTTTTCCAAATGTCTCTATTAACAGCTTCATAAAGAGACCATTTGTGAAGATTTTGTTAATTCCTTATATAAAATTGCAAACTGCTGCCAAATCAATTGATCACTATTGGGATGGAGAGGGACAGAGGACTGTGGGAGCAGTAATTATAGATGACTAGTTCACAAGACAGGGCATAGTAACACGCCAAAGGAAGCACAGAGGACTTGCATCAACCAGTTTCACTATGAAGAAAAAAGGGCCAAAATTTTCAAGAGCCACAAAACTTATTAACATGGCTTCTTTTCATGGGAAATCTGGCATGATGAACCTGTCAACATGAAAGCAATTTTGTAGTTTCTTCACCTTTTATGTCTAGCCCTGGTTAAAAAACGAAAAAGAAAAGTCTTTAGGTATATGAACAGACACCAGAACTGGGCATGGGAAAGAGACTGAAAACACACTGCTTGAATCACATTAAGACTCCAAAGCTCTAGTGCACAGCAGACATCCCCAGAGGGCTGAAATGATTACAACACTCAGCACAGACTTTCAGAAGAACCATTATCATGGGACAGCAATCGCCAACAAACCGTGGTTTACTCTAATTTACTGAACTCTGGCACTAACTTAATCCTGCTCTGGTCTGGAGAACAATACGGCAGGACCTGTGGAATTCATCGGTACAGCACAGCTGTAAGGCATATCCTCTGCTGTGATGAGGTGTTACCAACAGAGGTTATTCACTCTTTAAAAGATTTTTCTGGATATCACACAAAATCCTGTACAGAGAACAGATGATCACTGCACCCTCCATGCATGGAGATCCAGAGTCAGCACTAGTATTGGAAACCATTTAGAGCACTAACCACACCACAACATGGGAGTAAAACATGGGTTCCAGGCTGTAAACACACCATACCAGATGGAGAACTTGGTCCCCAGATTTTGGTAAGAATTCAGCCAGGATCTCTAAGATATTATTGTAACTATCTTCATGATAGATTCATCAGCATGTGCAGACTGTGTTGGAAGGTAGGAGGGGTACCCTCCTGGACCACTCTTGCCAACTTTATTATACAAAACACGGGTAATAAAGTGCACAGATCCTACAGGCATGTAGCTATTTCATTTTCTGTCCTATAACCTGCGTTTCTTACTTTTCTTTTACCAGTACTTTACGCACCAGATTTCACTGATTTCTGCCCTAGGAAATGTCAAATAACAGAGATAGATACATGTTTTAGGCATGCGTCAAGCCCCATGTATCACTTAGAGCCTAATAGCCAAATTGTGGCATTGACAACAGTGCTTTCAATGTTAGCTTGTTTATATATGTTCTTGTGAAGAGATGGTGGACATATTCTGAACAAAGTTACAACAATATTACTCTCTCTAATTTGCCATTCAAATGGCATTATAAAGAATGGCTCCAATATTTTTTTCTTTCAGATGTCATTTTTTATTATGTGATCTGTTGTGACCTTTGATTTCAGTGATATGTTGAACTGAACCAAATTTATTACTTCAGCTAACTCTTAAATAAAGGGAAGAGTTTAATAAATGATGCCAGTGACATACCACTTGAAACCAAACTGAGTACAATGCTAGTAAGCCTTGATACTGATGTCAACTAGATCTAAGGAATACATTTCTCAGCAGATTAGGTCAAAATGGATATTTTGACTTTGACTTACAGTTGCCTTTCACCAAACATGGAAGTGGATGGAGGAAGTAAAGACAAATTTTTAGGCTTGAGAGCTTACATCCAAGTCTCAGCTATAACTGACATTTGCACTAAGCTGTAATGGGAAAGCATTCAGACATATAATGCATTGCAAAAGGTAGATGCTTTCTTTTCACTTTTGTTGCTTGTACCTGCCCGTGTCTGGTCAGAACAAGGAGGGAAGATGCACTTCCAGGAAGAAGCTGGACGCACTACTGAGGTGGGCAGGGGAAGAGAGAGCTGCCCTCCAGCCTCCGCAGTGACTCCTGCAGCTAGGAGTACGGCAGCTCTTCTGCCCCAAACCCCACTTTGGAAGGTTTGGATCCTTCCATACCACTGCATGAACAGCTAGTCCTCTCCTCTCAGTGCAGACCTTTCTTCTCTGCCTTGTCTGACACAATGCAATGGAAAATATCAGAGAAAGTCCTATGCTGCCTGCTAGATCTTCTCCCATGCAACCCTTAGGGAGGGGGAGGGTGGGAGGCAGAAAAATCTCTTGTTCATTAAAAACTTCTTGTGGCCAGTTGCTTCAGCAAACACATAGCAAATCCAAAGTGTGGCTCTTATAAACCTGTTTCTGAGAAAGGAAACTTGCTCCCTGCAGTAACAGTTACATTTCTTTTAGAAACACTTCTACAAAGTTTGGCATTATAGTATTTTATTTCCTAGGGATTTTGGCATTATAATATTTTGGCATTGTTATAATCTAGGCTTAGCTCTATAGTTAGCTTTTTTTTTTTTCTGTGAAGTACCCAAAGATTGTTGATATTTGACTTTCCTGAAAAATAATATCTAAGTTTCGATTGTCCACCTAATGCAATATTTCAGTCCAGGAATAAATAAATAAGAAAAACACAACTAAAGTATAACCTAATAATTAAATTCCTGAATTAATCAGGAGTATAGTAATACCTTATAGATACTTTTTCCTTATACAAATATGGTTTTATTGTAATACCTACAGCATATTTGCTTAACCGTGAGTGAAGAAGTTGAAAACATCTAGAGAATATGAGCATTTATGAAGCCATTGGAGTGAATGATCAGTTTGAAACAGTCAGATAAACCCTGATTCAGATATTGTGAACAGTACAAGAAACTGTTTTTACGCACGTTGCTGATGCTTTGAACATACAATGCTGTCATGTGGGAAGTGTGTGTAATTGTGTAATGATGCAAGCAGCATATTTAAAATGTCATTGTTCAGCAAATCTGAAATCGTTAGATCGTCCCTCATAGAACTACAAAGATTTTGTACCTCTGTTTTTAGGTACCTTTCTCCACCGAATGTCTATAGCGTTATGTAATTCAGTATTTTTTTAAAAAATGTTTAGATCAAATATTATTTTGTGACCTACGTTGCTGCATCAATGCAAAAATCAGTCATGCAAAAACTAGCAACATATTTATAGTTTTCTGATCTTATTTAGCCCATAAGAATTCCATGTCATGCACATATCTGTCAGGGTCAAGAGACAAGGCATTATTTTTTTAATGCCAAGGCATTTTCATTATCTCTCTGGTATTTTTGGCTCAGTTAGAATCATAACTACACTTGAGAACTTGAAGACCTTTGTCACACTACAGTACTTTTCATCCAGGTTCTATGCTCCACTGTTGATCACTGCTCCTTTACTCCCCTTGGCAATGAAACATTGCTTTTTCCTTCTTTCTGTCAACAGTCTATACTGATTCAACTTCAATTAAAAAATAAAGGTAACTGTGACTAGTGCTATCAACTCTTCTCCCTTTCAGATGAAAGCAGTCAGACTGTCTAATCCAAGAGTCCTATAACATTCTGAAAAAGGGAAAATTTCACACAGATAAAATTTAAAAGTGCATAATTCTATCACTTAAATTTTGAGCCCAATTGTAGCTAAGTGCATGATGCGAGATTTTTTTGTCATATTGTTCCGTGTATACAATACGTCTTTGTCTTTTTCCCTGTGTAGTGTGAAATTTCACAGGTTGTTTCTCAGCATGCGCCTTCTTCATTGACAAAGGAAGTTGAATATAATCAGTTATATTCAATGCAATCGTTCTTCCAAATGTTCTGTGACTCAAGTATGACTGTAAAAACACACACATTTTCCAAGATGTGTGTAATAAAAGTCTTAGCACTTTCTTCCTTTTCACGCATATGAATCCTTATTCCTGTTTTCTCCCTGAAGTTTAGTCCTAACCATGTGGCTCAAACAGAAGTAAACACATAGTATTCCTTAATAACAAAGAAACTATCACCAAATATGATGTTACAAAGTTTCGTTACTTTTCTTCAGGGTCAAAGTACAAGGAAAATAATAGCTTTGAGGCAGCATTTCTTATTACATCACAGACTAAGAAACGAAGAAAATCACAGGAAATATAAATTAAGTAGGTCCTTCTAGTGTTTTCGTTTGATCTGAACAGAGGGTCTTACTTTAAAAGGATTGTTGAAGAAAATCAGCTAGTATCAGTCTCAGGAAGTTTGAAACGGTTCAACCAGCTGAATTGCTCAAGCAAAAGGCATGACATAAAAACTCAAACAGGATTTTCAATTCTTATGTAATAAATAGCTTTAAAGGTGATCTAGATCAGAATTTAATCATATTAACCATGATGTATATCAACACAAAATTACGACCTACATTAGATATAATAGCAAATATTTCACTGGATTTTCCATCCTATTTTAATTTATGGATTTAGCTTTGCTTGATGTTTGAAAGCTTTACTGAAAGGCCTTATTTCAGTCTATTCTGGCTTTGACTTAACAACACTATTAAGCCATTCCTACAGTTTTGTTTCTAATCCTTGACTTAATATTAGGATTACAATTTTATAATGAACTTGGGCAAGCCTCATTAAATCTCAAATCCTGCAAATTCTTCTATGTGGGCAACCCCCAGTGACATGACTTGGGAAAATTTGAAGGACTGGAGCCTAGCAATGAGGAAAACAAGCCCCATGCTTTCACATCGCTACCATACTTCCTTGTGCTTTTAGCCACAACAGTTAGCTGATTCTATGAACTAGTTTCATTCAGCAATGGTCTCAACAAGAAAATGATACTGCTGTTGCATGGCTCCTTACATGTGATAATTCTTGCAACTGTACATATACATGTATAAAGCATAAAATGCAATTAGGGTGGGGATCTCCATTACACCCATCTGGAAATAAACAGCAAGCATGAATACACTAGGTGAAGCCTTGGAAAGAGGCTCTGACTCATGGGTAAAATGTTGTAAACCTTAATCACTCAATAACCCCACTCTCTGGGATTGAGCTCCATATCTCTTTTTCCCCCCAAATTTGAAATGGATAGTAATGATAAAGGCTGTTGATGGATGATATCTACCTGCAGAGGATTAAGCTTACAACTTTTGCACTGTTACAGGAAACAGCCTGGCAAGCCGCTGTAAAGGCATTTGAACGTGAAGACAGGAAGGAGAGAGCTCTCTCTACTTTTTGGTAGATCTTATCCTCTGTTTTTCCCTCCAGTACCTAGTAAAACATTTTCATGTGAATAGACACATTTTGTGGAACTTTCTATGAAGTATTGAAATATTTCATACAGGTTAATCAATCCCCCTTCCTTCTCCCTCATAAAGGCTGAATTACTTCCTTAAACCACTCTTGACCTCAGTTGCAAGCTATAGGCTCAAGGAAATAAGCATTGCTATGACTTGTGCTATCAGCTGGTCAGTCTGGGTAGTCACAGCTACTTTTTACTTGGAAAGGTATACAAGAGAAAGCGGAGCTGTGATGTAAGACATAGCTTAGACCATGTAGTGTAAAACATTAACACTGCTGGTATGGGAAGTACAATTTCCACCCTGTCACCCCACAAAGACTAAGGTGGAGTTTAGTGTTGCTGAGGGTTCAGACAGGACTGGCAAAATTAGCAGTCTGTCCATCCACTGATCACAAAGTTGGAATTTGAGTCCCTAGACACAAAAGTGATTGATGCGAACATTTCTGATAGGCAATTCACTCGTTTTTTTGGGTTTTGTTTTTCACTTTTGCCTGCTATAAGACTTGCATGAAGATCTGCAGTGACAGAAATCAGAACATAACCATGTCTGAAGACCCTTGTGCTGAAACTACTTTGGAAAGCAAGGTGGTATGGGCCTTTCATCAAATTAATACAAATGAAATATTGTCTGTTAAAAGACAATACAGTGCTAATATTAATAGTCTTGAACTCTACAGGGTTATTCAATTCTACATACAGACAAATGTATGTATGACTGAGGATAAAAATCACTGCTGCTCTCCACCACTGTATGTTGAGTACAGCTTGCAATGTTCTAGAGGATTCTGGAAGGAATTAAACACACAAATTGCAACTAATTAGAGCTTCTGAGTTTAGTGAATACTCCTAGTACAGAGATGGAAAAAACGTAGTTGAGGAGCTTAGTCTTACTATTTGCAAAGTTGTATGATGGGGTCATTCACAGGGAGGGCATGTAAGCAGCTTTAAATTACTTTCTTGTTTTGACTTGACTTTGAAATAAGGATTTTAATGTATTTTTTTAGAATACGCAGTTTTGAATATGCTGGATATTAAATCTAGTGATGGGGAAAAAAAACCCCAAACACCTGTTACTTAAAAAAGGCTTGAGCAGTTTATCTTTTTTTTTTTTTTGTTGTGTTTAAATCTCCTGGAATTTGACTACACAGCACATTCCCGCTATCTGCCCCAGCAGGCCCCTCTATCAGGACTTGCTGATTACTACTTATGCATTGTTTCAACGTGAGCCCTTGAAGGATTTCATTTAATACAGATTAGTACCTTTATTAAACTGTGGTTAATTGAAGCCTCTGAGCTCTGCTAAATATTGTTCAGTGAAGTGGATTAGTTGTTTTAATTTGTTGCTCTCTCACACAAAAAAAATAACACTGAATGAAATAATTACCTTTTCCATTGGGCTACTGAGGGTGTCATTACTATAGGGGTTTTAGCTTACGTATTTTAAACTTGCAGTTTTCTAACTTACAGAGATGCTTATGGTTCAGCAAACCTAGAAACTAAGTTGACCCCAATAGCACTCTCTTGGATTGGTTTAATTTTTAAAAAGAATAAATTAAGGCCATCATCAAGAATGTCTTCCCAAATGTATGACTAAAATCTGGCACTGTCTTCTCTGATCAGAAAAGAAAAAACAGAAAAAAATATGTGCTGGAACATTTTTAATTCTTATTTTATATTTAATTGTTTTCCTAAGGGTTTCTGTAAATAGTTTTTTATCTGACAACTTTATACTCAGTTGAACAGCAATATTAAGAAAGATTATAAAAATTTAAGGAATAATCCTGTACTCACTGCAGTCAGTGAGTCATTAAAGAGTGTCATTGACTCATTGAAGACTAATTTATTAAAAGATTATTTAGAAAATCTTAGATTCTAAATGAAGATGTCTGCCCCATTATTTTTCACTCTTGACTTCTTAGGGAATGATAATTTAAGATTCAAATAAAAGCAACAGGTCATCTGAATTTTAATATACTGTCTGTTTTAGTCTGTGACTGATTTACACTGGCAATTCTTTGTTTAAAGAAAAAACCCAATTCTTAGTAAGACTTGGAAAAGAGGATTAAAGGAAAGAAAATAACTCACCAAAAGCAACTGTATCTAAAACACTTGGCAAAATACCTCTGCTTCTATGAGAGAGATGTGATAACAAAATGGCTCCTGTTTTTGCCCAGCAGAAGGATTCCTGCTAAACTAAATGGGACAGTGAGGGAAGGCTCAGTCCAGGGTCATACAGGGATACCTCTGATTGCTCTTTTAACACAGAGCTCTAGCTAGCTTTGCTGACTGGTAAGACTGGAATAAGGTTGCTGTGGTGGCTGCATACAACAGATGTAGTCTATACAACCATACTGGCTGCAGCACAGTGGGATTCTGGTTAGGGTGAAAGCTGTTCATTACAACTTGGAGAAAAAATGAATAAGTACACTTATTTTATTATTATTGCTGTTGTTAAACTTTGTTCTGTTTCCCATATCCAAAATAATGCAAAATAAGTTACCTTGTTACGGCAAGGTAGGTTTACCAGCATAGAGGTTAATTATTTACTGTTTAGTCTGTATTCCATAAATGAGACACTTCACACCAAGTGTAACTAAAAAGAGTAATAAAAAAGTTGTACTAGGAATTAATGACATTTTTCACTATTTTTAGCCAGACAGTAGAGTAGGAAATAAACATTGTAGTTGAGATGACTTAAGTGAATTTCAGAGGGAAACTCAGGAGTATCCAAATTTTAGTTTCATCTTTTGCAATAACATTAGGTGAGCGTTGCATTTGGCCAAACTTTACTTTTAGTTTCTGACAGGCAAGGCCACTGAAATCAGTGGTGTAACATGAATGAAATGCAGAGATGAATTCGGCCCTGAACTTGTCTGATTTTATCTCAATGCTGGAAATACTAGTACATATCAGGCTTCAGTTATTGAATTCAGTTCTCTCTAATGGAACTTCCTTGGGTCTCTCCAGGCAATATTCATATGCAATAAAGTGGAGTTAACAGTGCTAATATGTCTGCTGCTTCATCTCCAGGAAAGGATCTGCAACAGGACATATTACAACTAAAAATTAGTACAGTGGTTCATCTTATCCAACCTGCTGAAAATCACAGATTGACAGCATGAATGAGGCTCAAATCAGCCACATCTGCTTGAAAATTCTGCAGACGGGAGTGACAGGTCAAGCCAGAGTGGCTGCTGCTGTGGAGGGAAGTCTGACGTCTTAGCAACCCAAAGGACTGCACCATAACACAACTGGGAATGCTCCCCTCTTCCTTTTCTCTTTTGTTTCCTTAGTAATTTTACACCTTTTCAAAAGGAAAAAAAGAAAAGGATACAGGAACACTCATCTCTGAGGATTTAAAGTTCTCTTGGCACTTCTTAATTATGCCTGGAGAAAACACAAGGACGCATTCAGTGTATGGAAAGGTCACAGCTCCAAAAGCACAGACTTTTGTGTTAGAATTGGCACCTCAGATCAGCAGCCCCAAACCAACAGCGATAATAATGAAAAGAGATCTGAGGGAGGAGTTAACTGCATCAGCTTTTCTCTGCTCCTGCGGCTCTTGGAGACATTGGGAGCTGGTTGTGAGGACGATGCTGGTGAAGGTGACCCAAGCATCTGCAGCAGCCTTGCCCCTGAGCCATCGTCTGGGCGCAGCCAGGAGCCCTGGCAGCAGCCCTGACAGGATCTTTCTGCCAGTCAGGTTGGTAAGTCAGTATGTTACTGGGTAGTTTTCTTTGTAAGAGCTTGTCTTGGGATCTAGCCAATGGTTTACAGACTCCATAGCGGTTCAATCCTTGGAAAATTCTCATTACTTCAACAAATCTGATACAGATCTCCTATTCTCTGTATTCATGCTTGAAAGGTATTGCCAGAGAACTAATCACTGAACTACAGGAAGCATCTGCACTACGCAACATCTTGCAAACCTCCTATTATTCTTTAATTACCTGCATGCTATAATTGTCAAAGACCTCCTAGCAAAGGAGATGTGAAGGATTAAATTCAGACATCAGTGACTCTACCAAGAAGACAGGGGCAAAAATCTGAGTGGTACTTTGTGGATAATTCTGCACCATGGCTCTAGGTGAAGTATTTTTTTAAAGCAAACATTTCAGATCAACCTCTGAAAGCTAGGTCCTTCACCAAAAGGAAGAGGTCTAAACGGTCCCCCACAAGAGTTCCCCATTGATTGTCCCAGGTGTCAGTATTTTATGTTTGTCCATGCCTGCAAAAGGGTCAAGGTAAGGAAGACTCAGGAACTTGCATCTATGAAAATCACACTGTAAGCCTCAGAAGCACAAGCTCTGCTTATGAATAATGCTGATCTCTGGGTTATCCTCTTGTGAAGTCACTTCATCAAGACTGGAATTTTATGTGCCTCTTTTCACTAAATTGCAATTTTTAAGAGTCTGAATGCTGCTGGACAGTTTGCTTGTCCAAATTAAGAGTATGTAAAATAGGATCTACGATGCTTTGGAAAAATAATTCACCGTATTCTTCATTTTAGACTTTATTTTCTGTACAGATAGCTGGATTCTATGACATAAACTTGGATTTCTTAAGTTTATATCCCACAAACTAGAAAGTTAAAATACCTCTAAGAACTCCACGTCCATAGGACTTCAGTAAGTTTAAAACCAGGAAGCCACAGGCTCAGAGCAGAGCTGCTCTTTGCTCTAAATCTCTCTCTCCCAACTTACAGAAAATGTGACTATTTCCTTATTTCCTTCTTCTGTATGGCAATGCTAACAGGATCTAGGTCACCTGGCTTGTTACATTACATTCATATGCAGACAGCTAGCTAGATAAAAGATATGAAAACTATTTTTAACAGGGGAAACAATCGCAAGAGTTAAGTAACCACAACACAGAATAAAAAATGAAGGGATGTAGCAGGATTTGAAAACTATCACAATATATCTGAAGTTTCTGAATATTTCATTCAGATTGTTAATACTCCATTTCCCCTACAGCTTCCTCATTAGTGTCTCATACCTCAACTGTAAAAGCCATTCAAATGTTGTGGGAAAGTATAGAGAAACAAAGAGGAAAAGAGGATAGTTTACAAAGAGATATGCCCAACAGATTTGTTATTCTGTAATGTAACATTTGCAATGAGAACAATTTGTTCTCAGTTTATCTTTTTGATGATATCTTGAAGTTTTTACCACAAAGCACAAATTGTAATATTAACATTTTAGCTAAGAGAGCTGAAGACATCAAAACAAGTGAAGGATCCAGTACTGGCATTTTTGGAGACCGCCATCAAGCAGACTTTCCCTGTCACAACAGCTTGAGAAAGGGTTAGTTCTGTTAGTACGGAATAGGTGCTACTTATGAGAGTTCTGGGCTAAACTGAATAGTGGCCCTATACACATATGTATGACTTACTTAGAAAACGCCCTGTTTCCAATACCTGAAAAACAGCCAAGTCAGTAAATGTGCCAGAAGGATCTTCCAGGGGAAAAATCTTTTGGCTCAAAGCACAAAAGCAGAGCATTCCCCAGAATGTCTTTCTGCTAAGGTGGGGTGGAGCACATCTCTGGAAAGCAAAGCAAACAAATCCGGTATTTTCTTTTAAACCTTTCCTCAGGAAATCCTGGGTCGCCAGTTCCCATCCACTCCATAGCTGCTGTTTCAATGGGAATAATTCTGTGCTGCAGGGGACAGTGAACATTACAACCGTGAAACCTACTTCTACCTTCTCTTTGGCAGCTGCCTTTGGAAGTGATTCTCTTTCCTAAATGCTTCACTCCTTTCTCAGCTGCAACCAGAAAGTTACCTAATGCTGGCCACCTCTTGCCACTGTTGTGAGCTTTCCAAACTGAGTCAGAGAAGACTTTTGAATGGTAATCTGGAAGCTCATTTATGTTTTTGTTAAGCATTTTCCCTGTGCCAGTATTGTAGAAAAACAAGATCAGCTATGTGTTTTTTAATAACAAACCATGTGTCCCACGGTATACTTTAAAGCAAGCTTTATGCAGATTTCTCTTTTATTATCATCCGTAAATGCAACTTCTCTCTTACCGCAACAATGGTGAAAGAACAGTTCCCCCAGTAGTGTGATGGAGTTTTGTTTAATCTAAACCTTTTCAAAGGCAAGAAATTATTAAATTTACATGCCCTCACTCCATAATTATAAATCAACTCTGCTATCATTTATTTAACATTTATCACTTCTAAGTTTTATCTGTAGTTACACTGTACTTAAATCCAGTAACTTGCAGATTTCTAAATACTTAGGTTTTGTAACTTAACCCTTCTCTGTGCAGATATAAACCTATCAATGTTCAGTACAAGCCTCAGACACCAGGATGCCTGAGTCTTAAAATTAAGCATAGTCTACCTGATTCTCCTTAATAGAAATTAATGCAAAAAGCAAACCATGGAAGAAACAAGTATCACAGATTTGGAGAAGAAGGTCCCTATCCATACATGTTTAGCTTTGTTATGACTGAATGGAATCTTATTAGTATTTAGACACTTAGGGATTTATTCACTTAGGAAAAACCCCACACATTATTAAAAAAAAAAAGAAAAGACACCCCCCCAACTTTTTCAAAAGTGAAGAATCTGATGTAAATTTAAAAATTTTGAGAGGCTGGGCTTGTTACTACAAAGTATGTTGTTGCACCCTGAAATATTTTGTCAATATTCAGAAGGCGCATTTTGCGTACCTCTGTAAGGGCTGTTGCTGTTTAATACAATTAGCTGATTGTGTCATCAGGGAGAGTATCTTGTTATCGACTTCACCAGGCTGAGAATCTTGTGGTTAAATTTTATGTGGAGTGTTTACGGCACACAGAGGAGGAAGATCAAGGCTGTGATTACTATCTGCTGGTGTTGATACACAATTCTACACTACAGAGTTGAGCTGCTGTCAGAAATCAAATGTAGCTATCCACTCCCTAGCTATCTCAAGCATTTGCAGCCAATAATGTAGCTTTTTATTATTGTCCTTGGAGGAGCTCAACTGCTGTTAGCAATAAGCCAACATAAAAGTTAATTAATTTTATATCTGAAAGGACTTATCTTAAGACTTAGACCACTATGACCTTCACTGAAATCTCCACAACTTTTTCAAGACTATAACCCACAGCTTGAGAAGCACTATTTTAAGTAAATATCTGTAGTCCTGAGGTTTTGAAGGACTGTAAAATGCAACAGTACAGGTACAAGTGGCATGGAAGGTGATGAGTATATTTAGTATAAAGTCTTCAAAGCATGTAGCATCTCCAACACAGAAAAATCTATCACTGACCTCATTCCCACCAACAAATGTTTAGTTAAAAGCCTGAGAAGGACTTTCCTAGTAGAAGATAATTGCCAGAGCATTACCTATATGGCAGCACATAGTATGCTTGTGAATGTCATGAAATTTTTTGTGTTTTGCATATTTATTGCGTACCTATTTAACCACAGGTGACCTGACTTTGTATTCCCAAAACACTAATTGTCATAGATTTCAATGCACAAGGAAGGCAAGGTTCTACGATTTCTTGATTTCAGGCGTATTTCAGTTTCTTTAAGCTTGAAACTAAATATGAAATTCATAGCAATTAGTTGTGACAGCTTCAGGCTATAGCTTCAACTATCTTAAACAGCTAATATTTGTTCTGTTGTACTAGTTATCTATATCACTGCATTTTAAAAATGTTTCATATAATGATTTGAATCTAAGCGCAATATGAAAAGTTTAAAAAACCTTAGATACCAACTCACTGGTAATTAGAAACCATGGAGAGGTTTGTTACTGCTAACTCCAGTTTCCAAAACGAACACAGCTTTGCAGTTAGCATCAATCAAACGACTAAAAAGCTATCCTCAGTCAATCACAGGTTTTCTTTTGTGACTAAATGTATAAATGACTGACATCTGGATCTAAACATAGTGAGTGAAATTCAGTTTCAATCTCTGTTGACTGAAGTGAGATGTGTGTGCTTATATCAAAGGCAGCTTCGATCCAAATTATACACAAGACAACTGTTTGCCCAGACAGGCTTAATATCCTGCAAAATTAATTTTCTTTGTAACCAAATCTGCAATGTTCTTCCTGCTGTATTAAATCTTTCAGGCCCTAGTTACAACATGAATGATTTATGCAGCCTTTGTGCAGGGCCTTTCAGGTAATCTACTTGGAAAAAAAAAAAAGAAAAAGAAAAGAAAAAAAGGGCTGTATTCATTTATTCTAACTGCAGTCAGAAATTAATAATCTCTTTGTATTTGTATCAAGGGAGAAAACTGAAGGTTATTTTTAAACCTTCATTACTTATTTAACGATGGGGTAAATGTCTTTTTCCCCTGGGACTCTACATGTGTCAAGGCTGGCCCAGTGTTCCATAATTGCTGGGATCTCACTTCCAGGATGTGCAGTAAACGCAGTAGCACACTTTCAACACATTGCCACAAAGGTCCAAAGGGAATAGTAGAAAACCCTGCAAGAGGGCAACTTGAACGCCATGTGTCTGTAACCATTTCTGGAACAGAAATCAACATCGTTGCTTTAGGATGATCAAAAATAAATGTGAATCCTCTACTGAACCTGGTTCAATACTTCAAGCAGCAAAATATTTGGGATGCTTTAGCTCTGAAGTTTTAGTTCAGCTTATTATATGCATATGTTTCTGCTACAATCAACACATTCCAAATCCACTACTGAGGAGTTTTCTGGAAATCATATCAGCATTCTTAAAATTATCTTTCTTTCCCTTAACATTTTAAAAGCAGCATACAAAAAGCAGCCAACAGCAACAACAAGAAGAAGTAAAAAAAAAAGTTGTCCAAAGCCTTTCTTCTGTGGTGGCCCTTTAGAAAGCCACAGACTTCACACAGAAAATTTGTGGAGAATCGGTATGTTGTAGCAGAGATCCTGCAGCTGATATAGCTCATTCAGCACACTGCTAGGGTTGAAGGAG
The DNA here is from genome assembly GCF_034638445.1 of Ciconia boyciana. Classification (NCBI taxonomy): domain Eukaryota; kingdom Metazoa; phylum Chordata; class Aves; order Ciconiiformes; family Ciconiidae; genus Ciconia; species Ciconia boyciana. The sequence goes on along the minus strand of NC_132937.1, from coordinate 57,483,224 downwards.
AAGAAGGAAGAGGGTTCTCCCACTTGTGCAGGGTGGTTTCAGTCCCGTTTCTCACTTCTCGATTCCATGCAATGCGTAGGTGCAGGGCAGACCCTCGTGCTCTTGTGTCCTGTTGTTCCATGTCCAGCAGGGACCATACACAGGGCTCGGAGCTCTCTCTTGCCCCAGGACACCGGGTTAGAGGGAGGGAGAGTTGTCCCAGGGACCTGCTGGTCACAGGAGCCAAGCTGAGGGAGGCTACCTCATGTATTAGAAAGGAAGATACCTGATGTCTTTGTGAAAATGGAGTAATATAATCTGACCTCATACCGTCTACCTTTGTCTAGCAAATTTGGTGAAATCATTATGCTTTGTCCATACCTGATATTTCTGCTCAGCTATGCAAATTTAGATAAATGGGTTCAGTTGTCTTATACTGTGCATTAAGATTAATTCAATAGCACATGAGACTTTAATAGATACCAAGTCTTTTCTGCTTCCCCCTATTTCCCTCCACCAGTCTCCTCCATCCTATAATAATTTACCAAATAAGCCACAGGCCACAACAATTTCTTTTACTACAAATGAACTGTACTGCAAATCATTTTCTGAAAACACTGACACTAATGCAATTACAGTGATGTGATCTGCTACTTTAAGATCTCATCTGAAATCATAACAAAGGCATCTCTTACAGGAAAAGTCCATTTTAGCAATGCTTTTACAGGGTTATGTATAGAACAATTTCAGTATTGTATTGCAATTAACTCATCTCCGTTTTATCACCAGTGCCTCATGGCCTCACTGCAGGTTGTGTAACACAGTCCTGCTATTTATCTTATTTTAACAATCATCTCACTTACACGCTGAAAAAAAGTTGTGTGACTCTTTTCAGACCATTCTGCTGATAGTTGAAATTTTCACCACGAAACTTAAAAACTTATTATAGGTAGGAGCACCGGCCTTTTGAGAAAAAGAAGCAAGTTAGAATTTAAGCTGAGAAATATTAGCAATTTTGCTTAAAATTCACTGACAGCAGGATGCTTTATCTAATGTATACAGTCCCAACTTCAGGCTTGTGAAATAAATTGTCATGAGTGCAAAAACTCATGTTTGCTGCTTTTCTAGCTTCAGTGGAGATCTGAGTTACAGTTTACTGCTGACAAAATGACTGATAATATTGCCCAATGTGTGAACAGGAACATCTGTCTTGAACTGCATCAGAAACAAGCACTAGGTAAGTAAGTTAGGCAAACAGTGGAGATTATGTTGTAAGCACTTTTATCTTTCACACTCATCTTCCTCTCCCTATATCACAAGATTATTTAAAATAAACTCTACCATAAATAAAGCAAATTATTGTGAGACATTGAAATTGTGTTACAGTTGAAAAAAAATTAGGAGGAAATGGGAAAAAAATCAGCCAGCAACTGAAAAACTCTAATGAAGGTATTAGATTTTCTTTTTAAAAGCTGCAAAACATAATACTTAATGGACACTATGGAGTGCACTTCTAGAAAACCTAATTGGATTATGAAAGATAGATATGGATCAAACTGATGTATAACTAGCCTGGAAGTACTGAATCGGTCAGCCTTGCAACAATAGTTTTGCTACTGTGCATGCAGATACAGGATGCCAGCAGCATTTTTTTTACCACAACTATGGTAGCTAAAAAGGAACATGCAGAATTTCTGAACATGGGGCTATTTTAAATGCTTAAGTATCTTAGTGAATCAGGGATCTCTTTTTCCTAAATGAATGCCTTCAAAACCACAGCTAATAAAAGGAAAAGATCTTAAGCAGCAAAACACAAATTAACAGTCACTCCAGAAGGCTAATTTCAGACATCTAAGTAACAATCATTAAGCCAAACTGAAATCAAGACCACTAGAAATCAGTGATTTTATTTTTACTACTGATCTCTTTTTCACCAAGTGCAATTTTCCCTTTAATTTGGTTGCAGTAAGCAGTATGTGAAAATTACTTTTTTTTCTATGTCTCAAATACATGGTTGAAAAACATCCCTTAGCTTACCCTTCTCATTCACTCTCAACATCTTCACAGGCTTTTTCCTTGTGAAACATTGATATTAAAAGGCTTCACATAATATTATAGGGTTTTCTGCAAAGCCACTGTAAGGGGAGAAGTGATGCCAACAATTGTGCAATCATGGGTTGCAAAATGTGAATGCCTCAATTGGTCTACTGGACCAGAAGGATGAGCCCGTTTTTAGTAATGTCACTTCTAATAGATTATGGCAGTAAAGAACAACTGAACAGCTTATTTCCCACAGATATTTGCAAAGCCTTAGAGACTGCCATTTGAACCATTCTTTAATTATCTCTGGCACAGACTTCAGAAAGCTCTGTGCAGCCAAAAGTGAGAATATTAACTAAATTTTGCTCTAGTCCAATAGCAGGAATTATGATGCTTATAAAATCCAAGAGTCAACTTCATGCAGTATGTAATGTTGATGTAAACACTAAATACTGCTGGAGACTAGTTGGAGGGTCACTGCTTTTGTTATCCTAGAGATCCTGGTCTGGAAAACGCTGAATGATCTCAGTTCCCACTGAAATACATGGGCGTTGTAGCCACTCCGTGTCCTATGGAACTGGCATTTCAGCTCTGACTTCTTCCGGTGTGACACAGCTAAGCCATCACACAAACACTAGGTTGGAGTCTCCCTGTTGAGACAAGTTTTCATCTCCAGTGAAAATCAAGAGGACCGGGGGGGGCTGCTATTCCACACACCAGATGTACAGATTACTTCCTTGTCTCATCTTCAGCAGAGCACATGGGCTTGCAGTTTTTTCTTTAAGAGCAAACAAATTTTCTGTTGAGTCAAAGGCAATTCTCAAAGCCTGTTCCTTAGGCCTTAATTCAGCAGAGCATTTGTATACATACTCAAATTCAATAGTCATGTCTTCTTAAATTTAAGCCTCAACAATAGCATGAATTTTACCCAAATACTTTTCCAAATAGATATGCTTACCTGAATTAAGGCCTCAGTCTATCACAGTCATTATGCAATACTATAAATACAGTCTTGGATTTTATGAATTCTTTCAGCTTTTAAAATGCACTAATTAGTCTTAACAGGAGACAAATACATCATTTGAAAGGAGGGAAACAAGTACTTTTCCTAGCCAGCAGAATAATTTAATGCCATAGGAAAACTATTATTTATGCTGAACAATTAAACTGTAATAAAAAGTAAAAATGTAAGACACATAGGGAAACAAATAAGCATCCTTACTTGGAGTGATCTGTAGCTTTTCCAGAACAGATCTGGCAAAGCTTTGCTACAAAATCTAAATCTAACGCAACACCAACTTGCCTAGCAACAAGCTTGAAAAATACCAGTGCTTTGGTGATTTCCCATTGACCACATGTTTCTGCAGTTTAGAGAAACTAGAGTGGGATACTGCTTGATATACTCTGTAATAAAGTAACCTTCTCAAGTTAGCCTTCTCTTTCATGCATTTCTTATTAACATTTTTCCCTTGTCCTGGTTTTCATTCATTCCACTCCCTATAATAACAGATCGTGCTTCATCTTTACCTGGATAATTTTCAGCATCTCTTGCTTTCCCTTTACTTGCTTTTATTAGGTTGCACTACCTACCTCCTCTTTTCACCCTTCTCACACTGCATCTGTTCTGCTCTTTTCTAACTTGCTCTGTCAACCTCTAAGTTGGCAACACGGGCAGCCCACACTTGGCTGAGCACTGCCTCTAGTCAGTGGCCCCTGGTCATGCTTTGCATCAACTGCTGGTGGGTTAGGAGGCTTCACTGAATACCTAATAGGCCAGAAAACAAAGCTTTAGCTAATGACTGGCCCGGAGGATGGCAGTACACCGTGAGTGCTAAGTAGGACTATGACTTGAGCAGCAAGCCAACCCTACATCATCCCTAATGCACTGGGATTTTTTTGTCTCCAAGCTTCCTTTCAGTATTCTCAACTTTCATATCAACCTCTTTGCTCTTCCATATTGAAATCATTAGGTCAGAGGTATTGAAATATGCTGTGATTCTATCACATGTGAAGGGATATAAAGAATGAACATCATCTGCCAGAGATGCTGCCTCAGCTATCAACAGCTTCCAACATACGCCATGGAAAACAAGCATACACACAGGCGCAGCTATGCAGGCCTGGGTTGGAAGTCCACAATAACATCAGAGCAAAGCTGGTGATATGTAATGACAGGACAGACAAACCAGGAAAAAGAGCAGTGTTCATGTACGACAGTAACTGAGTTTTACTCTGGAAAGTGAGGTACCTACCTACAAACGTATCTCCGTCCTTGCATGTATTTTTGTGGAGGAGAACATACCTTCCTTAAAGCAGACTGGTTATGGCGTGATGTTAATAACTACTATTTTTTAACAGTAGATATTTCCCAAAGTGATAAACACAGATCTTGGTAGCTTTAACTTACAATCCTGACACAGGCAAGACTCTTACCAGTGACTGTGTGACTGTGTAGTTAAACATGAACCAGGGTTTTGGGATTAGGCAGCAAACAGAATCAACTACCTGAAGCATATGAAGGAAGTGCAATGTTCCTCCTATAACATATAAAAGAAAGTGAATAAGTATGCCGCATTATCAGGACTTCTTTAACCAACAGTCTTCCAACTGCCTTTTTGGCCTCCCTTTGCCACATTGCAGGTTTTAACTTTGCATACATGAAAATAAATAGCAAACCAAGGGTCTGTTTTTCTCAGCAAAAAGCTAAAGAACTGAACACAGCTTGTGCTCTGGTTGTTTCTCTTGTACATTCTGTTGGTGAGGGAGTTGTATGACAAATAAATTTAAACTCTATGGCTGGAATAGCTTGGTGCATAAGAGCTTGTGCTCAGTGTTTCAGTCAGAAGCCAAGATTCATGAACAAGCTTTCAAGAGTCTTATTAGGTCAATCTAGTTCTCCTGCATGAAAGGACAGTCTCTTTAGGTGAGGGCATTTCTAAATCAGATAAATCATTTTCGGAAGAATATGTCTATGCACTTTATGACTAAAATTTCAGTTATTTTGAAAACTATTTTCTATCTTATCTTTAAGCAGAGAAAGGATATCTTTAAAAGTACCCTTAAAGAAAATTTATGTTTAGTACTATTCAGCTGATTTTTTCCATTAGTTTTACATAATATTTGTCCTGTCTCTTTCCTTTTTCTGTTCTATAAAATTTAAAATAAATCAGACATAATGTGTTGTCTGTTCCATTACAGTGTATAACCAAAATGTTCAGAATTGCAAATTAGATATTTGCACTGGGTATTTACATTTATCCTTTGCTATTCCCCATAATTTGTCTGCATTTTAATAAAGCTGGATGCTCTGATTATTTTCCCTGAGATATTGTTTCAGGCTCTCTGTTCATTCGGGAAGGGGAAAAGCTGAAAGCTATTTTGGTAGTCAGACTTATTTGATGCAATCGTGGAATACTCCTTATCCATCCCAGTTTGTCTGTAATTGCTGCCAGGCTTAGTCTGACAAACCGTAAGTTTGCTCTGCTTTTGCTGGCAAGGTAACGCTTTCCATCTGCAGTATTTGACTGTTCCATTGTGCAGATAGAAACTGAACAGTGTATTTCCATGGGAAAATTACTGTGATGCGGCCGTTCTACCAGCTTTCACCAGGGATGGTGTTTCAGGTAGCGTTGGAGGGCTTCAGCTAGATTAATCCCCTTCAGAAAAAAATCTTTGGTCAACATAATTACAATCTTTAACAATGAACAATAATAGGATCTAAGCTCAGTACTCAAGTAAGTCTTACAGTGATCCAGCATTATGCAAATGAACTAAGTTCAGCCTTCAAAGCATACATATCACTCACTGAAACGAAGCACCCCCAGGTGTACCTGTGGGATCTAGTCATACATTCGAGGAAAGAAGCTGACTGTTTGGTGTTCAACCCAATCAACTTATTAGAGTGTAAAATAAAAAACCTCCAAACAAATCTGGGATTTTAAGCCTCATTGTAGTTCACTGACAAACATGAAGGTGAGCAAAGGGGAGGGGTTAAATAAAAATTAAATAAGTTTTATATTAACAACAATCAATATGGATTATCATAGCTCTGTTGCTTTACTTTATGGATTGCAATATACTTTCCTACTAAGTGAACACAGTAGCCACACTTCTGGCAATACACAGTTAATATTTTGTTAGGAGAACAACTACTGATGCTCTTTGACCTGCAAACGATAGCCAGCAATCCACTCCCGACGGTTTTTTCTCCAACCTTTCTATGATGGTGCAGATGCATTCAGAATCTTCATGCCCACCTAACATGACTGGGGAGGCAAACGCTCATCTAGGCATAGGGCAGCGCTATATGCATAAGTGTTTCTATTACACTGCAGGAGAGGAGTACTGCGTTAACAAAGAAAGATGATCAATTACAAAAAAATCTTGAAATTTAAAAGGTAACTGTCACTTGTTTGTTAAGCAGAATTTCCATGGACAAGTAGTCCTTGATCGCTTAAGGGATACAAACAAAGATAGCTATTGGGTTTGATGCAACCCACCAAATACACTACGTCATGAGGTACATATACTGCATAAAAAGATGATAGACATGTAGAGGCATCTTACTTTTAAGAGTGTCTTGTAGAACTCATTACTTGAAGAAATAAGACTGTAATAAGATAGGGTAACTTTAAAGTAATTTGAAGACATTTAATAAACACAAATTGCGGCATCGCCATCTGTATTACGTTGTGTTGAATTGTTAGCATACTCTGATTATTAGACTACATCCATCACTCATAATTTAGAATATCCTCCTCAGTTCCAGTCTATTTATAGTCTTGATACAATTAGGCTGCTATCCTGCTGTGCTTGAGGCAAGTTAGTGCCATTTGGCAAAATTAGATGATGAAAAGAGCCCCCAGGTAGCTCTGCTCCCACTGCTGCTGTCTCTTATCTGGGAAGTTAAGCTGTCCCCCTCCTCTCAGCTCAGCTCACCTCGGCACCAGCTCCCCTTCCTACTTGGACTGGTACCTTAAAGCAACTGGTCTCTATGGCTGCTTAGCTGCTTCCCCCAGGCAGGGACCATCTTGCCCTCAGCTCCAGACTTGGTCAATACTGGTCTGCCAGAACTGCGTCCAGAAGTTTCACCAGGAGTTTCACCTGCAGTCAACAGACTCACCAGGAAAGGGTTTGGCCCACTCTTTAAACTGACTAGAGGAGGAGTCTTCATTATCAGTTTATGCTTTGTGGTGGGTTCCTGATCCAAAGAATATAAAAGACTCTGCATGCTCCTTTAACTGCAAAAGTAATTTCTTATTTACTAGGAACCACTTAAGACATTTATGTTCATCCTTAGCAAAGGCAAAAACCTTTGCATTTCCATCAGTCTGGACTACTAAAAGGGCTAGAGGTTTGAGCCTTCCAGAAGTTCAGCACCTTGCTGCCACAAATTCTGTAATTCCTAACTCACTGTTAGCTTGAAACATAGGATTTAATGGCCACAACGACAAAGACAAATACCAAATGGGGTTGTTTCCATCATTTTCATAAGTCCCACCCCACATATATCTCTGTGGTTAACAGCAGTTTGGATTTCTTTTCTTTACCAGGACCTAATTTTTATCCTGAGATAAATACACATACAGAAAGAACTACAATATAAATGTCACTTTTTACAAATAATAAGTATCAACTACTGTAAACTCTTTCTCCAACTTCAACTAATTCCTGGGAGGCATCAACATATATCTGGAGGACATATTTGACATAAGATGATGATAGTGGTTTAGTGGATTATCTTCAGACAAAAGCTGTGCCTCTGGATTTCTTTTGGCAAAAGAAAGAGGACCCAGAACTGATGTTGAAGCAACACTCAAGATTTCTTTATAGGATATATTAAAAAAACCAACCACAACAACAACAAAAAATCCAGTAGCTTTCTGGAAGAATTTTCTTGCCTCTTCAGTGACAATTTCACCATCTTCTTCCAGACCTTTTTATTCACAGGAAGTTTACTTTCCAATAGTATTGTATCATTGATACTTTTGCAAATCATTCCTGATTTGGCAGTTGACAAACACTGTCAGGTCTGCAAGCACTTTCATCCTTACAAATAACATCCCTTACTTTATCACCAGCAAAGTTTCCTCCTGTCACATCATAAGTTGAAGAAAGTGGAAACTGAATGGCTTCTTTAAGCCAAAAGTGTATAAAAGTAGAAGGAAGAACTAGAAACCAAGGAAAGATTTCTCCCACCCAGTCTTTAACTTTTCTGTACCATTTTGGTACAGAGACTGGAATCTCTGTCAAGAATAATCATTTTCTGAAAAAAATTCCAAAATTATAAGAGCCATTTTTTAAACTGCAGATGGGGAAAATAACATCAAGTTTTAAGATGTAGTTGTTTTTATGAGATTTTCACTACCTGAAGTCAGGTTGTGTAGGGCAAACACATTCCTCATCTTCTTCTGTATGTCGACTTTTCTTGTTTGCTCTATAAATCCTTTCTCATGGAAAAATCAGGAAATTGTTCACTCAAGGTATCTTCCATTTCTTGAATTTGCTAATTGAACAAAGTCTATCATTAGTTTCTGTTGAAACAGTGGTACTCTTATATTGAGTAAATCCGTAATTTCCTGCTTTTGTAGTTGAAAATTATGAGTAATTCCTGCCTCAGTAATTAGCAGCATTGTGAAGAACATGGCCACAGCACTGGAAAAAATGAAGATCCCATCCTTCTCATTGTATATAAAATAGTACTGCCTTTGTTGCCTAATCAATATAATACTTTTTTTTTTTTTAAAAAAAAGCACTGAAAACTGTATATGAGAATTTGATATGTACTTGACTCATTCCTTCTCTCCTTCCCTGCCAGTGTGCTTAGTGAGCTCAGAATGCTTCACCTTTCTTCCTTTGCACTTTCCATTTGCAGATTCCATTGACATACATATCAATAGATGACAGCAAAACATACATGCATCATAAATAACAGTTTAAGAAAGCATCTAGTAAACCCTAATGACTTGAAACTATTCAGTGCCTTCCTTACTCGGTCTCTACAATGACAAGAACCAAACAGACATAACAGCTTGCAAATATCATTTGGAATTTGGGGTGATGAAAATGAGGTGTTTAATAATAACACCTTATATAATCTACAATAATTTTCCTTTAGTTCTGAAATTGACACCCAAAATATGAGAGACTCTGGAAAAAAATAATTAATATAAGCTGTTTTATTCTCCTGTAACTGTGTACCTCATGCTATCAATTTTCTCAGATGACTTAAAAAACTTTTTTAAGTTTTGCAACCTTTTTCTTTTCAAATACTTTAAAATACATAACACTCTAGTCATCGTCATCATCATATAGCAGTGAAATCGGAAGATGGTCTATGACAATGGTTCAGTGATACTTGGTCCTACAGATACTATTTCCCACCTGAAAGTAATGAATGATTTAAGAATCAACAAAGCAGAAGAGTAGAAAAAAAGGAGAATAAACTTTTGTAGCTCTTTTTAGGCTGTATCAATATTAAAGCAGCCTTGTCAAGGAAAGAACATGCAAGAAGCAGTACCTTCTGAAAAGCACGTCTGTGCCGCTTGCCACTCACTTAATAGTGCTGGGAACCAGTTTTGCTGACTGATTTCTTATGCTACACTGAGCAAACCAGGCTGTCTTCCTGCTTCCATTTGTTTCTCAGTAGGTTGGGGATACTATTACTTGAAAGCCTTATAGACAGGAAGCATAGTGTCTAAAGTGTATGAATTTAGTTATGCAATATTAATCCAATTGTTAATAATTTATATTGCACTAACGAGTAAGACCACTGTCTGAAATCAGAATCTAGTTGTTGCAGGCACTTCGTATAGAAATACAGGGACTCAGAGCTCAGACTAGGCTAGACAGTGAGTAAGTGGGAACACAAGCAAAGGTGAAGAGTGGGAACACAAGGTTGCACTGGCAGCACCAAAATGAATATTAGAACTTGTATTCCATCTATTTCCATTAATGCTCTATTATAAAAATGTTACCTTGTAATCTGATTTCTTTGCTAATAGCCATAGCCTGTTTTGAACCACAAATCTGTTTCCCAAAGCCTCTCTCAGATATATCTCAGCTCTCAATTTATTTTGATTGCACCTTGCTTTTTTCTTGCCAGTCCCTGTATATCTGACAAGTGGTTGTTGTTACAGACATTCACCCCCTTAATAAACACTCAGTCACATCCATCTGCACAGTTTATTTCTAACTGGCCCTCATTTATCCCATGGTTTGGCCTTGGATTCCTGTTAGCTCAGCTCTCTTACACTATGAAAGGTCTTAAGTTAGACAAAGGCCTGGGGTAACAACGAGGTTTCAGGGACTTCTAGTATGATCCTTGTACATCTTTAATGTTTATGCCCTGGGCACCCATAAACATTACTAATACGCCCTTTTTCATTTGCTATTTTAACAGAGTTCTGCATAGCAAGAGCTCAGTCTACAATGGGAATCCCACTGGTAGCAGGAAATGTTTCACACAGATACTTCAGGCATTGCAGAGTCCTACATCATGGGAGACACATCATGAAATGTGTCCACATGAAATACCAGAAGTATGCACTGGTAAGTATGGCTTTTCTGCAATTTGATATTTTTAAATATTTTTCTTCAATACTAACCAACTTGGTCAGATAGAAATCTGCTCACATGCTGTGCTAGGGAGGGGATATGTAATGAGAAAGAGGCATGATTATGCTCCAGAAAGGGGATATTAAAACCCATCATAAACTAGGTACACAGAATAAAGAGATTAAACTATGCAATCTTTGAAATCGCTCCAGGTGAAAGTGGCTAAACGAACTTAGGATATGTTTTGCCTACCCAAGTTCTGAGTTTATTGATTGTATTATCTTGAAAACAACATGCAATCCAGATAACCACTACATCTCATACATCTTGCATACGTTAGCCCGGGGCAGTTCCTGTGACGGAGGAAAGCTTGCTACGGCAAGCATTAAATGGATCCCATATGCCAAGGTAGCAACAAGTAGGGCCTAGCATGGGTCCAAGAAACAGGCACTGTACATGGCTCACTGATTCTTTAAGCATCTAGTTATTTTCTATGCTTCTAGCTAAAAGCAATTTGTTTTCTCACCTGTTAGCTAGTGTCTCCTGATAAGTAGAACTCAGCTGCCCTAAAGAATTTATGCTGCAGCAGATTGCCACTGAAGTGTAGAGCCTGCAAAAGTTCAGGTAGCTGGATACTTCAATTCAATGTTTCCTTCAGTCTTCCTTCTTACCAGAATGAGTACAAGAGTATATTGGACATTTTCCCTCAATGGTCAGAAATTCATCTCCATTTGTATACTGTTTCCATGTAATACTGAAGCAATACCCCCAGTTTAGTCAGAATATGTTCACAAACATCATATACATAGCACAGTACCATCAGGTACTACACACTCCAGGGCATTTATTTTTGGCTAACTTGTTTTTTATTGCCCTCAGACATGTGCTTTTCCCATTTGGTATACAGGACATAAAGGTTCTTTGTTTAAGTGATCTGAATTGTGTCTCACTTGTGTAATGCAAAGTAAAATTCATTGCTCCTCATCTGGTGAATCACTTTTTAGGTAGCATCAATCTACACACAAACTTTGAAACGCAACAGAAGGACAATAAATAGGCAAAAAGGAGCGAGGGGTCAAAACTTTTATTCAGAAAAAGTGAAAAGGAAATGCTTAATGGTCATAGCTATCATCTTGTAGATGACCTTTAACAATTTTAGGGACATAAGGCCTCTATGGATGATGCTATAAGATATGATACAAAAAAATTCAGCAGCTTCAAGGAAACCAGTAGCTTCAGAACCCAAACATGATAGAAAGACTTTTCTGAAGGTTGAACTAAAATCTTTCAACAAATCTTGTCCATGGAAAAAATGTTGCCAATTACGCATTTGAAAATGTTTGTGGAGTCCACCACTTTGAAGTAGAAACTTGAAGTTACCATAGAAGGAGGAAAGGGGTGGTTTAAAGTCCAGCTGGGCAAATACTGTGACCAATACTGTTTAACAATTTCATTAATGGTCTGGATGGTGGGATCAAGTGCACCCTCAGCAAATGTATAGACAATACAGAAATGGGAGGAGAGGTTGATACACCAGATGGCTGTGCTACCAGAGGGACCTCAACAAGCTGGAGCAATGGCCTGACAGGAACCCTATGAAGTTCAGGAAAGGGAAGTGCCAAGTCCTGTACCTGGGGAACAATAACTCCAGGCACCAGCACAGGCTGGGCCTCAACCAGCTGGAAAGCAGCTTTGAAGAAAATGTCCTAGGGGTCCTGGTGGACATCAAGTTGAACATAAGCCAACAATGTGCCAATACAGCAACAAAAGCTAATGGTATCCTCAGCTGCATTAGAAGGAGTGTTGCCGGCAGGTCGAGAGAGGTGATCCTTTCCTTTTGCACAGCACTGGTGAGGCCACACCTGGAGTCCTGTGTCCAGCTCTGGTCTCCCCAGTACAAGAGAGACATGGACATACTGGAGAGAGTTCAGTGAAGGGCCACTAAGATGATGAAGGGACTGGAGCATCTCCCTTTTGAGGAGAGACTGAGAGAGCTGGGACTGTTTAGCCTGGAGAAGAGAAGGCTCAGGGGGAATCTTACCAATACCCAAAGGGAAAGTGAAAAGTTGGAGCCACGCTCTTTTCAGTGGCGCCCACTGACAGGACCAGAGGCACCCATTGAAATACAGTATATGCTGTTTAAACATAGGAAAAAACATTACTGTTTTTGAACAGTGGAACAGGTTGTTCAGAGAGGTCGTAGAGTGTCCATCCTTGGAGATACTCAAATCCTGACTAGACATGGACCTAAGCAACCTGCTGTAGTTCACCCTTCTTGAGCAGGAGGGTTGGACTGCATAATCTCCAGAGGTCCCTTGCAACCTTTCCTATTCTGTCCTTCTATAAAAAGCAAACTTTTTACCTTAATTTCTGTTCATTGGTTCTTACCCTGAAAAGTGTCTCAATTTCATCAGTCTGGCTCAGTTACACAGGGTGTGTGGAACATTCAGGCTTTGGCATCACTGTCACAGATCTGCATAGATATAACTGGTGATGTGATAAGGGTGTGATATAGTTTTCAGGGTGATAAGAGCTCTTCTATGCCATCACAGGGAATGGTTTCTCTAGTAAACAGAGCTTCTCATCTGTCGATGTGAAGAAAACTGTGTAGCACAGTTAGAACAGTTATAATTTAAAGAAGACTTCAGGCCTTGTAACTCATTTTCTTTCTTCGGCTTTTTCTTTCTTTTCCTCGAGCCCACAATTATTTTGGGGGACGTGCTGAGTATGCACAACACATCTCACTGTATCCTTTTTCAAAGGTCACTGATTGTCCTGGTTTCAGCTGAGATAGAGTTAATTTTCTTTATAGTGGTTGGTATGGGGCTATGTTTTGGATTTGTGCTGAAAACAGTGTTGATAATACAGAGATGTTTTAGTTGTCGCTGCACCAGTCAAGGACTTTTCAGCTTCCCGTGCTCTGCCAGGTGCACAAGAAGCTGGGAGGGGGCACAGCCAGGACAGTTGATCCAAACTGACCAAAGGGCTATTCCATACGACATGACGTCATGCTCAGTATATAAAGCTGGGGAAGAAGAAGGAAGGGGGGGACATTCGGAGTGATGGCGTTTGTATTCCCAAGTAACCATTACGCGTGATGGAGCCCTGCTTTCCTGGAGATGGCTGAACACCTGCCTGCCCATGGGAAGGAGTGAATGAATTCCTTGCTTTGCTTTACTTGCGTGCGCAGCTTTTGCTTTCCCTATTAAAGTGTCTTTATCTCAACCCTCGAGTTTTCTTACTTTTGCTCTTCCGATTCTCTCCCCCATCCCACGGGGGGGAGAGAGCGAGCGGCTATGTGGTGCTTAGTTCCCGGCTGGGGCTAAACCACGACACTGATTGTATGTCATCACCTCTCTGGATAAAGCAAGAAATAATCCTGACATGATGGAGAAAGCTCTGCAAGACCAAATGTCTTGGAATAAAGAGCAGCCCATAAGGCTGTGGCACTCATTACAGCCTCAGAAATTTATTCATGGTGGATCTTTGCAAGGAAGAAATGTTCGCTGGTGGATTGTGGTGGAAGGAGCAATACAGGGCCATTGCTTTGACTGAGGTATAGGCAGTGGTTGTCAGGATTGTAAGGTTGTAAGGTTACTCCACCATGAATCAGTTTAGGGGTATCTTGTTACCACAGCCAAATGCCTGACAACAGGCAGAAGTACAAAGCAAGATTCAAGTTTGCAAACTCAGGTATTAGTAGTCATGTACTCACTGAAACCAAAGTAAAGCGTGAGCTGCAAAACCGAGCCTGATCAAACACTCAAGCACTAAGCCATGCTAACCTTTGTGCTGGTTTAGCTTCAGCACGCATATTAGTTAGCAGAAAGCTAGCCTGGATGCATCAGCATGAGTTGAATCAGCCTGTTTATTACAGCATGCAAATATGTAGAGTCAAGACATTTGAACTACAGGTCAGCAAATTTCATAAACTTTCTCTTCCAATGCTTACTAGGAATAAAGGCCAGCTCTAAGCCTGGGGCTTTAAGACAGAGAAATGTATATCATTACATAAGAAATCTCAAAACTGCCCATTTACTGTACTTTAATACCTTCTTTCAGTTTGGTGTTATAAAGCTCCTCCTTACTAGATGATTCCTTAGAGAGAATTAAAAAAAATTATTTTTTTGCTGGAGAGCCTTTAAAGGAAGCAAAATGTAATTGTCAAGCTACATGTGAAAAGCTTTATGCCATTACTCCCTTGCATTCTCTATATTGAAACTCCTGACATTTCAAGTCTCTCTGTTAGTACTGGAGTTCTTGTTTCTAGGTCACTGACCCTGGACAATGTGGAGGACTTGGATATAGCCTGCAGCGTAGCAGGGCTGTGCACTTGAAACAATTATCTGAGTTTTCTTTGTTGCTTAAATGAGATCCTACTCATCACCAGACTTTTTAAAATCTCAGCACATTATTATGGTAGAGAATGACTGACACGTTTGGTTGTGGGGATTACAGCCATTATATGTACATGACAAATCAGCACCGTTTGAAAAAAAAAATGGGAGAGGGGTGGGGAAGGGTATCCCAGAGCCTAAATGAGAGCTGGATTCTGATCACTGCTCTGCTCAGTGATAGTCTTTCCCTTTTCTTTCAAATTACAGGTTCTCATCTTACCCTCAGTTATTTAAAATGAGCCCCGAACTTTCACAAGAGAACCATGAATGAAACTGTTTGTATCTACTTTTCCAAAGTACAAGAACAATTTAGAGACTATATCAGGCAAAAATAAAACCCCACCAAACGTTCTGCAGAAAGCATAAAGGAGTTCAGCTGCAGATTTTGTGTTGCTAATAGTTATAAGCTTTTATCTCACTTTTATGCCCAAAAGTTATACTAAGAATTTATAATACTCAGTTTTGAAGACATGTAATTCATTAATAATTATATATTTTTAAGCAAAGAGGGAAAAATTCTGCTAAAGCAGAATTTAAATTCTGAATTTCGGTTTATTTAACCAAGCACCTTCTACACCACTAAACAGCTGCATTACTATTATTATAAAAATTAACTGTGATTGAGCGGTGGAGATCCACTATGCTAAGTACCACACATTTTCACATAAGTTTACCCTGATGAATTCAAGTATGGGCCAATTCTGAATCTTAGCATCCCTATTCTTCCTTTGTCTGAGTACTAAAAAAGCAGTATCTCCCAGGACAGACAAGAGAGGAAATGCAGTTTCTCCTTCACAATAGCTCTTTTCTACTTCCTCATTGAGACTGCAAAACATAGCCTGTTTCTGGAGATGAAAAGCAAAATACAAACATTAAATAACATGATTTCAGTACTCTACCAATGGATGAATAACAATATTGGATCTTTGAGTTCATATGCAAAAAAATTGGAGTATGACAGCTGGAAAAATAGCTTTCCTCCCATGCTGTTAGCAATTTCAACAGAGAGAGCCTTTGGGGCCTTATGATGCCAATGGAACAGTACCCTCATCAGTTCATTTGAAATCCTAGCAATGCCACATTTTATTTTAGCTTTCACTAAAAACCAGCAAGCCTCCACCCTCTTTTAGTGTGGAGAATGGCTATAGAACACCATCTGATTATTAAATTTAAAAACACATTGTTGATTTTTCTAGAAATTTGCATTATTCAAGGCTAGCTTTACAAACAAAAACCCAATCAAACATTCTCTTCTTCTCAAAAGTCACTAATCAAAGACAAACGACAACTAAAGTTTCCTTATTTTGAGACATACACTGTGATGACATTAGCATTTAGACGGGTAGTGAGTTTCTGGAATGAATCCCCATATTACATCCCTCACTAGTTTGATTCATGAACCAGTTTCATTGAGTATGAATTAGATTCCTTTCAGAAAACACTAAATGGGAAGACCTTTTCTCTGTGTTTTCCCAATGCATGCCAGCCCCAAGTAGGGACGCAGGGCTGATGAGTGGGCTGTACCAGCATGAAAGTCCTCTACTACACAGTGCATGTGCCAACGGATGGTCTTTAAACCTTCCACTGCCATAACAAACAGGTGGCAGTGCTTTGTGTACGTATAACAAGCCAAACCGCACCAGTTATTTCATATTTCATATGATTATCTATACCATCTCAAGCCCCTTGTAAGGCCCAGATCTCATGAACGTACAAATATGGCAATTCTCCTGCTTTACGTGCCTACTCTACCTTCTCTTGCCATCCCCACAACTCATCTATTGCTATCCTATTGTTTTTATTGATATTTCTTTTGCTAATATTTTCCTGATGGCAATATCAGTCCCTTTGATCTCCTAAAAGATACAGCTTGATGCAGTTTGTGGCCCCAAGGAAACAGCAAAGTTCATAAATAGGTGTCCAAAGAAGGTCTAAGGCTTCTCTGATAGCACGTAATCTGGTAGCAATACCATGCAAAAAGAGGATAAATGATCAGGTAACCTGGTGGCAATACCAGGCAAAAAGAGGATAAATGATCAACAAAATTCAAAATCACTGAACTGATGATCTGGGAAAACAGTCACACTCTGGAGATGTGCACCTGCTGTGGCTATCTTGAACAGACCTTTCGGTATAAGCACACCACAGATCCTGCTACCTGCCTGGGTGCCCACGACTGCAGACTCAAGTTCATTATATGGGAGAGCCTGGAGGAGATCTCTTCATCTAGGGTTTGCATTGCTTGACCCTGCATCATCTCTCTGTGGTGTGTCAGCCAGGAACACCTCTGTGGTGTGCTCCTGGCCACAGCTAATGCCAACAACCTCCTGTGCCAGTGATCACAGTTCCAGAATAAGTACTTTATACACATTTTTAGAATGGAGACAGTTCATATGAGGGCCTGGGAGTTTTCTGGTAGCACTTCAGCACCAGGGCTACACTATGCTTTGGGTATTCACTCAAAACCAAAGGCGTGGTGGGATCATGTAGTATTGCCACATCATAGATGGGTAGCCACATCCTCCAGATGATCCTGCCACTGCACAGAGAGGAGGTGTCAGCATCCTCTTTTAAAGTCATGATGAACAACACAGGCATCATGAGTCCTTCCAGCACAGCCAGTAGAGATGTCCCTAAATTTTCCTTGGTGCTCTCCCAAAGCCTGCATAACAATAGTAATTTTCTCACCTGCAGGCCACCATGAACTTGCTAACCATTGACTAGTGCAGTCCAACAGTGCCAAAGGTTTCCCCTCCAGGGTGACAGCAACTTTCTTGAACACAGATATAGGCAACCTCCCAAAATGTCATCAAGAGTAGCAAAGTCAAGGCACTGGCTCTTGGCAAAAGGTTTCAGCTGTGCTGCTCTACATCTGAAAGCTCTGAACCCACCGTTGATTATTCAGTGTCCCAGGGCCAAAGTGGTACCTGCATGTTAAGTTATTGCCTGCCTCACTCCCCTTTTTCTTTACCATTCTTCTTTGGCCTCCTCAGAGTCAGCAGGAAATTCAGGCCACAGGTACTGTGGTGTCACTTGGAAACAAGCAGGGACAAGCAGAAATAATGGGAGAAATTAAGCAGGAACAACAATAAATTACATGTTACCATGGTTGCAGTATCATGTACCACCATCTGCAGGAGACAGAAGAAAGGGCAGTGTGGCACTCCTTGGACCACTTAGGGTTCACAGTCAAGAGAGCAATTTTTGTTTGCACAGTTTCAACGCCATTCGCAACAAATATATTGTATGCAGGGGACTGGTCTAAAGTTTGGCTGAAGTAAAATGTTCAAAGGGCATGTCACATTAATGCAGGATCTCAGCACCAACTGCAATAGTGCACCACATTTCTTCCTAATGTATACATAGCTCTAGTAGAGACATATGTCAGGAAGATCTCTCTGCTCAGTAGTCCTACGACGATGCAACGTTTTCTTTAGTTATTTTAAATTTGCCTATTCAAGCAGACAGACAAACAGAAGCCAAATACAAAAATAATTTAAAACTGTTGCCTTTTCCTACTCAATGTCCTAAATTTAATTCTGTGCAGTATTTCAATCAAAATGTGTAGAAGAGTATGTATGCACATTTGTTTATGTAAATTGCTTTCTTGACCATCTTAAAAAGTTTAAGTCAATTCTAGTTTTATTACTCTCTTAAATTACATTATTTGTTGAACAGCTGATGATACAGCAACATTCAGTAAATTAATAACATTTCATAATTAACAATTTATTTATTCTCACTCTATCATAGCCATTCTTATTCAGTTTGGATAGGTAGATCTCACTTGTTACCCCATTTCAGATTTGAGATGCAGCGTGTAAATTTTATTTTTAGTTCCAGCAAAATTAGTTATCATCTGGATCAAACACCTCCCCTTCACAACAGACATCTCAAGTTACCTATATTGCTATGGAGGACTAAATTATATTCTGAAGCACAAGTACACAAGGTTCCTAGAGACTTACAGCTCTGTGTGTCCATAAGGAATCACGTTTTTAGAAGAAAATCAATCCAAACACTTCTCTAAACACACAAATAAACACAAACATTTCAAACATGAAATGTATTTCAGAACATAATAAAATATTTTGCTCCTGAATTATAACGGCCAGATGAAAATATTTGAGCCATCTTGTAAGCAAAATCATTAATTATCGAACATATTTTAAATCTCAATTGTTATATTTCCACAGCTAACAGTGCCAATAGTAATTTTCATGTTACATATTGTGCTGCAAATATTCAGCAGCACTGTGCTTTCCTGAGAAAAATACCTGTTCTTATGGACATTAGAAATGGCTGACTACAAGGAAAAGAAAACAAAATGGAACTGATATAAGAAGTTCACAGGTCATAGCAAACTAAAATTTAAAACGTGAAAAGAAACTAAAAACTGAAATTTGAAAACACCTATGAAATTGAAATGAACAATCCTTGTTTCCCTTTATTTTGGACTTATCCATACTCAGGTCAGGACGCAGAGGTCCCTCACTGACCACGTAGCACAATATGGATTTTAAAGTCAGAAGCATAAAGTGCCTGAAGAGTAAAACCACATAAGGATGGCAACTAAAAAACTACAGAAAGAACAACTCTGTAGATGCCTTGCTTCTGGAAAGCAGTCACATCATTTCTCAGTTACGAGCAAGCAGTTTTCTCATCGAGAAAATGTCATCATAAAAAATTCTTCACTAGCTGAATGCTCAGAAAATGGACTCAGTAAGTTTACTGAGCAAAGTATATGTATCCGCATATAAAGTAAGCTGAGATCAAAGATCAGTAGTTAGCTAGAAAAGTTTCTAAATGTATTTTACCAAACCTGATCAAGTGCAATCTTTATACAAATAAGCATTTTGACCCACCAAGTACTACCACTCTCACCTAAGCCCTTTTCAACTGCCATTAAAACTATGGCTTTTGAGTAGTGGGAGGGCATTTTGTAAACTTAGTTGGCCACCGTAATATTAGGGTCTGAAGTTAAAACGGAGAGTGTCTTCTCTGATGGAACCATTTTTTCCTGTATTAATTGGATGGTAATTTAATTAGATTAAATTGATTGTTTAATCGATTCCAGCTGAATGGGATATGTAGCATATCAAGTTTGGATTTTTGGATTGTTCTTTTTCTTAGTCGTTTATTAAATGCTGGTGACAAACTTACTAAGCTGGGCTTACCACTTTGTCTGAGAATGCTGAGTTAGAAAAACTTTGAGAGTTTAGATAAGGAGCCTATTGATGTGACACAAATTCTTTCCAACGAACCATTTTTATGGATCCCTGAGCAGCAAAATGAAGTATTATTCCAATGCAAACAATTGAACAGCAGGCAAGCCATTTTAACCAGCACCATAAAAATACTAGGCTCTGAAAACAAAATAAATGACAGTGACCATCTGCTGACACATCCATTAAAATTAGCCATGTCATTCTGGCAAAATATTTTGAGACAGTGCTATAATGGTTCATGGACATATTTTGGTAACTTTTGCGGGCAAAGAGTGAGAAGAAATCTCCAGTTCTGCAGGTAACGGTACAAAAAGTTGACCTGGAATCTGGCTGACCTGGCGTGAATTCACCAAAGGACGGGTGAGAGGAAGGCCCAGACCCTTCTCTGCCTTCGTTACCTCCTGTCTCTCAAATCAGATAGGGAAAGGACGTGAACATGCATTGCTTACCACAGGAATCAGGACTTCATGACTAGGGTTGATGCAAGCATGTGCTTACTATGTTTATGGAAACAAAATATATTTCTCCCAGTTCAAAACAGATTAAAACCAAGGTCTGGAACTTGCAAACTACTATGAAATCAGAGCACAATTCTCCAGTCAGACTGAGCCATAAAGGCACCTTTGACAAAGAGGCTGAGTTTATTTCACATGGAATGTGCCCTTCCATAAGGCATATATAGAGAGTACGCCAAGGGACCTATCTTCACTATTGATCCACCTCTATAAATACTTTCTGTTGTTTGTTACTTTCTGCACCACTGTGCCTCTAGTCTTCATTCAGACCCTTAGAAGACACTAGTATTATTTTATCAACGATCTTGCTCTTTGCCCATATACTAAAGGAAGGATGCCCATATACCGATTCTAACTTCAAATCAGTATTATTATTACAGCAAAATAGATGGAATATTGTTTTCTGGTCCTAGAATATACATATCTGGCCATCAGACTTGTAACCTCTAGTGTCCTTTTAGATGCTTTTTATATTATATTGCTTTCTATACCAATGTTCCTGTTATGGTTTATCCTCTGCTTTGACACTATTATATTTAATAAAAAAATTTACAGATGTAAAAGTCTTGAAAATGTATTGGTTTAATTTCTGTTATCAGAGAGGCATAAAGATATTTTTCCCAGTAAAGTGAAACTTCTAGACTTGTGTTCCTCTTTGACAGTGACTTGCAGTGCTTTTTTCCTTACATATATATTCATTTCTACTGATACAGAAAGAAACAAACCATTATGACTAACCGGAGATTAAAAGTGTCAGATGGACACTCAGTGTGTCCATCTGACACTTGTCAGCCCATCTGATGCTCTTCAGCCCATCGATCCAGAGTGTCGGCTGGATCGATGGCCAAGGTCAATTGTATGAGGTTCAACAAGGCCAAGTGTCGGGTCCTGTGCTTGGGTCGTAACAACCCCATGCAATGCTACAGGCTTGGGGAAGAGTGGCTGGAAAGCTGCCCGGCAGAAAAGGACCTGGGGGTGTTGGTTGACAGCCGGCTGAACATGAGCCGGCAGCGTGCCCAGGTAGCCAAAAAAGCCAATGGCTTCCTGGCTTCTATCAAAAATAGTGGGGCCAGCAGGAGTAGGGAAGTGATCGTGCCCCTGTACTCGGCACTGGTGAGGCTGCACCTCGAATACTGTGTTCAGTTTTGGGCCCCTCACTACAAGAGAGACATTGAGGTGCTGGAGCATGTCCAGAGAAGGGCAACGAAGCTGGTGAAGGGTCTAGAGCACAAGTCTTATGAGGAGCAGCTGAGGGAACTGGGATTACTTAGTCTGGAGAGAAGGAGGCCCAGGGGAGACCTTATCATTCACTACAACTACCTGAAAGGAGGCTGTAGAGAGGTGGGGGTTGGTCTCTTCTCCCAAGTAACAAGTGATAGGACGAGAGGAAATGGCCTCAAGTTGCGTCAGGAGAGGTTTAGATTGGACATTAGGAAAAATTTCTTTACTGAAAGGCTGGCCAAGCATTGGAACAGGCTACCCAGAGAGGTGGTGGAGTCACCATCCCTGGTGGAGTTAAAAAAATGTGTAGATGTGGTACTTAGGGACATGGTTTAGTAGGCATGGAGGTGTTGGGTTGACGGTTGGACTAGATGATCCTAGGGGTCTTTTCCAACCTTAATGATTCTATGATTCTATGATCATGAGTAGCAAAAGCACTGCCTTTTCATATTTTTTAGACCTTCAGTTTCCCTCATTAGCATTTAAATATATCACCCAGCATTTTGTTATAAGCACATACTTCTCTCCAATCTGTTTCTTTGCAGCCATTAACAACATTATTCATCAACCTAAAGTCCACTTTCAGCACTTTGCTAGCTACTGATTAAGGAAAAGTTACCTTGTTGAAAAGAATATCATGACAGGTATCATGATGTGAGAACAATGCCTAGGAATCCCTTTGCTAAAACAACTTTTGAAGCTCTGAGTAAATGAGACCCCAAGTTGTTCCCATAGGACTGAAGCTATCATTGTCTTTAGGTTTTGGGAATCCACTAAAAATCATGCCTTAGAGACACCTTTAGAGCTATGCCACCCACCATCCACTGGTAACGGTTGTTGTCATCTTCGTGACAAAGACGCTATTCAAAGGGAGGACGGCAGCCCCTGCTCTGTCAGAAGCGCACTGCCCATACCCAGACTTGCTCCACCATTCCTGACGTTGTACTGTGTGCTCTCCTTTTAGGCTGTAGCTATATTGTTTGGAGGAGAGGTAGCTGAGGCCAGTTGCAAAGAACAGGGTAGCAAGACCTGAGTGCAAGGGCTATGAAAAAACTGAGAGCAAGGGCTATGAAAAACTACTTTCACGTAGCACAGACAAAAAAACCCCACAACCAAACCAACCCAAGCAAGAAACCCACACTGGTGGTATTACACAACAAAACCAGGGATTCTGAAAACGGAAACAACCTCTTGATTTACATTGTCCATTTCCTTCTAAATCTATGTTTGGGATCTGAGAGCACAGTGAAGTTACAGAAAAGCTTTTCTGGCTGATTAATATGAAATATTTTTAGTCTGTGTCTTAACTTTCCTGGGTTCATTCCATAAACACCACTGAAGTGACAACACTGCAGCAGAAATGGTTTTATGATTGAGAACCCTAATGAGATTCAGTATAAGAAGAAAAAAAGGTTAAGACAAAATGATAGTGATAATTGTAGACAGGCAGAGAAGTATGAGGGAAGGGACAATTTGCCTTCCAAGATAGAAAGGGGCATTTGGAAGACTCTGCTCACATACCAGTGGGTCCTCAATACTTTTCAGCAGATGGCACTACAGTGCTAGTATTGTACTTCATAATAAAACAATGTGCAAGTCCCTTGGACTTCCAGAACAGGGTTGCCTCCCTGTTTATGCATGCGGCTTCACAAAGGGATTTCACACTTTGTAATTGTTTGAGAAACAATGGCTCAAGGTTGCCAGGCAGAACTCCCTCTATGAATGCAGATTGTTCTTAAATTGTAGAAGTCAGCAGATGTTTACAGTCATAAACAAATTACCAAATATTTTGCAAATGTAGTCTGACTACACTATATTTAAGAAATACATTGTGAAAACAGCAGTGTCAGATATCACTAGGCATTTACCAGAACACTGTTTGTGAGCTGTCAAACACAAAAAAACCACTGGAGAAATAATAATTTTTTTTTTGACATATACACCTATCAAGACTTAAAAGCAGATGCAAGTTGCATATATTCTATCAGGATCCTACAAGTAAGACACACTTTTTTTTAAATAACATAGTCTCACTGAGCAACGAGAAAATGCAAAGAAGCATTTTTTCCTGCTGAGAACAATAGGAATTACAATGGAAGGAAAATCACCCTTAGCTAGGGCAAGGACATGCTACATCTTTCAACAGTGAGGACAGGAAATTTCAAGCAATTCCTTTTGATTGCATGAGGCAAGCTCTCCCAGCAAATCATAAATACATTTTCATAAAAAAAAAAAAAAATAATTGCTTCTTGAGGTAAATACAACAGTTTAAAGAAAATTAGTTCATCTGATTGAGAATCCAGTCTTCAAAAAGAACTCTAGGGGGTTCAGCACAGCTGAAAGTAATAGGTTTGAATTCCACCTACCTAAGAGCATTTGATATTATAAAGAAAAGGTACTCTGAGATAGGAGTAGATCATTCTTCTCACTCCCTGTGTAGTTCTTCAGCTACTTGGGATTACAGCGGATGCCTAAACTGCAATACATACTCTAGGTGCATCAAAATTGACACCTTGAAGACACAAAATCCTTATTTGAGCTAGCTCCAAGAAAGTAAGAATGTCACAATTTAAAAAACCACAACTGCTTCAGTTTCTTTAAATTTCAAATGAATTCTAAACCAAACTTTTCGCTCCCTTTTCCTCCTGAGACTTTCATGGTTTTCCTGCTTCTTTGGAGACCACAGACTCTCTAAAATGTTAAAATATTGAAGCTTTTACAGAATGCAAATTCCAAATTTTTCTCCAACTTCAGTGGTGATTTTAAGTAGAGAAATTTACCCTCATGAGGAAAGGAAAATTGCTAGAGGAAAGTTTAAAAAAAAAGAAAAAAAGAAAGTAGTACACTAGGGCAGCTTCCCAAATGCTGTAGATGATCAAAGAAAATATATTATGACTGTGTATGTCAGAATCCATCAAAAGTCCTAATAATAGCAGCATACAATATGCCCTACATCTAAGCCTATTATTGCAGACTCTGATAAAAGAAGCCTTAGTGTTTTAACATGACTGAAGCACAGCAGATGGTTTTCAGAGATGTCTAATAATCAAGTTAGAGCAGAGATGTTTCTGCTTATGCAGAAAGCAAGACAGGCAAATTTTTCTACTGCATTCATTTAATTTTTAAACAGTTTTACAGATTTTACCAAGCAGTTTTTTTGGGGCCATGGTTGAACCATATGGGATATTCAGCAGCAGCACCATGTTAAGATAATTCCTTATACTCCAAAGCTGTTCTTGACCACATTTCATGGTCCAGCATCCTCTGTCATGTTATTTTAAAGCCAGCTTTGTTGCTAAAACTTCTCTATCATCACAGCAGGATTTCTATAGTTAACTTTCTATAGAGAGACTACTCAGAACCCAGGCTAAGTGCTGTTGATTTTCTGTACGTACCAGAACATCTGAACAGTAAAGGCAGGAATTAAAGCAATTCAAGCCAATGCGACTCTTTTTAGGATTTCAGTAGACTTCACATAAAGCATGAGGTGAAGAACCAGTTTGAGCTTTGTAAAATATTTCTGAAAACATTTTGTTTGCTCAGGTGAACTCTTGCTCAGAGCACAGCAAATATGTACAGTGGTTCATATTTCTTAAGCTTCAGTTTGGACATTATTTTTGCTTACTGAGTTAGCACAGCAGAAGATAAAGCCAGATAGGCTCTTTCATACAGAGCCATTTTACCTGGATTACTTTAAAATTGTATCTGACTTCCTTTCAGTATGGTCTTCCTGTTTTGTCAGTTTTCCAACACACAGCTAGATCAATACAATTTTTATTAACTCAGTACTAGCTTAAAGGAAGGCTGAGATCATTTAATGCTATGATTTGCCTAGTGACCTGTCATTCTGAAATGCAATTCACATTATCTACTATATTTACTTCCCATCCACTCTCATACAACAATTTTTTTTCTACTTTTTAAAAGTTTTAGTGCTTTTTTACCTGTTAACCTGGAAGTAACAGCATTTATTAATTTATGTCTGTTTATATCACAGCTCAGACAGGTATTTTTGTAACACATGGCCTGAGAAAACATTGTTAGCTTTTTACTAACTGAATCACTACCTACATCATATAGCAAGCAATGAAAGGATTCAGTCCTGTAAGGCACTTAATGCATTCAGCCCTCACCTCAATGACATGTACAGAGCTGAAACTCAGTATCAAGCCCAGAAGCTGTAGGTTTTTTGATCTGCTACTGCATCAAAATATTTGCTAATACATACTGATGACACTTCGCAGATTTTCTGTAGGAACCTTCTGATAAACATATCTGATAAACAAGTAGTTTTAGACACTACTTGACCTAAAAGGAAATTCACCTCTACCTTAACAAAACACAGTTGTTACAAAAAGTACTTTCAAACGCCACTTTCAGGCCTTAAAAGTAGAAGGGGGACTTGCCACAAAATAGTATAAAAAGGAAAGTGCTGTTTTAGAAGTTGGTGAATTTTAAATAACTGTGCAACCTTTTGCCAACAAAAGAAAGTCTGAGTTACATAAGCTTGGCTGCGCCTGTTTTGTGAGGTACCTGGAGAATTATGTAATTTTCTTTTTTTTTATGTGCTGCATTTCTTCTGCATCTGCCTTGCTCCCAGTGTATTCTCCTAAATAGTCGAAAGACTGCTTCCAGTTAAATCAAGCTGTCAGTACTGATTTCAATGGCAGCAGAGATTCCAGCACAAAAATTAATCTGGCCAAAGCCTGAATACCTTATTGAAGGGTGAGTGATCACTGATCATGGTATTAACCTCCTAATACTTACCACTAAAATATCTGTAGGCCAGGTGATAGAACTGGAGTATAATACATGGTAATAGCTTTTCCTGCAAAAATACTTATTTGCCATGCTTATTTTCTAAGCTAGAATTTTTCTTCTTCAGAGTAATAAGAGACATAATTTGTAAAGAAAATATACGGCAGAACAAGACATAGAAAGCCACTGAAACTGCATGACACATTCAAAGGCATTCAAAGACTTGTTTATATATTTATGATCATACATTTATGGTTGTTATCTGGTAATTAAAACAGTTAGTATGCCAGAAAAAATTGATATTTTAAACAGTGAAACAAAGCAACATACTTGATAAGTAGAAATGAGCTTGCTTCTTACCAAAAGTTACTTTTGGATAAGGACCTGTAGTTTGGCCATGCTCCACAGGGGTATGGTAAAATAATGACACTGTTAGACTACTTACTCTAATTCAAGGAATCTGCAACTGATCGGCATTTCTGCATACTCACAGCAGCAAGACTTTG
Organism: Ciconia boyciana; assembly: GCF_034638445.1. Classification (NCBI taxonomy): domain Eukaryota; kingdom Metazoa; phylum Chordata; class Aves; order Ciconiiformes; family Ciconiidae; genus Ciconia; species Ciconia boyciana. The sequence continues at coordinate 57,456,024 of NC_132937.1, read as the reverse complement.
ATTTGCTACCTAATCATAGCCTGCTCTTGCCAGAAATTTTGAGAAGAAACAACAGCCATTCTGCAATTCTCTGCCCTCAAAAGAATAATATTCCACCCAGCCACATATGAGAGACATCCAAGAGCATTTGCCCAGTGCTTATCATTTTCTTGTACTCTCTCCCTTCATTGCAGGCAACACACTGGATTTTTCTCAGGAAGTGTCAAAACTGCTATGCTCTGAGGGTATGATGGTAAGTTAAAATGCAATTTTATAACATTGAGGGGTGTTGCATGACCCTGCTTATGGTAGTTGGACTAGACTATTGCAACCTGAACTTACTGAAACATACTAAGCTTGTTTCTAAGACAGTTCTCTGCTACAAGTTTGTGATTTTTTTAATGATGCATCACTTTCAACCTATGTCCCTTGCTGTCTCAGATTTAACATCTTACGTAGCTGCTCTGTTCCTGAGGGGAAGACTCTTAGCACTTGAAGAGTGTTAGAGTACGACATATTTTTTTTCTGGAAAGAAAAATTCTGTGTCTACCTCCTGACAACTGATACAGCTCCTCCTTTTTGTTCAGTGTTCTCCTCTTGCAATATAACCAACACAAAAGTTGCCTACTCTTTCTTCAAACCTTTCTATACACACCGCCACTCAGCTATCTATGACCTGTTTCTCTGTTGAAATGATATATTTGTTGGCTTTAGCATTCTTCTACAGAACCAGATTTATAACTAACTTACAAAATTTGTGAAGAAATATTACTGCATGAAAATTTTACAAAGGTTTTCATGCTTACACATTAAGGCCTGATTTTGAGCTTTCCTATACTGACTATACACAGAGAAGTTCTGACTGCATCCAAGAAACTAACTCCCAGGGCAGCTGCAATACCAAAAGTTAATATAATTATTATCAATTCAAAATTTTCAATTTTACTTACATATGAACAAGAAACTATATCAGGTACAAACATAACCTAAGCCCCATGCTAGGGATCAATATTTGAAAAATACTTGAGAAACTCAAAAATGTATTTGGGAAAACTAAATAATTCAGCAGTACTGGGTTTGTGTGGCAAGTTTTTGGTAGCGGGGGGGCTGCAGGGGTGGCTTCTGTGAGAAGATGCCAGAAGCTTCCTCCATGTCTGCCAGAGCCAATGCCAGCCAGCTCCAAGATGGACCCACTGCTGGCCAAAGCTGAGCCCATCAGTGATGGTGGCAGCGCCTCTGTAACAGCGTATTTAAGAAGGGGAAAAAAACTGCTGTGCAACAGCAGCCAGAAGAGAGGAGTGAGAATATGAGAGAAATAACTCTGCAGACACCAAGGTCAGTGAAGAAGGAGGGGAGGAGGTGCTCCAGGCACTGGAGCAGAGATTCCCCTGAAGCCTATGGTGAAGCCTGTGGTGAAGCCCATGGTGAAGCCTGTGGTGAAGACCATGGTGAGGCAGGCTGTCCCCCTGCAGCCCTTGGAGGTCCACGGTGGAGCAGATATCCACCTGCGGCCTGTGGAGGACCTCATGCCAAAGCAGGTGGATACACCCGAAGGATGCTGTGACCCTGTGGAAAGCCCACACTGGAGTAGGCTCCTGGCAGGACCTGTGGACCCATGGGGAGAAGAGCCCAGGCTGGAGCAGGTTTCCTGGCAGGACTTGTGACCCCGTGGGGGACCCACACTGGAGCAGTCTGTTGCTGAAGGACTGCACCCCACGGAATGGACATGTGGGAAGGATCCACACTGGAGCAGTTTGTGAAGAACTGTAGCCCATGGGAAGGACACACTTTTGAGAAGTTTGTGGAGCACTGTTTCCTGTGGGAGGAACCCCACGCTGGAGCAGGGGACGAGAGCGAGGAGGAAGGAGCGGCAGAGACAACGCGTGATGAACTGACCACAACCCCCATTCCCCGTCCCCCTGTGCCACTCGGGGGGAGGAGGTGGAGAATTTGGGAGTGAAGTTGAGCCCGGAAAGAAGGGAGGGGTGGGGGGAAGGTGTTTTTAAGATTTGGTTTTACTTCTCATTACCCTACTCTGATTGGTAATAAATTAAATTGATTTCCCCGAGCCAAGTCTGTTTTGCCTGTCAGGGTAATTGCTGACTGATCTCCCAGTCCTTATCTCGATCCATGAGACTTTCATCATATTTTTTCTCCCCCTGTCCAGCTGAGGAGGGGAGTGATAGAGCGGCTTGGTGGGCGTCCAGCCAAGGTCAACCACCACAAGTACAGTTGTAACACTAATAGAAACGCCTTTTTTTTTAAATGAAAAGGTATTTAAAAATTTACTTAAGCTCTTCTGGAATTATAATATGAATATGTTAGGATAGGGATAAAAATCTTTGTATGGAAATAGGAAAGAAGATTTCTTATATCCAGGCGGAAACCCTTCTTTGCCAGAACGCACTACTTGATCTGTACACACACCGACTGAGAGATAGATAGCACTCCATGCAACCAACCAGTTCAGAATGAGAGATGCTCTGTCACAGTAGTTCCAGATGTGTGGTTTTGAATTTTAAGGAGCTCAGGCTTTTCTACATCAGGAAAGTGAACCAGCAGTTTTGCCAGAAGCAGGGTTAATGGAAGACGCTTCCATTAAAAGAGTAATTAAAGCATTGTTCCTTTGCATGCCCCACCTTACAGCTTCCACTGCACATAGCACAGATGGACTTACACAGAAACAGAAAAATGAATATGAAATTTGTCAGTGAGAAATGAACATACGTGTCAAACCTGTATTATGGAATACCTTTCATATGAAGGTGTTGTGCAGGATAAATAAGTAGATCAGTATTTCTGACAAAGAAGCATAGGCTGTTATAACACTGATTTGTCAGAAAGTGTGTGGTGCGTGTTGAAACCTTGAAAAAATTGAAAGGAAATGTTTTTTTTTCTGGACAAACAAGATTACAGAAGTAAAATTATCTAAAGCATGCACTTCAGTAACTACATTTTCCAAATAATTTCAGGATAAGATTAACTTCTTCAATAAAGACATCTACAAGACAAAGTGGGAACTCTCCTTACAAGACAGAATTACCGTATAAAGGAGCATTTTGTGAAAAAGGAGTTGCAAGTGAGTCAATATTACCTCACCAACTGCTCTTGCAGTTTGCAGATATATGCAATTTATCATATCATTACTGTTTGACTGGACGGCAGAAATACAGACCTTGGAATCTAAAACCCTGCTATGCTGCTAACGAGTCTGAGGGAAGGTTGCAAAACCAATTGCAGTAGACAGGTTCAAAGACTTCCGTATAATACAGTGTAAAAATATTTATATTTAAAATACAATATCTGAAGAATAGTAAACTCAGTTTTGAATTTTCCTTTTTCTTTGAATGCTCACTGAAGTGAACGCTGAGTAAACAGAGTATATTCTAGTATAAGAGACTCAAATCTGCTTAGTCTTTTGGTGTAAGGTGGGGTTTACACCTAAGGAAACGTCACATAGCATTATTATGTACTGATCCACTAGTTATCTGTGATTTTCTGTGTTAGTTAATCAATAATTAATGATTTAGCTAATTCCCTGGCTAACTTAGGGCTACAATAATTTTGAATTAGCATGTTATAAACTACTTCTGTAGTTAAGAAAATTTTCAGTTCACTATATATGTCCCTGTGGTGATTTTTTGTATGTCAATAAAAATACATATTAACATATACTTAAAAACTCTGGTAAAATAAAAATGGACCATAAAATAATTAGTATGATCGACATGTTCTTCATGGAATGAAGGGATATGATGCTTAAAAGAAAGCCTTCCAAAAACCAACGAAAAAGCAAGAGGTGGTGGTAGATACAGCAAAAAATAGATATAGAGGAATAGATATTGAGGAATTATGAATACTGTTCTGTAGTGAAAATGTTTTTTCAGAAACTTTTGAGCCTGATAATGATATTTATTCAAAAAGGGAAATGTAGGCTGCAGATGAATTTGGTAAATTACATTTGCCTCCTTCCAAAGAAGGACTGCTAACCACCAGCGTGTTTAGGAGCAGGGTTTTCCCATCCTGTCTGGCTGACACGACTCCCCTCTGCATATGCAAACATTCACTATGTAGAGAATGGAAATCCAGTGCTGTTAACGCCCAGAAAGTACTTTCACCAGCAGTCCAGTATTTTTCCTCTTGCCCTTAGTATTTAGTACTTCGTTAGTCATGGATGTCAAATTCCCTCACCACTATCCCTCAAATAAAATATGTTGAAGAGCAAATGCATCTGTTTCTCTGGTATAAAATTTGACCTGCTGAAACAGATAATAATAATCACAATGGCTTTCTGTAACTTTGGATGGTTTTCAAAGGATAGTAATGGGACACCAGAATTACACTTCTGACTCCAAGAAGCACTTAATTATTTAGACAAACTAAAACAATGTTGACTTCTTTTTCCCATGTCCTGAATAAATAATCTAACCAGCAGACAGGCAAGAAGGGTGGTCCCAGCCTTTACTTTGCTTTGCCTTTCTATTGCCAGCAATAACATATTTCATATCAAGTCTAATGGAATAATTTCCTTGACACAAAGCCATTTTTTTCTTTTTTTCTGCCCAGAAAAATAAAAAAAAATTAACCAATGTTCAATGTAAACATTTTTTAAGAATACAATGCAGTACGCTTTAAATATTGACTTTTTAACACTATGAAGTGTTTAGCATGAAAAATTTAAACATGAAATTATTGAAGAACCCTTAGACAAGTAACTGTATCTCTAAGTCTTGGAGAAAACAGTCATTTTGAAGGGAAAGTACTGCTTTTGATAAAGATTTCCTTCGTACGGATCTTTTTTATTTGCTTCTATTTTTCTCCATAAAATTTTTTTGTTCATAACTTTCCTATTTTCCTTCTATAGAAGGCAGTCTATTTTGCTGCAATCATGCCATTTCCCTCAGCTTTTCTTAAAAGTACAGTTACAACCAAGAAAGCTAAATCTTTAATGTTCATTTTTCATTAATATCATACATACTACATCCTTTGCATACTGTGTGGGGATGTGATAAAATGTGTTTAATTTCTACACACAAAAGACTTTATTTACAATTAAATATTAAATATACTTAATTACCAGCTGCCTCAGATGCTCTAAATAAAAGTCTTTTGAATTAAGATTTGAGCCTTGCAGTAAAAATACTAACAATTCCTTATCTTCAGTCAGGTATGGTCTATTCCATTTGTTTCTAAGTGCATCCCACTTACATCTGTACTATATCAATAAACGCTTGTGATAACAGCTTTCTTTTTAAACTCTGCTGCATTGATTTTTCCTGGGTATATTGTCAATGGCATTGTTAAATGTGTTCATTAATAATCCCCAAATTCTAAATGACTGATGTACACTAAATATTTGTTAATATTTACTTATTTGTCAGTTCTTTGGAGGTTTGATAATCTTTAACAATTTATAGTTCATACAGTATTCAAAATTAATAACTGAAACTATTTTCTATATCATAGATTATAGTTTTCCAAAGTGCTCTTGTGCAGTAACTATCCTGGCAAATTTCTTTTAAAGTCCATACTTAGATCCATATCTATCACTTTAGATATTTGGGATAGTTCCTTTCAGTAGAAAAATAAAAACTTCCTTACTTTTGATACCAGCATTGGTTAAGACAATATACTTCAGTTTTGTCTCCTGATTTGTCAGTAGTTTTAACAGCTGAAGTTAACGAAAAGTAAAGTGTAGATATGCTATTTGCTAGAAAATATAGCTAGAAAGACAAAAGAATATATGCTGTATAATATGCTAACCTAAGCAGGTTGAGGGGGAAGCGGGAAGGACCCAAAGCTTGCAAACTACAGCAAAAAAGGAATCAGAGTGTTCTGTGTATGGTATGCATATGTCCATCTCTCATTGGGCTACAAGAAGGACCTGCCGATTCAGAGTAATGGTGATCTCCAAATACTAGAAGTAATGCAAACTCTGCTGAAGAACTGGAATACTATTTCCTGCCCTCCTTTTTCCTCAGCCAACTTCTAGGTTTGGCTTTGTCAGTTTCTTCTGTTTTCCTCTTTGAAACACCCTGAGGCTTTATGGATTCACTTTCATGTACACAAGCATCCAGAGTGATTATTTTAAATTGGATGACCACCACTCATTTTGTGCAAGTTATAAAAGGCTGTATTCCAAACAGGGGTTCCTATTTTTCACATTCTTTTACAATTTTTCAGCCTCCCTGCTCTCTTCGTTTTCCATCTTATGTCCCCTCTCAGATGTCACAGTAAAGAAAAGCCACAAAACCTTTGCTTGTTTATGTTAGTTGGGCCCACTGATTAGCATCCCAAAGATTTAAACTAAGAGTTCGGTTTGACACCTCATCAAAACATCATGGAAAGGTTCATTACCCTGATGCATATTAGAGCTGCCACATATACCTGGAATTCTAAATGACTCAGGAATGCAGGAGAAACTCAGAAAACAATTTTCAACATAACGTTTAACAGGAATAGAGAAATGCTACCAAGTAGTCAGGAACAGAAACCAAAGTGATACATGAAGTCTGTATATTTTACATCAAAAATCCTGTGAGCCAAAAAAAAAAGCCAAAAGCAGGATTCTCTAAGTAAATGGTGTAAAAAGCCTGTAAAAGATTCTCCAGCATTTTATTCTTTATACTTAAAGGCTTCATATCGCTAGTTGCTTAAGGCTGGTAAGAAAAACAGCATTTGTAAAATATGGAAATTTGATGATTCTTGACAGAAATACTTTTGGGAGTAGTTAACAGATGTATGCTTCGTCTTGCACATAATGATTTCTCATCTTAAATAAGCAGCGCTGGCCTGATTTTTAGGAAGAACGCTCAATGCAGCTGCCAGGAGAGGAGGTAGGGGACCACTCTGCTCCCTCTGATATACGGCTGCTGTCTAGAGCCTCTTGCCTCTGAATTCAGCTCTAACACGATCCAGAGATGTTCTGGCAACACCTTCTTTCCCGTTAGCAACGTGACCAGCCAGAAGAAAGCAGGAGCCATTGCAGCAGTTGCTTCCTATTTAAGGTTTTGCTTATATAACACTAGCCGCAGCTAATTTCCTTTGGTTACGCGCCAGCTGCCTGCAGACACAAGAGCTCCCAAGCTCACCAAGGACAGTCCATACAACACAGCTCTATGGCTCTTGTGCAGGCTGTGCACATATGTTTCTTCCTGTAGGCTTCCTGTGAATGCACGGAGATGCCAAGAACCAGCTGATTTTCAAAATATCCCCTCTCTAACCTTGTTGCCGCCTCAAAACCCCTGCAAACTCCACATGCAGATCTTCTGTGATGTCTCAGCTTGCAACAAGTTGGTGCCTAGTTAGGACTCTTGCTTCAGCCAGGCCAAAATGTCATTCAGGTGTTGCGAGCTCTCTGTGAGCACTACAGCTCACCATGGCATTTAGCTACAAAGCTGTACACTAAGCAGTGGTTGGGCTGGGGAAGATACGTCTGTTAATAAGCTGAGATACTAGAATATTTTCCCATACTTAGATTGCTTAAAAAGAAGTAAAAGGAAATTACCTTCTCTCAAAACATTTTTCAACTCTATACATTGCTCTTTCATATGCTAATAGAACAGAACAGACATGTTAACAGAAGAATGTTTGGTTAAAATAGAATCATTTGAACAAAGGAACAATTTGTCACAAATAAACTGCTAGAGGTCTTGGTCAAAATTTACAATGTGATGAACTCTTCAAATTGCATTTAATTGCAGTTTTGCTAGCTCAGCAATAGGTAGCAAAATTGAAAAAGAAACTGCATAAACCCCTTAATTTCTTTCCTGTCAGGTTTTCAACTGTATCTAATTAATTATCAATATTGCCATAGAAATAAAGTGTAGAAGCAGCGTGTGGAAGAGACTCTCACTGGGTAAAGCCTTTTGTGAAAATTCATTCAAGCAAAATTGAGGTTTTGGATATTAGATTCAACACAATGGAAGTCTGGCCTTCGAAATAATCTAAAACGCAAACTTGCTTCCTACATCTGATACAAGAATTACTAGGAAGCAATGGATCATTTTATTATATGAGACACAAAGTAGCCAATTGTGCAATATTTATAACAAAAATAACTTAATCATCTGACAGGACACCAATGTACCTATTTCTTTCTTGAAACCTATTTTATTGGTGTGAACTGTCACCAAATGGAATATTTTTTTAAATAATACTACACTCTTAAAAGCTGTATTCTAATTAGATGTGCATATCCACATTTTATTTTTGGAATGGCTGGAAGTGCAGGGAGGGAACAGCCAGTTTGAGGCTGTCCATGTAACCTGTAACAGACCGCACTGGGAATGTGCAGCTCATTGTTTTCTCCAGATGAGCGAAACTCTGGGTTTTGTTTGTTTGGTTTGTTGTTGGTGGTGTGGCGGTGGTTTTGTTTGTTTGGTTGGTTTTGTTCCATCCCGTCCCCCCCGCCCTGGAAAAGCTATATTTTGGTGTGTATGCCATCTCTCTCCTGTTTCAGAGTTGTCTCTAAGATGGCTGCACAGCTTATACATTATAGGGCATGTAAATTATTCAGCTGCTTTAAATGGCACACCAATCTACTTTCAGCAGTAAAACTGGGACAACCAGTGAGATCTACAGCTAAACTAAAGAGGCTGCAAAAGAGGATCTTTTGAATATTGTTCAAAAGTACAGTATCATTGGCCCCTAAATTAAGACTGCAGAAAGCAAAATGCACAAGCGGGTGTGCTTTAGAAAGGGGATCACCTGAAGCTACTTCTCAAGGAATTTGAGAAAGTGCCTGACAGGGACTTTTTATGATTATGGGTAGATTTCAAATGAAAATGTTATGTTTATGTTAGGAGGAACAGAGGTATATCACATGAGGTCAATCAAAGGGGGAGATTTTGCAAAGGTATCTTATTAGGCTATTGGATGCTCACAAATGAATTATTTAGATAAAATCACTGGAAGAATGTGTGAGGAAGTTTGACAGAATTTTCTCTGACTACGTTAAGTCTTTTGCTTAAGGACAGGGAAGTTATGGGAATAGAGAGGATCTGAAGGTGAATATAAGGCAATTTATAGATGTAAGCTTAGAAGGTCAGGTATATGGCACCTGTTAAACTGGTCTTCAAAACATGATGTTCTGCTTCAGGAGAGAACAAAAAAAATTACACATTAAGGAGTAAGGGTAAGAGTAAGGAACAAGATTATCTACAGATCACAACTAGCAGCACAAAAAGAAATTTCCATGAATAGCCAAAAAGTAATTTGTTTTTTTTTCTGTATGTGAGATAGCATACATTCTTTAAAACATCCTGGCTAGACGTCATGAGATACCTGGACTGTTTCTTACCACTCTTGATCGCTTTCAATTAAATTTTAGAGTCCACATAACTGATAGCTCCTCTGAATTTATTCAAAGAATGAACTTTAGTGTATGCTTATTCTCATGAATTTCTGTAAACAAGTCTTTTAAAGATGTACACTTGCTTATACAAAGCCCTAGACAATTCCATTAGGGATCTTTTGTGGTATTATAGACACCAGAATAATTTCCTCTTTGGAGGAAACGGGTAAAGTGGAATAAAAGCAGAACACACTGTAAGAAAAAAAAAGTTGAAATTGTTTTTTCTAAAGTTATTTTTCATATTCAATCCAGCAGATTTTTATTATGGCTAGATATTGGTACTATGTAAAGTTTACATAGCATCAGCAAAACACAAGGAGTCTTATGAATAGTTATAAATAAGAGATTTCCCACTCTAAGAATGAAGTTTAAATGCACACATTCAAGAACCAGAGGAGGACAGGAATGGAAAATAACAACAGGAAGAAGGCTAAACAGGATTGTGTAATATCTTAGTAATGTCACAGGTTATTTAGATTTCCAACTGACTAGTCTGATGACATTTGCTAAATGAAGAATGGTGCATGAAAAGCCTTAGAAAAGATGCAACTTTAAGAAAAAGATTTTAAAAAGTAAAAACCCAAAGAATACTCATGTATGTTGTGAGAGACTTCAAGGATCTCTTATTTTGGTATAAATGCAAAAACTGGAGCACAAAGAGTCAATGAAAAGGTTAATGCTCAAAAGTAAAGACCCTTTTTCAAAACTATGCAGGTGTTTTGTTTTTTTTTTCGTCAAGAGTGTTATTAAGAAAAAGAAAAAAAAAAGAAGACACATGACTACAACACAAGATTTTTATAGATGTACATGGAAAACAAAAGACCATATCCTTACTATTTTCAGTCCAAATTTATGCATTTAGCAATGAGAAATACTTATACCTTAAAGTAGAAAAAAAAAAAAGTGTGATGAACCATCAATAAGTACAGACATTGCACCCAACAGCTGGAACTAAGCCAAGCCCCAAACCTTCAAGCCACAAAAACTTAGTAATTAGCAGGCTTCTATTTACTCTGTCAGCAGAGCCCATAGAGGGAGACATTCACTAAACCTGTCGATGGAATAAGTACCATCTTCATGGCTGTAGATACCTCAGTTTTTAAGACTGAAATTTGATTAAACAGTCTGCCTCAGTTTGTACAGTTAAAATGGTGATCTACTATGAAAATGTACAACTGACCTGAAGAAAAGTCAACTGTAAAAGAAATAGATTTTAAGACCACAAATCGGCAAGAGAAATTCCAGGCAGAAAATCTGAAGCTCTTGGAAAAAAAACCAGAAATGAGTGGAGGCAGATGTGTGGTAGATGGAAGAAGGAGAATTAACATAAAATGAATATAAAAGCATGAAATTGAGTAATAAGGACTCTTGACTACAGCATGGAAAGAGCTGCAGGCATTTGGTGTTGTCTTCAATACAATTAAACAAAATTGTTCCCATGGGATTGCAGAGCACCAGTCCAAAGTAATTCAGACAAAACTATTTAAGAATTCTGAATTCTTACTATTTCTACACAAACTTATTGATCACAAAGTAAAAACAATTAAACAAAATTCCCTCCCCCCTAAAAAGGTCTAACAACAGCTACTCCAAGAACTAACACTTTCCTGACTACCTTGTGAAGTACTGGTTTAGAAAACTGCTGGCTGACTTTGCAGACCAGCTGGTGACTGAAGGAGTCACAGCCTAATTAGTGGAGCCCCTTCAAATCTGCACATCTGGTTAGCACTGTTTTTCACTAGGGTTAATGCTTGGAAAAAGCCTCAGCAGCCAGCTTTAAGCAAACTTGCCCGTATAATTTCCTGCATTTTTGAGAAAGGAATCCAAAACCCCATCTGATCCTTTACTGGCCATTTGAGGATAAACCAGTGAATATCTCCAATAACCCAGTGATGCATCTGTTTGCTGACATGACAGGGAACAGGACTCAGTGACTGAAGCATCCAGTTGTTCCTAGGCCCTGCGTACCTATCACAGACATCGCATCACATAATCTCCTTACTGTATAATGGGATGTGTCCTTAGAGGAGCATAGTCTTTCACATCTATAATTCTTGTTCTAAGGCTGTTTCAGAATATTACTGCTGATAAGGTCAGGGAATTCCCTGCCCCCCCCCCGCCCCATACATTTATTATTGGTCTGCTTTTTTATTATTTGTTTCTCTGTCAATAGCCATAACTGCTGCTGGATTAACTAGTTCATACTTTCCCCTGTTTATTCAACTATGCTACAGATACTTTCCCAAACATTTGTTTTTTAAGCTGAAGGAGTCACTCTCCTCTATCCTGTATGTTAAAAATATTCTCTAGACCCTCACAGATCATCAAGCCTCCTTTTCCTGAATGACTTTCAGGTTTGGCAATGCCACCTGCTATACCACTTCATGAAAAGAAAAAAAAAGAAGGAAAAAAACCAAACCAAATAATCCACCACCAACTATCCTAACTGTCCTTCTCTGGATGTTACAGTTCTGCATTTTTTTCTTATTATTAGCTGATGGGATTCAATCCTGGTATCTTTTCTACTAACATAGTGGAGAAAAAGCGTTTTGAGGTGAAAGTCAATAAGCAGCCCCAAATATCATCAGAGAGAAAAACCTCACTCTCTATTAACTAGAAATACATCTTTATCCGAAGTAAGCACAGGCTGGAGTTTTGTCCCTCCCACCATACCCCTCTATCCCTTTGAGTATTACATTTTTAATTAAAAAAAATGAAGTGTGTATTGATTAAAAGAATCCTCAGATGTTTAAGGAAAAAAAATGAAGATTTTACCTGAAAAAGTTCAGTAAAAGATTGCTGATACTCATCTCAGTTGTTTTGTGCTCTGGGACGTTCTGATCTCTCACTTAATTGCTCCTAACTCATCACTAGAAAAACAGATGCAACAAAAATCATTAACTTCTCTTTTATATGGTATTCTCTCTGTTGCATCATTTCTTTGTTGATTTAGAAAGATCTCATGAAGATGCCACTCAGTAGGAGATTTACCTTCACATTTAAGCATGTGTGAAACATGAGTGGGGGCTGGAGAGTAAAGGCCACTAGGAACTTAAAACAGAACAAAAAAATAAACGTGATATAAAAGGATTGTGGGTGCTTCAAAACCTGCCCTGTTTCAGTTCTAGAGCTAGTTCTACCCTCTCATCCAATGCTGGAAAAACAAGATAATCCATCACAGAGAAATTAGGGCATAACGTTTAAAGTTTGTCACATACAATGTTTTCGTTCCCTGGTTAGTGCTTCTTGGGACTTAAAATATGCAATATGCTAACGACACCAACAGCACAGAGGTGAGGGTCAATGTGTCTAGCAGGCATGCATGCACTGAGCATTGCAGAAACGGAAGCTTTTTTCACATACTTCCTCTAAAAGCATATCTCACATGTGGTGTAGTTACAGATATTTCAGAGGCAGGACAGAAAAAAGAGTAATTGCCAAATATACACAAAGGCTAAAGATGTTTCAACAGTTTGTAAAGAAATAAAGAAAACAGACCTTCAAAAGCAGCCTTCGGTTTAGATCAAGAATTCAGCGCATCATAAAGTTAAGCAGACAGATGAAAAGTTCAAAAAGCTCTGAGATAATCAGACTGCAACAGTGCCTAGAGAGCTATCTGCAGTGACCTTTGTGAAATTGGAAAAGAAAAGACAATTATGTGTCCAGTCTTCCTGAGGTAGCAGACTACCATAGCTGAGATTTCAGCAAGTTAATTCAGTCCTTTCAATCTAGAAATTGGTAGTAGGGTGATGCCAGATTCTCTCTTGTTTTCCCCAGAAGAGCAGGAGGAGATTCCACCACAGGTAAAGCCTCAACCACAGTCATGTATGGAAAAGGACAACTTAAAGAAGCAGGCAGCAGCACACTCCAGCACTGAAAATACCCAAGCAGACATTTGACAGCCTGGAATTACGTGTCTCCCATCAGCTATATTTGCTCACTAATTTTTGTAGAAAAGTCAGTCATCAGCTATTCCTTATAAATAGTTTTTTTCTGGGCAGACCTACAGCCAAAAGTACAGCTCTCTACATCAGTCCTTGAAGACAAATACTTTTCCCTGACAGAGCCTGAAATCTACAGCCTGAACCTCTGATGATGATGATATTTTTCTTTGAATTCTGGGAGTGTTTCAAGATACCAGCCTACCACAAATCAATATTTAACATCACCATTTCTTGTTCAGAGCCAACAATATGCATATTCACAGTACTGCTACCTCCATGAAAACGACACTGGCTTATCTCAGGCAAGACAGTGGAAAAGGGCAGGCAGCAGAAACAACAGGTTGAGTTGGCACCGGAATTCAGGTGCCACACAAAGGTCAAGTTTCAGTCTTATTTCACCATATCTTTCCATTTGATACTTTACTGGAAACCAAATTAGAATATGATAAATATAATCTCAAAGAAAGGAGCCAGAACAAGAGACGACAGATTCAGAGGTGAAACATGAACCAGCAAGCAGTTAAAACTAAAGTCTTATTTACACCTACGAGATCAGAGAAGTCCCAGTTATCCTCTTACAAACTGATGGGCAAAACCACCACTCCTAAGCCTATCAAAATACACATCCCTAACACTTCCTTTCTGCAGCTTCCATCCTACTGAAACCTTCTCTTCTGCTTTGAAAAGGCCACCCTGTAACAAGTCAGTCTAGAAGAGTGACGTCTGTTGCAGCCCAGAAATATTTCCTAATAATGAGCCAAGAAGAGCAGCACATGGAGGGAGTCAGTAGAAAGGCTGCCTAATATTTGTTCTAACCTTGGGAGCAAACAGGGATCACCTGTCAGGATGAGTAAATCACAGACCTGGTCTAAACACCATGCAGTCCTCTGCTATGACTACGACTGCACGTAACAGGAACCCCTGCAAAGCAGTGTAAAATTGGCAGTAAATGGCTCTCCAGAGCTTTGACAAGACACACTGTGCTACATAAATGCATGTTGCTTCAGTGAAACCTGCTTGTTAAATAATCTAGAATTACTTCTGTCTTTTTGCAAAAGATCTCCTAAGTAATTGTGACCAGATCCCTGAACTGACTAAGGCACAAGCTCCAAGCAGATGTTTTTTAAATTAAAGATAAAAACCTTCTGCTGCTAGAGCTGTCTGATTATTAAACAAATTGAGCACAACCACTGTGAGAGTTACAACCTTTCTTATTAAAAATGCTACAATATAGATCTGAGCATAATTTTTCATTTAAAGAACATTTTATGGCTACCATTTTACCCCTTGAGGATAACGCCTTCTGATATCATATTTTCCTATCATAAACTCGGTATATTCATTCCTGCACCACAATGAATTTCTTTCCAAATCAGTTCCTAATATGGTTCCAGCACCTTCTGCAGATTTTGGTCTACAGTATCAAATAATAAAACAGTCTACACTGCTGACAGTGACATGGAGGAGAAAAATAGTTAAATGGACTGCATGAAAACAATCAGAAGGCCAGACATAAATGAACTATCTGTAATCTCAGAGTAAACATGTAGCCTGCCACCAGACGACTGGTGAGCAGACTGCCACTTAAAATAAGAAGATCAAGACATACGCAAATATTGATGCAGAGCAGCATATGCTCCCCCTCAAGAAAGCAACATCAGTTATTTCTGAGAAAGGAATCTGAGTGGCAGAATAGGTCATCTCACATATCATCCTGATGGTGCAACACTGTGCAATAGTCTCTCACCTATGTGAAAGCTCAAATAAGCTAAAATCCATACAAAAATAACTTCCTGTTCTCTTGGATATCTGTATGAAATATACCAAAATAAGGAAATTTAAGAGCAACCAGTTAACCACCTTTTTAATATGTACACCTAACAACATATTTTTGAGGGTTACTGTATTCTGCAAGAATATGTAGATACATTTGAAGTGCTATCTATGTATTGCCTGTGCCAGAAAATTTACTACACGAAGGAGGGGGTGCTCCACTCACTACTGAGTCAGTATTCATGATACAGAGAGACTGTGTTTTAGTCAGGTTTGCGTTACTCTTGATAGTCTCCATATGGACAAATAAACAATAGACATGGGGAAACAGCTATTTAAAGTGTATGGAGACATTCTGGGAGGAACACAGAGACATCATCTGAGCGTCCAGAGATGAAGTTAGGAAAGCCAAAGCCCGGCTGTAACTGAATCCAGCATGGGATGTCAAAGGCAACAAGCAAGGCTCCTATAATAGATAGGTGACTAGGAAGGCTAGGGAAAATGCGGGTCCATTGCTGAATAAGGGGGAGGCCCTGGTGACACAGGACGTGGAAAAGGCTGAGGTACTGAATACCTCCTTCATCTCAGTCTTTACTGGCAATACCGGCCTTCAGGAATCCCAGGTCCCAGAGACCAGGGGGAAGGTCTGGAGAAATGAAGACTTTCCCTTGGTGGAAGAGGATCAGGTCAGCAAATAAATGCTTAAGCAAACCGGTCACTCATAAGTCCATAGGCACTGATGGGATGCAGTCACGAACGCTGAGGGAGCTGTCTGATGTCATTGTGAGGCCACTCTCAATAACCTTTGATCAATCATGGTAATTGGGAGAAGTACCTGAGGACCTGAGAAAAGCAAATGTCACTCCTGTTTCCAAGAAGGGCAGAGAACTGGCCAGGGAACAACAGCCTGGTCAGCCTCACTTCAATCCCTGGGGAGTTGATGGAGCAGCCAATCCTGGAAACCATTTCCAGGCACATGAAGGACATGAAGATGATCAGGAGTAGTCAACATGGTTCACCAAGGGGAAGTCATGCTTGACCAACTTAATAAACTTCTCTGATGAAATGACTGGCCTGGCAGATGAGGAGAGAGCAGTGGATATTGTCTACCTAGATTTCAGTAAGGCTTTCGATGCTGTCTCCCATAAGATCCTCATAGAGAAGCTGATGAAGTACTCGCTGGAGGAGCAGACAGTGAGGTGAATTGAAAACTGGCTGAACAGCTGGGCGTAGAGGGTTGTGATCAGTGCCACGAAGCCTAGCTGTAGGTCAGTGTACCCCACAATCAATACTGGGTCCAGTCCTGCTCAACATCCTTATCTGGATGATGGGACTGAGTGTACCCTCAGAAAGTTTGACGATGACACAAAACTGGGAGGAGTGACTGATACACCAGAGGGTCATGCTGCCATCCAAAGTCCAAAGATGGACTTTGACAGGCTGGAGAAATGGGCTGATAGGAAACTTATGAAGTTCAGCAAAGAGAAGTACCAAGTCCTGCACACTACACATTGGACCAGCATATGCTGGGAAAGAGCTTTACAGAAAAGGCCTTGAGGGTGCTGGTGGAAACCAAGCTGACCATAAGCCTACAATGTACCCTTGCTGCAGAGAAGACTAATGGTATCTTGGGCTGCATTTGGAGGGTGCTGCTAGCAGGTCGAGAGAAGTGATTCTTTCTCTCTACTCAGCACAGGTGAGGCCACACCTGGAGTCCTGTGTCCAGTTCTGGGCTCCTCAGTACAGTACAAGAGTGACAAGGACATACTGGAGAGAGTCCAGTGAGGGGCCACCAAGATAATGATATGAAGTGCACCCTCAGCAAATTTGTAGACAATACAAAATTGGGAGGAGTGCTTGGTACACCAGAGGGTTGTGCTGCCACCCAGAGTGACCTCGACAGGCTTGAGAAATGAGCAGACAGGAACCTCATGCAGTTCAACAAGGGGAAGTGCCAAGTCCTACACCTGGAGAAGAATAACTCCAGGCACCAGCACAGGCTGGGGGTCAACCAGCTGGAAAGCAGCTTTGTGGAAAATGTCCTACGGGTCCTGGTGGACATCAACTTGAACATGAGCCAGCAATGTGCCAATACAGCAACAAAAGCTAATGGTATCCTTGGCTGCATTAGGAGTGTTGCCAGCAGGTCAAGGGAGGTGATCCTTACCCTCTACTCAGCACTGGTGAGGTCACACCTGCAGTCCTGTGTCTGGTTCTGGTCTCCCCAGTACAAGAGAGACATGGACCACCTGGAGAGAGTTCAGTGAAGGGCCACTAAGATGATGAAGGGAGTAGAGCATCTCTCTTATGAGGAGAGACTGAGAGAGCTGGGACTGTTTAGCCTGGAGAAGAGAAGGCTCTTATTAATGTATACATAATACCTGAAGGGAGGGTGTAAAGAAGATGGAGCCAGGTGGTGCCCAGTGACAAGAGGCAATGGGCACAAACTGAAACACAGGAGCTTCCCTCCAGACATCAGGAAACACTTTTTTACTGAGCACTAGAACAGGGAAGTTGTGAAGTTGCCCTCTTTAGAGATATTCAAAAGCCAGCTGGACATGGTCCTGGGCAACTGGTTCTAGGTGGCCCTCATTGAGTAGGGGGGTTGCACCGGATGATCTCCAGAGGACCCTTCCAACCTCAGCAATTCTGTGATTCTGTGATACTGTTGGGGTGAACTGGAGACTACATTATGTCTTGGCTGCTGTGCAACTTCAGTGGTTTGTGAGCTATCAGATTTTAATCTAAGTATTTTTTTCTCTCTGCACCATTTTTTCAAGAATATGAGAGCATGTATTATGTATAAATAGATGCCATTATATAAAATTGTGCCATTTTTTGAGGATACATATATGCAGACATTCTTCCAAAAAATAAAATAGGATTCACAATGTTTCTTGTAAAAAGTGCTGGCATGTTTATATACACTCACTTGTGTATAAACATACCAGCAGAAAACAGCCATTTACTGTTTAAGAAATATATGAAGACACTCTCTCAAAACTTAAGAATTCTCCAAAATGTATACTATATATTATGTTTTTCTAACAACTTTTCACTAACTGGATTTGTATAGCAGAACTTTCTGGACAACTTTCATGCCACAGCATCTGAAAAAGATGTCTTGAACTTCAAGTTGTTTGAGACGTCTTTAGTTATGTATTCATGCACAACCACAGAAATATTTGCAGAACTTGAATGCATCAAGCCTAGAGTTTAGAAAATATTTTTCAGAGGGCATCACTATCCCTTTACAAAGTGTGTTATACACCTTTACAAAGTTTCTAGGGGTTTGTATTGTCTCAAATAGGTATTATTTTGGATTTATATTGTTTCAAATTTGCATAGCCAAGAGCTCAAGACACCAGTGGTTCCCACATTTTGCAGTTGTCTGACAGGCAGATTACTATGATTAGGAAAAACAAAGACCTTTCACGCAGTGAGTCTGTGTCAGTAATTATAGAAATTCACTGTCCCTTACTTAAAAAGAGACATTTGATAGATTTGTCAAATTCACCAAAGTTCAAAAAATACTTTTTTATGGCTTCATAGAGTAAACAAATTCACTGTTTTAGCTTGCACTGCAGTATTTATAAAAAACAAGTCTTGAATTCAACATTTTTCCGTTTCCTTTGTGTGTGCAGGTAATATAACTCTGGGAAGTTTGGGCTCTGCAATCTAATCCAGTAGATAAACCTCTTCTAACAGAACTGAAATAAAATCTCAGACAGAAAGCAAGGAAAGTTAGTTTTCAGAATGAATACTAAACTTCCGATGTCTGAAAAGTTCAACAGTTAAAGAAAACTTTGGAGACTGCTTCCATCCTTCCTGGATTTCTATTTTTCCAAGATATACTTCCTGTATATCTTCCTGTACTGGGAAGATATACTTCCAAGATATACTTCCTGTATTTATAAAGAAGTAAGCATGTAAAGAGGTCTTGCTCTCATTCCTACCCACAGCATCCCTAAATAAAGAGAACCTCTTGTCATGCTGGCAAGGCAGGGCAGTTGCAGGAGTCCTTTGGGGAGTGGAGGAAAACATGGCACAGAAGTGTGACACAGCTTATCACACCATGCTCCCTTCCCTCTAATAAACTGCAATTTTTCTTATTAGTTTGTCAAAATTATGCTGATAGTAATACAGTCGCTTCCCACACATGAAGAGGAACACAGGACTTTTCTTCCAGTGTTAAGACACAAATGTCACAATGTTCCTGCCATCTGCCAAACTTGGAAAAGTCATCCTACTAATGAATCCCACCAGTGAAGACATTTCGAGTCTTCTCTTCCCTCTAGCCCACTGCAAAATATTTCATCAAAAGAACAGAAATGCTCTACAGATGAGAAAGGTGAATTACTTTTGTCTAGATTCTGCATTAAAGTAGTACATGTTGGACATGACTTCAGGGAAGGGTCCTTGTCCAAAACAGACAACAACAACTCTTCTTCTTCCCCTCTTGCCCTGCCAGACAAGCAGCACATCCTTTCAAAAATAAAGAGGGAATTCATCAGTTGCCTAACATTTCATGTAGTTATTTTTGCAAATGGAAAGCTAGTACAACATGCTGGTGATCTGATTTTGTAAAGTTTTTGTTTCCGCTTTTGTACTCAAATGAAGAGACGAGGGTACGAGACAACAGCAAATAAAACTCCATGAGTATTGTCTCACAAGCACTGTTGCAAAAGATGGTAACAGAAAAGTCAGGGATAATGTCCGAAACTTGTATTTCTCTTTTTTGATGACTCTCCTACACACAGTCTTAATTATAATGTTTCCTTCCTATTTCACAAAAGTTTTACCCACTTAGCTAAATAGTATGCAGTTATTTTGTATTTGTAGTTAAATAATATTTGTGAAGTTTCATAATTTTATCCTCAGGATACTTAAAACAAACCATTCGATGCAATCCTTCCTTATGGTTTTAAAATACATATTTCTTCCCATTTCCCTGACCTCCCAAAATACTTTAAACACATCCTTCCAATTGCAAAAAGAAACATTCAGACCAAGATTATAGGATGGCTAATTCTTTTAAATCCATTCACTCACATTCACAGAAATTTACAAATACTTCTCCTGACACAGAAATCCACAATGCAAATCTGGGAACAATTTTGGGATATATTAGGTAGATCAAAATGTTTATGTACAATAATGTCCACTAATGCTTTTCTTAGAGACTACATGTATACTAAAAATAAGCTACTTGCATTCAATTCTAAATTTCTAATATGTGCATTAGTATATACATTTCACAGAGAGTATGTGAACAATATCATCCATATGAACCTGTGTCTTATAAACTCACAAGTGGATACCTTGAGAAACTGCCTGGTAAGAAAGAACAGAAAGATGGGCCAGCACAGATGAAATGAAAACAGTTCATCCATCATGACTAGTAGCCTTTACGGGAACTAAATACAAGCATCAACAGCCTTTCACTGAAAACAGAAAAAAACCAACAGTATCAGTAAGGGAAATTTATTTCTCAGACTTCAGAAGAAAGAAAGGAATTCTTTTGAATTCTGACTCTCTCTTTTGCTACCATTTATTTCTCCCTTGTTTTTCTTCCTTCAAGGAGAAGATGGGTAAGAAGAAAAAACAGTGAGACTATTTAATTTGATGTCTTTTTGAACTCAAAATCCAGTAATTATTTGTAAAAACGGCCTTTTATGGCTTCCACTTTTAATCAGCTTTAATAGCCCATGTATTAAACTTATTTAATATGAATAATTATTATCTAGTCAAATTCTTCTTTTATTTGTGTCTGTGAAACTCAATGGATTTCAGTCAAGTCATTCTTAATTGATGCTGTTGCCAGGGAAAGGAAACTGAGACTCATGAGCACAACCAAAGGTATGAATTAAATATAACATTTGCTTAAAACCCCTTCTTCTGTTGAAATGCTTTTTGCCTGTAGCTAAATCAATTAGTTTCTTGTAGTGACAGTGTTCTTTCTATTTTAGTGCTTTGCTATTGTTCATTTTCTAGGATTAAAAATATAAGCATAGAACACCAACTTTTCAAAGTAGGACTGTGGAAAAGTGTCTGTCCTCAGATGTTCTTTCAATGAAGTAGTAGACATCTGTGAAACTTCCAGAATGGGACTCAAGGGTTTTGTATGGTGAAGTGAAGATTTGTTGCCATTTCACTGAATTTGCAATATTGATCCTTTATTTAAGGCACATAATGAATTATCTTAGTTCAGCTTCACAAAGAATGTCCTCAGTAGTAGAACTGGTTTGGCCCATCTTCAACCCTGAGCACATTTTTATAAAAGAATTATAAGCCTCTTAAAAATAAAATTAATCTGCCGCAGGCAAGTCTCTACAACAACATACTACATGCACTAGAAGAAAAAAAAAATCTGGCTTCTGCTGTTTTCTTAAGCATCCACCTACAGTTACAATTCTCTAGAAATTAAATTTAAATGGGTTCACAAAAGTTTATCTGAAAGAAAGAGTTTTTCTGATGGCAGAGTTATCTGTGATGTATGAAATGCTGTAATTAACAGCTACAGTACCGGCAGAACAGACTTGGGTTCAATTTAACCAATGCTGTTTTATACCATCAATTTTACCAGAAGCATTACTTCAGGGTACTAACACCGAATATTACAGAAGTTTCCAGGAAATTCTCATCATTTAATAGTATAACCTGTGAACCAAATACAATGTAGCCCTTCACAAGGTAATGTTCCTTGAAAATAATTCACCAGATAATGTACACCAAATGAACAGTAAAAGACTACAAAGGGAGTAGCGGAAAGTAAATGTCAGGTAGGTATTAACCCATTCCACCACTGAGTAAGTGAGAATTTTTATTTTAGAGTACAGATAACCTGAAATTCTGTGCATGTAAGTACTGTAAATAAAATGTTAATCTAATCAAGCAACAATTAAAGCCTCTTTTCCTGAGTATGTAAGCAGAACTGACAGATTCAATTTCATTCCTTCTGCAACAGATTACTGGGCTAAGAATGTCTCAAGGGTGTTCCCAGAGCAATTGCTAGAGCAGTACCTACAGTTTCTATTCTCATTATACTTGATTCAGCACAATGAACATCCAGCTGCTGCTCTGAAGGCAATGACTCTTGGGAGCATCCATGGAGTTAGCAAGAATCCTGGTAAATTTTGTTCCCTTGCTCTGTTTTATCAAAGTCTACATCAAGTCTTTAATTCAAATTGTAGAGGAGGAGATGACAGATGTAAAAGGAAGCAGTTGATTCAGCTGGTGATGATGAATCCTGGGAAGAGATTATCATTTTTAAGGTTTTTCTAAAAAGAAAAAATTGATCTGGAACCATGTTATCGTAAAAAATAAAAATAAACAAAACAACAAAAAGCCATCTGAAAACAATTTATATAATTTCTTTTCCCTCTTGTCTTTCTCTCTCATCTTTTCATGAGCATTTCTACATAACTCTACACAATCATTTTGCTTGAGCCATACCAATTTGATTAACCTACCTAAGAAAAGTAGGGAATTGGAGAGAGATAGTGAATTATGATTGCCATTGGTTTGCCACTTGATTGTTTCTCTTTTCACTTATATGTTAAAAAAACTTTTCAATTAAAAAAAAAAGGAAATGTTCCTTTCTGCAGCTTTTGTTCATGTCACTTTTTAATACCTCTCCATAGAATTCCCCTTCATGACAGTGTTTCTTTCATCTAGATTTTTCTTTTACTATTTTCTTTTCTCAGTTGTCTCATTTCTTTCCTGTTCCAACCTCTTCCTTTCCATTTGCCTTTCTGGACTTACGATATTTGCAGATGGAAATATGAAGTAACCAAATATTACAGGTGCATCTACACAAATGTTCAGCATCTGACCGTGGAATTCAGCACAAACTTTCTTTCATGCTCTAATATTGGTTCAAAATACCTGAAAACAGGAAGAAGCTCAACCTTTGAGTAAAAAACATCCTCATTAAGACATCTCTATTTCCAAATCAAAACTACATATGTGCTTTCAAGGAGGGTAGTCCATTAACCTAGGTAATGAGAGGACTGAAATACATCAATCATTAACATCCAGTTTTAAAACATGGTAAACAGTTCATCCATTAAAAAAAAACCACTCCAAACAAACAACAACAAAACCCTAGCTATTCAAAAACTCTTAATGAATTTGGCCAGATTTTGTCAAATACAGTCAGATGGAAAAAAAATACGCACAAAGACCTATGTTGGTAATAGCACTTCACCTCTCTAAATGAACAACCCAAGTTCAACTCCCTCCTCAGCCTAAGGAGATTTGAATCTAAATTTGTTATTTATTATATAGGATACGATGGGATCAGGTACTCTAGGCTCTTTTTAACCTTATATTCTCAGACACATAGGTGTTCGCTGCAGTCAGACACTCATCTCCTAGGTGGATGTAACCACTGAATTTGGTCTCTCTTGCTCACTTTTTAGTCAAATACATACAAGAATATTTGCAAACAGGATAATTGCTGGCAGAGATACTGAAAGAAGCCAAGAGCACCCCTGAATGCCTTACTGCCACCTGAACAAGACATTCAGACCCAAGGTGGTAGGAAAACTTCATTCACGTCCATTGCCAAAGAACAAATACCATTCAGTGTCTTCCATCCTTCCATCCTGCAAACTCCAATTTCTCTGTTTCAGGAGGCTGACAGACACTTTGATTGACTACTTGAGTTTATTTTAAGAGAGTTTAGTTTTTCAGTTGCTAGGGTGTTGCCTGGACTTGAACCATTCACCCAAAACACCAGCATTATTGATTGCCCTTTTCCACAGGCTTAGAAACTGTATCTTAGTTTTCAATTTTATTTTTATATGTCCTCAAGGCATATACTTAGCTAGGTATATATTTGTTTGAGGCAACAATTTCATTTGCCTACCCTTTCAATCTAACTCTCTCTGACAGGAACTCTCAGTCCCAGAATCTGTCATTGTAGTGACTTTCCCTTCTCTTTATGTATTTCTTGCCAAATCCTCAGATCCTGTTGACTCTGAAACCGGTTTCTAAGCTCAGCATAAGGTACCGGGTTCAATATTATAACCTCAGTAAAATTCAGGTACAGAATACATGAGGTCAATAACCATTAATTGTATAGTGGTCTCCAGTATGGATATGGAGCCAAAATAAATTTTGCCTAAACCTGGTCACCATCTCAGATGTAAGATGTTCTGCATTCCTGTGGGAAATTCAGTACTTCTCAGCATCTTTTTTGTCTCCAGGGCCTCAAATGCAAAAATATAGCAAAATTCCTAGTGGAGACGTGGCAGAAAGCATCTCAATAGACCTGGAACTGGTATGTGACTTATTACTGAGTGGGTTTTGTTAAAAACTCCTGAATCCTCCCATTATAAAATTTCCATTAGTTTCAGACCCAGGCCTGCCAGAGACTGGAAAGTAAAGCAAGTCAGGCAAGTGTTCTTCCTATTTTTAGCTTGGCTTCTCATAATCATGTAGAAGAACAACCATTCCCTACATCCAAAACTTTTGACCCAAGTGGCTGAGTTTATCCAAACTGGTCAGGATAAAAGAGGTCACAGAGAAGCAAGGTCCTAAAATAGCCTATAGAGAACTGGGAAGGAAGTGATCCCATAGGTGTTGGCAACAGTAGGAAAAATGCAGAAGCAGCATATGCATTACTTGGCACAGTGGGTCCACGTGGAAGAACGAAAAAAGACAAAGAGAAAAATGCCCTCAAACCAGGAAAAGTTTCAATTAAATTTTGCAGCAGTTTAAACACCAAAGTCAATCACCAAAAAAAGGCAAATCTGTGAAACTGGTTTTAATGCTTGCAGAAACACTTGTTTAAATGATGCTGTTCCAATAATAGAACAAATGTCCACAGGGAGAGAAAAATTAAAGGAACAAAATAGGGCTACCTCAAAATGGGGTTATCTCAAAACAATTCAAAGTTGTCTAACAACAACAAAGCATTTAAAAGCACTCCTTAGAGGCTTACCATTACACAAAATGTAGAATATTCTGAAAGTGCTACAATTTTGTGTCAAAATAGTTTGTACCTTCATTATGTATACAATGCCTGTTTCCCCTCTATCAAACTGAGAGCTCTTTTAACAGGAGTACTCCATTCCCCTCCCTCAAGAAATGCACTGTGGTGGGAAGAGTTCCACAGGGGATCCCAAAAGGCTTCCAAGTATTAGAGATTTGAAAATCAGTGATGGAGTGGCAGAATGACCCGTTTACTTTTTATCATCAGTAGTTATCTTCACATTGTCATTCTCTTTTCAATCAGATGTCTCAAGGGCCAGAGTTAAGTGGATAATGCTAAAAATAGACTGACACCATCTACTACCACAGAGTGGAAAAAGGGAGACAGAGCTCGAATTAAGTTTCTTTTTCATGGACAAAAAGAGCATGACAACTTTCAAGAGTGATCTCTAACCCCAGTTGTCAGAAGTGTAATACAGACAATGCAAGCATAAGCATCTATATTGCCCTACTGGGGACTGGAGGGTGATTTATCAGACCTCTTGTCAGTCAGGTCTTGGCTTCTGCCAGAAGAGATGCAACATAAGATGATGGGGCAGGATTCTTGCCATCAGATGTACACTTAATACCTAATTTTCAGAAGTGGCATGCACCCATACTTTCCATGGAAGGTGATTGCAGAGTGTACTGGGTTACACCTTAAAAAAAGAAGGAAAATCAATTATATAATCATTAGAATATGGCAAAGTTACTAGTTTTATGCTTGCTGGGTCAAGACCTTCAGACTTCAATGATTTTCAATTATAGTTAGCTGGGCTGCATGTGCTGTTGTGGCACAGCTGAAAATGTCCTATTCTTCCTGCTGATCTCAATGTATCCAGAAGCCTGCATTGCTTTCATGCATGGGCCAAAAGCTGAAAAAAACTGCATCCTGGAAGAATTTACAGAGACCTCTGAATGAGCAAAATCAGAGGGAAGAAGAGAGTGGCATCAACATTTCTTTAAAAAGCATTTGTGAAGAATGTTATTTGTTTTAGTATAAGTCTTAAGATTTCTAGTGGTATTATGTTTAAGAAAAAATATTAAGGATATTATATCTTTATATTAAGATAATTTCTTAATTTCTAAGTAACTTGCTTTAGTATGAGTTGTGAAATTTGTGCAGCTAATAAATTTAGGTAATGTCTACAATAGCAAGTGTTAGCCCATAGGAGATTAGCAGAGTCAAACACTTGGTGCTGAGGGTCCACAATGTATGCTTTTAGGAGGGTTTAACTTTGGACTTATCCTAATCTGCTCCCAGGGAGTGAATGCCCAGTAGAAGTTGAAGCACAAGATGCATGCTCCTGTCATGCACTTTCCTGTTTAGTTTCATCTGAAAGAAATTGATATGGTGCTCTCTGACATCCTTCCAGGATGGGGCCAGCCATAGTGAATGGGGATGATCAGGAGGTTCTCTCCAAAAGGTTCAGGTCTACTACTGGAGAGGCATCATTATGGGTCACAAAGGAAATTCAGAACATTTTAACTTCCTTTCTGTTTTTCCTGAGAAATATGCAAAAAAGAGGTAATTGTAAAGCTGTATTAAGTTTTTAGGAGCACTTCCCAGATGTTACCCCCCAGCTTTCAGCAAGAAGAAGCAACCACAAACATACAGAAAACAACATTTCTCTTAATTCTTGGAATCACCAGCCAGCAAGTCACCCCTAAGCAATCCATCTTTGTTTCCCCCTTTTTTGAAAAAGCCTCTTTACTTGGTTAATAACATCCACCTGATCTTCCAGAATAAGTCCTGGAGTACCACAGTAACCATCTCCAACTTCTTCCACAGTCAGAGCAGAAGAAAATAAGCACTGAAAGTTATCTGAACAACTCCAAAAGGTTGACCTGGTTACCTCCAAATCTCTCCTCTGTTTCAGAAAGGTTTTTATTAATATGAGACTGGACATATCCAACCCACAGTGACCTTCTGTGAGCTTGAATGTTCAGTTAAACATTGCATGTATCTTCTATATTGAAAGCTTCAAAGCATTTTTTGGCACACACACAGATTTAAGAACAGCATTAATAAAATTACTTAACTGTTTTGATTTCTTTTGTGAATGACATGATTTCTTTTCATGTGAAGATAGGGCTCGTGAGTTACATTCCCCGTGCTCTTCTCACGTTCCTGTATTGTTTTCAGAGTATTTTTGCACCTGTAGCTTGAAAAGTCTGATGCTATTTATTTTCTGAACATAAAAATATTACATTTCTTTCTGTGTGTGCCCAACATGGCAGCCATTTTGTTCCTAGACTTGTTTCCAGTCTGTCCAAGTAAAATATACTCAATCCTGAATAGCAAACAAACATGAAAAGTAAAGTGTAATCTAAAACGGTTCACCATTATTGAAGTACATATCTTTTTTTTATCATGAAAGCCAAACAGTTCAGATTTTCATAATGAAAAAGTATATTGACATGACTGGTACCTGAAAAGCTAAAGCAATTAATAATCTGTCAGTATCACAGTTTGGAGTGAGCCAGAGCACATGCAGATATGCCAACATGCCAGAGGAAGCTCAAAGCGCAGGGCTTTTTTTCAGACTATTCATAATAAGATCAAACTTAGCAACAGAAAGGAAGATTTTCAGAGAACATCCTAAAAGCTGCACATGGAACAGATGCAACAGTGGTCACTGGAGACATTTAGCTCCACACTGGGACAAACACTGCCCTGGGTATCCTGTACGGAGGGATGCTCGGTACAGTAGTGGCTGGAAAAGATTTCTGTGGATCTAAGTTCTCTAGGTATCACAGCATTTGCATGAATTTTAATTATATTTATAATAATTAATATTTTGTAAGGCAATCTCTCTTTATTATAGTCTTATATTTATAAATTTTTATTTGGAATAACCAGAGCTTACAGGACATAAACTGTAGCATGGGCAGAGAAAAAGAGTTATAGAGTTCTTCATATCTTTCACCTGATCTAGGGAAAGATGTCTCTGTCCATAGCAGGGGGGTTGGACTAGATGATCTTTGAAGGTCCTTTCCAACCCAAACCATTCTATGATTCTATGGACCCTATACAAGTAACACACAGCCTCCTTGCCACTTCTGTTAGTTCAATATGAACATCTTGCAGGCAGTCTTACTGGAAAAAAGAGTAAGTTCTAGAACACAACACTTCAGTTTGTAACATAACCAATCTACCTAAAAATTTGATCTGCAAAGGACCTTTATTCATCACTGCTAGGCAGAAAAGTTATAAATACTGAAAGAAACCTGACTTTTCAATTTCTCAGTCCTACTCTGTGCAGATAGAGCACCACCAAAATCCATCTCCTAAACTACAGGTCATACAAGGCCAGCAAGCTCTAGCTACAATGTGTGAAATTTGTTTGGAGGTGTCAGTTCAGTTGTCAGACATGTTTTACAGTGGAAGTAAGTGAGACTGATGCCAGAGTTTACTCCAAGTGGGAAAAAAATGAATCTTGTACAAGAAGAGTATGGGCAAACATAAACCTGCAAAGACATCTAAAAGGGTATGAGTATGCTCAAGGCAGGGCTAAAGATCTGTGCTCTTTCAAGAGAACTCTTAGGTATGGAAAATTTAGATACAAAGTTTGAAATTCTACTTTACCATCCTTAAAAATGAACATGCCACGTAGACACTCTTAGATTAAAACAGGAAGAGCAGTTAGCCAGAATTTCTGTCCATTTTAAATATCCACAATAGCTACTTACTTCCTGGGCCTGCCTGTATATGGCATATAAAGTAACACGAATCTCATCAGCTCAGGAGCTGTCTCTACAGGACAGAACCATTTATTTTTTGATTGAAACTTGACATTTATCATACTGTTTGAACAGATCCTGGTGACAATTTGGAAAGACGTTTGCTAGGCTTTCTGTCAGTATTTCATGTTAGCACAGCAGACCCCATTAACACAGAACCAGAAAAAACATCCATTGAATGCGAAAGAGAGACAAAATAAGTTATTTTTAATTAACTCTGTCAATTTTTAGAAATGTTTCCAAGTCAATCCATGGGACATGAAAATCTAAAGTAATGGTTTATATGTTGTTTAACAATGCTGACTTTAGGAGGAACTTGAACAAGCCAGCTCATTTTATGCAACAGCAGTTACAAGCCAGTGCATACACTCCAGCAAAAATGTTTTTCCAAAAACTTTGATCTACGACTGGTTTCTTTGATATTCAACTTCATTTCAACAACAGGGAAAAACCATAAGTGAATCACAATTAGCATAGGGCAATGCTTGTGTAAATGGTCATCACGCAAGCAGAAAGCCAGTGTAAGAAAAGTCAGCAAAAGTACTGAGATTGGAAGAAACAACAGAAAGCAAGATAGGTCTAAAAAAACTGTTTGGGGTTTTCTTCCACAGTCAAAGTATTTTGGATGAAAAATACTATGTTCATGTGACTTTAAATAATGTCTGAACATGACTCGTATCATCCAGAAAATTTCAAATTCTGCTATAACTTATAGCAGAACTCAAGATATTAAATAATTCATTGAAAAGGTAATGCCTGCCTGACTTCATGTCACAGCTATTTCAGTTCTAGCTAGCAAGAAGGTGACACTTAATATTCAGAGAAACCTCAGTATATTTAATGGGTTCAAACAGAGATGCTGAGCAAGTAAGAAATATCTCATGCTTTCTGAAATTTTAGAGTGTAACTATTTCAAGGAGATAAGTTCTTTTTTGAGAGTCGGTAATTTGCATTACGGAGGGAAAGATTTGCTGTGATCAAGTGTGAAAGTCTTCCAGGTAACTGAAGGAGAGAAGATCTTTTACTTACCAAGTGGTCAGAAGTGTTACATTAAATCTTTCAGCATGACAATCTCTTGGTTTCCTAGTTAGAAATGTGTGTACATGAGTAATGGTATTTATGCAAATAAATCTCCTTTAGTTCAGTGAATATGTGTTCACATGAACGAGTACATATTTAGGTGTCATATTTTTGTGGAACCTCAGTCTGGTACTGGTACAATCAAGGCACATACATTTACTGATATTTTTTGCCTAATTGCACTTTATCAGAAAATCCACCATAAGATTTGCCTTTTAAAAAAATATTTAGCATTTTTTGATGGATAGATATCACAGTACTTCTTCACACCATTAGATTTTAACAGAACTTCTGGTATAGGTGAAGGCTACAGCACTAAATGCTGATGGTATAGATCTATAAAACTTTAAGCCCTCAGAAAATGTAAGGAAAAGAGGTTCTCTGGTTTACCCAGAAAGTATATCACCCATGCTGCATACTCAGATTGTATCTTCTACAGAATATTCTTCCGATTGTTACCTATGTGCAATTTGTTTTTTAAAAAAA
This sequence comes from Ciconia boyciana, assembly GCF_034638445.1. NCBI lineage: Eukaryota > Metazoa > Chordata > Aves > Ciconiiformes > Ciconiidae > Ciconia > Ciconia boyciana. Next base: position 57,425,685 of record NC_132937.1, on the reverse strand, counting down.
ATAAATTACCTTTTTGTACTTTTAAAAAATCTACTTTGATGATATATTTAAGTTACATAGATGTTGTGGTTTAGCCCCAGTCGGCAATTAAGTACCACACAGCCGCTTCCTCACCTGGTAGGATGGGGGAGAGAATCGGAAGAGCAAAAGTAAGAAAACTTGTGGGTTGAGATAAGAACAGTTTAATAATTGGAACAAAAAAATACTACTACTAATAATAAATTGTAATGAGAAGGAAAACAACAAGAGAGCGAGAGAGGAACAAAACCCAGGGGAAAAAAAACAGTGATACAACCGCTCACCACCCACCGACCGACGCCCAGCCAGTCCCTGAGCAGCGACCGCTGCCCCCTGGCCAGCTCCCCCAGTTCCTATACTGAGCATGACATCATATGGTATGGAATAGCCCTTTGGTCAGTTTGGATCAACTATCCTGGCTGTGCCCCCTCCCAGCTTCTTCTGCACCTGGCAGAGCATGGGAAGCTGAAAAGTCCTTGACCAGTGTAAACACCACTTAGCAACAACCAAAACATCAGCGTGTTATCAATATTATTCTCATACTAAAATCCAAAGCACAGCACTATACCAGCTACTAGGAAGAAAATTAACTCTATCCCAGCCCAAACCAGGACAATAGACCCTAAGGATGTTGCTATCAGATTAATCTTTGGCTGTTTTTACTCCCTGTTAATTCCCAGAGACATACTGTAATAGTGTCTCTCTGGCTTTACACAGGCCTTTACATCTGGCTCTGCACACTTCCCCCACCAAGGAAGTAATCTAAAAAGTGCTTTCAAAGTATCCAAGAACCCATAAAGCAAAACAGCACTTACTGTTATACAGGTCTACAAAGAACTACTCAGGTTTTGGCTGTAATTCTTAATTTTCTTTAAATGTTCCATGGCTTTTAAATTTACTGTTTTTTGAAACACTTCATTGTCATATTTCCTGACCTCTGATCTCATACACAGTACATGGACTTCACAAACAGAAATTTTAGCGCATTCTCTTCTGACAAGTTCATGGAAAAGACTAAAACAAAGAGAAATCAGATGAGATTTTCTGAAGCTGGTATCCATACGGTTTGTAAAGTTTTAAGTATTCTAAACTAGGGCAGTGAGTCCACATACTACATCAAAGCTCAAGATACAATTAACCTATTTTCAGTTCAAAACATGGTATTCTTTGGCAGCACAGTGATGGGAACAGCCAAGCTCTATGCCATACCAGGGACTTCTGGGAATCCCTTCCTATTTTCTTTGGTTTTACCACCTTTCAATTCATTTGTTGATAACAGATTCACTGTCTCTGACAGTAAAAATATATCTGTTCTGTTAATTTATCACCAGACTGTTCATTAGCAAAGTCAGTTTATTACCAGTATTTTCTTAAACAAATGAGTTCAAAATAAAAGAGAATTATTAATGATGGAGAAAAGTTCAACAGTAGTATTGCAGCTGCACTGAAACTGGCTTTGGATCTGTATCATACTTAAACAGTCAACGAGCTTGTCTGTTACAGCTGGAGATCAAACAATAAAAACTCATGCACTTTCAGGATAAATTAAATATGGTGGTTAAGTAAAATGATCCTCTATCAACAGAAAGAAATGTAAATTAACTCCTATATATATAAGCTGTGTCTATGCCAGACACTAAAGACAGAGGGAATTAAAGAAATATGGTGATGACAGATTCTGTATCAAACCTGAATTTCCAAACTTTCATCCTATGTCTGGAGAAAATTTAAATAAAACAATAATTGCAAAAATAATTTAGACAAGACCAAGTAAAAACGTATGCAGATCAACACCTTGCAATAAAATTTAATGTCACCAATAAAATTGATAGTATTTGGCACAGCTCTTCAGTATGCTTTTTTAAAAACAGAGCTATATGAGGTATGCCATTGCAGATGTTTTGGTGGGTTTTTTTGTGTGTGTGTAACAACACAGATTATACCTCTGATTATTTCAATCCTTATTCACATAAATATTAAAGGGTGCATAGAACCATTAGAATATTAGCTCTACATGCATAACATACAGCAAGACATGAGCCTTGACACGATCCCCTGAAAATAATGTTAGAATGATTTGATTTTACCTCTGAAGTCTCTGTCTCTAAATAAATGGAGTTACTGGTTTCATATTTTGCAAAATTTATCACAAATCTTCTAGTACATATTATGTGAATGTATTCGGGCAGAAATCTGAAATTCACTTCTGGTCTGTAAAAGAATTCATTGTTCATATAAGTGAGGGAAAAGTCAATGATTTCTGACACCAAAAGCAGTACAGGTGGGTGCTATGTAAGTTTATGCAGGAAGGTTGCCAGGTCATATGAATTGCAATTCCTGGTACCAATCTTAAGGTTTTCCTTTGGGAAACATTGCTAGAACTTCAGATTTATTTACTGCTCTCTGTTGGTTTTGTGACATAAATGGGTGTTAAAAGGGCACAGTCTTCTGCCATTGCATCCTCAATCCTTGTAAGAAGTAAGCTAATTATTTAAATAACTAAAGCTGCACCGAGCACCTGCCTTGAATCACCTCTTGAAATATTATGAAACACTCAGATGTTGCAACTGACTTAAGATAATGGGAGCACTCCCTAAATTAATTTTGTTCAGTGGTCTGAACTAGTAACTCTAATCTCAGATTAAATGTGGATGCACTAACACATTGTGTCACTATATACTGTGCTCCTATTAAAAATTTATTTGCTAAAAGGTAAGGGGTTGTTATTACTTCCACCTAGAAAAATATCTTCAGTCTAGTTAACTAAATATGTTTTGTTGGGAAAGATTGTATGAACTGTAGGATTGAAAACATGAATTTTGCAAGCTGGATGTTAATAAATCATTGTGAAATGCCTAAATGAATTTCCTGTATATAACTAGTCATTTGCATAGTTCAAGGGAAAGTCGTGCATCTCAATAGGCTAGAAGATCTGAAGACTCTTCTACTGAGCTGCAAGTGACAGGTTGATCGGAAGAGAAAGATCGAACAGGAACTACTCTCCACTGCTGGAAAGGGTTGCCCCATACACCTCAAAAGGAAGACTCAAATGAGGGAGCTCTGAATCTTTGTGGGGTTGGGGTCAAGGAGACAGATTACTTCGCTTACAAAGGAAAGAGAGAGAAAGGGAAACGAATACATGCAGTGAACAGAGATACAGCAGTGACAAAAATGTATCAGGATGAAGATTCTGCAATGGTACTGGGGGTGGAGGTAGGGAAGGAAAAAAAATCAAGAAGGGGAAATAGGATACAAGATTCAAGAAACTGCACCTATTACTGGCTTTGTATTTTGCAATTCTGAGAGGGGTAAAATTGTTATTTTGAGGCATTAATACCGTATAAGCATGCTAGAGTCTTCTGAAGTTAAAGAAAGATCAAAGTTTAAAACTTGAAAACCCAATGTTAGTTTTTAAGAAACATCTTACATTTCAAAGAGTCTATCAGTAGGTGTTGCAAACATGTATTGCCTCAGAAAATCAGAGCTTTTTTATTTAGGAACAGATGTGTGACTCTAGGTCATAATTTAAAAAAACTGAAAATTCATCCACATTGTTCTGTTATCCCTTCAAAAAAAAAAAAAAAAAGCAGCTGTCAAGCTGTCCTTCACTGACTTAACTGACTTAGTCAATAAGTTTTAGTAATGTTTTCTGTTACATAGTTTAGACTCCTGCACCAGAAGAGCCTGCAATATTCTAGACACATGCTCAGTTTCCCAGATCTATCTGATCTAACACGGATCAGATTCTTTACCTCCTGCATGTCCAAAGGGACAGCCACACACCCACCCGTCAGGCCAGAGCACAAAACCCCCACTCCCCAGCTACCAGCAATCTTCCCATAGATGATTTGGCCTGACTGATCTTGTAAAGAGTGCTGAGCTAGGCTTTATACCTACTGTCAGATGCGATATTAAAGGTTTGAGCTAAGAACAGGATAAAACTGTATCAATTAGTCATCAGATGCAACTGAGCCACCTCAAATAATTCTTGCACCAGTAAGGAAGAAAGGTTAACTTCTGCTGAAGTGCCCTGACAGTTTTTATACCTGAAGTCCCCTGGAAGCAGTGTAAGCTCAGAGAGCTCGGAGGCAGTGACGCTTTCTTCTTTTCTTTCAAATGAGAAGTTGCTCAGTATACTGACTGAAACTGCATTGGTGTCATATGAAGAAAGAGGTTGTTTTCTAGGACCCAGGGCTCAAAAACAGTTAGGGCTTTCTACATTTAAGCTCTGTCATTAAAGCATTTAGTAGCCAGTACAGAAACAGAAGCACCATCATAGCACAGTGGCCCTATAAGCTGTAGCAGACAGCCCTACACATCTTGAAATTTGGATTCATTGCAGCAACAGAGTTCATGTAAACTATACTACAGTAGGTGATTCTTGAGAGGAAGAGCGCAAAGAAACAAAGGAGTATTACATCTTAAATGGAGACAGATGTAAGAACAAGGTCTCTTAAAAATCACTATAAAAATGTAAAACAAGCTACTACAAGATAAACCTGAAATCAGGAAGTATAGCAAGCATCCGGTGAAATAAAATTAACAGAAAAATAATTGGCTTCTATATTTATAAGTATTAAAGTTATTCTGGATTTTTGTAAAACACTATTTTCTATGTAGAAATCTATGCTGATTATGCAAGATGTCATAACAGGAGTTACTTCCAAAGAACAGGACAACCACTTAACAGCCCTCTCCTATGATATGTACACTCCCTTTTGCTCTCTGTAAGCCCTCCTACTATTTAAAGAAAAGCATTCTCTAGAATTAGTTGTCAGACATCATGGACACAACTCAAAATCCCCTGTTAATTAGTCAAATTGAGCAGGGCCACAGTATAATTTGGAAGTGTTGACTGCAGCAGGTTGCAAAGTTAATAATCCTTCTCTGAGAAAAGCCTGGGTCCTGATACTGAGAAGATTATAGATTCGACAAGCATTCTTCAGAGTCTTCTCCCCACAACCATGAGAAACAAAATTTTCAAGTTTTACCTAAAATCAGGGATGATGCCTTGCAATTTCAGGACCTGGCTTTGTTCCTGCTAAAATTAATTGAAACAGATGCAGCCACTCGCTTCATATATTTGCTACTAGTAAGTGCCAAATACACAAATGTAGACAAATGCCAAGAAAATAAAGTATTATTCATAGTTTTGAAGAAATGTATTCGAGAACTTTCCTAACTGCAAATAAAATCTGCAGTGTCTACAGATGAAAAGTTGGTTGTGCATTTACAGTAAACATTTGACATGCTGTAGGTGTTATTATCAAACACCTAGAACTGCAAAGTTATTTAAGGAAGATTAACTGAATCTCTGCAAAGCCTTTGAACTTTTTTATGGTAATATTTAGAGATAATCCCACATAATATGCATGCTGCTGCGTTCTTCATTAACAAGTTTCATTCTAACCTCCTGGGAATGCTCTTATCTTTATGTTATCTCCTGTCTGTTCATGAGCCAAATGTTTCAATGGAAAATATTGCTGATACTAAAAAAACTAGGGAACATTCTAATTTGAATTTGTTCTTCTTAATTTTTTTTTTAATATCAAACATCCCTGTGTCAGATTGAGAAGCAGGTACAGAGTGTGACTTGTTGGCTACTGTGGCATTTGGTGTAACAATAATTCATGAAACAGAACTGACAGCTAAGACAGCCAAAGGAAATAAATCATCAAGCATTAGTCTACTGAAACAAACATCTCACACATATCATACCTGAATGTATTTCTGAAATCCTATTAAATTGGTACCTTCAGCCTCTCTGACATAATGACCACTGAGTAAAATCCTGGCCCAGTGCAGTCAGCAAGTTTTTAACAACAGAAGGTTGCAAAATCATGTCTGGAAATGATATGAAAAAGTCAGACAGGTGTGTTTGTGATCTGTACCAAGGCAACTAGTAGAAACTATAATGATGAAACACAGAAAGCAAAATGATAAAAAAACCTGTATTGGAGAGAAATCAATACAGCTTTGTAGATAAAAATGTCCCAAAAATATGGTGAAGTTCTGTGACAGATTCAATGAGCAGGTGGGTGAGCTGATAGTGTCTAGGAATATTGTGGGAAGTTGTAACAAGTCTGTCGCAAAGCCTCCTAAAGAAACAAAGATGTCATGTGAGGGAAGAGAGTCTCCACATTCACCAGTGTTGAGGTATGAAGCAGCCATCACAATGTGGGAAAGGTTACAGGCACTGCGAACAGTTTAGCATACTGGAAAATGACCTGAAAAGGGGATGCTATACAACACAGAATTATTCAGAACACACAATTCCTAAAGGCAACTAGGAAATACAGGCTTCCTGTAACACTGAATAAATTGGCAATAAAATGGTAAATGTAATACAGAAAGTACACAGTAACACCAAGGGGAAAAGCACAAGTATGGCTTCTGCTCAGCCATTCCCTTTTGGAAAAGATCTTGAAATTGTCATGAATAATTCCTGGAAAACATCGTTTCAGCACCAAGTGTCATCAGAAAGTCAAACAGAACCTTACAAATTATTGGGAATGGATTGGAGAACAAAACATAAAAAGTTATATAGCTCTAGTTAGTTGATTTTAAGAAAGATATAGGATAATTATGAAAAAATAGTGAATGACAACAAGGATGATTACAGGTATGAAATACTTTTACAGTACTACATAGTGTAAGAGACAAGGTATTTCCACCTGAGACAAATAAAAGGGGGAGAGGAAGGGAAAAGATAAAAAACCTAAAGTATTATGAATACTGTTGAGAGGGACCAGGGAATGGTAATTCCCTATTTCTCATAAAAACAGTTAGGAATTAAGAATTTTGCTGCAAGTGTAAAAACAAAACCTCTTTCAGCTAGAGTATTATTTAAACTGTGAAACACATTGATAGAGTGTTCTAAAGGAATTAATTAGAGATGGATGAGTTAAAAGGTGAATAAAATTATAATTTAATGAAAGAGACCATAAATGTCTCTAAGCAAAGTATCTAAACAACATTGCTCTGGAAGATGCTCCTGACTGACCCTTTAAACTGCTGTCTGCTATAAGCTTGAGGGGTATATAAAGGAAAATAAATTTATAGTTGCCCTACTTTTAATATATTTTCCTTTTGCATCTACTGCTGCTTATCATTCTCACACAGAACATCCTTCTTGCAGACATTCAAAAGTTTTATAGCTCTGCCAATTATCACACTGAAGTAGAAATCAAGAGATCCTGATGCTGGTTCTGTCTCTGCCCACAAGCCCTCTGCACAAAGGTCTCATTTCCTTCTTCAGCTTATTGGGATTCATGGACTGTGATGTGCAAACACAGTTTTTTAGCTCTAACTCAGTTTTGCATATCATCTTATTACTTAGAGTTTTTTTGTCTGCTTCATCTGGAGAAGTTGCTACAACACACTGTAAACTGTGGGACAGTGCCCAAGCCCTTAAGTGTGATGCCCTCAGGTCGAAGTACCTATCGAAGTCCAAGAGAGGCTTGGACTTGAACTACTCCTAAAAGCCTTTCCACCTGGTAATAATTAGTTCTGAGGTCCAAAATAGCTAAGGATAAGCTAAGAATAGCTAAGAAATAGCTAAGAAATAGCTAAGAAATAGCTAGAGGGCTTTTTTGAAGGAGGGTCACTGATTTCTAACAGATCCCCTCTTGAATAAAAAAGAGGAGTTCAGAAAACAATAAGGGGTGGATGATAGAAGGCAAACCACAGAGAGTGAATTGGTGGTGATGTGGGTGAATAGCCTCATGTTCTCATTTTTATTTGTTTCTGCAAATGCAGCTTCCTGTCTAGCACTGTACCTTTTCGAGAACACCTTCATTTGCCAACATGGTATGCGCTAAACAGACTGTACTATTAGGATGAAGGTACCTCCAGACTGCATCACAAAAATTTTTTCCAGAAAGGATTAAGTTTCCTTCATACCTCACAAACTAATGAAAATGGTAACACACAGATTTCTAAAGATCCATCAACACATACACACACATTCAAAATCCTTCCGTAATCCAGAAATATTCTGTAAAGAAAGAAAAAAAATACATAGAGAAGAGGGCTCTTCAGCTGAGATGTCTCCTGTTGATTTCCATGGAAGCACTCTAACAACTACTATAATGACAACAGTTTTTCCCACTCCAAAGTAACAAGCCACTCATTTACGTGCTACAGACATTTCAGTTAATGCATCCTATGTCACAACAGAAGCTGTATCAGTAGTTTTCTAAATCAACTAACAACTTTGTTCTTGGTTCAAAGCTTCTTATTGGTTCAAAACTTCTCACTCATGTCATTCAACTCATCAGTGAGCTGGTTAAGGACAGTCAGCACTCTTGAAAGCATAAAATATAAATCCACTGCTTCTGTAAGAAATAACTTTGGAGCTTTTAGCAATATAAAAAATAAGCACCAGAAACTCGGCACTGTCTGAGTTCTGATGCAGCAGGTGAACAACCGTCCTATAAGAATTTATATATAAAGTAGCCTGAAGAATATGGAAACTCTGCCAAATAAGACATTTTCAATTTGAGGGGAAACAGCTTCAACAGCATCACTGATATGCTGTGTATTCTGCTTCAGTGCTACCAGAAGGTGTACCATTACAAGTGTGATCGTACTGTGTATTAGCCCTGGATCAGGGCTTGGATTTGCTGCTAATTAGCCCCTTACTCAAATTATTAACAGCTTTGACTGTCAGTCACAGCACCCTCAAATCAAGCCTTCAGGGCCACAAAGCCAGGGCTGTCTCATTTCGTCCCCCAGTTTGAAAGCCAGGCAGGCAGGGAGTTGCTCCTCACTGCTGTCGCTGCCAGCTGGTGCTGGTGGTCACCCATGGACAGGGAGGAGAACTTCCCTCCTCCAACTGGGGCCGATCTTATGAATTATTTTAAGGGGAGCAGAGTAAGATCAAATATCTCATCAATATCTCACCTGCAAGGTTGAAAAAGCCTCGAAACGAGCTGGCCCATACTTCAGGTATTAGCACAAAAATAGCTTCTGTATGTAAACCTATACAGATCAAAAACTAAAGCAATTTTTTCAAATAATTCTCACTAAAGTAATATATCTGCATAAACTGAGCAACAGTACTTTATTATTACTAAAATGCTGGATTTTCTTAAACATCAAGCAAAGCATTTAATTAACTGATAAGCTGAATGAAATGGTGAGATTGGAAAGCATAATTTTTAGTTAAACATTATTATTCAGTTTCAAATGTTAGGAATGATTAATCTTCATGAGGGGATAAATAAAATTAATGTTAATTAGTTAATTATCTAAATTACAAATGTTGAGGCAGGAGAGGTGACAACTCATGTAAATACTTTCTGAGTTTTTTGTAAATGTGTAAAGAAATATTCATATATATCTCTGTGCACACAGCCGTACATATTGTATGATATGTGGAAAACAATAACAAACCAGTCTGTATTAGTTATAGGAATGCAATTTAAAAAAGTATCACATACATAACCTGATTCATATATGGATAAAAGTTGAACCTTTTCCTTGCACATGTTAATTTAGAATGTATTTGTTACTCTTATTTGTATATTCCATAGAAGAAATTTTGTTAAGGAATGTTTTGAATGAAATTAAAAGAAACTGTGACAAAGGAAATACGAAAATTGAAACATTAAAATTTCTGACTTAATTTACTCAAAATTGCTATATCTTATAATTATTATTATTAATTATATCTTAATAATTATTTTAAAGGAGAAGGGCAAAAAGATGCCTTTGATACACAATATATGCTTCTCTGTGCCTGAACTGATCTATTTAACTTCATTGTGCATTCTCTACTTTTGCCTTTAGTATTGCATTTTTGCTCCTGCTTTAACGAGCATCTCAGTACTCATTTGCATCTAGCTTCAGTAGTTGCACATTTGTGCGCTGATGGGTTACAAATATGGAAGAGATATCAAAGAGGCCTTGTGCTTGCATGAAAGGATGAGATAAGCCTGACTACAAGGGACAGAAGGGTAAAACAGTAGCCAGCAATGGTGTAATCATTGCATGGTGTGTTCTTGCTTTGATATTGCAATATCAGAGAGTTCATCAGACTGCAGGACCTCATGAGACTGCCTACTGCTTGTGACAAAACTCTAAGATTGCCAGTGTAAAACTGATTCTGAAAAGAGTAAAGCAGGATCAGATCTACTTCAAGTGAGTCACACTGGTTTATATTAACTGATGAGCTACCTATGTCCAGAGAAACCATCTTCTACGCTAATGTCCAGTACTTCCTCCAGAGCTAAAACAAAACCGCTAAATAACAAGAGTCACAATGAGGTCAGTGTAATACCACCAAAGCAAATAGCATACTGTTATTTCAGAAGGAACTAAAATGATTAAACCAGAAGCAAGAGAGGTCATTTATTTATCTGTATATGAAATGCAACACTTCAAACATCTGCAATATCACCAGACTAATCTTCTTTTCAGTAGAAAGCACAGCTCTTAAATTTCAATTTGAATAAGCACTGCTTACCCTCTTGATGTTACTCAGAGATTTACAGTAGAAATACTATTTATGAAAGGAAATAATTTTACAACAGAACTGTTGGAAGTCTTTCAATAACTGTGATAAGACTTTCTTTGAAAATAGATCATTTTTTTGAAAGGCTGCATGCTCACCACACTGAATAACTCATTTTAGATGGAAGATGCTATTGTAGTGAGTTCTCCTTGATTCATTGTAACTGATTACATCAAATTAATGAGTGGAACAAAAGCTATGCACTATCTCTCATCAGTTCTCTAGGTCACAATAACTACAACCTTTGATTATGCCTCTTCTCTGCCTTCATTGTTAATCTGTCTACAGAAAATGACAAGAATAAAATTTAAGGTTTCTTGTGACTAACGTGTATTTGAGGGATAAGGTAACAAAGAGGCCTCAAGACCATACCTCTGATTTTCTGAAAGCTAATATTAAGCCTTATTAACTATTTAAGAATGGAACTGTCTTTGTTTATTTAACAACTAATTAAACTCTTAATATTTGATTCTCCTTTATTTGTATGGAGGAACTAATTAGCAAATGCAATGATTTGCTTTCTTTTCTCCAGTTATGTAACATGAGCTCAGACTTAAAAAACTAACTACTGCTTGGTAGAAGAGTAGGCATCTATCCAAGGCCTTCAGCAACATTATTCCAGGAATGTGTCAGGAACAGGTGCACTGTTTTTCCTTTATGCTAGTGTGGTGGGTTGACCTTGGCTGGATGCCAGGTGCCCACCAAGCCGCTCTATCACTCCCCTCCTCAGCTGGACAGGGGGAGAAAAAATATGATGAAAGTCTCATGGATCGAGATGAGGACTGGGACATCAGTCAGCAATTACCCTGACAGGCAAAACAGACTTGGCTTGGGGAAATCAATTTAATTTATTACCAATCAAATCAGAGTAGGGTAATGAGAAATAAAACCAAATCTTAAAAGACCTTTCCCCCACCCCTCCCTTCTTCCTGGGCTCAACTTCACTCCCAAATTCTCCACCTCCTCCCCCCGAGTGGCACAGGGGGACGGGGAATGGGGGTTGTGGTCAGTTCATCACGCGTTGTCTCTGCCGCTCCTTCCTCCTCGCTCTCGTCCCCTGCTCCAGCGTGGGGTTCCTCCCACAGGAAACAGTGCTCCACAAACTTCTCAAAAGTGTGTCCTTCCCATGGGCTACAGTTCTTCACAAACTGCTCCAGTGTGGATCCTTTCCACATGTCCATTCCGTGGGGTGCAGTCCTTCAGCAACAGACTGCTCCAGTGTGGGTCCCCCACGGGGTCACAAGTCCTGCCAGGAAACCTGCTCCAGCCTGGGCTCCTCTCCCCATGGGTCCACAGGTCCTGCCAGGAGCCTACTCCAGTGTGGGCTTTCCACAGGGTCACAGCATCCTTCGGGTGTATCCACCTGCTTTGGCATGAGGTCCTCCACAGGCCGCAGGTGGATATCTGCTCCACCGTGGACCTCCAAGGGCTGCAGGGGGACAGCCTGCCTCACCATGGTCTTCACCACAGGCTTCACCATGGGCTTCACCACAGGCTTCACCATGGGCTTCAGGGGAATCTCTGCTCCAGTGCCTGGAGCACCTCCTCCCCTCCTTCTTCACTGACCTTGGTGTCCGCAGAGTTATTTCTCTCATATTCTCACTCCTCTCTTCTGGCTGCTGTTGCACAGCAGTTTTTTTCCCCTTCTTAAATACGCTGTTACAGAGGCGCTGCCACCATCACTGATGGGCTCAGCTTTGGTCAGCAGTGGGTCCATCTTGGAGCTGGCTGGCATTGGTTCTGTTGGACATGGAGGAAGCTTCTGGCATCTTCTCACAGAAGCCACCCCTGCAGCCCCCCCGCTACCAAAACCTTGCCACACAAACCCAGTACAGATAGTTTATAGCAGCATTTCATTATGCTCCTAAAAAATGGGTGATTATTTTATCTCTTCTTCTTAAATCCCTGTTGTAACATGCAATGCATGCAAATAGGAATGCATAGTGCAGAGTCCCAGTTGCCTTAGAGTACCTCGAAGGACCCCACCTTGACACTTCCTATACGTTACACAGGAGGCAGCTAGTTGTACAATGCAAGTTGTACAACCCAGCATGCAGTCATCCCTTTCCCCTCCTCCACTTTTATATAAGCTCATGACTTAAACTGATTTGAACCTTAAGAACCCAGCGTCTCTGCACTAGTGAGAGCAGTTCCTCCCACAAACACAACCCAAACCACTTCCAGGCATATAATAAAGAAAAGGAAATAGCATATCACAGCTATTTTCGTTAAGCCACAGGAGTATGGTTTGGGAAGCAGAAGGGAGACTAGAATTTCACTGAAGTAAAATTAACTGTAAAGTTAACCTTTACTACAAATGTATTGGAGAAGACAGTTGCATGAGGACTCCAGGCAGGCAAAGATGGAATTAGTGAGGGAGTGAATAAGCTGTGTAAGAGCGAATAAGAATAAAAGTGAATTAACATTCACTCCAGGGAGGGAATGTTTTATCCTGTTGAGGCTTAAAGGAAAAGGGGGAGTGTTGAACCTACACGAGGACTTTCAGGAGCAAGAAGGGAAACATTGCATGTCCACACAGTTACACTTTGCCTTCTGTCCTTGATTTTGCACATACCAAGTCAAGTGAGGGGTACCTTAAAATATAAGACTTGACAGTATTGCTGTTTGTGGCACTGAAAACAAGAACAACTTATTCACCAAAGAGGTGAGTGCAATTATTTATCTGTGTTTCAGTTTGAATTTTTAACACTCTCTGATCAATGGTGAAAGATAATGTCAGCTCTGAAAGGAAGGCTGTGAATATATCCCAGTGATTTTCAATGCATGACATTCAGTCTGTGGAATGCTGAATTGACACTGTACATAATTAATTGCTTTACTTTCGTTAATCATAGCAAGTTCTGCAGTCTCACCAGACAAAAAAATTTCACATGAAATCCTATGTCTACTCATCCCAAATATTAAAAAATCTCTATTATATGTTTACTACAAAGGAGAATTTACTTAGCACTCCTGAGTCAAATATCACCACTTTCTTCCTCTCTTTGCAACTGCATTGCAACATGCCATGCAAGGTAACTTTCTGCCATCACCCTCAGTGATACGGGCCTACGTGTTTTGCCTACTTTTGGTGAATTGGCTTTTGATATGTGCTAGTAATGACAGACGATGTGTATCTTCCCCTTTCAGTGATGAATATAGCCTTAGTACATACCTAGCTTGTGAAATGCACTGACATTTTTGGGGATAAAAGATTCTCTATGAACACAGAATACTGCATGCAACACTACATTTCTGTCATTGCAATTATTAAGCTTATATTATTACTACCATAGATGAAACATGACTATTTTGCCACAAAATTCAACAAGCAAAAAATTTTAGTCTTGAAGGCTAGATTGGGTTTGCAGCCAGAAATAATAATCAGTGCTTACCATGTGATGTTTTTTAACTTTATTTATGACAAAAACAGCAGACTAAAATTGTTTTTTGTACTTTCCTGAGGGCATTAATCCCCTCCAAAAACAAGGGCACTAATTTTTCTAGGCATACATGTAAAAGGAAATAACTGGTAAAGTATGCCTAGAAAAATGGATCAAATGTTTTAATGCACCCATACACAAGGCAGTAATTTCTGTTATCACCATTGTGACCCAGCAGAATCCAATCAAAAAATTAATAAACCAATAGATACACAAATATAAAATTCAAAATGAATTTATCCGAGCCAGTGCTCGCCTCTCTAAAAAGGCAACTCACCCAAAGCAGGAAAAGCAAATTGCCCCTCCAGCTGTTCTGAAGATCAACAAAAATAAATTACTTAGAAGTTGAAATAAATTCTTAAAATGTGTGACAACCCCCCCTCCCACCAAAACTATAAGAAACAAAAATAAACTAAACAAATCCCTTAACTGCACCCTCTGAATATGAATTTAAGTATGTTAGTAACTTGGATATCCAAGCTTAGGCCTCTGTTTTTATGAAGTTTCACTTCACTACTGCTGTAAAAATGAAATTTATGATATTTATCTGCTAGTCTTATCTAGCAGAATGTGTTTCTATACACCTAATTGAAACAGTAGGGGTTTTAATAAAGTAATATCTTAAATAGAGATACCTTTATCTTAATACAAATTGATATGGCAATTCCATTAGAAGAGCTCTTTTCTAATAATAATAATTTAAAAAGTCAAAATAATTTTGCTACAAATAAAATACCTTATTACTTCAGTACCAATGTTTTGTTTGTTTTTTTTTTATTCCTAAGAAAGAAGATTCTGGTTTGCAATTTATTGTGAGATAGAATATAATATTAAGGTACAGCTCAACAAAAGGCAGTGTGGGCTAAATGAGTACACTCATGTCACCTTTCTGAAATGTAATTTCTTTTCAGCTCAGATAATTAATTGCCAAAATAAAATAGCCCATTTAAATGATGTGACTCAGCTATCTTTTAGTTCAGACCACGTTCATTGATTAACTTCATGTTAATTGATTAGAAACAAAAGGAATTATTAACTTGCCAAATACTTTTTGTAACAGGAATACATATCAGTTGAGTCTGTGGGGTCAGCCTGGTAACAAGCAATAATTTACACACTAATTAGCAGCTGTGGGATAAAGAATAAAAAAGCGCGAAATGTAACTCTCATATCTAGAATCAAAGAAAAAATCATCAATCCAAAAATACAATCTATAAATTATGGTCAGCAGAGACATAAAGGAATAATTGCAACCAAGGAATTTCAAAGCAGTCCAGATGCCAAAATGGATTCATGGACATAATTCATTGAACAGTTTTTTGAGCAGTGCACATTTTTCAGAATCCATCTTTCTGCAGAAGATGCTCAGAAAAGAAGAGGGACTAAATTAATCTAGGTCATACTTAGATTACTGGTGCTTAGCCAGAGGAATGAAAACAGTCTTGAAAATAAAATGGGTCTGACCACTGGATGTCACTCTTGACTTAAATCTGGTTACATTAACAGTGTGTTTCTGGCAAAAGGAAATTTGGGGGGTTCCTATCATTATATCCAAGATGCAGCATGGCTGCGCCTTCAGAGACATGACTGGAGGTTGAAACTGCTGCTCTGCCAGCAAATTCCTGAATAATCTTACTTAAGTTATTCCTGGACTTTGCCTCAGTTTCCCAACCTGCAAAACACCAGTAAAATGAAACCACTCTTTTTAGTGCTAGGAGATGGTAAGAACTAATAAAACAGAAGATCTGGAGCTGAGAAGCACTGTGAAAATACATACATAATCAAGCAAATAAATATAATTTTTATAATACTGTGGTAGTATATTGTATTATATTATACTGTATTATGTTATAAATAACCTACAGTTTTGAACACAAGAGACCCAGTTTTAAGAAGTGTAAATATTTACAATTAGAAGTAAAATGTTTCATGGAATTATGCTAAATTTTTCGATCTGATAGAAAAGACTGTTGAAAATAAATTTTTTTACCATATTCAATTTTCTTACTTCAACTTCATTTCATTTCAGTCACTTCATTGGACTGTGTTGAAAACATAACGGTCACAATGCCAATAGGGAATGTTTTGAGATTTACCAAGTTATGAAATACTGGAGAGCTTCTTCTCTGAGAAATTTTCTAGAGTGACTTCCCATATTAACATGAGGTGACATGAGGAAGGAGACCTCTGTTTCAGGAGAGCCAGGGATTGCTAATCAGCAGGAGGTCGTCCCTAAGCAGGAGACAGCCCCCTTCTGCCTTGCAATACCAAGAACTACATCCCTCTCTCCCTCCTGCTACTTCAAGCCCTAGTTCTCACAACATTTTAGAGCACCTTGCATGCTAGTAGTCCATTATTTATCTGGGTGTTGCATGGAATTGATTTTTCTAAAGAATCCAGATTTCCTTTCTCCTTGTTGTTGGGCTATGCTATCAGAGGCTGGTCTCCACAAACACAAAGTGGGCAAGGGAACAGCAGGTGGGGATCCCTGGTCACCCCTCCAGGAGCCCCTGGCTGGGCTCCCCAAGTGACAGCAGGAGAGTGGCCAGCCCCACTAGTGATCCTGGGGCCCACTGACTCTGCATCCTCACACAGACAGCTGGGCTATGGCCAACAGAGCTGTGGGACTCATTATGCCGGAAAAAGCCTTTTGGGCTTGTACAAGACTAATTATGGGATGTTGAGGGGAAGAACCAGGAGGGATCATGGTGGTTTGAGGAGGAATGAGCATGGAGGAGGAATAAGCACGGACAAAAAAGGGGATAAAAAAGGTGTGCTGGTTTTGGCTGGGATAGAGTTAATTTTCTTCATAGTAGCTAGTATGGGGCTATGTTTTGGATTTGTGCTGGAAACAGTGTTGGTAACACAGGGATGTTTTAGTTGTTGCTAAGTAGATCTTATATTAAATGAAGGACTTTTCAGCTTCCTGTGCTCTGCCAGGTGCACAAGAAGCTGGGAGGGGACATGGCTGGGACAGCTGACCCCAACTGACCGAAGGGATATCCCATACCATATGGCATCATGCTCAGCATATAAAGCTGGGGGAAGAAGAAGGAAGGGGAGACATTAGGAGTGATGGCATTTGTCTTCCCAAGTAAGCGTTACATGTGATGGAGCCCTGCTTTCCTGGAGATGGCTGAACACCTGCCTGCCCATGGGAAGCACTGAATGAATTCCTTGTTTTGCTTTGCTTGTGTGCGTGGCTTTTGCTTTCCCTATTAAACTGTTCTTATCTCATCCCACGAGTTTTCTTTTTACCCTCCTGATTCTCTCCCCCATCCCACTGCTGGGGTTAAACCATGACAAGGGGCCATTCATGTGCAAACAGGACTGGCAGTACACTTATCTGATGTGTACTGTGCCTGACCAGCGCAGTTTGCCTTGTCTTCTCATTAAACACCATTTCTAACTCTTCCCCTGGGCGAGGGACCCTATTCTATGTGCATGTGTGTATATGGCAATCTACGTGCCAGCAACTGCCATGGGAACCACTCGTCATAGGGCCTGATCTGGATCTGGAAAATGTTCATGAAGACAACTTTCTCCTCTGGCTTTCTCTCAGCCTTAGCTTTGGTATTCCAAAATGGAAAAGGCTTTTGAGGGTACTGCAGACATTTATGGGAAAATTCACTTCAGCAGTATTAGTCTGTTAGAATCACAGAGCTTCCCACTTCCCGCTTCCTGCATGCAAGAAAAGTCTTACTATCAATAAGAAAAAAGAATGGCCACAAAGCCACAGCTGGTTAATAGTTGTTCTTCATGTCAAAAGCTCACAGGTCATTTAGGAGTATTAACAGATGTACCAGGTATATAAAGACAAAACTCTAATCCTGGTAGTACCTTGCTTCCCAAAGAGTAAGCATTGCCCTTGGACATTTGGTATCTTCTACTTCCTGCTTATAGCAAACACGTTGAACAGTGTGCAATTAACTGTAGCAATGACCTAAGCCTTTCCTAGCAAACACACTGCAAGTATTGTTCAATGGTGACAATGGCTGGGTTAAACACCCCAGTTCATCAGTAACCTTGTGCAGGGTAAGTGACCAAACTCATTGCATCTGATTGCTTATTGAGCATTTTCTATGCTACATTACTAAGCAGTCTACTGGCTGACATTGTCTTACCTAGTACCTTCATTGCACTTGATATGGTAAGATAAATATCTTACGTATAAAAATACATATATGCAAAAGCACCAAGTGGTTGAATGGTCTGTTTATCACTAACAGTTTGACCATCTTGTTTTTCTTAAAATCAGCCAAAGCACTAATTTTCTTTCCCATTGAACAGCAAAGATTTCCTATAATGGCATGTTTCCATTGAGAAAAATGTAAATTCTGGCAGTGAGATTCAAACTCCTGGGCAATGAGATTTGCTCACTAATTCAATGCTGGAAGCAACAATAACCAAAAAAGCAAACCAAAGAAAAACAGGATAAATTCCTTATCATCTATAAAGGAAGAAACAGTAGAGGCTGCCACAGATGGTGCACTTACTGCCTTCTTCGGTGTTTCCTAGCTCCTAGAGGATCCCAACAATTGGAGAACATGAAAAACATTGCCAAACAAGGCACAAACAAGAAGAGTCTTCACAACATGATGAGTAAGACATACACAGAAGTAAACTGCCTCCATCTGACTGCTCTTTGAATAGAGGGGGAGCAAACCCACTTGGAGAACAGAAAGGGGAAACCAAACTAGGTGGAAAAATATTTGTCTCTTCTGATTGCCTGCAGAGGGACTGAGGTTGTTGGCCAGCCTGATTTGCAGTGTGATGCTCACGGTCCGGTCTTCAGCCCTGAGATTAATTATTTGCCTCTAGTTCTAATTTCCAGAGCCACTGCCAACAGTCAAATCAAGCATCCCAAAGCATGCATCCCATTTCCCTTTCCTTATAGATCTGCAGCACAAGGTACCTTAACACAGTTATATCTATAGAAACCATTAGGATTACTCCAAACTGGCTGTAAAACTTGTTGGTTTATGCCTGTGCTGCAGTGTCAAGCAGATTACTTGGACACAAGGACGGTTTAGAGAAGCATCAACCCCAAACTCCATTTGTGGCTTCTGTGCTGGACACACCACAGCTTTCCATTAAATTTGTGTGTCAGCTCTGAGGACACCATACCTGTTCCATATAAATACACTACTTTATTGAAATAAAGGGAATAGGTGCTAAATAGTACTCGAGTCCTTCTAACTGAAACCAAAGTTTGTGTTTGATAACTGTCTATCATAAATAAAAATATCTGCATATGTGCCATCTTCTCTTTGCTAATGTTATTCACTATACGTCCCATCTCTTTCTGACTGAGCAGAAGCTGGAATTTGCCATATGTTGCACTTTAAAATTTAATGGTTGTGGTTGGCACCATGAAATTTAATTTAAAATAAATATTACACACCTACCAATTGAGGAAATGAAAACGTCATAAACAGATCATCAGAAAGCTCCTCAAGTGTGTTAAAATGC
The DNA here is from genome assembly GCF_034638445.1 of Ciconia boyciana. Taxonomy (NCBI): domain Eukaryota; kingdom Metazoa; phylum Chordata; class Aves; order Ciconiiformes; family Ciconiidae; genus Ciconia; species Ciconia boyciana. The sequence goes on along the minus strand of NC_132937.1, from coordinate 57,406,236 downwards.
AAGCAATAAAATGAGATGTGACATGAACAGAACTGCTAAACTGGATTCAGAAATAACTGTAATGGCTATTGGAGGAGATTTAAAATACATTTGCTGGTTCTACACGAGTACACTTGTATTTAGTGAATTACGTATTTTTCACTGCCAGTTTCTAAACATGCTGTATTGATTTTACGTTTGTGCTTATTTATTAGATACTAGTAGTAGGCACAAAAACAGAATTGGAAAAGAAGCAGGATCAGAGGATGTATAAAGATTTTGATTCACAAGTGCTGGCTTTCCAACTAATACCATATTAGTTCAGCTCTTAAAATAAAATCTAATTAATTAAATAATACTGTTGCTTACAGCTGATTTTAATCCTATCAAGAATGTAATAAAGAATGGCTTTACATGAAGCAATGTACTTTTAACTCACTTCAAGTAAACTGCACAATGTTTAAGCAAAAGACATTTCCTATTTTAAAAGTCCCTTTTAGAAGATATTTGGTTATTTCTGAAGGGTAATTTGTAGTATCTCTTATTTTCAGGAAGAAAAAACCCATTTGTTGTTTTCTTTAGACGGCACTAAATTTCCCTCTCTACTTTTCCTGTTTTCTTTTACCCCAAAGAACATAAATCATTTAAAAATATCAAATAAATACCCGCCAAAAGCAACATTTTGCTGAAAGGAAAAATTGATTATCACAATCATCTTCATCATAAGAAGCCACAAAAAGAATAAAATTAGAAAGAAAGTACAGATCATTAGCATATTAAGCACTCCCCCTTTCCCACACTGAGAATGCCAGGATTCTGGCATGGCCTAAGGAGGCTGCATTTCCACTACTGGAATGGACGAATTTACTTGTCCTGCAGGTGAACTCCTGTATTACATTATAAAACCCAGTGGCCAATACCAGATCCATCAAGTTTCACGCATTCAGGACAAGACTTATGCACATGGTTATCATCCCACCCAATACCAATCACTCATGTGTTTGCTCTACTACAGTGCTGCCTCCTTCACGCTGGATGAAAACCCAGAACAGCAGTCACATGTATGTGAAAAAACGTTTTCTTAGTCTTGGTGCGGAGGATATAACCCAGTCCAGCTTCCTGGTACTCTTATTATTTCTGAATTTTTTTAAATCTGAAGCAGTAATCCAGGACCCCCTCCACCAACCCATTCTCTCAGCTCAAGAGCTGGGAAGCTGCCCTGGCAGCACCTTGCTATCGCTTGGGAGAGGCTCTGCCCCAGCCCTCCCAGCCACCATTTGCTGATGGTTTTCAGTCTCTTTTTGAAGCTACTTCTCTCACTCCTAATCCGTAGAGTTCTAGAATTTTCAAGTGAGAAAGACAGAAGACATTTTTACACCTGCAGCCGACAATAACCTTCAATATATCAGTAGAAAAAGGCAACAAATTATTTTTCATCAATAAATTGTAATGGAATTTTAAAAATAATCGTCAGTAAATTCCAGTTACAGGAAAATTCAGCCTTTTAGCACACAGCTATTTTTGAGTTGTATGCACAAGAACTGTTTACAAAAATCAGTGGATATCCATTTTCTCCTCTCTTGCATAAGACTATACATGGAGGAACAGGCTATGCTAATGATTTTTTGCATCTATCTTTGCTGATGTCTGAGAGCTTTACAGATACCAATTTTCACAAGACTTGTGAAATCAGCAGTTGCATTATGTGTCTGCCAGAGACAGATTCATACCAACATACATTCTAATTTCAGGCACCCAAATGAGCAAACACTATGGGATTTTTTTAGAACACTTCACAGAGAAAGCTTTGCTGTTTAAAACATTCCTTTCCCTGGACTGCAGCTGCAAGGCCTCCACATCTCTGCCTGACAGAGCCTGGATTTTCAAGGCAGGTAGAGAAAGAGCTGCTGTTTGCTGCCCACAGAGAATGCAGCTCATCTCTTCTGTTCTGGATTCGTATCCCAAACATCTATATCCACAGGAAGCCAACAGGTAGTCCCTTTGACTTCAAATACTCAATAGTATTAGTCCCATGGAGTGTAGGTATGAAAGGGAAAGTAGTAGCAAGAAGGTATTGTTGCAATTTGTAACAGCAACAGCTCACATTCAATACCGATTGCTGTTTCCAGTAGGGAACACCGTTCCCTCTTCATGTACAAAGAATTATCTTGTGCTTTGAGTAAAGCAAATAATTTCAAAGAATTAGTTCAGTCACTCACTGATCTGCTTGATGCCAGATGAAATTACACTAACCACTTCTCATACTAAATATGTTTTCATACAGCTTAGGAAATGGACTCTTGTCTCAGTGAGTATTTAGTCAAGACCTTTTCAACCAAGCCCAGAAACAGTGAATAAATTATATTAATTAGAAATTTGACTACAAATACCAATTATCTACTGCTGGGGACTCTGGCATGTTTTGCCTACTCAACATCTGGGTTGTTAGATTAAAATGTTCTTCGAGGCACAGACTGCTTTTATGCCTTATGCAACATTGACTACATTGTTCAAGCTTAGCAAATAAACAGTATATGTTCTCCTGATTCATCACCACAAAATTGCTATTGTCTATTAAAGGAATTTTTTCCCTCTCTGGTTTTAAAGAGCATTATAGAAGGAAGTAAGATTCAGCTGTTAATGTTTATTAGGAGAACAATAACTTTCAGTTCTTTATTGTGATACTTTTAGTTCATATTTAAGGTCTTGCTTAGAACAGGGAAACGGTTCATTTTCAACTGCATTAAGTCTGTTGAGCTAGATCAATTAAACTGAAAAGCTCAGAAAACATCAGCTTAGACACAGTTCAGTCTTTATGCTCCATTCTTTTTGCCATAAGACCACCTTCTTTCAGAGTTAAAAAATCAGACAAATGTCTTGTGGCCAGCCAATGTGAAAAAAATCCTACTTTTTTTCTCCCACTTTTTGCCAACACAACAAAGAACAGCATCTCTTTTAGGCATAGACATGGAACTGAATTTCTGCTGTCATAAATTTTGTATAAGCAGCTAAGTCATCCAGAGAATTGAGTCTAGCGGGAGAAACCTCCGAACTCCAAAAGCTTAATTTTTTTTCTTTATGGGTGGAATAATGAATTCAACAGTTCCTGTTGGGACTGTGATTATAACCAAAAGGATCAACAAATTTGTATATGCACAAAAACATGAGAGAGAGACTGACTGTAGCTTGGGGGTGAAGGCATTTTATTCAATGCCACTTTAAGACAAATTAGACAAGCAGCCAAACCATGGTGTCTTGTGTGGGTACATCTAGTCCTAAGTGACTTCTCCAGCTTTGTGGGTCATGGGAGGTAAGGGAAAGATAAGGAAAGAAAGAAAATTGTGCTTGGTACTTTGCTATGTTCTATACCCAGCCACTAACGCAGTCTGCTTGTTGCAATCTTTTATATATATATAAGGGTATATATATATACACACACGCATACAGAAATATCATGTTTTATATAGCACAGAACTTACATACACCCACCCCACATTCAAAGGGTATTAATTTTGTTTAAAACTGATTTGTAAGTATGATGAGAGAGGAAATCAGCTAGAAAAAGCTGGCCAGAACTTGGCTATTGGGAAAAGTTCTGTAATGCTCCAAACCGAATTTGAGACAGAAGCTGCTACTGCCGGTATTTCTCTTTTTGTTCTTCTCACCGCTATAAATTACAATCTAGCAATAAAATGCCTCACTGGTGGCTACCTTATAAGAGTGTCTAGGACCTGGGAAAATGATTAAATCCACAGAAACACCATTTTCCTTCCATATGCTCTACAAACTGATAAAAAGTTTAAAACTTGGGATAGTACATACACATGTATCATAAGGAGCAGTGGGCATAAGCCCACTGCATGGGCCTGGCTGTTCTTGGACTGATTTCCTTTGTCCAAATTCAAAGTCAATTAAATGAAGTTGGGTGTAAGCTCTTTTGTAGATTTCTGTATGGTCCACTCAGTATGAGTGCCTTATTAATTACAGTTAACACACTTCCCTGAGTGACTGCACATGTAGGCTGTTCACAGTTCAAAGGTGAGCCAGGTCATTGCCTTAGGCAGATTTGCTACTGGATCATTATGAAAACCGTAAAGAATACAGTGACCTAATGGTAGTTGTACCAATAAACTGATCCAGAAAGCTCTGCCATTCCTCAGACTCCTGTGCTCAAGAGAAGCAGCCTTAGGGGATGCTGTTCCGCAGAAGCTACTCACGTCTTTTGTCTGGGCCAACCATTCAGCCTGATTCTGGGGGAGATTTTAGGTGACACAAGTATCATAGGTAGAACGAGACTGAATGGTATGGTCATAGACTTGATGAAGTGGGGTGGTCAGAGACAGCAATTACATATAGGCATAATGAAGAGGACGCAAGCTGAAAACTTGTATGAGGAAAATGAAGAAAACAAAAGGGTCAGGTTTCTTCCTTTTGGAATCTGAGTTATTACTAGTTATGTAAAGGATGTTTCCTTATGACAGTTTTGCTTTTGCTAGCTAAAACAGTAGTAACAGGGGATCCTGATATGCAACATTCACATTAATCTGCTCCACTGAGGTAATTCAGTGTAAGGAAGAACACAAAAAACTCATTACAGGAGCATATGACAGATGAGGAGCAGATAAGGGAATTGGTTTATTCAGCCTAGAGAAAGCTAAGGGTGGGAGATAATTGCTGAATTCCACTACATAAAGGGACTTGTAGAAAAGATGGTGTGAGAGTTTGCTCAGAGGCACAGTGAAAGGACAAGAGGCAGTGGTCGCAAGCTGCAATAAGCACAATTCCAAATGCACTTAGGTAAAATATCCTGTTGGGGTAGTCAACACTGGAACACGCTGCCCAGGCAGGTTGTGGTATATCCCTCTTTGTAGATTTTCACAACTCAGCTGAGCAATCTGACCTAACTTTGAAATTTGTCTTGCTTATCAGGAGGCTGGACCAGATGATCTCTGGTATCTACAACAGCGAAGAATGTCTTTCTCATTATGTTCAAGACGTTAGGTAGAGATAACCTTCCTCACACACATGCATCCAGACAGATGAAAAGAAAAAAGTCTGTGGCCTTGGAAGAAGGCAGTAATTCAAATATTGGTGGACTTTCTCCAAGTAGCACTGAAAATGGATAAAGGGAAAAGACCTGCTATATGTCTGACATTCAGGGTGTTTATCACCAGACAGTTTGAAACCCATGCATGCCCAGTGCACAGAAGCTGCTTGAAGGAGGCAGAAATTGGCTCTCTGGCTCTTCCACAACAGGAATTGGGACAACATGTCCCTCCTGTGGACTTGGCACACGCCAGCATGCCTACAGCAACACCAGTAAGGTTGGGGGGGCATGGTTAGCGCTGCATGGGCCTGGCTCAGCCATCCAGATGGTTTTGGATCAAGACTAGCCATAGGGATAACAAGTTTTTACTGCCTGGGAAAAAAAAAAAATCCTGAAAGGCAAAATCTGTAGAGAAGACTAATACAATCAGCTAGACCAGCACATATAAGTGAAAAATGCGGAGATCTTTGTACAAACTTACATTGGACTTCCAGGTGGTAACACTATTTCTGTTCAGTATTTTGCCTTATTTATAGAGGGGAAAGGCTTGAAAGTTATCTGCCATAGGACGATACACATATTAAAATAAACATAACCTACAATCACAAAAATATTTTGTTTCCTTATGCAAGATGTGTTGCAAATATCAGTTTGGTTTGAATCATTAACTGTATTTCCCAATTGTACTTAATTGCATTTTTTAAGAGTCGTAACTGTATTTACTTGGTTGTTTGCTTTCTTTCACATTATTTCTAAAGACTAACAGTTACATTCCTTGTCTTGGTACAAGCACTAAATTTTGTAAAGAAGTAAGAAGCAGCCAAGAACACTACATAGTAGCCTGTTTAAAGGGGGAAGAACATGCTTTAAAGCAATCATAAGGGAAATGCAAGCTGAATCAAACACAATTTCCAGATTTGCCATGACAGCAACATTCCCCTATATTTAAACATAAGCAAATAAATCATAGCTCAAAAAAAAAAAAAAAAAAAAAAGGCATAAGTGGGCAGACAAAGAGTGATTTTTTTTCTCCTCTGTGTCCTTAGTCTGTGGTAGGTTTAAAGAATAATATCCAATCAACATCATCTTTTCCAATCCCTAGAGTACTATTTAAGATAATTCAGGTGCTGAAAATGTATAGAAATATTTAAGATAGATTACATGAACTGCTGGTTAGTTCGTAAGGACAGAGAATCTGAATAATCTCTTAGGGGAATCATCAGCTTGGATTTTCTTTCTTCTTCTAGGTAATTCCACAGAGGTAATTGCCTCCTACCCCTTGCAGTGAAGGACAGCGGTTTTGGAAGGGACTATAACAGCAAATTACAAAAGAAACCCAGATCCTCCAAATTGATTATCTCCGTTTCTGCTGTCATAGAAACTAGTAATCCAAGGGGACACAGGGTCTGCTCTCTCTCCTGGTCTAAAAACAGCTGTGGTGTACAGATGTGAAACAAGATGTTAAATATGTGCTTCATCTCCATCTAAAAAGACACTACCCCACACAGCAAACAAAACATATATAAACTATAGGCAAAACACTATTATTTTATTCATATAGTGAGCATACTTGAACAACCCCCAAGGTATTCAAATATAATTGAGAAGTACTTAAATTTTGTAAGCTTTTGCAATCATTTCAATTGTATATGGTTCTTCTTTGAGACACAACCCCCCTTTAATTTACTTCAGGGGAAAGAAGTAAATTAGTTCTTACTTTCCACTTAGTGTTATCAATTACTAATTGCAATCATTCCTTCCATTGCAAGAACATTAAAAAGATACAGGAGAACCACTTTCTAAAGCCTTTTTAATGCCACTTCCATTCTAGGCAGTATAATGACATTAAAACTCTCTGATGTAGCGTGCAAATGGGTAGAGATGTACTATGCTTACTCTGGCTACACAGGGAGAGTGAAAGCAATACAATATTGATGAGGTTGGATCCAGCAATGAAGAAAGTTCCCTTTTTCTGGAGCAGCCAACTATTACAAATTAATTCGTAGAGCTAGCTCTCCTCTGACAAGTCCCTTCAATGTAGCTTCCACTGACACAGAAAGTGACAGTCTTAAGAGCTGCGTCTCCAGCACTGTCTCTGCTAATGTCCTTATGGGCTACCCTGGCAGAAGACAAACACAACAGAAACACTGACCGAGAGGGGCAGATGTTATTTGAACACCCACCTCAAACAGCTACATCTGCAATGTTCCACACACAGAGTTGGGTTTTTAAATTACTATTATTTATTTTAAAAAGCGGGGGGAGAGAGCGTTATCAAAAAATTGGGTCCTGATTAACAGTGTTGGCGAGACATTCACTCAGGAGTCCCAGCAGAAGGGGGTCTCCTGGGAGCAGAGGGCAGCTGTGCTGGCAGCTACCGCCTGCCTTTTGCTCTGGCAGCAGCCTGGGAGCCAGCAGCGGGATCCCCAGGGCCAGCTGGGGACAGGACACAGACACGTGTGTATCTCCTCTGAGCAGCCTCCACTGCCAGGGCTACGCTCCCAGAAGAGCAGAAGGCTGTTGACTGCAGGATGAAATTGGAGTACGAGCTGCTGGTAAGGAGCTGAGGGAAATCATGCAAATGCGGTTGCCTTGGCAGGCAGAGGAAGGAGGGAAACACTTGTCTCCTGTGTTTCCAAGCCAGAAAGTACCTCCCCATTACTTCTGATGATGGCCCACACTAGGGGAGAGAAAAGAAGAGTCCCCATTTTACAGGTAAAAATACTTTATATGTAGCATGTTTCACTCATATAAGTATATGTGCAGGAGGAAGCAATGACACTTCATAAGTGGTTCCACTGCTTTTTGCAAACCTGTTGCAAGAACTTTGTGGATCTGGCTTTAAAAACCTCTTCATGTGGAAGCAACAGTGGCTGCAGAGATAACTTTCATACACAATACTTACTCAAAATCAACCCACTCTCCTCAGTAAGGGATGACTTGAGTTCTACCTTCAGCTAGACACTAGAAGAATTACTGAACTGTATCGGGAGCAAACTTGCATCATACTCAAAGTACAGCACAGCTATAAATAAAAAAAAAGGCCACCCCCCAAAAAAAACCCCAACTAGACTTATAAGATATCCTAGTTACTCATGTAAACATGCATGAGAAGGTTAGTTAATTCTGTAAAGAAAAGCAGTTGTGTTGGCTGGATAGTGAGGGGTGAGTTTAAGGATGCAGTTTCAACACAGGTGGCTCACTGTGTTTCAGTTTCATTTAGGGTTCTCACTGTATGCTAAAAAACCCAATTGCAGTATACCTGATGAACTGAGCATGGAAAGGACATATTGTGTATATGAGGGACTGAACATTAGAACTATTTGTTTTGAAGAGGAGATTAAGATAAATGCTTACAAAGATCATGTAAGTGAAAACTGGAAAAAGACAGGGATATTCAGTGAAAATTAAATCCAGTAAAAGGAAACTAACTTGGGGAATAATTAACCAAAAGGATTTATTGCCACATAATATAGACAACAAGAACTAAATTAGGATTAGATATAATTCAAAATATTGCTACCATTCACAGTTCCATTAGATGGGATTGCTATATATGCACAGGCTTATGCTTCTGCAAATATGCCAAACATTTACTGCTCAGGGTAAAGCTGAAACTTTTCCATAAATATCTTCCGTAGGATACTTTGAGCATTTGTATAAAGGAGAAAGCATTAGTTGCTGTCAGAGATAGGATGCTGGTTTGGAACATGTTTTTGCTTTATTACACTTTATATTACCTGAATGCATAACAACTTGCACCTCTCTTTCTCTGTTCAGACTCAATACATTTCAATATTTAGGAAAAATTTCACAAACACAAGCTGTGCTCACAAGAAGAGAAGCTATACATTAGCTTTATCAAACACATAGGATTAACATTATCAGGTTACGGGATCTCAGGAACTTAAGCCTCTTTATGCCCAAGTCTGTTTAGGACATCTGTACTGTACTTTCACTCCCTGCTCCAAACTGTCAGAAGGATCCACTTTGCAAACAGCTGGGCCACATATTTTAGGAAAATGAAAGAAAGTAAAATATAGGACATTTATGAACGACCCTTAAAGATATTTATATGCTAAACAGTCATTCCTAGAAATTCATACAAGGATTGTCATTGATGAGCAGCTACCTGCAGTACTAGTGATCCTCTGGGTACTCTACGCTGCAGAGATGTTGTAATCCACTTGAGCCTGGCTCTTGTGGATGCATAAAAGGCGAAGATATACACAGTCCTTTCACTCCTCTCAAATCCTGTGCAAGGGGTATTCAGCCTGTACTGCTGGCTGAATAAATACTGTAAGTTATAACCAACACTGGCATCTTAGTGGATAAGGTACCAGTTTCTCCAAAAGTGAAAAAAAGGAGTATAAAACTAGGGCAATGTCCTTTCCCTCCCTGAGCATCCAAGCAAAGCTGGTCTTGCAGAAGGCAGCACCCCTTCAGCAGTTGAGATGGAGATGTTACTCCAGTGCGTGTGCATTTGGTGTGAGGGGAAGAACACTGCTGGAGAGTCCCCCAGGTAGCAATAAGCTATCAAGCCGTCTCACGCACATGTATATCCACAACCTGTGGCCTTCAGGCCACAATCTGGCCTGTAAGTCAGTTAGTGCTTAGTATTGCATTTTTTAATGGAAATCGATATTCAAACAATATTTCAAATGTCATAACACTAGTGAGAGCCTCTCTCCCTGAAGGGTTCTGTACACAAGATATATTCCTTTTGGAGTCCATGATGATAAATGAGACAGAAGATTTTTGTTTGAAGAGAAAGATTTTTGGAGAGGGAGGAAAAGAATGAAGGTGGAAAGCGTATTTTGATAAGATGCACAGAATCTTTGTATGTGCTATTCAGAATGACGTGCAAGAATGAGAATTAAACATTGTAAAATATTTACACAACACAGCTTGTCTTCCAAAAAATAAATTAAAAAAAAAGATGATATGGTGAGATCAGCAGAAATGAGGTGGGCTGACTGAGGGATGTGTTCCAGTATTGCTGGCTGCTATATGCTTTGCATGCCATGAGAGATCATGAAAGATGCATGCACTTACATGAAGGTCATTTTTGCAGAATGCAGTGCATTGTTCATTTCTAATTCCATCTGCTGTTTATACATTGGCTCTGGATTTAATTTTCACTCGTGAAAAAAACATTTAAAATATCTTTCCTGTTTCTATGTGTCTTTGAAAAATTTGTTATTACATTTTTTCTTCAACTGGGAACAAAATCACTGAGATTTCTGTGCTTGTCATTTTTAAAAAGTACCCCAACTTTCTCTAAAATACATATTTATAACAGGCACTAGCTTTATTCATTTCCATGAGAAATAAAATCATCATTAGGTTTTGAGTGAGGGAAAGGGGAGCAGGAGGGGAAGCAAGAATTTCTATAATGAAGGACCAAGGAAGCTTGAAAAAAAAGACCTTAAAAGCAATTTTTAGCCTAGCTTTTCTTGGAACTTCTTTTACAGCTGGAAGAGAGCTAATTCTCAATACGCTCCCCTCACAATACTGACTTGCACGTCTAATTTTTCTTCCCTGTATCCATGGTAGAGACAAAAAGGCTGCTCAGGTCTTTCTCTTGGATTCCAATGTCTTGTCTTTCCTGCAGTTTTCCCTCAGGTCCTCCTTTAAAAATAATCTTTGCCTTTTTATTCCTTATCACTTGCATGCTGTCTTCTTTTGATGGTCCCAGATTTCATACCCTCATTCTTTTTTTTTTTAACCCAAGACTTTTTCAGAAGAGCAAAGGTACCTCCCATCTAAGTCAGAATGAGATGTCAGGGTCTGTATTTTGGCATCCTGACTTAAACACTGTTCCTGCCACCCTAACATACCACAGCAAATGAATATTTGTACAAAGTGAAATAGTTCAAATGAGAAGTTTGATTTTTTTATGGTCTTAACAGCTGTAGTCTGGCTTTTGGCTCCACTAAACCCCTAGACCTCCTGGATTTAGTATAGCTGCTCACAATACCACACACTGCGTCTGGTTGTGTTTGCAAAATCCTATCCTTCTTCACATCTTTGTGGAAGATGTGAACACACATTTGAGCAGAGCAGGAGTGGAAGGACTGGATATTTTGCAAATGAGGTTCTTAGCATGAATAACACTGAGCTAATGTTTTACTGCTTTTTAATATTGTAAAAATATCATTATTCTGTCTGGTAGGCATTAGTTGGGATAATACTAAGCGCTAAATTCTGATGATTATTAATAGCTACTGCTGTATTAAATTCCACTGTAATTCTGCCTGAGTTTAATGAGAAGACAGATTTATAATACAGGATACAAGTCAATTAAATAAAAATAGAGTTTCTTTTGATACATGGAAACAGAAATATTTGTGCATACAGAAGGAAAAATTCATGGCATATAATGAGTGAAGTTTTCCTTTATTTTCCATTTAAATAGCTTCTTTCCTCAGCAATCAACATTCTTCACCACTACAGTGGCAGTGGTTCATACATGGGAAAAATGGATAGGTTAGGGAAGATGATGAATAGGGAAGAGGGGATTCTCGGTTTATGCAAAATTTCCATTGCCACTGTATAACTACTAGATTGCACATGACTTTTCTGGAAGCTGCCTACCTTCCTCTCTGCTACCATCTCTGCACCTGACATATCTGTAGACAGATATGGCAGTAACTCACCTTTACAAGTAAGAGGTTTAAGTCCTCGTTCAATAATGACTTAATTTATGCAATGTGGAACAGATCCAGCAAGAATAATTGAGAGACCTTTGAATAATCATGAGACTAGCATTTGATTTGACCAGAAACACGTTCCTGTTAACTAAATCCCATGTCAAGTTTTTGTTCAGCTATTCGTTATCTTATCAACAACTCTCTTTCCTTTCCTTTCCAGCACACAAGAATTTTAAAAATAAATTAAAAAAAATCATAAGACTTGTGACCTATCTAAAAATTACAGTTCTCTTGCAGTAGAAAATGAGAAACAATCCTTTTTATTCTGAAATCTAGTTATGTGCTGTTAATTTTTTTTTTTAATAACTTTTTTTTTAAAATAACTTTTTCTTCATTTTCACAAAAATAGGTGTTCTGGTAGAGAGTCAGTTTTCATGTTCATACACTTAAATTGAAATTTCTCTTTTAAACCAAATGTTGCATTTGTAAAGTAGCTCAGAAGATAGCCATGCACATCTCTTCCCTGAACACAAATAACCAGCTTCATCACTGAAGAAACAGAGCAATGTAGGTAATACAACCTCTATTCTCAGGAAGCCTTTTTGCTCTGGCTTCAAGCCAAAGTATCACCAAAAAGACTGTCTTAAAAAATACTAGTAAAATAATAAATTAAATATTGATGGAAACCCTGTGCTGGTCAAAATGATAATTAAAGAGCATATATTAAAATATCACTACTTCATAGACCTGTAAGTACATGAACAGTAAAATACTTACTTAGCTGACTCTTATAATAAAAATCATCCTTATATTTGTAGGAAATTTTCCTCAAATTCTTGACATAGCACTAGTGTTGTCAAAGAATTAATGCGTTATCATAGGTAAGCTGTAAGTGTCGAAAAGATGTCATAATATGCTACTTTTTAACGAGAGTAATATATTTTTAATCCATTTCATCACTTTCAAAATTGAATGTAGTTCTGATAAACTTTTATTTTATACCATGAAACTAGAAAGCAAGGACTTCCTTTATGATAAATTTACTCTTAGATGACATCTCCTTAGAGGAAATCACAGTTCAGTTCTAAGAAGACCCGTGTTAAAAAGGATGCTGCTTCACCCAACAAAGAGGCAAACAGAGCTCCTGATATCTGCAACAATGATAAAATCCCTACATGTGTAAGAATGATGTGAAATGGCAGTAAATAATAGTAGTAGAAAGGCGTCTAGATAACCCAGACTTTGCCACTCTGAGACTATAGTACTATGTTTTGTTATTTAACTGGAGCAATGACAATGGAGAGAAAAGCCTCAGAAGGAGGAAAGTGCTCTGAGTTTGCTTTGCCTTGTTTCTTGTACCTGGTGAAGCCAACAGCATTTCAATGGAGGAAAACAAAAATTTGCTTTCAGCCAATCCTGATGAATCTCTACAGGCTGTTGCAGAGATTCTCAGTGCTTTTAACTCACTGATGATGCTTTTTGGGGACAATGCTGATATTTTGAGGGCTTTGCTGCTTGCTATGTTTGAAACTATGTTTGAAGCATAGATGCTCACTATTTTTTAATTTGACATGGGTGGATTAGGACTGTTTTATGCTCCTTTATATTGTTTCTACATAGTACACATACATGAAGCATAACCATTTAATTTCTTATTTGTTATAAACGTACATGAGATCTGAGCAACTTGATAGATATAAAGAAGTACTGTCAAATTTTGCAGAGAGGCAAGAGATGATTTTTGCTTAAGGACTACTGGCTACAGGCTTTTTGCCATGCCAGAAAGAGACTGCTGACCTTTTAAATGAGATATCAGTTCTACTACTATGGATATTTTGCACAGTTTCCCTTATAGCTGAGAGCTACAAAAACTATTCTAGCCTATGTTTGATCTCAAAGAAATAATTATTGGAAATTGAGCCATTAACTACCTAGTCAATTAAAAAAAAATCATAAATTTGGTACACTTCTTTCAGTATAATTCACTTAAGCTGTATTTCAAATCCTGTTCTACGTATTCTGCACACAAAAAACAATAAATCTTCAAATCTTGGTTTCTAGTTGTTTCATAAGCTGATATCCAAATATTCAAAATACTTGGGCTGTTCTCATCAGGTAACACAATGACGCTCAGTGATAACAGCTGTATATCACTGTATTTACATTTCAAAGTCAGTGCTACAAATTCATATAGACTTGAACATATTAAATACCAAAACAACATTTTTTTTCTCCTCAGAAAAGACACACAATAATTCTTCTATCTTCCAGTAGGTGAAACACACCACTGTTTTGTTTACTTCCAGATTATATCCTCCCTGAGGCACGAGTCTTTCTTCTGCCATCTAGCGCTTCTGGAACTCACTCATCCACTTACAAGAAAGAGTAGCTACATGTGAAAGATGGCAACAAAAAAGATCTTACACTTTCTTACCAAAAAGGAGTATTTGCATGAGACTGCCTAACATGAGATGTCAAACTCCTGTAAACATCAACGTTAAAGGAATTTTCATGGAATTCAAAGAAAAAAGCCTTTACCAGGAAAAACTGGAGGAGCAGAGACTCAACAAGTTCAAATACCAGACTGTTCTGAGAACATTTGTCTTTTTTTCTACAGTCTATAGATACACCATAGCTACAACAGTAGTTCAACAGAAAAAAACTTTATTCTGAAAAGAAGTCAAATAACTTGGCAGAGATCCTGAAATTATTATTATACTGTAGAAGAGGAAATCTCTTTGTAGGTAAATCAGGACAAATGACTTCAAGGCATCAAGATTATGAACTTACAAAGAAGGTGTCCTTCATAGGATTTAAATATATAGAGAGAGCACAACTGGACACAACAGATACAAAACAAAATACTTTAATAAATATTTTAATAACATGTAACAGCACAGTAACAGTGACAACTGTTAAAGCCAGACCAGTACTAATACGGTGAGCATTAAAATACAGTTTAAGCAGTGCATTATATTAAAATTAATGTATAATGTCCTTATTTTGAGACAAACTCTTTCTGTGGTACTTTTAAGTGAATCATTTCTGCAGCCAGTTCTAAGTACAGCTCCCCCAGAGAGGCAGAAATCACCAACTCTTCAAACAAGTAGGGGAAACAGCAGGGTTTCAGCTGTGCTGCTCTGTGACACAGCTTGCAATATTGGTTATACAAACACCCAATCTCTGCATTGATCTGTTTCCTTCTTGACGCTTCCATTGCAATAATTTTAGACTCATTCCTATATTATGTTTGTACAACGCCTGTCACAACATCCTGCTGAGTTGTAGTCTTCATGCATTTTTACAATGTCAGTGTTTAAAAAAAACAGCGAGCATGCAGAACTGCATCGGAATGTCTGCCTGCAAACCCCAGCCCTCAAAACTTACAAGAATATCCAAAGTATTCAGCTTTGTGGCATTCCTGGGTATGCACTGCAAGACTGCCCTTGGTCACTCCCTCTCTTCCCCAGGGCCTCCAGTATTTTCAGACAGAGAACTCTCCCCTCACTCCTCAAGGACAGAAATGGAATATGGAAGGCTCCAAATGCTCCTTTCTAGTGAAAAAAAGAAGGAGCATTTGCCAGTGGCTAGCATCTTCCCTACCAAGAATTCAGGATTTACAAAATTGTGGTTTTTCTAGCATCACACAGAAAACTGTGCCTGCATGCTCATACTTCCCTCGGACTAGGTAGCTCACTCACGGACACAGAGGAGGAATCTATCTCTTGTCCGTACTTTCTAACACTGGGTACAGTGTAATTTCTACACTCCTGTGAATATAGAAAAACACACTGATCATCTTCAGGTTTGTTTAAGGGCCTCAGATCCTTAGGCTATACTTTTTCAAAAAGGGCACAGGAAGATAAAATGTCATGTATTGCAGCAGCACAGTGAAGAAATATTTCTCTGTATTTGAAAAGGGCTTGTGCAAATTCATGTAGATTTTAGTGAAGGGTCTTTTTGTTTTTTAAACAAAAAGATTTACTGAGGATAGAAGAGAAAGAAGGGAATAGTGTCAAAGGCAAAAACCGCCGTGTGAAAGAAAACAAAATTCACTGCAAACCATACAGAAATAAAGCCATTATTGTAGATACACCTGTCTTTCTACTTCTCTCCCTTTGAAACAATTATTTGTGTCCAGGATCTTTTAAGACAGTGATGTCTTAGTATTAACTGCTCTAACAAAATCACAGTAACATCTGCCATACGCTTACTTGTCTATACCAGCACTGCTGTTGATCCTCCTGCAGGTCACAATTTAAGATGATTTAAAGAGAGAGAAAAGCATCTGCTTTTCATTGCTTATCCAGTCTTAGTCTTCTTGGTAATAACATTTTCATTACTGATAAAACACAGAGAGAATGAATTGCTAAATGCAATTCAATATATGCATATCAAATTTACATATAGGTAAACTGCACAGTATATACATATATGTGTGCACCCACCTTTTGGACTCAAAATAAATAAAAACAGATTAAGGAAGAAAGGTCAAAAGAAGTCTTGTGTGAAGTTTGCTGGTTTAAAATTAAGTTGATTATATGTATTTGTCACGAAGCTGCACTGTACACAAATACCAACACCAAGTGTTTTTGACTTGCTAGCTGTGCAAGACTGATGTGAGACAGTGAATGGCCTGGCCTATTAGGGTTTATGTTTTCAGAGGCATTTAAAAGTCAGGTCAAAACTTAAAAAAACAGGGACTGATGAGTTGTACTGGCACAATGAACAAATAAGGGCAACCATAGCAATGTGCCTACTGACCCATCAACATCACTTCTGACTGCTGATGCTCAAGAAGAAAGCTAAGGAGTGCAAAAGCCCCAAATCAAAACACACATTATTAGAATATAGAAATTCTCAGGCATGGATCATGAAATAGTTTCTTAGACAATTATGTACACAGTCAATAGAATATAACTCATTTAGCTAGTAAGACATGAAAATAATGCATTTGGTTAGAAATTATTGCATGCTGCTGATGGTAATCTAAGGCACATTGCGCACAGCCAGAAGAACTTAAAGGCTCAAGAAATGCAATAATTCATGGAAGTGCACCGCCCAGAGTATTATTTCAGTGCTAATATGAGTATAGGGGTAAGGAGGGAGGTGAAAGCAAGAATATACTGGGCTGGTTTGCCACTAAAAGGAAATGACAATATACAGGGTATCCAAAATGCTAATAATGCAGACTGAATTTGCTTCCTTGGCAAACAGGAAGCATGTAATTTTCACTGATGACTGCAGAAACAGAAAAAAATCTGAAGTGCAAAGGATCATATGAAGGAAGGAAGGAGCTAGTATCAAGCACTTACTGTATTGAACAAATATGCTTTCAAAAGGAATCTGAATAGTTTGCCATGAAAAGACATCCATTAAAGCTGTGGTTACTTTGCTACATCTAGTAAAAATCCAAAAAGGACAATCACACTTTTCTCTTGCCCCAGGTAGCTCACTCCCATTGCTTCCCCTTGCGCTGATAAAAGTGGAGCTCTTTCTGAGCTGGATCTGTTGCTACCCTGCTCAGGATGTGGCCACATGAATGCTGATACTGGCAAAAGAGGGCTTGTGGGGAAAAAGTAGTTGGCATTGAAGAAGCAGGAAAGGTCCTCCCCGTTCAACAGCCATTAGCTTTTGCCAGATTAAAATGATCTGGCTTAAAGTCAGGTGTATAAACGAGAGCTGGAAAAGGGGAATAATCTATATTATGTATTTTTTTCAAACATAAATCACTGGGCTTTGAACCAAATCCTGGCGTTTTCCAAAATCTACTTCTGTTATTTTCCTTTTTATTCTTGCAGCAGCCATCCTGTTGATCCCTTGTAGAGATGTGTAAACAAAATGCATTGTCCTCTTTAAAGACTGAGAAAAGCTGCTGGCTCAGTACTACAAAAGAAGATGTCACGGGCATCTGGGAGACATTTTCAGACACCAGTTTCAAAACAGAAGAACAGGTAGGGCTAGATGTACGGCACTCATGAGGGGACTCCTTAAAAAAAAAAAAAAAAAAATTAGATAGTCCCTAATTTAAAAAGTTGTTTCCCCATAGAGGCTGAAAAATACAGGTGTCTGATCTGAAAGAATCAACTAAAACCATTTTAGGTGACGTTGAATGCTTTGTTCCTATGCTCTTTGTTGAACAGGCAACAAATGCTGATCAAGATGAGAGTGGGTGACAGAAAAAATAAGAAGCCTATGTCATGTACAAGGCTTGTGTAATATGCCTGCAAACTCCTGTGGCCTGGTCTCTCTGCTCTGCCTAAGTTGAACGGGGCCCTAGAGTACTGACTTATTATCATTTACTAATTCTTAATTTGCATTCAATAAATGAGAATTTAATTTAGGTTTTGGAAATTGGTAAAGATCCCCTAAAAGGGAAGTAGTTCTTGGAATGTAAGTTCATCTCAAATAAAATAAAAACAAAAAGCTTTTGAAGTATTTAATATTTTATGGGGTTTTTTTCTAACTGATGTTTAAACTGCTCAGTGAATTATACAAGAATCTTATCTTTTTAAATAAAAAGAAAATTTGTCCTAAAAATTCATCATGTTTTAATTATAATGAAGAAAAATTTATTTAATTAAATAACAGGCAATTTACTAAAACCCCACCTGGATAACCTTCAGGAATTTACCAGTAGTTACTTATTGGAACACACAAGAAAGATGATATAATAATTAAATATTGACTAGAAGACCTTTTGAACTGAGCTTTTCTATATGTCTCAGGAGTCATCAAGGGAAGGGGTGGCAATCTCAGGTTTGTTGTGGAGTAGGAAAGAATTTATGAAATCTCAGTGCTTCTGGCAGGATAAGGAAATTATTTTCTGTTCAGGTCTACTGAGGACTATAACAACAAAAAGCTGCATGCTAGAGAAATATCAAAAGAAAAAAAAAAGTGCCAGAAAATATAAACCGAACATACACTCCATGTGCAGGAGAAGCAGCCAAACATTTTACACTCAAATGCAGCTCATCATAGCCAACATATATCCACAAAGCAATCTAATGCTGGTTTAGTAGCTGAATATTAATATTTGGAAATCAAAGCCAAAAGAGGTATGTCTCACAGCCAAAATGATGATCTGAAGAAATAACTACATTTCTATTGCAAATAAACTATCGTGTCATGTCAAGGACAAAAATGTGCCTTATAGATCTCATGTTACACAGCAGACAACCAGGAACGTCTGATTTACAGGCCTTGCAGGAAAAAAATGCAAACTGTGAATGTGCAACAAACTGCATGTAACCTGAAAAGACAAGCCATCCAGGCGGAAAAGATGCTCTGTAAAAGTAAACCGTTCCACACAAAAGCAAATGTCCTCTACAATAGAAATTTGTGGATTTGCAGAGATTTGCATTCTTATAACAAAGGCAGAAGTCAACTGTCAACGGATGTCATAAATCTTCACATTGTGGGGTTTTAGGTAAGACAATCAAACAACAATGAGTTTCTTCACGGGATGTCTCATGATGGTCCATAAGGTGATACTAAAGAAGTCAACTGTATCTTCATATGCTATATGCAACCCAATGAACTGGAATCATTGCCAGCCTCCAGAACAGTGTGCAATTAGCACAGCTGGGGCTGCCAACTGATTTGAGCAGGAGCACGTACCTTACAAATGAAGTGCATGAATAACCAAAGACCTACAAACCTTGCCAGTTGAGATCAGTAGCACTATATTTGGGCTAGACTTATTCAAAAGGGAACTAAAAAAAATTGCACTACTCTCAAAAATTGAATTTCATATCATAAAAGGATCATGCAAGCCTTCTTGTCTTTGCTACTTTCAACACCCAAGCAACAATCATAACTGAGGTGAATTCAATACTATATATATTTTAATGCACCAATGGATAAGAACGTTGGAAGTCCACTAAGAAAATATGATACCACATTTCCTGTAAAATAACGCATAGCAAACTTGTGAGAGAGACATTTGTCACTAGTAGCTCAAAGTGAAAGTTTTCAATTGGTCATAAATTATTTGTATATAAGTACACAAAAATAGATCTTATAAATTCTACAAAATAAGACACCACATCTGAGCAGTATTGCGTATAATCCAGACACAGGGACTGAAAAATTAGTGCCATTTGAGTGTGGCCTTAGTGTAGCCTGTACAAGCACCTTCTCTGATCATCTCCGTAGAATTTATGATTTTGATCTGGAATATTGCCAGATCCAGCCATGTTTGAAGATACCACACAAATGCATCAGACTAACAATACCATTCTGAATAAAGACAGCTTCCACAGCAATATATCAAGAACAAATTAAGTTTATAGACTAATACCACAAAGGAGATAAAATGGACATCTTCATTATTTTTGTTGGTACATTATTACCTTATGAAAATTCAGACAACTGCGTAAGTAACAAATATACTTGACATACTTATACAAATGACCACCATCAAGCAAAAATAATCAATCTCACAATAAGAAATGAAAGCTGAATCTACTTTGTAAAAATCTGTCTTGCAGCTTGGGAAACATTTCCTATTCTGCAGCTGAAAAACTGGATATGATAGATTACCATATGAATAGAGTAAATTTGAATGTGCAGTATAGATTTACTAAATGAAGAATGTATGCAGTGGTGTTTATAGAGGTATCATATTTAATTCAGCATCACCCCTCTAATCTTTTCTCTTGCAGGATTACTGTTTTACCTTAATTTTAATCTGCAATCCTTATACTTTGGCTTCCTGAAGCAGACCTTATCATTCATAGCAAATGATGTGATATTCTTAATTTGGAGAAAAATCTTTTAAAATGCATGAATTAATGAAAGGAATTCAAATATGTGCCAAACTTAGGTATTGGCAAGTGTTTTGGTTGTTTGTTTTATTCTGTTGTTATCACTATCTGCTTTTTAAGAAATGCATTGTTGTTTTATATTTTTGAGTAAATACTATCATTTGTGTTATGTATACAGGCACAAAGAAAAGCAATCAGTAGATCACTTGTTATGCGTTATGTTATCTATTTTTTTAAAAAAATTACCTACTTCGGCATTAGCCCTGAAACTGTCCTTGGACTTTATTTTCAAATCACCATTCATTTTTTACAACATAATTCATTTTATAGCTTCATATCCCAGCACCATAGCAAAATGCTTGTGTCATAGGTAGAGGTAACCCAGAGTCTACAAAAGGATAGAGGCAGAATTCTGGGCCTAATTTCCCCTAAGTTCTGTTTTGCAATTATATGGTTCCAGTCAGGAAAGCTGCAAGGACCATAAAATAGAAAAAGATTATATGCTACCACTTGAGCCAAAACCAGCCAAGGTTGCAACTTAAAACAGTGCATGTTCTCTGATCCAATAGGTCTCCATGCTGTCTATATATGTACCTCAGTGAAGTCCCTCAGGACTTGGAGGTAAGACAAAGAGGCAAGCATTCAATATCAGGTTATTAACACGTTTACTGGGGTAGCGTAACCATTTCCTAACAAAAAGTCATTCTGAAGAGAGTGACAAGGTTTTCTCTTAATTCTTTTTCCTTTAACAGGTAATTGCTTGCAGCAATTACAAGATTAGGACAAAATTAGAGTTTAGGTTAAGCTCATTTTGTTTAGACTGCTTTTTATTGGTTTGTTTATGCACAGATACTGGGTATGGAAAAGACGGCATCTTGTTTTATTCAGCTCAGTTACATGTATCATTGTGCTATTGCTGCAAAGATTGAGAACAGGCAGATTATTATTATTAATGCTCTTATCATAAGTATATATCTAATTTTCACATTTAAAAAAAAAATCTAAAGTAGCTATATCAGACACTCTTCATTTTCTTAGGTAGAGATTCATATCTCATAAATAGTTTGTTTATATCTTCATTCTGCATGGCCTTGGAGGCAGTAACTTAAATTTATCATCTTTCACTGTGAAGGTTCAAGAAAAAAAAAAAAAAGAAATTAAAACAGCCCTGAACAAACAACAAATTATCTGTGCAAACTGTGTATTCTGTCACAGAAAGCATTAGGTCTGGGCTGGAATATGCAGATGATTCAGTAAACTTTCTTACCAATGAAATACAGGTCATTCAAAGCTGACAAATACATACCCATCCCAAATTATATACGTAATGTGCAAAACAGTAAATTTGCCCAAGACATAACGGTGGGTACTTAGTGAGTACATGAATGAGCTGAACCATATTTTTATCTTCCATCAGAAAAAGCTATACAGTCCATCTAACACTGTCCTGACATATTGGTTCAGCTCAGTGGCTCACAACTCGTAGAATCACCTATTGAATCATTAATGCTACCTTCTTTCTTCCTTTGAGTTCTCTTTGGAGATTTCTCAGTCAATTAATCAATCTTAAATTTGTTGGCTCATACAACGTGAAAGCATCACAAACTGAGAAGGTACTGTTCTGGAGTCCTACTACTTTTCCTGAGTATAAATCCAAACATGGGTTTTGTAAAATATTGAGAGGTGAATACGATGTTTCTTAGGCATCTATTTGTCAATGAGAATAATGACTACTAATAGACCACATCATGTTTAAACACACTGAATGATCCAAACAGTAACTTAATTAAGAGTCCAAGAATTTTTTTTTAACCTGAATTCTACCAGAATTGCTATATTTTGACATACAACAGACCATATATTTACTAAGAAAAATAATATTTCTCTATCTCGTTTTTCATTCAAATATGGTGGAGGAAACCATCTTCCTAATTCACTGCAATTAGTTTTTGTTTCCACCTCCTGTTGAGAAAATGTTTTAAAACGAAACATGAGATCAGTTTCTAATACTTTAAAGAATTCAAAGCCATTTGGAAAAGAAATCATATGACCTGACCTTCAGTATATTGGAGATCTCTATATTTAGCTGAATTAGTTCTAATTAAAACACTTTCAATCCTCACAAAACCCTTTGCCATATGCCAAAGGGAAGAAACAGCAGAGCTCAAAGCATCATTGATGCCCAAGGCCCAGTGAATAACTGGTGAATAACTCATATGTCATCTGGCTTGATATAGCTGCACAACCTTAACAGGTGATTAATCTTCCATGCTTCAGAAGTGAAATAATCTGACTAGGTCTTCTAGCTTTGGAAAGAAGTGCAGGTGTTGCGACCACAGTACTTGAGAAAGGATCCTCCAGAACCTTCAGAAGAACTGGCTGTGACTTGACACTTTGCTCCCAGGTATAGTCACTAGCTCATCTTTCAAGAAGAGAAGAAAAGGAAAACAGCCTCTGGACAATTCCTGGGAAGAGGGAAGGAAGAGGAAGGGCAGATAATTCTTCCAGAGCATCTGAAACCATCTTGAGTCAGAAGGTTTGAGTTTCAATGTCTCAGTACAGAGCTATAAGCAGGGTGGAGACTTCAGAAGACTTCTTGTTCCCTCTGCTGTGCAAACATACTTTCGGTGGATACAGATTTCGTTTTCCTTATCCTTATAAGACAAAACTAATAGCTATACTTGTGATCTCTTACATCATATAGCCTTCTTCAAACTGTACCCACAATCATTCTAAGGTGCAATATCATAGCTAGCACTGTGACTACGAGGATATGTATGAGCATATATGTGAATACATCCAGCTCAGCTAGAGTCGAGTGATTCCTCCGCAGCACTGGTTTATTAATACATAGTAGGCTTAAGAGAAAAGTACTTCCGGTGAAAGAATGTGTAACAATCAGAAAAAAAAAAGGCCTGCCCTACAAACAAACAGCAACTGAGGGGTATGAGCCCCAATACGAATACTGAAGGAACAATTCTTACGCTTTTCAGAAAGATATCAGACATTTTCTGTTGAAAAAGGAACAGTGAGGTTGAGAGTGCAGGGAAAATACTGAATTTATATTTTCCCTAAAGTAGAAAAACTTTTGCTTGTATTTTCCATATGAATACCTTGATCAATGAATGCTTCAAATACAGCACAGCTTCTTGAGAAAAAGCCATAGTCTAATGGCTGCTTAGTGGTTTACCCTGAAAATTTGGTCACATCAGTACACTCTGCAAGGGGGAATATTTACTCATAAAAAATATTCTACTATATATTTATCTTAAGTTAAAATTATTTGTAAAATACAATTCACAGTTTAAAAAGCTTTTTTTCCAAAATATATTTCAACTGAGTGTACATGTACAATAAGCCTATACAAATAATGGTGTTTAAATTGCCTATCTAAAGAAAATGGGAAAGATAGCAGGGAATTAATGAAACCTTCAGTTTACTAGATTGCTTTAAGTTCTTTTAAGAAGCAAACACTCAGAATGACACATTGATTCAAGTGAGACTGCAAAGTCTTCCACAGCCCCTCTCAATGCTCTTTTCCTCCCTCCAAAAAAAAAAAAAAAAAAATTGATCACTATTGCATCCCTATGCAAGGGCTTGTCCAAGGCCTTGAGCTCCGATTTCCCTGACCAGCCTGAAACCATCTTTCTATGCAATCTTCCTCTGCAACCTCTTTTCTCCAGCTCCTAGGCGTTTGGCTGCCTGTACTCAAGGTCACAGCCCTGCAATCTTCTGTAACGCCTCTTGCCCCCACTGCAATCCCTGTCTGCAAATCGTCATGCACTGCCCTGGAGCAGTTCTCTGGGGACTGTGACCTTGTGTCCATGGCCATGGTTCACTGTAGAAATCATGAAGTTTTCTGTGGAAACTGGGTGTGGGGCAGTGAGCCCACTGCAGCTTAGGGCTGACTGAGGCCATTTCCGTTGAGATGACCAGGGCTAACCTGCCCCAGAACCTGGGGCCTCTGTCAGACCTGGCTCCCATTGTTTTGTGACCTCTCAATTTGCCCAGAAGGTCCCAGTTTCTACCCAGTCGTACCCCACATCAACCACTGCCTCTGCTGTAGATAGCAGGATCATCCAAAGGGGACCCATAACAGATGAGACTGCAGACACTTTGTCCTTCCTCATCCTGCACACCATTTTCCTATCATTCTTGCGGACATGGTTGCAGCAACACAATCTCATTGTTAACTGACAATCAGGATCCTTCTGGGAAGGAGATAGCCAGAGCCTGAAGAAAAAACCCTGCCTCAGGATCTTTCGGGATGCTTCCTCCACCATAGCTGCCAGTGGTGCCTAGCCCTATTCATAAAGACTTATCAAAATAAGTCCTGCCAAAGAAATGACTGATAGCCCCACTGTGCGTAACTGTGCAGAAACAAGTAAATATTCAATCTGAAATGAAGTAGGTCACAGATAACAAACAGCTTGACAGCATGTAGCTGATATAAATTGCTAGCTCAACCGCTAGCATGCTAAAGAGTCAGAGTCACAATGACTGACTGAACTTTCTGAAAGCTGCCTGTTGCTGTAAATCCGTTTCTATAATCATGATACAATCAGCCATCCAAACAAATTTGTGAGACACTCAGCTGCAAAGCTGCTAGAGCAAAAACAACTCCAGAACATAATTGCAATGTAGTATGTACCTACAAACCACTCTGCTCCACATCCATAGAGTACATACAAAGTTTGTCACCTTTCACCCTTAATATATCTGCTGCGACCAAGCATTGAGACTAACTTCAGAAGACTCTTCTGACAACTCCTGAATTCAAGAAGCTCCTATAATAACAGCCTAGCAGTTGCAGTTCTGTTCTGTACTGCATAAGAAAGTGTTTAAAAATATATCTCTGCCCACATTTGAAAGAGAAGAGACACCTGCAAAACCAAGGACATTTTCTTTGGAGATTAACACTCTTTGCTCCATTTTGCAAACTACATCAGATCAGGAAAACACAATTTGCCAGACAGCTGCAGTTAGATCAGGCTGCTCAGGCCCCATACAGCTCAGTTCTGAGCATCTCCAAGGACAGAAAGTCTACAGCCTCTGCAGACAACCTGTTTCAGTGCTTAAACACCCTTATGATGGCTTGTTTCCACTACTCTTGTCCTGACACACTGCATCTCTGAAAAACCTCTGGCTTCATCTCCTCTGTACCCTGCTTTTAGGTACAGAAAGCCAGAAACAGGACTTCCCCTCCACCTTCCCTTCCTGTGGCTGAACAAACCCAGCTCTCTCTTGCATGTCATGTGCAAAACTCCCTGAACAGTTTAGTGGCCTCCACCACGGTCACTCCAGCATGTCCATATGTTTCTTGTTCTGGGGAGCCCAGAACTGGACACAGCACTCAGATGCGATCTCACAAAGACAGGGGAAGGATCAGTTCCCTTGACCCCTGCTGGCTACAGTCCTAACGCAGTGCAGGATGCAGCTGGCCCTCTGCTGAAAGAGGACACTGCTGCCTCGTGTTCAACCTTGCTGTCTGTCCTGGTTTCAGCTGAGATAGAGTTAATTTTCTTTATAGTGGCTGGTATGGGGCTATGTTTTGGATTTGTGCTGAAAACAGTGTTGATAATACAGAGATGTTTTAGTTGTCGCTGCACCAGTCAAGGACTTTTCAGCTTCCCATGCTCTGCCAGGTGCACAAGAAGCTGGGAGGGGGCACAGCCAGGACAGTTGATCCAAACTGACCAAAGGGCTATTCCATACCACATGACGTCATGCTCAGTATATAAAGCTGGGGAAGAAGAAGGAAGGGGGGGACATTTGGAGTGATGGCGTTTGTATTCCCAAGTAACCATTACGCGTGATGGAGCCCTGCTTTCCTGGAGATGGCTGAACACCTGCCTGCCCATGGGAAGGAGTGAATGAATTCCTTGCTTTGCTTTGCTTGAGTGCGCGGCTTTTGCTTTCCCTATTAAAGTGTCTTTATCTCAACCCTCGAGTTTTCTTACTTTTGCTCTTCCGATTCTCTCCTCCATCCCACCGGGGGGGAGTGAGCGAGCGGCTGCGTGGTGCTTAGTTCCCAGCTGGGGCTAAACCACGACACCATGAACTCCAGTTTCCACCACTGTTTCTAGTATTGAGAGTAAAATAGCAAATGGGAAGTCAAGTAATGTTTTAATGTTTTTATAAATGATCTGGATGCAGGAGTTGAATGTACATTAAGTTTGCCAATGATAATAAACTAGGAAGAGCTGTGGACTCCCTCAAGGGTAGAGAGGTCTTACAGAGAGATCTGGATAGACTAGAGAGCTTGGGCAATCACCAACCGTATGAAATTTAACAAGAGCAAGTGCCAGATTCTGTACGTGGGACGGGGTAATCCTGGTTATACGTACAAACTGGGGGACCAGAAGCTGCAGAGCAGCCCTATGGAAACAGATCTGGGGGTTTGGGTTGATGGCAAGTTGAATATGAGGCAACAGTGTGCCCTGGCAGCAAAAAGGGTCAACCGTGTCCTGGGGTGCATCAAGCACAGCATAGCTAGCCGGCCGAGGGAGGTGATTCTCCCACTCTACGCTGCACTGGTGCGGCCCCACCTGAAGTACTGTGTGCAGTTTCGGGCACCTCAATATAAGAAGGACATCAGACTACTAAGAGTGTGTCCAGAGGAGGGTGACCAAGATGGTGAAAGGCCTTGAGGGCAAGACTTTGGAGGAGCGGCTGAGACCACTTGGCTTGTTCAGCTTGGAGAAGAGAAGGCTGAGGGGTGACCCCACTGCAGTCTACACCTTCCTCAAGGGGGGCAGCGGAGGTGCTGATCTCCTCGCTCTGGTGACCAGCAATAGGACACGAGGAAATGGAACGTCAGGGGAAGTTCAGACTGGACATTAGGAAAGGTTCTTCACTGAGAGAGTGGTCGGTCTCTGGAACAGGCTCCCCAGGGAAGTGGTCACAGCACCAAGCCTGTCAGAGTTCAAGGAGTGTCTGGACGACGCTCTTTAGTCATATGGTTTAGTTTTAGGCAGTCCTGCAAGGAGCAGCGAGTTGGACTGGATGATCCTTATGGGTCCCTTCCAACTCGAGATATTCTATGATTCTAAGTATACATGGATGAGCTAACTAATTTTAGCTCAGATCTGGGACTAGTAATCTGCTATCTCCGGAATGAGATCAGGACGCAGACAGTGAACAGGAGCTAGTGAAAGGATTAACTTGATCAGATAAACTTTCTGCAACAAACTGATATTAGTGGTATGACATTCTAAAATATATTTGTATTTTGTCCTGTGCATGAAGTTAAAAGACATTGTGTTAATGTTAACCTTTCTATTTTTATCTGCTTTATTTTACTTATAATATCTTGTCAATATTTCTGTTGCTAACCTACTTCAATTTTTTATTTTTAAATAACCCACTTTTATGAATGGAATTTGAGAAAAATCTAGTACGAGCAGAGATCTACTAATATGTACGTAATCCAAACAAGTGGGATATAATAATAATTGCTGCTTTAAGCATAATGTGTTTTAGCATTTATGTATTCATAGAGTATTCAGATCACATATCAACTACCTGAATTAATTATGGTATCTCATTCCTTACTGAATCTTTTTTGCACTGAAACAAGTGCATTATGTTATGCTGCCTGTGGCCTTACAGTGAAAAGTTGAAAGCCCCCACAGCAGGAAGCAAGTGTTTTAATGACAGATAATTTGAGTATCTGAGGAAGACCTTAAACGTGAAATTCAGAGTCATAGCCTATTGCATCATGGAAGGACAGAACAGGAAATCCAGAAAGAGGTAAAATTTTAATGGAGCAGTTTTGATACAGACTTTGGTTGTATTGGGACTGTTATTTCCAGAGAATGTTGCCTCAGCGGTTTCTGAAAAATCAATCTAGAGTCAAGGGATATTAATTCTGAGCACACAAAAATAAGGCAACTTTGAGGATGTTAATGCTAGTTTTACTCATGCTGATATATAATAGGTGCTTCCAAACTGGGATTTTTCATCTGCAAGATACCTTTTTCTGGACTATATATATACATCCAGTCCATGCAATAGCATTTTGGCATGAGGAAGAAATGCTACGGGAGAAGAGCCACAAGCCAGTTCAGATGATTTTGCAGTATTAACCTTGCTTTGTCTAAGACCAAGGAAGAGAGTGTGTCCCAGAACTGGGGTCCAACTGCCACATCAGCCAAGCTTAAATCACCATTGGGGAGAAATCCTTCCTGACATGAAATGACCTCTGACTTTCAAATAAGCATTTACTAACAAGGGCTAAGAGTACAATTAAGGTTGGGATGACTGTCACAAAGAATCTAGTTATCAAGGCTTGAAGCACTGCTGTATTAAGTGATCACATTGATACTGAAATAAAGCATATTCCGTAAAGCAAGCTAAAGTAGAATACTTCACTATGCAATTCCAAAGCACTGGGAGGAAACACTCCATCATTAATGTGGTTTAACTGTAATAAAATGTCATTTTGTGATTGCATCAATGCAAACAAGGGCTAGAACTGCCATGGATAGTGACGATATCCTCACTGCTCAAAGAAAATGAAAAAGCATTTTTTTTTTCTATGCTATGCTGCTAATCAATTCAATTAGTAAATGTTCCACACATTTCTCTGCAGCTACTAATATTTATTTAATCCTATTAAGTAGTTTGCTTCAGCTTTTTGCCCTCCTCATTTACTTTAACGGGAGAGTAGATTTGGGATTTGATATGGAAAAACTTTGCAGCATTAGTTATGCACATGACTATTTGCAGCAGAGATACCTGAACGTGCCCAGTCTTGAATCGAAATAACATAATGTACATTATACCTACCCTGGACTATTGCAGTGTTTCTGCTTCAAGCTTCAGGCTCTGTTATCTGGCAAATAAGGGTCACACCCCCTAAAAACTGGTGAAAGTGTCTCCATTGATTCAATTGGATTTCAGATGAGTCCTAAATAAATTAGTGGAAACTATCTGTGCTAACATATTTCATGGCACTGAGATGCTAAATTTGTCAGATAATTTGGCGCAAACAATTTGCTCAGTTTCAGTACTTACCTAAAGACTTCCTATTGTAGTCACATCCCTGGCAGACTGCAATATTGGGTGAAGAAGTAGTTCTCATTTGTTCTAACTCTACAGACATCCATTTTATCATGGGACATTTTAGTAACACTTGAGAATTTTTGAACATTAAATAAAACTGGAAATTTGCACTACTTAAGAAATAAAAGTAACCAAAAGAAAAAACTTCATCCTTGGATGTTAGTAATAGCAGCCAGCAGCTTCTAAGGGGAAGAAATCCTATGAACAATTTACAATTCCCATCTTGAATAAGCTAAATCTCCCACAGTTACCATTAATAAGAAACTGCACAGGATATTTTTGGCTTGATAGATCAGATCTTTAAATTATTCTTAAATAATCACATGTATCAAGATAAAATAACCTGATCACATTTAATATCCCAGTAGGATATCTCTGAAAACCTTTTTTGTTCCCTTCCCTCCAAATTTGTGTTAGAAGGATCAAAACTACCTTTCTATTCCAGAGAAATGCACATAAACATTAAATTTCCTCATTTGTATGTAATAAAGGTAGCATATATGCTTGAAGTTCAGTGTCTTAATAAGTACTGTGCTGCTGATTGTCCCCCACATGGCGTTTTAAAATTTATTTGCTAATGCGACCACTAAAAAGCACTGGTTTTATTACTATGCAAGAAACAAAAACAATATTTCTACTGTGTGAAAATAAAATTATTGTCTCCCCTCAAACCTCTCCCTGAAGACTGGTATTTGTGAGTCAACTCACGTTATTGTAAAGTCAGTTAAATCAGAAAGACTTTGTAGGCGATTTAACAGAAATGTTATTTAGTCTCTTCAGGAGACAGAAATGAAAGAGGGTTGTGGTACCTTCTGTTTCTTTATCAACCCTTCCCCAGTTTATAGAGCTAGGATTACCATGGAATACGGAGCAGGAGTCCCTCATGTCCCTGCTGGCCTTTCTAGTAAGACACCTGAAGACTAGAGAAAGAGAGAAAAAAGCAAGCAGCAAGGGAATCCGTCTAACTTCCGTGGAGGAAATAGTGGAATAAATAATCTAATAATCTATGTTGGAAGATGACAAACAGCCATATGTCGTGAGCAGATCTATTAAACTAGCCAATTTCCAAACACAACACAAGAATTTTTAAGCACGAAAGGCTGCTATATCTGTCCCCTCTGCTCATAGTGGGCAAAACAAGAAATCATAGACTTTGAGTGCAGCAAGAAAGATCCAGGCAGACACCACAGAAAAATATTCCTGATGGCATAGATAGGGTCACACTAAAAGATTGCCTATGAGGGTTATGGCTTTAGGAACTTAGATAAACATCTGTAAGAAATTATGTATATTGAAGTAGTCCTGCTAGTGGCAGGATAAAGTTAGCAGCTTTTGGGGGTCTCTTTTCATGGTGTATCCCAATTTACCCTGTTCTCACAGAAGAAAGTAAGTGTAGGACCTCTAAAAAATTGGCATCATATTCTTTCTTAAGACAAAGTTGCATTTGACCTGAATAATTTAAAAAAGTATTTGGCTTCCAAGCAGTATTACTTCACAACCAGCTATATCAAAGACGATATAAAATTACAGCCATCACATCCAAAACCAAAGGGATACCTTTAACTACTGCTTTGCTTGTCTTAACGAGAATTTTGGGCAATCTTGATGCCTGATCTACCCATCCTGCAGGCAGAGGGAATTGACCTCTTCCTTGGATGGCTCAGTCACTGTACTGCATGTAGCAAATTATTTGCTATTATTATTGCCATCATAACCTGGCAGCACTATTGCTTCTGTGAGTACAGGCTAAGCAGCTAAATGTCAGAAAACTGCTTTGAGTGATGCAGTTCTGGAAAAGGGCCAGCAGGGAGGTGGGCAGAAATGTAGGAAAAAAAACTGAGAAAAGCACCAGTATTATGGCTAGGTTGTACAGATCTTCACAGTTTTAATTTGATAACACAGAATTTTCAGCCAGAAAAAAACACTGTTCATCAAATACAGCCTCCTGCATAAGACACCACCTAGTAATTTGAAGTACTGAACCCAGAAGCTGAACAAGAGTGTATTTGGAAAATGCCTTCTGCAATTCAGAAAACTTAGAAAATTCTACCTACAATCATAGAAAAGTCAGTCTGGAAGGTCCTCAGGGTATCCTGTAATTAGTTCATCCTGTTGTAGTTTTGGTTTCTCTTTCTAGCTGTATGCAAAGAAGCATGTCGAGCCATCACACTAGGAAACTGAGGTGTGATATTGCATTACAACAGACCCAGCAGCAACATGCCATGCTGATTAGTAAATCACAAAGTTCAAAAAACTGGATCCTTCCGTAACAAAACAATGAGGTGCATCCTCCTTAAATTCTTAATTATGATGGCTCAATAAGTAACTACATCTGCCCTCTGCATCTACCCACAAAAGCTGAAGAAAAAGGCAACTGAAAGACAATGTTTTCACTCAATCACCTTCTCACTAATGTAAAATGAGCCTGATGATTGTTTTAATTACATTATAAGAATGTATTTTTCTAATATTCATAATAATTCATAATTTTCTAATTTTCATAATATTTTCTTCAGTAACTTCGTTGACACTGCTAAAAGCACTTTGTCAGACTGTTTCATGTCATCATATTATTTGGGGGATGAAAGATATTTTCGATGAAGTGATTTTATTTCATGCTTTATTACCGGCTTTGACATAAATTTCCAGAGAGACCCAAGGGCATTTATTTTTACACTGTAGCATAGTCTTGTTAGCAATTCAGGTGGAATAAAACCACTCAGCTTTACTTTATGGTCTTGTGCCCTGAATTTTTCACATAGCACCTTTTCAAACATAAGGAACAGTACTGCAGAACAACATTAAAATCTTATGCTGTTAATACAGGTTTCCACTAACAAGCGGCATTGTATTTGCCGCTTCTTGGTTGTATGACCTCTGTACTTAGCATTTTGCAACTTTTTTTAAAACAATAGTATCTGTTCAGAACCAGCTTTAATTTTTTTCTATTCTGTTAATATACATAAAAATGCTACTTTTTTTTTTTTAAATTTATCTGGAAACAAGACCATAAAGCATCTCTCATGCAGTCACAAATTAGGAAACGTGCATTTACTTTTTGATAGGCAAGTTTATTGCAGTGTTTCATATGTTATCAATTCTTGCAAAGGCCAGTGGGAATTGAGGCCACTTGCCACCTCCTGTAAGTATTCAAATCTGAAAAGACTGAGGGTCATGCGAAGCAGAGACCATTTATGAGCCAAGTCCTTCTGCGTGCAGGAAACATGGACAACCCCGGATGACTTCTCTGATTCCTCACATTCATCACTGTAGCCCATTGGCCATGCGGCACAGAAGGCAGCAAAACCCCACTGTATTTTCTAAGACAAAGGTAAAGACACTGATGAAACAGCTCTGGATTTAGGGAAAGCACTGCAAAATAATATTGACATGCAAGAGAATAAAAACCTGTAGCCATTCCTTATTTTAAAACAGCCAGTTGTTGTAAAGCTTTAAACCTTAGCTGCTGCATGAGGACTGAAAATTTAATATTACCTTTTCTATCACTTCTTTTTGAAAAGCACTCACATGGCAGTGACATACCTAGAAAGAAAAGCCATTTTTTTTCTAAAATGCTCTGGTTTAAAAGAAGAAACTTTGCATTCGCACAGCCTTTTCCAACCTGAAAGTCAAAACTATTTTTCCCTCTACATGAAATTAGTAGACTATAGCCTCCTCCTTCAAAATGGCACTGATATGTCTACCTCTTTTACATGTAGGATATCCCATGGAAACATGACTTCTACTGCTAGGCTTTTTGTTTTGATTTCTCCCTTTCTTTTTTCTTAACTGGGATAATATTTCTTGTGGAAAATAGTTTGCTGCTACATCACTTCCAAGTCAGTGGTCACCAACCTGAGTCATATTCATGGAAAAGATTCAGTCGATAAGACAAACTGCTAACAAGCTCTGATTCACCTTTGATCACATAAAAAATGTACACTGCACCAAAGAATTAACCACACAAAGTGACTACTTTTGTATATAAAAAAGGAAAATTCATTAACAGCTTCCACATTTCCTTCCCTTTCAGAAGAAATGAACTGACATAATCTGTCAGAAACTCCTTACACATGATCATGTCCAGGCGCCACATGAGAAGGATCAGCTCATCTCACCGTTGGTGAGAAGTATGACTTCAAGAAATAAGCAGCTTTTGGGAATGTGCAGCCCCCAAAAGGCATATTATCAGTTCTTCAACCCCAGCTGTAAAATGTCTTCACCGCGCTGCCATTACTTGATTATAAAATGCGAAGTACTAGAGGTGCAGCTAACAGTTGAGCAGCAGTAATGCAAGCATACCTGTGCAAAGGTGCTGTGAAGCTACATGGCAACACCCATTGCTCCCGATTTGGAGTGTTGTGTTAATTTATTGATGATAAAACAGGAGACTGCAAAGGCACAGCAATGCCCTAGCCAGGTCTCTTTCCTGCCATCCTTAAATGATGAAGAAGATGGCACAGGAGCAAAACAGACAACAGAAAGCAGAATCTTTCTCTTTGCTGGTAACATGGCTTTTGGGCTTCTAAGGACAAATAATGCACCATAGAAAATCTGTGAATTAGAGTCAAAAACATGCAATATCTATTACAACAGTAATAGATATAACCATGATCTTTCTGGCAGGAAGACAGAAGTTTGTTTATCCAATAATCTCTTTCTGAACAGAACTTGTATGCACTCTTAAAACTCATCTATCTTTCATACTGTATACAACATCCCACCATACCGAGAGATGTGACTAGTTTTTCTATTTGTGAATTTACAAGAAAATTGTTACATTGACTGATATTTTCTACATGCCTGTGTTTTAAGCAGTCTGATCCTAAGAGCTGAACTGTCATTACTTCCCAGAATGCATCAAATCCTCCTGAAGCAAGCATAGTGCTGGCTCATTCGTTACTACAGTTTAAGTCAGTAAGCAGCTGAGTGCAGGCACAGGTAAATCACTACCCCTATTTTACTGTCGGTAATCTGTATATTACTTTCAGAAACATTGAGTGCGCCAGCTCGCTAATGATAACAGTATGCATTAGGATTTGTTCCAAGTATCTCAGTTTTTCAATCGAGACTTAGTAAACCTGCCCTCTCATTTTGCTGCAGTTTGAAAGGTGGATATGGTAAATTAACTAAAATAATAATCAGAATCAATTCTAAATATTAAGCAGTGATAAACTGGAAGACCCCACTGCCAACCGGGCATCAAAAGACTAGCTAAGAGAAAAAAATCTACACATTTTTACTGCCTTTGTGTCTAGATTTCTGCTCATTTTCTCATTGATAGTGAATAAAATAGCATAAAAAGCTTACACTTCTGTTTCTGAAGACGATAAACCAATCTAACATTACCACCTCATGATTATGGCACACAAATCCACTTACAAGTAATTTTAAAAATTATTTATCAAAAGTATCTTCCCTGTGTTATAGGACTATTCTATCAGTCCAATAACCTTTTTTTCAAATCCACGTGAGGAATAAAATCAACTCCAAAAGATATAGCTTTCTCCTCTCTTACAGTCACTTCTTCTCACAGTAGAGGGTTCAGAAGCATAAATATTTACTGTTTTATAAAGAACATATTTCATTCTTCCACCATTCTGGAGAAGCAAATTTTTCATTCAGTTTGACGAATGAGGTTTTTTAAAAGTATCCCGAAATAAAGTTATATTTGGTAATCAAATAGCAACGACATTTTGGTGATTTAAGCTGTTGAACAGTGTGGTATTTCACCATGTACTTTAATAAACCCTGCCACGTGTTTCCCAGTCTTTATTCCTGTAGATACCTTGTTTATGGATGTAACCAAACTTACTGTAGCAGTAGAAATATTGTGCACACTTCTATTTCACATATTTCAGCCCAGCCAGAATTTCATATGTATATATTGTCACACTTAAAAGACACTTTTGTCTCATTCTAATGAACCATTTTTTAGCTTTTGAGTTTTCTCTTGCTTTACCTTATGCATTCTTGGTAGGGCAATCAAATAAAAATAATTAATAAAAATAAGATCTAGTTTTTCATTTGGTAAGAAATTTAAAGTCTCATCTCTTTAAGCTTCCAGCAGTTCCTGGAGCTACATTAGACTGCTGCCCAGGTTAGGTAAATGTTCTTTGTATTTATTTGGTAGAGCTGAGCAGGCATTTTTACTGAGCTGTATGCTGGGAAAAATTAGCCAAAACATTTTCTCCAGTGTTTCTTCTGATTCACTCGGTTTCCTTTCCTCTGGCCCTTCCAAAGTTCCTGCCTTCCAAGTCTACCTACTGACATGCAATTCAAATTAATTATAAAAAATTTTAGTAGTAATAAAAATTTTTATTAAGAAAAAATAGGCAGGGTAATTTGTTGCTTTCCAAATGTTTAGTACAGTACTTCTACACATGCACATCTCTGAATCTGTGGTGTTAAGCTTATTGCACATCACAGACTTTTTATTTTTCAGTCCTCTGTCTACTCTCAGTTTAGGGGTTTTTTTTTAAGTGTATTGCTCATTCCTTGATTCCATGGCATGTATCATATCTGTCCCAAGCAGAAGTGCAACATCTGCAGTCTCTCCTAGGGCACAGGGTCCTCTGAGTGAAGTCTTTAGTATGATGTCACTCATACAACATTGTTCTAAAATGTCTGTTTTCTCTAAATCCTGCCATTTGGACTTGACTTCCGTTCCTGGGAGGCAATCTCTTCTTCTGACGTGGAGACTCAGAAACTCTCTTCGAGCATAAAACAGAAATGTGACTACCAGAGCTTTCTGCAACTGGAACAAAGCTCTTACATATACAATGGCACAAAGTGGATCAGGACTGCTTGCCACTAATACTAACCCGTCCTTAAAAGAAATAAAAAAGTATCAAGGTAACAAGACCTTGGCCAAACACACAAAGAAACACGCTTCAGAACTCAGGTAGAGAAACAGAAGCTGGACAAGTCACTGCTGGAAAGCCACCTCTGGGAACTAATGTGACCATCTCAGGAGAATGACAGTTCCCCTCTCTGCACAAAGCCACCCCCTCTGCATATGTGCTCAAGGCACTTCTTAATCCTCTTACTTCAAATGGGAAGGTATTAGACGGTGTGTTAGCATGTGTTTAAGTATATTGAAACAACTACAAAAAGTACCAGCATGGAACGTGCTACAGGAAATTTATTAGGGGAAAAAATGGGAGCAGTGAAGGATGAGCTGATGACACAAGTCGTAAAAATGTTCTCCAATAATTTGTTTCAATCTGTACTTCAAATACAGCTCCTAGTACTCTGTGTGTCTGTTAGAAAATGAAAAACGGAGAAAACAGGATTATAAACCATACCTAAACATGAGGGTATTAGTGAAGTGGGTTAGAACAGGAACACATGCCTGGAAGAAAAGCATAGGGAGCAAAGCTGGACAGCATCTGCAAATGATCCTAGTTCACCTAAATAAAATGAGGCCACTGTGGCCAGAGCCGCATCAAATGTCAGTTCAGGCAACAGAGCACTGTACACCATTTGAACAGAATGGAGCAAGAGCATAGCCTACCTGTTGAATAATACCTGTGCCGGTTTTGGCTGGGATAGAGTAAATTTTCGTCACAGAACCTATTATGAGGCTATGTTTTGCATTTGTGCTGAAAACAGTGTTGATAACATGCTGATGTTTCAGTTACTGCTGAGCAGTGCTGACACAGAGTCAAGGCCTTTTCTGCCTCTCACCCCACCCCACCAGCGAGTGGGCTGGGGGTGCACAAGAAGCTGGGAGGGGATGCGGCTGGGACAGCTGACCCCAACTGCCCAAAGGGGCATCCCACACCGTATGGCGTCATGCTCAGCATATAGAGCTGAGGAAGAAAAAGGAAGGGGGGGACGTTCAGAGTGATGGCGTTTGTCCTCCCAAGTAACCATTACGTGTGATGGAGCCCTGCTTTCCTGGAGATGGCTGAACACCTGCCTGCCCATGGGAAGGAGGGAATGAATTCCTCGTTTTGCTTTGCTTGTGTGCGTGGCTTTTGCTTTCCCTATTAAACTGTCTTTATCTCAACCCACGAGTTTTCTCACTTTTACTCTTCCAATTCTCTCCCCCATCCCACCGGCAGGGAGCGAGTGAGCGGCTGTGTGGGGCTCAGTTGCTGGCTGGGGTTAAACCATGACACCACCTTTTATTATTTATTTAAAACCAGTCACTTCAAGACAATCCTATAGATTTGTTAGTGAGTAATACAAAGTGAGAGGCCTCCATGCAAGTC
Organism: Ciconia boyciana; assembly: GCF_034638445.1. Classification (NCBI taxonomy): domain Eukaryota; kingdom Metazoa; phylum Chordata; class Aves; order Ciconiiformes; family Ciconiidae; genus Ciconia; species Ciconia boyciana. The sequence continues at coordinate 57,368,504 of NC_132937.1, read as the reverse complement.
CTAGATTCCAGTGTTTATTTAGATCCATCAGTGTGAAAGCACTGATGCTCCACTTAAAATTATATCCACAGGATAAGAACTTTAAACTTCTCATTGAGAAGACATAGAATTAATTGAAAAGTTCGTGCTGTTTATTACCAAGGTCCAGGTCATGCCACAGTGATTTTTTTTGCATGTAAAACAGGAAATCTCTGCTATCTCTCATTCTTACAAGTTCAGGCAAAGGTGTATCCTTGACCTTAATGATGTCATTTAGTTGTTTTGTTCTGGTAGACCAAAATAAAGCATGGAAATGACAAAGACACAATGATATTTTATATTCTCTTACTCTTAATAAATTTACAATGTACATTGAAATAGAGTTTGGCAACCATAGATAAAGCAGATAATAATAAAAACATGCCATTACATATCAGCTTTTTCAAAGTTTATTCTGTATTGAGGGCATTCTCTGCAGAGAAAGGCTGTATAAAAAAGGGTCTACAGGACATCTACTGAGAAACAATATTGCATTAGCCCTTAAAACCACTTAATCCATTTGGAAACTGGGCAATTAAAAAATGAGCTTAGATTATTGCACTTGCCTTTCCAATGTTTGTGGATTTACAGGAGCACCTTTCATTTAGGAAAAAAAAGGGTTTCTTTTTTTTTTTGGAGAAAGACACAAAAGAGAAAAGAATACATGCACCCTTCTGATGAGTGAATTTGTATATATAAAAATTTTCAAATTCCCTGAGGAAAAACAGGAAAATATTTATACTGCTCATCTGGTAATTTAATGCTGCTGTTACCACACTCTTTCCTTAATAGCTCTTCATGACAGGAGAATTCCTTCAGGTTGGCTATTCTGTCTTTTGAGGAATTAGGACAATGGGGCCCTGCTCTTACGCGAATCACTTGCTTTGAACACGTTAAATAATAAAAGACAAAGATAAGAAGTATATATTGCAAGTAAAATTTTAAGCTGATTGGGAGCCTTGAAGATGCTGATACATGCATTTCCCTCTCCAATTAACCAGTTCTGCTCATCAGCTCAGGAAGGTGCCAGAGCCTCACCTCATTTGCTGTGGTCTCTCCCACACCTCACACACCCCTCCGTGCAGAGGTTGCTTATCTGTGGTTATTTGCCCTGCTCTTGTTAACTCTGCAGGGTCCACTCCCTCTCTGGGTTATAACTAACAGGTTATAGCTGTAGCTTCAGAAAATCATTTTTAGTCAGCTCTTTTAATAATTAATGGCAACGTTCGCCCTTAAAATGTGCAATGAAGAGAAACCATACACAGGGGGCAACATTTGCCTGCCAAAAAAGAAATATTGCAGACTTTTTCCCCCCCCCCCCCGATATCGAGAATGATAATAACATTCCCCACCTCTGAATTCTCACACCTCAGGAAAATTATGTTTTCCTAAATGTATCTGACTTGTAGAATATGGATATTCGAATGTGTGCTTCTGCGGCGGGGGTTGGGAGGGGAGCCTTTGCAAGAGAATCAACACCACTTTCTGATTTGTTCTGTATTAGTTATATTTTGATTTTTCAGCAATCTAAGTTTTATCTTTCCTCTGTTCTTTGGAGCTGCTCACAATGTACCTTCCAGCAGCCATACATCTGGTTTGGAAACAGAAATATTTTTCTAGGGTAGCCCCTTCCTGTGACAAATACCTGTTATGATACACAGCATGGTCACTTCTGCATCGCAAATACAATAACTATACGTGCAATATATGTCTGCTAAGTGCACTATCATAGACTACACTACTGTACAAATATGTTGCATTAGGAAGACTGACCTAATTTCAAAGCTACCGGCACAAAATCAAATGGTTATACCAAACATTACCTTCTAATACACTGTTAGAGTAGCCATGTTTTACCTGGCTGCATATTAATTTCAAAGCCAAGCTATCAAGTACTAAGATGAACTGAGATGATTAGTGTAATGAATCCAGCATTTTATAAAACATATTACAGGTGCAGAAGCCTAAAGGGACCTGACTATACTGTTTAAATTTTCATTGTATAACCCAATTAATTAAGAAGTTCCAAGAACAGAGATTTTTCAGTTCAATGTAACCTTTTTTTCATCAGAAAGTTGATCCAAGATATTTTGTTTTCCAGTTACAAATGTCTCTAAAACAGCTTCAGTGGGACACGCAGTAGTAGTGGTACTTTGCGTGCTGAGATTAAGAGCCCTCCGCTGTCTATAATCCCAAATACTGTTTTCAAATAATTAATAATTATCTCCTAGGAAAGCACATTTTAAAACACCTTCAAAAGCACCTGCACAACTGTGCCACTTGGTTTACAAAGAAAAAAATCAACGTCAGAAAGTTTCACTGACGCTGTCTGCACTGCCGGTCTTTCTCTGACCCTGCTCCTATGCACAGCTCTCAAGGAACCAAGACAGTCTTTGTCCACTCGCATACTGTTCCGCTTACTCGTTAGTCTGTGCGGTACTGGACCTTCGGGTGTTTCCTAGGGACTAGGTAACCCCAAAGAACAGGTGGCAGGGGACTGCTCACAAAGGAGCACACCTTAGAAACAGACTCCTCTTCATCCCTAGAAGTTCACGCTTCATTTTTTTAAGACAAGGCGAGTAGAAGCACAGATGATCTCCACCATCCCCTGCTCCCTTTTTAGCCCTCTCCCAGACCTTTCTCGACTGATAAACGCGCAGAACTGGAGCACAGACACGCAATTTCGGTACCTTCAGGTACTGGCAAGGGGTCTTAAAGGAAGCAGGGAAGCTAATGAATAGTGGGGTTGGGACTATTTCGGAATTAACTTTCCAGCAGCAGCGTCTGCAGTGCCCCGGGCGGAGGCCGAGCGGCAGACGCCCGCCGGCGGGCAACGCGGGCCGTCACCGTACCTTAAGGAGCCTGACGGAGGGGAGGAAGGCGGCATGGCACAGCTTCCGGATGGTCCAGTTGAGCGGCCGGGGAGCGTCGGTCTGGTTCATGGCCCCCCACAAGTCCCGCCGGGAGAAGAGCCGCAGACCTGACGGCGCCTACCGCCGGCACCGCGCGCCAGGGCGCGGGCGCCCCACGCGCATCCCGCCCGCGCCCGCCGCGCCGCAGGGCAGGGCTCGCCCGGCGCGGGCAGAGGGCTGGGCTGGGCGAGCGGCGCGGCTGTAGCCACCGGTCCTCCTTAAGAAAGCCACCGCCTGCCTGGGAACGGCAGTGCTCATGCATACCAAATGCGGCTGAATGGAGGCGCTCGGCCCGCCGCTCGGGGCAGGCTGCGCTGGCTGAGCGGCAAGGGGCAGCCCGCATAAAAAAAGAGGCTGCAGCGAGGGATGCTGCTCCTGCTCTCTCCCTCCTGCCCTCCTCAGAGAGCAGCCAGGGTAGCCTCTCCCCGGCAGGCTCAGCCATCCGCCTCGCTCCTCCGCTTCCCTGGCGAAAAGCAGGGCAGAAAGGAGATAATTTAAATAAGGCGAGCGGAGGGGTACTTGCACTTTCTTTCCCAAAGCATTGCCAGGAGAGGGGAACCGGCATGAGGGGAGGGGCCAACGCTCAGACAGCAAAGATTGAGGGGGAAAAAACGAATTCACTCTTGACGTGTTGATATAATGGACCTAGAAAGCATAATTCCATTGATCTGGCACAGTATTGGTGTGCTAGCAGCAAGTGGCAGCGGGTAGAAGCTGTACTATAAGGCAACGTATGTAAGACTATAGCTGTACTATAAGACAGGTTCACATGCACATTCTGGAAAAAAAAAAAAAAAGAACAAGTTCGACTTCAATCATTTTAATAATAAGTCTATGTGTAGAATGATTCTTTTAAAGACATGCAAACACATGAAGTAGGAGTGCTGGGGCAATTCAAGTATAGCAAATAATGTTTCCATTTGGGGCAGTAACTGGCTTTCTCAGCTAATGAAGATATTCCTAATGCCAGCTCTCCAGCTAAAGGAGAAATACCTTTTCCCACTATTTTTTTCAGGGGATGAAGATTACCTGAGGGAAGGGTTAGAAAATGCAAAAGCAAACATCCTGTAAAGCAGTGGGAATTTTTCATTTTGCCAGTAATGACCAGTTTTTACTCAGATTATGCAGGAAAACAGCCACTTCTCAGTAAAGTTTAAATCTCTTGTAAATCAGGTTAGAAAATACACATTCAATTTACTTCGCTGGATTTCATTGATCTGCCATTTTCATGTTTCCTTTTAATCCCCCTAGTGCACATATTTTTCTCCTCTATTTATAACTTATTATTGTGTCTACATTCATCAGCAAAAGCTGAATAATTCTCCAAATGAGAGGAAAGAGATGAAGAATATTGTTTCCATAAGGCTATGCTAATCTGCCTGGATCATATATGACAGTCTATCATGGTTTGCAGTAGGGTCACCAATCTAAAACTCTCTAACATGAAACAATACTTCTGGTTTGCTTTTTCAAGTTTGTTTAAGGATAGACAACTCTGGGGAGAACCGGGAAACTCAGTACCACAGTCACTACCATCAGATCCTCCAAGGTAAATGGAGGATCCTAAAAACACTGAAGGTATCCCAGTACAGCAGGGTAAGGATTGTTGTTTACACCCTGGCCTTCCTCTCCAAAGGAAGTCTTGCCCTTGTACATAGATCGATATTCTCCAAAGCCTATATATTGGCGTCCATGTAGAAGGAGTCCCTGTGCATTGAGGTGGAAGCCCAGTACCTTTATGCTTCTTTTGAACATATGCATACCAACCAGCTCCTCCTCACCACACCCTCTCAAGAATTGTATGAATATTCTTATTCAACCTTAGTGTTAGATAAAAAATTCTTCTGCCCAGAAGACAATGTCCCGGAACATAGTGCAAGGCTGACTACGCACCAGAAGAGCCTTCTCACCTGTTCCACCCCACTGTACATGGCAAAATTATAAAACTTCAAAGGTGCAGAGACCAGACCATGGGTTGTCTGTGGAACAGAATGGGCAGAACACCAGGAGCCACTCCTTTGTGACACACTTCGTGCAGATGAATTTCTGGTTATAACTGGGCAGCTAGTTTAAATTATACATATTTAAATGCCTTCTTGCTTGAGCTCTGAATGTATTTGTGTTATAAAAGGAGGAAAAAAACCTTGTTGTTGATAGTGAAATAGAACATCAGTAAGTAAATATGATTTTCTGAAACTACTTTTCTAAAACTCCATTAAAGAGGCAAAATTAAGTAGGCAGAAAAAAAAAATCCTGACTTTAAATAGCATGCACCTTAAAATGTGTGTGGCATGATAACTTTGCTCTGTTATAAAGGTAATAATATCCAATGATTAAGGTTTTGGGTTTCATAGTAAAAAGAAAGTAAAAGATTCAAACAAATCGGAAATAAGGACTCCCAACACTCCCAAGACCATGCCTTTCCCCTGTCCCCCACCCCCAAGCCACACTGATAACTTTTGTTTACCCTTACCCTTGAAGATTAGGAAAGAGTTTCTTGGGAAGGTACCAGACTCATCATTACCATGACCCCTTCACATCTGTTTTGCGTTAGGCATCTGCCATAAACCCAAATGTTCAGCCTATGTGCTGGGGACAAAGAAGACAGAGGAATCATAGCATGCTGCCCTTCTTTTCAATGAGTAGAGTAACAAATCTCTGAGGAGGCTAGAGAGCTGAAGACAATAAAGAAACATAACAGATAGCTTTAATAAACTAAAAATAGTGAGCCCAATGTATCTTCTAGCTACCACAGAGCTTCCCGTCTTTGAGATGAGCTCTCATTGCCTTCTTCTGCAAACAGTACCTTAGGGACAAGGGCTGTTATGTGCTGCAGTGTTTACTACACACCAACCTTCTTTCACAGGCCTGTTTTCCATGGCCTTGTGCCTTGCCTAGCTATTTATATTTGCAGAAAGTGAGTGCAAGAATACTAACTTCTGTCAGTGGCAGCAAGGAAGCTCTGATGGACAGGACATTACCATGATATTGGAGCTTCAATTCCACTACAGAGTCCTTGGGTGCCTTTAGGTAGATCCTTTAATCCCTGCTTGGCCTTCATTTTAATTCATTTTAACTTTAGTGTATGTCTCTTACCTACAAGCAATACTGCAGTGACTTGGAGGCTCTTGAGTGTAAATTTGAGAAAAGTCAAGCAAGGAGATTTCTTTGTCTTGGCAGCAGCCTCCACCAATTTTTGGTAAGCATAAGTGGCGAAGGGTTAGGAACCAAAGAAGCAAATTCTGAAAAGCTTTTTTTCGGAGATGCTGACAACAATGGTTAAAAAATACAGTGAAAGATTAGAGAGATGTTGTTTTTTGTTTGGTTTGTGGGACTTTTTATCACTTCAGTGAAAAAGTCAGAGTTTGAATGTCTTATTCTATCCTGCTGGAAAAAGCAAGTGCTCAGCTCAACTCTTCTACAATCTGAGGCCCATTAGGAGATGCAAAGATGTAGCAATCCCACTAGGATTTAAGTTCCTACTTTGCTAGAGCTAAAAGACAGAACTGCCACTTTCATATTAAAACACCGTCTCTGAAGCATGCTCACTGCACCATCAGTATTCACATCTACTTCTTCATCTCTTGCCAAGGAGCACCTTTGGTACCACAGGAAGGCATAGCAAATAGAAGATAAATTAAATTGCTTCCTGCAATACAGAGATTTCTATTTTTCTTAAACCTATTGTTCATGGAAAGCATTTTTAAGAGCACCTCTGTGTAGATTCCTGCCATCTAATGTGATAATAATCCTACACTTAGAAAGCTCTGATACAGTAAACTTTAACACCTCTGGGAATGCTACAGAATGAAAAATTGCTGAGACGCCCATTAACACCCAGACCACTCTCAGCACACTAGTAACGTCCAACATTTTCAACCTGAGAGCAAACATTTAACAAAAAGGTATTATGGACTACAAATCCAGCTACTGCTCTCCTATCCTGCCCAGTTAACAATTCCTTTATGAAAGAAGAGACGCTGTATAAATGAAAAGCAGAAAGGGCAAGACGATGTATTGGTCAGAAAGATGTATAGTCAGCATGGTAGACAGCAACCTCTTCTGTGCGGCTGCTGCATAACTGGGGACAAACATCAGGTGGAGGCAGGAGAGTTTTCCCATGATATCACACCTGTTTTTCCCGTGTACATCAACAGATGAGAGAAGAAAGACACATCTTCTTCACAGTGCAGCTATAGAGCCACTTTGCCAAGGCCTCCTTGCTCTTGGAGCACCTTTCCTGCTTCCCCAAGGGCTTGCACTGCCCAGTGGGGTAGCAAATACCAGAGAAAATACCTTGCGCCCCTTTGCTTGCAGTGCTCATCATGGGAGCACAACAGAGACACGCTGAAGCTGAGGTGGTAGCTCTTCGTAACACACTTTGGTCATCTCCTACGTTTGTGGAGGAAATGGCAGGATAGCAATAGAAAAAAAAAGAAGTAATTCAGAAGCTCTTATTTGAAAGTCAGAACTAACAAAGCATTTCATAGGTATAGCCAAGAAGTACTGGTCATCTTACTACCCTGTCACTTCGCAGGTCAGTAAGCTAAACAATATTGAAGAGTACATCAATGAATATATGTCAAATTTACCTTCATTTTGTGTGATTTCTTGCAAAAATCAGAGAAGAGAAAGATAAGTGTATGATATAAAGTTTGGATAAACTATGCTTAGTTTTATGCTTGCCATAACATCTTAATGGACCCAGGTTTTCCTGAAGCTTAACTCAACCGATAATTCATTTATAAAATTTCTCCACTGCTCTCACATCTTTTCTGTTCACAGCATGTCTGAGGTAGGTAGCTTTTTCTGCTACCTTTGCTAAGGTATTTCACAGGTCTTCTGCCACATGCTCATATCCGTTAGTCCCTCTCCCCAAGACACAGACACACATATTAATGTAATGTCTATATACTTACTAAATGTTAATTAAATAATTTGTCCCAGATGCAGGCAATTCTGTAGATGGTTTCAAGCACATACATGTATGTAGCTATAAATTATGGCTTTTGGCAACTGATTGAAAAGCCAGAATAGGGGGTATTCTTCCTGTTATCTTAAGCTTTATAGGTGTGTCATGAATATCAAATATGATTAAATTATTTCATACACCTACTCACTACCACCTTGAGGTCACCTTTAACTGATCTGCATCTGGCTTTTGCCTGGGAAAGCACCTAGCTGGGCTATCACAAGAGATCTCAGGGGTACCACAGCACACAGCCAATGCAGAGAAGCAGGGGAAGTGGACTTGTGAGACAGCAGGTGATCTGGGCAGTGCAGACACACCCAGTGCTCCCTTGCCAGAGGTATTTACCTAGAGATCCTGTTAGATTGTTCCCAGTTCCAAAATAAACAAGTGGAGGTGCAGGCTCAAAGTCAGACTCTACGCACAGAAAATGGAAGTTTAGCCAGATATGTCATAAGCAGCCTTCACCATTATTTGTGGTTTCACTTCTGCAGCTACTGGCAGAAAGTCTTGATAATTTGCACCATTTTACCTTCAGTTGCTCTCCGGGTACTTGTAGATCTGCCTACCCTTCATTATTGAAGCTGTATCCTTGAACGGTGTATTTCACCACACATTCCTCTTTAACTGCAGTTTGCAGCCTTTTAGAGTTTATCTTTGAAAGGGATTAAAACACATAGACATATAACACTTTTATTTTGGGACTAGAAATGTCCATGGTTGATTGTTACTTAGAAAAAAATACTGCATTTTAAATTACAATATATCTTAATTTAAATTGACTTTCAAGTGTAGGCAAGCTGTTAGTTCTGTAACCTCTACAGCATACAACAGAAATTAGGCTGCTCAAACATTCAGATTTCTGTTCATGCTAGAAGTTTCTCTCCATCTTAGTCATCATGTTCTTATCTGTACTGTTCAACTTCGTGTTAATGCTTTCTCAGTTTTGACCTGTAACCTCATTTTCTCTGTCATTTCCAGCTCAGATATCAACTTTACTGAGCTATGTTGGTGTAATATTTTCCTATAGATAAATGGGAAACATTTTCTAGTCTTGATTATCTTGGTAAATAAAATGCAGAAAAAATATGAAACTTCATGAAAGGGAGCAATTCACCCTGACTGTTAATCTTTTCAACAAAGACCCTACACAGCAACTGTCTTGCAATAGGGCATTTCTCTTCATTTGCCGCAGACAGATGCAGTATGCAACAAGAGCATCTTTCTCACCTCAGCTCATAGTCCTCCAGAACTGGAAAGTAGTTTAGTATCTGTTGAAAGTGGCAAAGAATTACCAAAATCTCTAATGCCTTCTGCTATGGTGTTATAAAGAACCAAGATAACCAAATGATATTTTCCACATGTACTGTGTATCTGCATGCATCCCCCACATCAGCTTTACCCTCCTCGCAAAGGCAAAGGCCTTACCCTAGACCAGACACCATCTCTGATTAAGCCTCCTGCAACCACTTGGCTCAGACTTGCCGGGCTGAGCACATTTGGTGTTTCATTACCCACCTGCCTGCTTTCCTGAGAATTCCCTTCCACCAAATTTTTATCATCTTCAGCATGCATCAGTGCAGACAGCTAACCCTGCGCTGCCTTTAGTACTTTCTCCAGCTGCTCAGCTAGCTGTGTACCAGTATTCTTATCGGTTTGAGGAACTAATCTGGCCACCAAGGGCTTATGGTGAAGGGTGTCTGCTGGTGAATGGTTCAGTCACCAAAACTGAAAAGACCATAATGGGGCACACTCACACTCGCGAGGAGACACCCCAGTGACTGATGGCCCAGAACAGATAGACACAGCAGGCAGCACCACAGGAGCAGCTTCAGGAAGATTGTCAAATCAATTTAACACAAACAGGTGTAGTGCTAGCAACTAACAGCAAAAAGTCCTTGGTAAAGACCTAAAATTATGCTTAGTACACAGGTGCTACAAATTAACTAACTGTACTTGAATTTTTATTAGGAAATCCTTCACAGACATTTCAGACTCACTGGAAAATAAAGCTTGCACAACAGTTGTAAGTATTTTTTACCTCACACGTTTTGAGCAGCAATGTTTTGTACCTAGCAATGGGAAGATGACTTACAGAGCTGATGATCGTCTGCATCCCCTGAGCAATTTGTATTTTTCTTTTAATGAATAACATAAGGAAAAGTGTAAGATTGGGATCTTCATGAAATTAAACAAAAGGGGAATGGCAAAAGCTGGACCAAGCTGTGCAACAAAAAGTATTATTCAAAACCACACTTTTCTTTTCAAATACATATAAATTACTCCTGTGGTCTACTTTAAAATACACTTGCAAACCGACCACCTTAATCAAGTCTATTTTTAGCACTTCACAGGTTTTGTTTTGATTTATTTTTAAAGTCACATACGAAGTCCACATACGTTCTTGTTATATACATACACCTGCAATTTTACACCTACATTTTCACTGGGACAATTATAAGCACATCTGGACAGCGACAAACTCTGGATGGTGTGGTATAGGTGTTTTCCATAGCGTCTGTTGCATTTATTATGTATATGCTTTCAGTGGCACACTGGGGACAAAATCAAAGTTTGGGGCCCTTTAGACTGATCACCAATCAAAGCTCTAGGAAAAGTAGTTAATGCCCTCCAGAGACAGTAATCTAGTTTCCTACCCAGACACAACAGATGGGTGACATGAAAAGTGCCAGATGAGGGCAACAGTAAAAAGAGCATCAATTGTATCAAATAAGCTGTAGTCTCAGCTTGCACTTGCCTAACCACTTCCTGGGGATGCTGTTTGAAGGCACCGAGGCAGATGCCTGTAAAAAGTAGAGAAATGGTCTGCACTGACTTACTAAAAATCCTTCTAGCACTGACAGAAGACTCAAACCTATGAAGCACATATAACCACCATTAAGCATGACATTCTCTCATAGTGCCTTATATTATAGGCAATTTTTTACTGGAGTCTGATATTGCATGTAAATGATATATTTCTGAAGTCCTGTGACTGTAGATACCTGGGAAATTACTGAAAAAAAATTGCTCATCAGGAGGAAACATTTTCCAGTATTTTTTTTTCTTGGAAAGATAGAAAAAACTCTGCCTGACTTTTTAAAATCCTTTTGTTGTTGTTGTTGTTGTTGCTGTTACAGGATTTAAACCCTTTCCCTGCTCAGATGTAAAGCATAGTTTAGTTCCTTGCTCAAAAAAACCCACAGAAATTAGGAAATCAGAAAGTAAACCCTCATCGCTATTTTTACATTGCATCACACGTGTTTCACAGTTTATAGATTAATTAAATCAGTCCATTTGAAAAGCCATCACTCATACTCCAAAAATGCCTGCCCAAACTGATTTACTTTGGGGGAGGATTTTTAAATATTTCTTTGTGAACCCCCATAATAAGTGAGTAGCAACAATAGTCCCCTATTCATGCAGTTCTAAACTCTTAAAGCAGACAGCAGAGTGGAACTGGAATACAAAACTGCACTGCAGAAGAATCTATCTTTTTTGGTAGAGCACAACTGTAGTACTACTCATGACAGACTAACTACTCATTTATTTAAGGAGACAAGCTGCCCATGCTTTTCCACATCTCCAAAGAGACTACACATGACTGTTCAGACGTAGCAACAGCAGAATCCACAGGAGCAGGAAAACAGAGCAAGAGGAAAGAGGACTATTTTTCTTAAAAGTGTCACTCAGTTATGCAATTGGTTTCTGCAATAGCCTTTAAGCATGCATTTTCTAACACTGCATTGTGCTCATGGCTCCCCTATCACTACTACAAAACTGTAGCCACTCATACCAATACTAAATGGACAGATCCCACTGGCTAATAAATACAGAGCTGCTGGAAGCCTTTTCTGGAGGAGCTTTTTTGGCATACCTAGCAAGTCTTTGTCAGGTTAATGTCCTCATTGTAGACTGTCCTGTAACATTCAACAGGCATAGCATATTAGTTATTTTTAACGCACTCTGTTATTTGAGTCCCATGATTTGTACAATTCTACTAATTCTACTTATGAATCCTTATTAGTAAGATTTTCAAATCACAAGCAGAGATAGTACATGTATATTGTATTTTAGGCCCTTTCTCTACCACTAGAACCTGAAAATAAATTTGAGAGACAGCAATTTCCTAAGGTAGTAATCCCATGTTCTATTTCATCAAACAATGGTGATGCTGGCAGACTTAACAAATGACAGATTCTCTCCAGAACTGTGTGATTTCACCCTCTCTTTCATGTTTTTAGCACTTTCTTAATATGCTAGGTCAGAAATTTTGGCTTTGTGATTTATGCCTTAGTCCCAGAAGGCAAACAAACAGATTCCTCCTGGTTTGTTGGCACTAGACTTTATGCCCCTATTGTGTTATGTATAAAGTGTCTGTTATATTTAGGACACAAGTCATGAATTCTTTTTCGGACTCATAAAAAAGACTTTCTGATTCTTAATGGAACAAGCATCTACAGATATGATTTATGTATCATTTTACTACAGCTGTTAAGCTAATTCAGAGGAGAAAAAACTGGAAACTGACTATTGAAGCTGAACAAACATAAGCAAGTTAGAAATTCTTGGGAGAAAAGCCTTCTGGAAAATAACAGTGAACATCTGTACAAGTATTTGCATCAACATCTTTGATACCTGTTTTTCAAAATTATGTGGTGTTTGATACAAACTTCAAACAAGTCAGCTCTTGGGAGTATATTTTCATATGTGGAATTTTTCATAAATTTTTAGTTAACATAATGCTTCCTTGAAAAGCACTGCACAAATTCTAAATACAATCTGGTTTCCTGCCACAGTTCATGCAACAAGCAGGAGATTAACATTTATGTACTATTCGAAGAAATGTGATTTTCTAAATAATTGTTAATAGTTTGTGCTTATTCTATGGAAATCCTCCATTTATCCTCTTTAAGGGTTTGCTTTGTTTTATTTTGTTTTACTTTATATCAAGACACACCCAGTTTGAGAGCTCTGAACTAGCATCTCCTCTGTTTGGTGTTCTATAAAAATCTACAGATCAAAAGTCTTAAAAGCATTATTTGTTTAGTATACTTTCATTTTATTACTGTGACTTATTCTCAGCAATCTATTTTCCTAATTTTTTTTTTAATCACAGCTTTATCAGTTTTTATCACAGGCTTATAAGTTTCTGTTTTATAATGACCAGTAACAGAAAATCACATATTAGGCATTGCCTCTTGCACTAATGATGTAGCAGAGAAGGGGGAGCAAAATATAACATATGATACCAGAAGGTATCTACTGACTTGAAAGTGCTATGAATTATTTAGCTTATCCAGCTACATGTTATAATTACTGCATCCAGTTTAACTACTAGGAGAGAAAAATGCCAACTGAAATATCTACAGACCTGAAAGCACTGCTGGACCCTGTGCTAGATAAAAAAGCCCAACTTTCTAACTGGTGGTAAGCAATACACAAATTCCACTTCAGGCATCCTTGGTACAAAGGGGGGTCAAACAGGTGAGAGAAAAGCCCAGGGCTCTTATCAGCCATTTTGACATCCACATAAACCTCAATGTTTAAAAATATTTTGAGATGATTAACAGAAAGAAAGAGAAATTGTATTTAAGTGCAATCAGAGTAACCAATAATGACCCTAGTTATATACTACATCTTTTTTTGGAAAAATCTACTTTTATGTACTAAAAATAAATTGTCAGACTCATAACATATTTATAAAGAAAGCCTTCTCATGCGTGTATCCATGACAACCTAGATTTATATTTTGAGCACCAGAAAGTTGTTACAGCAAAGCTTACATAAATTACTTTAAAGAATGTAACAAGATAAGATGGTTTGCTACCTGAGGTATCTTATTTGGCATAATATGTAATATTTCAACTATATTGAAGCATACAGGAAAACAAAAGCATTGTGTGGTGGTTTGAAACCAGTCTTGTCATAAAGTAAACATATTTTTAATACAAGGAAAATGTAGAAGCTCTTTCTGACAAAGCACACTGGAAATTAAAAAATCCCTGAAAACTTGGTAATTGAATATTAGCATGCCATAGTTGGGAAACCAAAGAAACATAACAGAAAAGTGAAGCATACATTGCCTGAAATAAATAAAACTCCTTTCATTTACACTCGTATGCTGCCTACTGGGATTCCATCTGGACTGCTTTGGGCACAGGCAACCTATTTTTTTTCTCTCTTACCTAGGGAAAAGTGCCTGCTTTCACTATACTGAGCATTACTAAAATTGCTTTTCTGTTATACATACTTTCTTTTTGCATTTGACTTGAGAGGCGTAGTATATTATTTATATAATAGATTAACACAGTAGGCAATTTCCAAGTACAAAATGGAAACAGTGAGAAGATACTTCATGACATCTTCCAAAATTAGTATCAGTGACTTCCCTAGCATTTTGTTGTCAAATAAATGTATTATCTACCTTGGAAACAGACTTTGAGGGAAGAGAGATACAATCATTTCAGTAACTGTTTAATACGCTGCTAAGAATTCAAGTGCTGTTAACAACAACTACAGCCTCTATGAAAATTGTTCTGAGCAGAGCCTACTGCTTTAGACTGTGAGCCAGGAAAGCAAAAAAGCAGCCGAGCTCATAACAGAGTCTTCCCTTGAACTCTCTGTTGAGAGAAGAAGTTCTTGACATCAGCGATGCAATGCTTGGGTGACACACTGCCAGGCAGCCTGGCAGTGGATGGATTCATTACTTCTAGACCCACACTGGGGCCTGGGGAGCTCTGTTCATGGGGGATCCCCGGTGGAGAGGTATCTAGCTGAGGGCTGCCCAACAAGATTAAAGTGAAATTCAATACCTCCATCAAATGCAGCAACACGAAGTTCCTCTGTAAGCCCCATACACGGGCTTCAAGGACTGCAACCCAGCCATGAGCTCTGCTTTGCAAACTTCTCTTATGACCACAGAAAAATAACACGGGTTAGGCTGATACTGGGAGGGCACGAGCTTTGCAGCCCATGCTCCTGAAGCAGAACCAGCATGTGAGAGGACGTTTACCCTGCATGTGTCCCCAGCTGGTCAACTGTGGCCTTCTGTGCCCTGTTGTCTGCTCCCTCATTTCCTGATGGGTGGGAAATAGTAACTCTATGGCTCCCCCTTCTTCTCTGGAACAGTGGCCTGGATGGGCAACATAAGAATTGAGGGGGTCTTGCCAGCCCCTTTGCTCTTTTTTCTAGCTGTGTTAGGGCAACCTGAGGACTAATTTTCTTTATAAGCCAAATGTAATTTTAGTCACTCATAGAAATACTTGTGGTCACAGTTCATGCAATTCAGTAGTACTGTAAGAGCCTTAAGTAGGCAAAGATACTACTTTTATGGGAAGGATTCTGTACTAAAACATCATTATAAACATATAAAACATTCACTGAATTTCTTTTTCTTGGCATATTATGATACATTAGTTTCTACAGCCCAGTACTACATTTTATTTAACAAAATGTCATTTATTAACACTACTCTACGCTTTCCAACTTAACTAATATAGTACAAACTTGAGTCCTGCCTTCAGCTTCTTTCAGTTCCTCATGAAAGAGCAGAAAATGTGCAGCAGAAATTAAATTCCTTAATCAAGAGCCATGAGCTTTAATAACCTCTCCTGAAATTTTGTGACAATAATGTGCAAATATATAATAGCTCTCATGATGTATAACAAAAGGCACTTGAGCGACTGGTTTACCAGGGAATGATATTGCATTTTAACTAAAAGTCTTGAGAATGTTGCTACTTCATACATGTGCAACAAGATGACCTCAAGAGTCCTATGTCATGTCCTGCCCCAACTTGACTGAACTAGACACCTGTACGTATAATGAAAAGGTAATCCTTTCTAAAGAGTCTGTATCAAAAAACATATAGAAAGGCATCACAAAGGCAACATAACCATATATGAATTTGTGCTATTAGTCAGATGTAATCATAAGTGGTAAATAAACTTTACAGTGGTAAAAACGTTACACATTGCTAGATGTTTGGTAAGCATCCTATTAGAGGAAAAACTTTAGAACATGTTTATGCAACTTTTATTCTTCATATTTTAGATGGTAGGTTTAGCATAACTGGTTAAACAATCTATTCCTCTGATATCCAATGGTTTTCCATGGAAGTTAATTTGTGGCCCATTAAACATATTACCTAACATATGCCCATCAACCAGCACAATTGAAGTATATTGTTTTTGTGTAGATAGCAATGGCTCAAGGGCCATTGTGTGTAAATACTTATGAGGGTTAAAACCTAGAACAGATGCCATGCCATGCAAGTGTGATGCTACATAAAATTCTGTGCAATTTAAATGCATTAATTTAAACTATTAAGCAAGCTTATTTGATGGATTTCCTCTGGTGTTGATTAAAGAGAGTGTCAAGCAATTGTACATGAGGAGTGGAAAATCAGTGTTTTGTACCAACATTTAGATACCATGAAGTACAGCTATATATCTGTACAGTTACCCTCTACACAGCAAATTTCAATGTTCATCTGAGTTAGAAAGACCAACTCAGTGAAGTTACGTCTGGCTCTACTTGAAATGTCACTAAGCAACTCTAATTAGAGAAGGAAGAAGACCTTTTTCAAGCATAGCATTGCACACATTAGCTTGTATTTTTAAGCATTTAGGATACCTTTCATGAAACCAAATAGAATATTGCTAAATCATACAGCTGCTTTTGGAATATCATTAAGCACACATTTCAGGAACAATATGAAACTAATATATATATATAATTAGAACTGACAAAAAGAAAAATGTAAAAGGGATTAATACTTGAAAGAAAAAATTCGTATGCCTATTTGATCAAGTTGCCAAGTTATTTGATCACTTGATCAGCCAATAATGGAAAAAAAATAAGCTCTTGAAAATAATGATTTTTTTGATGAATAATTGATCCTCCAAAATGCTCCCTCACTGTTATGATTGAGCAGTAATTGAGTGCACCCAAAACACCTGAATATTCACACTTAACACAGGCACAGAGCAGGGTCAGCAGGTTACCCAGGACTGCGTCCAGGTTTCACAGTCTCACCATGGTATCAGCCAACTCCCTCAGCACTTGCAGGTGCACCCCCATCAGGGCCCATGGACTTGTATGTGTCCAATCTGTTTAAACACTCCCTAACCCAAGCCTTCTCTGCTAAGGTAAGTCTTCCTTTCTCTGGACTTTCCCACTGTGTCTCTGTGGCCTTGGATTCCTGAGAGCAAGTCTTACCAGTAAAATCTAAAGCAAAGAAAGCACCAAGTACATTGTTTTTCCCATCTCCTGTGTCACCAGGTTCCCTGCCCCATTCACCAACAGGCCCACACTTTTCCTTTTTTGCTGATATATCCATAAAAGCCTTTCTTGTTACTCTTCAATTTCTTCACCAGATTCAACTCCAAATGGACTTTGGCTTTCCTAACCCCATCCCTGCATGCTCAGAGTGTGTCTCTGAATTCCTCCTGGGCCACCTGACCCTACTTCTACCTCTTGTGCACTTCTTTTTTATGTCTGAGTTTGTTAGGAGCAACTTGTTTATCCACGTAGGCCTCCTGCTTGAGTTCCAGCTTGTCAGGATCTTGGGGGTACATCACCTTGAAACCCAACCAGCTCTTCTGGACCCTTCTTCTCTCCAAGACCATTTCCCATAGGATTCTTCCAAGCAGGTCCCTGAACAGGCCAAACTCTGTGCTCCTGAAGCCCAGGGTTGTGATCCTGCTTTTTGCCTTTTTCCCTCCTCTCAGGATCCTGAACTTCATCATCTCATGGTCACTGCAGCCATGGTTTGCCCTGACCACCACATCCTTGACCAGTCCTTCCTTGTTTGTAAGTATGAGGTTCAGCAGAATGGAGCCCTTTGCAAAGAGGGGAGCTCTTTGGCTCCTTGATTAATTCCATCATCAAGTTGTCATCAAAGCACTCCAGAAACCTCCTGGATTGCTCATGCTTGCTGTGCTGCTCCTCCAGCAAATATCAGTGTGATACAAGTCTCTCATGAGGACCAAGGCCTGTGAACATGAGGCTTCTTCCCATTTTTGAAGAAGGCCCCAACTACTTCTTCTTCCTGATCAGGAAGAGGTACACGATCACGAAGATCAGGAAGATCTTCCTGATCAGGAAGACGTACATGCTCCAGTCTTGAAGAACAAATCTGTTCCTATTTATGAAGTTGACAGTTTTTACAGAGAGGAGCTGAGTCTTTTCAAACCTTCAGAGTCTGTGGATGAACATCTGGAGACAAACAAATACTGCTTGGCTCACAGCAATGATATCTGAGTGCTGGAGTAGTTTGCCTCTTGCCGTTGAAGGACTGTTAAGTTCTAAGATGAGATACAGTCAGGTACCTTCACACCAGTGAAGGCCTGATTGTTCTTATTTTACAAATTAAAACCACATTTTGTAACTAGTAGACTTTACACAAAGTCCATTTCAACTCATGAAGTAAGTGTTTTATGTAAGAACATTTTTGGGTTTGGTTTGGTTTACAGCAACTCTAGGTACTTAAACAGCTTTGTTAGAAAAACAAGAAAGGTAGAACTTTTAATTGACAGTGGCACTTTACTGACTGTAAATTTATATTCATACAATGTTTTTCATCCTGAAAAATTACAAAATTTAGCAATTTCAATTTTAAATTTTTAAAAGCCCTATTTAATCATCTCACATCCCCTTTCACTGAAATGTAGACTTATCCATAGGATATGAATAAATGGTTAGCTTTGCACAGCAACTGTATGCAACAGATAAGGAAAGGAAATAAATCCAGTAAATAAATCCTTTTCCATAGTGCATTATAACTGGGAGGTAAACAGCATGCAAATACTTACCCAAGACAGGAGTGGTGAAGGCAGCGACACTCTTAAGAGATTGCTGTGAAATGTATAAATAACCACACAGTAGAACTTTGTACACACTAGGTTTACAAACAACTCTCCTGGCAGACCTGGATTAAAAAAGGATCAATGCAGCCACACTAAGAGCTTTCAGAGGTTTCAATATCAGAGATTGCTGTGGTTTATTAAATAGCAATCAGGTAATAAAGACCAGTGAGGATTATATGCACTTTGACTTTTTTGAGGAGAGGAATTAGGATAAATAAGTCTAAGTGGGAGCCTATAAATTTACCTTTACAATTAAGCAGTTTAGTTTATTAAAAATTTATACAGTGAAAAATAATATTGATTATTTTATTCACGTCTGAGCCCTAACTGACTGATTATCATTGCAGAGCTTCTTCTTGTCTGCTGTTCTCAAACAGTCACTGAGGGTGTTTTGTAAAAAGTGGGGTTTTGCCGTATATATGGTGTTTCATGTTTTCAAACAAGGAAAAGGTATTCCTACTTGAAATAGCTACCTAAGAACTAACCAGTTTTGGAATGCTTATCATTTGGCTCTGCAGCTCCTTGGGAGTTACAGGCTGCTGCTGGTACATAAGCGGTACCTCTTGTCAGCAAAACTCATTCCCACACACCACTCGCTGTATTAGTATAGCCCATGTCTGGCATAGCTACCAGAGCATGTACTCTCAAGTGACTTTGCCTCTGTAATCCAGCTATCCGCATTAGCAATATGTGCCCACTCACAAGCTGCCTTCACCCACTATAATCCTGCAAGGTAGATTCATACCTCTGTTTTACCTCTCAGTTGTATTCTGCAGGTAAGGACTTAACAGCTGAGAAATTCATGGACATGAGGAGGAGTATGATTCTTAGATTAATCAGAACTGATCACCACCGGCAGCACACAAGATCCTTATGTGGTAAATCAGTGGCAATGGCTGAGCTAGTTTTGCTGTATTGCTGTGCACAAGGATGGGAACACACGGAGCAAAGTCAGACTCCAATGTGAACGTGCTGTTCAGGAAAAAAAGCACAGAACCAGCAGAATGCTGTGGTCTGTCACCATTTCAATACAGTGACCTTTACAAGCATTTCTCTGTGTTGTTTATTGATAAATGACTGGCAGGTACACGTTTCAGCATTTGAGCTATTAACCAGTAACAAAAAACTGAAGACACGTTTAAATAGTAATGCGTATTTAAAGTTTCATAAATAGGAATACAAGAAAGGTGCTAAAAGGAGAATTTTGAGTCTACTTAAATTTCCCCATATACTGCCTATTTTATCTTGGTGGATCATTGATATCCAGACAGATGGAACCAATTGTGTCCTGAAATACAATTTTTTAGATTTAGATTTTAAATTATTGTGAGTGAGATAAATTCTGATGGTAACATTAATTCTATCTCTGTAAAATTAAGACAAGCAAAGTAACTTTTTTGCATATACAATCTTATTATCGTCTTGCCAAGATAGGAACAGTGACTGTGACTTGTGTAGGGAGATCAGTGCGTCTGGGAGGGCAAGAAACACGGTAACAACAGAAGACTGTGACTACCTCCAATTAGACTCAGTCCATATGAAAACAAATTCTAATGATGAGGCAGAATTATACAGGGAACCTAGGAGAGCAAAAGCTATCCTGAGTAGCACACAGGACATTATTCAAAATGTTTCTAGTGAAAAGCTTTCCAAAGGTGTCAAAAGCATACTTTGATTAAGCTTTCTTGCACGAGAAAAAAAAGCCAACAACTTCATTATGGTATTGCTTTAGAGAGGAAACTCTCTAAAAAGAAACAATGAAGAACAAATAGAAGAGAAAAATGTTTGAAGACAGCACAGAAAGTATTTATTAGCAACTTGGGTCAAATGAATAGCACCTCTCCAAGAAGATTTTAGGAAGACCAAAATAAAATCTGCATGGCACTACAGGATAAGAGAGGATGTTAGAAATAAGAGGGCATCTTTAAATAGCCATAGTTATGTTTAAGGAAGGGTAATAAAAAGGATTATAAACTCTGGCAGGTTAAAAACACAAGGCAGCAAAAAAAAGAATTTGAGAAGAACTTGCAGAGGGTATAAACATATCTATATCTATCTATATATATATATATGCATATTTAAGCACATTAAGGAGGAGAGAGTCTTCCAGAGAGTTTGTAAAGCCAGCAGATGACTGACAGAACATAAAAGATCTCCCAGAGCAGATAAGGTTATAACAGAAGGCAAACAAATTTTTCATAGCTGTGTTCACCATGGACAGCAGAAGGAGGTTTCTCATGTTGGAATCCTTTCTGAGGAATTCCCTCTGCCTTAAAGTGAAGTCAAATGAAATAGAAAATGCATTGACAAAATGAACAATAATATAACACTGGAGGCAGATTACATTCAACTTGAGTTCATCTGGCTTGACACTCCATTACATCAGAAAAACTGGAAGGCATCAAATCTGATGGCGAAATTTTTACAGGGTTCAGGAAAAGATTCAGGGAAGAAAAGGCCAGAAAGCCTTACACATTTGTGAGACAAACTACTCTAGAACAGAATCAGTGGAAACACAGATACAGTAAAACCATCAACACAGTGTTCTGAAGGAAAGCCATTCCTTGCGAACACAAGAGTTCTTCAGGATATTTGATATGCACATGAACAAAGAAGGTGGGGTTGATACAGCTTATCTGAGTTTTCAAAAGGCACTTGAGATAGATTTCATATTACAAATCCTTAAAGAAACTAAACCAGGAAAGCTTAAATGGAAAACTAGCAGCTAAACACTACTGGGAGTAAAGAACTGAGTTGAAGGGCAAGGTTTTGCACTAGAGAAAGGTCAGCAATGTTCCACAGTGCATTTTGGTCTTACACTATTAATCAGATTTATGAATGCCCTAGAAAAGTAAAAAATAGTGAGTGACAAAGTTTACTGATATTTGCTCATATCTGATATACTGATATTAGGCAACAAAATTAAAGATGATGCCCTAATGTGAAGAGAGGCAGAAGGACCTTTCAAGACTCAATTACTGATAAAATGATGAACTTTCATGCAGACAAAGTAATGCATACAAAGAAACCCCAATCCTAATTTTATGTACCTAATGATAGTCTCTGAGGTGGTTTTTACTACTTAAAAATGAGATTTCAGGACTATAATAGATAGTTCCATGAAAATGTCATCTCAGAGCTCAGCAGAGATAAAAAAAGCAAATCAGATGCTAGGATTTATTAGGAAAGGGAAAAGCTTAACAGCATAATGATATTTTCTACTATATAAATCCATAGTATATTTCATCTTCAACATTGTGTAGGGTTTGATTCTTCATCTTAAAACAGTATATAGACTGGAAAAGTTCTCAGGAAGCTGACATTGATAATTGTAATGGGAATGATTAAACTGACAAGGAGGCATTGCCCAGGGAAAGACGTAAGCACAACAGGTATGATAGAAAGACATAGAATTGCAAATGGAATAGCAAAAGTGAACAGGAAACAATTGTTCAGGTTCTTTTCTTTACAAGAACTAAGAGACACTAAAGAAAACTAGCTGGTACAAAATAAACAAAAAACCTGCTCCTCTGCATAGCCTATACTTAGTGTGGAACACTTTGTCCCAGGACATCACAGATACATAGAAGTCACTAGGATATCAGAAGAAATTTAACAAATTGATGGGGGAAAGAAAAAGTCCATCTATGTCTGTTAAATACAGAGAGACCACATTTAGGTGTGTGTGGCTTTGTGCAAAAATGCTGGAGGCTGGAGAGTGTCCTTAATAAGTCTCACTGTATGGTTGTCCTGTTCTCAGTCTTCCCTAATGGCCAATGTCAGAGATAGACAAATGGTGTGGGTGGACCTTGGGACTGACATAGAAGAGGCTGTTAGCCATGATATGATAACCTTCATAAATGAACATTTCAGGATACACAACCTTGACTGCTGTATAAACATGCCTTTAAAGGGTCTACAAATTCCTAGCCATATCAATATTTAAGCAACAAAACTCACCAAGCAGTATGCTGATTTAAAAGAACAAAAATGAAGGAAGCTTGAAAGCTTTTTGCCTACAGAGGGAATTAAATATTTTCCAACTCCTCTCCCACTATTTGATGGACCTGTAGGTCACAATTACATTACACACCACAAACAATGGGAAAATGTGGCACCCATACTGGCAGACTAAACAACACTGTGTAGTAGTAAAAACCATCTCAAATGTCAGTGTTACAGTAAAGCTCTAAGATCTGCAGTGGCCAGTGGCATTAAATTTTATTTGCAAGTTGCATAACAGCAAGCTTAGGAAATTCCTGCTGCGAGTGTGACAGCTGCCACAGTCAGACAACCTTAGGAAGATGGATACTTCTTAAAAAGTAGGTTTTTCCTCACTGAATCATAACATACCTTTGTTACATCATTTATGTACTCTAACTTTTCTTTTAACTGCCTTCTTGTGATTAGCAACTTATTAAAATAAATGTAAAAGCAATTTTTCACTAAGAAAGGATTATATCTAACAGACAACTGGTGGAACTTAGATAATTATCTAGGAACACCTAGATAATTACCATAGCACTGACTTGTTAAAAATAAACATCGCCTAAAGTGTTGTTCAATAACCAAGTTTGAAAAGAACTTATCTTAGTTTGAAAAAAAGTTCTGATCATCACCTTGATAGCCAAGAAAGATTTAAATCTATCAGGCAGAAAATAACATTGTACCATTTTAGGACTATTGTCAGAGAAATCAATTTAAAACAAGGGCGATGCTGCATTTGCTGAGACACTCTCAGCATTCTTCTACTTTTTGTACTATTGCTCCTTGGTTTTCTCCCTTTTATTCTCTTCTTATCACAAGAGAATTTGTGAATAACACAACGGAACAGATCTGAAATAGAAGAATGTGCAATACATATGAGATTGCTATGGAAGAAAAGTAGTGGTGTCTGATTATCAGAGCACTAAGAAAAATGAACTACAATACATGAATGTACTGGAATAACTTTTCCTAGCTTTTATGAAAATCATATGATATCTGTAAAAATGTTTACTCACATTCCTTCCATTTGTACTCAGTACAAATTGTACGTCAGCACAGCCCTGTGTTATAACTTTCAGACAAGCCGGTATAATTCAAGGACATGTCACTCTTAGGCATAATTTTTTTGGTTTTTTATTTTCTCAATTTTTCTGACATAACTTCTTTTTCCCGTAACTCCACCCTGCTGTCACATATCAAAGACAAATTATCCAAATTATCCAAATTAATGTTGCAGTATGTTCAGTGATAGAAGGTATTTAAAGTATCAAAATAATATGACTGTGCTAAATAATCAGCTTGATTATGCACTCTCTTCTTGCTCCATATCTCGGGCAGGCATCTTTAAATAACACCAGTGTGAACATGCGCTCTACAAACTCTACAATACTGTGAGATTACTGTGATACAGAGCGTGTCAAATTTAAAGGATGACAACTGAAAAGTGGGATTTTTCTACAAAATCACAGATTGGCATTACAGATATTGCGTGGAGACCACATTGATGTGCATACGGATATGAAGAACATCAGAACAGAAAGACAGTCTGACCAAAGTATCCTGTTTCCAACATTTGGTAAAGGCAGTGCCTATGGAAGAGTGTAAGAATAGGGCAAATGCACACATACAATGGTGAGGGGTGATGGTGTCCTGGCACCCTTACATTTACAGCTTCCTGGATTTGAGGTGGTTTGTAAGTCCTTAGCAACCCTGAAGGTGGCTTCTGTTCTGTGAACATTGTCCAGTCTCCCACCGAACTCATTTAGCCTTTCTGAATCAGCAGCACCCTCCAGAATACAGTCCTGAAAATACTTATGCAATCCAAATGATTTGGCCAAGGGGTCAGTTGTTGTGGAGATAGATACCTAAAAAACCTTACTGTGAGGTTTAATAACTTTGAATGAATTATATAGATAAGCCTGAACTTCGTAAAAAACTGGGAAAAAAATGTAAAGAAAAAGAAAATTACTTATACACAGATATGTCTTTATATTAAATATTGTGCAGCATATGTGTATTTCTTATCTTTCAGCATCACAAACATTTGAAAAGGTTAATTCCAACTAAAAATGCAATCCAAATAAAACACTGCAAAAGCAGAGATGATTTGTTACTAATTATGAGATATCTAGTGAAAAAGACGTTCTGCAGAAGAAACTATTTTCTTTTTTTAAATGCAATTAAGAAGAATTTACAGCAGCTTACCCTACATCCCACAGCTGATTACATGGTTTCAGAACACAACCAAAAAGAAGATAACCAAAGACCAAACTTAAAGCTTATTGAAGCTGGGGGAGTGCTCCCTTTGATTTCAATAGGCATTAGAAAAGACTTAGAAGGAGCAACACAGTTCAGAGCATCTATAATTATATATCTTTCTATATTTGCAGTTTGGAAGGAAAGCACATTTTCAGTTTGCTCAGGTCCCCTTCAGCAGCTTGTGAAATCTGTCTTAATTTGATGAGTCAACATGGTAATAATCAAGCTTCTAATGCTTGTGCACTATATTCAATTTCTTTTGGCAGTTAGAATTTACATACATCATTTTGCACAACATAACACTACTTCTATGTGTAAGGCTTCACTGTCCTTGGTCAAACATGTAGATAATTATCATAGCACTGACTTGTTAAAAATAAACATACTGTAAAATCTGTCATTATTAACCGGATATAAATTAGAAATAAAATAATTTGTATAGAGGAGTCTGACAGAAGCACACTAACGTGAATATTCACATCCAAACTTGATAGCAAAATTGTGGCTTTTAAAAACCTCTTAATGTCAGAGGAGGCAATACAGACTGCATCCACAGAGGAGCTTAAAACAGTGCAGAATATGGGAATACTTCTCGCTGGCAGTATGTCTCCGAGGGACAGCATATACCACCTTTGTTCTGTGATCGCCAGGAGTCTCCTGCTGCTGCCTGGGTGGACTTTAAGGCTGTGACCCATAAAACCTAAAATAGCTTTATACTTCACTACTTAAGGGAATGCTTCCTTCTCCATGCCATATTACCATAGCTACCATTTGCAGAAACCTTTGTATTTCTTTCCCACTTCATAAAGAGGGCTGCTGGCAGGATGTGCTACAGAAAGGGATCTTTGCCTTGAAAATAGGAGCACATTGCACCAAACCAGAAGAGACCTTTTGGGTCACTGAGTGTGTTCCTCTGCTATCAGAGGTCTGTAACTCCTTTATTTAATGGAGTATTTAGCCTTCCTCAGGATCTCAGTATTGGCCATCCAAATGTACTGCAGTTGCATGAACGCTGTCAGATGGGTAAGGCAGCTGCAGATGCCTTGTAAACCTGTGTTACAGGACTTGAAAGCTTTTCAAGTCCTGAGACTAATGATTACCTGACCTGCAGTAAGATGGAAGCACTGCTACTTTAGCAAGGCAAACCTTGTTAAGACTCCATGGTATCATCTCATCCGATGTTAAAGGTATTTACACGTGCATGTGTGTATGTGTGCACAAACTGCATAGCTACATGACAGTGAGTATATCACACAGCACTGAGTGAATGGGATGCCACAGGACAGCCCTGAACTGCTGCACTATCCTACAGCTTCTCCTCAGCTCCTTCCTCCTAGCTCAGCGTTGATACAGTGAAGAGAAACAGAGAGACAGAAGTTCTTGTGGGAACTAACAAGCATGCCTGAACCAAGAAAAACGTTCCCTTCTCCCACATAATTCTGTACCTCGCATTGGTATATTCATAGAATCATAGAATCCTAGAGTATCTCAAGTTGGAAGGGACCCATAAGGATCATTGAGTCCAACTCCCTGCTCCTCACAGGACTACCTAAAACTAAACCATATGACTAAGAGCATCATCCAGACCCTCCTTATTTGCTGTTTCCATTACTATCTTTATTCATGCAAATATAGCCCTGCAAGCCTTTACAATGGAAGGAAGGAATTTATTGTTTATGTGCTTTACAGCATGTGCATGTGTTCCACAGAAACAACAACTAGAAAGGTTCAGAGAGAGTTTGCTCTCTATATATGTAGTTTGAGATATATGGCCTATGGAGATATATATATGTTTTGTATCCATTAAAACAAACCAGAAATGCCTCTAGAAGTTTGATTTTTTGATACATGTATTCACATAAATCATGTTTCACTGATTCATGCTAGTTAGTATTATGGACAAGTGCAAGGACTGCAGAACAACTTCAATATCCAATGAATAGTATTTTCAACATTCTGTATACTCACATAAAAGACTGAATTTTCTACCTAGCAAATGTTGCAAATAGGCATGCAAATAAAATTAATGAAAGATAATAGAACGTGCACTAACAGCTCTTTGAAAAGCAAGCATAGTACTAATTGTGTAGGCTAGGTTTTTCAGAGTGAAAAACTGGTGTACAGATTCTCTGGCATTTAACATCTCCATAAGAAGTCCACAGGCACTATGTTCCCTTTGACTCTTGAAGGCACAATTGCACATTGAATGTGTAAGCTTGCTAAATTGGATTTTCCCCATTAGAATCCTCCCCTCCCAAACTCACAAAGTGAGTGGCAGGATTTTCCAACCCACCGGAGATGTCAGCATTCACTGGATATAACTTATAAAGTATTAATTAGCATTTGCATATGCAAGAATGAGAAAAGCTTCATTGGATTCATTTATTCAATTGCTTTTTTTGTAAAAAAAAAATCTTGTTCTACAAATCAGTGCCCAGGAAAATGACTAATAGAAATACAGTACAGGTAAGAGGGAAACTAAGTGGATAATAGACTGACATCTGAAAGGTGTCTGACATTGTGCAATGAAAATGTGTACCACAGAAATTGTACTTGAGAAAATAGTTCACTGGGAATCTACCACTTAAAATCTTCACTATCTTGAATCCACACTGTATCATTCCATATTTCAGCTCCAAATGTGTAATTAGCAAGCCATTTTCTCTCTCTTTTGTGCATTTATATCCTTGGTCTCAAGGAAGAGTTGTCAAAATAAGTGGATCAAAATAGATTTTTAAAAAGGGAAAACAGCAAATTGCATGTAAGCCTCACCACTCCATCATTTCCTTTGTGTTGGCCATCTGAAAGATATAACAGGAATGTTCCCTTATTCTTTGTCAAAAACCTAGCCTACTTCTGGCACATTGCACACAAATGAAGAACAAAGAAATGCTAGTAGGCTCATCCCTTCCTCTACTTTCATTTGTGCTTAGTAAACAGAAAATGAATTTGCATCATAATTTAATAGAATTCTGTTTGGAGCCTACTTTGTTTTTTTCTTTTTTTTCTTTTTTTTTTTTGGTGGCTAAATAGAAGGGAATAAAATAATTTACGAACACTAACGTGAAACTGAAATCTCATGAGTACTTCTGTTGTCTTTCTCTCCTGATCTCTGGGGCTTAGGCAGCCCGCAGAATATCTAATAACACTGCCAGAGAAATGTCAGACAAACACAAAATTAGAAGGGAAAAACACTGCATTGATTGATTTTATGACCTCAATTTTTACATTGACAAAGGAGGCTAAGAGGACTTCAGAAGGTAGCTTTAAACACAGCTTTACTCTGCAGGAATGATTCACTTCATTTGTTTAACAGATGTCTTTGATAGACATCTATATAGACTTTGTCTATATAGATTATCTGCAGCTATATAGAAAAGCAATTTGTTCTAGCAAGGTGTGAAGAAATCAACACTCCTTTGAACTTCCTTCATATATGGAAAATTTTCTATTTCTAGACTGTTTCTAGTTCAGCTAGCATTTTGTTTGAAGGCCATTTCTTGTTTTGTTGGGTCTAGACTGTCTACATTTGCTTTAAATTTTTTAAGAAGAATCTATCTGAAAGCATTTAATAATTGATATGTTTAACTTTCTTTCCTTTGGAGATAGACTGTCATGGCTAAAAGGCTGACTGAAGCAGTGTCACCCTTGCGGCTCCTGAAACACCTGAGTAACTCTGAAAAAACAGAAGATAAGTAAAAGCTCATTGCAAATACTCATAAACAAGAACTTTCAGATTTCAGGATATAGCCAGGTATTTACTTAAGGTCCTTCAGATGTTGAGCCCTGTGAAACGGGAATTTTATTTCCATGATTACAAAAACTGCTCATGAGTTTGACAGAATATATGGATGATTAAAAGGATGGATAGAAGATAGTATTTTGGCACAAAATCTATTTTATAAAGGATTATTTCATTATCTTAAGAAAAAAATCCTCAAGACAAACACTAATCATGGGTTAGTTCCTCAATGAAATGGAGAAGCTGACTTCTGCTGCTGCCATTCAGAGCAGATGCTAATTTATGAAGCAAAAGGACTCACAGAGGATTCTGGACTGTCCCAAAGCCTGGACGACCAACTCCAGGGTAGGGCTGAGGGAAATGTCTCTCAGCCGTTCTGGACTGCAGTCGTACAGACAATTTATGAGAAAACCCTACCTAGATAAGAAGGCTCTGTGCTCCCTTCTCCCAGGGAAGCATACCATGGTAAATTTGCCTCTGCATCTTGAAAGAGTAGAGTAGCTACATAATTTACTGTAGTAAGAATGTCCCCAGAGTCCCACTGTAATGACTTCTGGCATTTGCACCCACAGAAATACAGGACCTCATTAGGTTTATTATTTAAAGCAAAATCAGTGCAAGGTAGCTTACTGCTACTTTTGTTCCTGGATAACATGTGGGAAGGAATATTCCTGAAAGAAGTAAGAACTTCCATTAGACATGGGCAGGGTATATAAGAGAAATAAGGCTGAACCAGAAGTAATGATTTTTCTCTACAGCCTTTGAGAAGCTTAACTTTTCACTTTAATTAGTGGCATCTTACTGACACTGGCTCAAACTAGAACCCAAATACTAACTTCTGAATTCAGGGAACATTGCACTGCCCACACATTCTGTTGCTGGAGCCTACATAAAGGATAAAGAGATCTCTGCACAACTAAAGATTTACAAGTTGACACCAGTGAACAGAAGGCAGTCACTGGATGATTTTATCAGCTATCCTGGCACGACACTCGCTGTTTCACTGAGACTCTGTGCTTGCCACTAAGGAAAGTACAAGTCACTGTTTCATATTTTAACAGTACAGTGGGCAGACATTAGGGCTACCATAATTATTTAGGTGCACGTGTCACACATGACCACAACACAAATGTAAACCCTGCTGCAATTCCCATACATTGGACACTGTTTGCATGGGAGTGGTAGGATAGGAATATGGCAGGAATCTGTTTAAAAAGAATGGCTGAGGATGAGTGCTTTTCCTCAGGGCACCTTGCAGCATTTTGCCAACTTCCAAGTCCACAGCTCTCTGCCAGCCTCAGCAAAGCAGCTCCAATGCATCTCAAGCATTGCGTGCATTCCCTGATGGTTAGGGAAGAGTGCTGCAGAGTGAGTCAGAAAACCAAACTGATGTCTGGAAGACAAAGCAGCCTGGGAGAATGGTAACAGCATCCTAGAGAAATCCATGCTTCAGTTTTTAAGGCTGAGTATCTTTAGCTGTTCATGTATTTCCATTATGTGTTGTGAACATAACTTTTGCAATAAGCTGCTTATACATGAACATTATACATGGATTTCCTTTTAATAACATAGCAATCTTGTCATTTCCACAATAGATGCTGTACTGATAATTAGATTTTTAAAGATATCTTCTCCTCTGTCTTGTATTGCTGTCATAAGTTGAATCTGAATTTGCAAGAGGAAAAAAGTAAAAGATGAATATTGATCCAATAGCACAAAACAAGTTTATTTCTGCAACTGTGAACATTTCTGCTTTATTCCAGCTAGAAATAACATCTTACTGTCTGTTCTGAAAATCTTTACATTGTGTCTCTCCGTGGTTTCCAAGCTCTGCACAGTGAAAAATTTAGGTACTACTTATAGCTATCTACAGTATGACAAAGTACTAAGTAAAAGGCACATACAGCTCTCCAATATCTATCTCGAGAGTTCTCTGTTGTTATATTTTCTATTCTCTCTGCACACTTATTTTGCTCTATTTTCCTTTTATGAAGCTATAGGACTTAATGCCCAAATTACAGTGGAATATCTTCTTATGTGAAGATGGCTGTAAAGAAGTCTCTACTCTCTACTTTCCTCACTAAAAACAAAACTCAAAGCCTAACATTTCTCCACTGCCCCCAGACAAACAACGAAAAAGATTAAACAGTCCAGTAATATAAAGGTAAGAAAAAGAATAAGAGAGGAGGCGACTTAAGGAGGCTCCACAGAATTATAGTACAATTCTAAATGAAAAGTTGTACTGTACAACAATCCCAGGTACAGGGCTTCCTCTCAGTGAAAACTGGCCATGTTATACTGGTGGTAGGCAGTGAAGAATGCACTTGAGCAACATACTTCTTTATATGACCGTCTAATAATCTCTTAGGTCTAAATACTGATTTTGCTAACTGGGATCCTCATCTGCTGGAGCTAGAAGTAAATGCACTTCCATATTTTTTATTTAGAGGGAGAACTATTACCGTTGGTCTCAGATGGCACTGAAATCTGTTCACAGCTGAAATTATTTAGAACATTCATCCATCCGTAATGAATCCTTATCCATAACATCTGATTTTCTTGCCTTCTCTAAGCCTCTTTTTGCCTCCCTGTTTTGCTCAGTTCCTAACTCAAATGCCTGAGGTGGTCCTGCTCTTCTTTCTGTGGAGATAGATTGGAACCAGACATCAGGAAACGTTCAATGCCATTTCCATGGTTTGCAATTTGCACAATACCTTTGAGGATTATGCAAGATTTACCTAGGATAAACACAGGCTTCTGTTATTATTCTCTAATGAAGATTATCAGTGATATTTTGAAGACCTAAAAATACATTTTGACATTGCTTGTGTTCCTGTAACAATACCATAATCTCAGTGAAATTTTCTTAGCTTGCTTCTCCATACTGGTACTGCAGATATCTGCAAGAAACCCCTCCTGATCTGGAGAGAGCAAGCTGGAATCCCTGCAGAGGGATACACTTCAAATTCTGAGGCAAGAGATAAGCATCTTTGCATATTATTTTTCAGAGTATAACCCATATGCTTTCTAGCATTGCCCAATTGTGTTAGAATTCAATATTAATTGAAATTATTGTTCTGACATCTTTTATTTATGAACAGAAGATGATATTGGATTTGGGGATTTAAACATTATCTTTTACCTTTATTTTGGAGATTATAGTATGCTTGTGATGCTAAATATAGTTTATCAGGTGTTGTCAGTTTTAACTGCATAATTAGATATGTATCTATTGTTATACACAGTTACTAACAGCTCCAATGTAGTGGTATTCTCTCTCTGAATGCTGAAATTAAGGAGGATTACTGTCAATGCAACAATGGTGTTATCCACTCTCAGTGAATTCCCATGACTAATACTGTGTCAGACAAGCTGACTGCCTAGCTGAGAAATGACCACTGAGAAGAGAAAGTGAATATTCACCAGGGACACTATTGTTCATCAGATGATAAGCATCAAATGGATCAAATGTATCTCAAATATTAAGTCACCACCTTTTGCTTCTTGAATGTTTCTGTACAAGTAAAAGCTACACCTATGAACCAACTGAATATATTTCAATACTAAGCTAGGCTTAAAATTGTGATATTCCTAAGCTATCTCCTCAGTAACATGTTGAAATCACCCTTCAGACAGAGACTTTTAATCAGAATGACTGTAAATCAAACAAATAAATAATTTCCAAATTTTTGGAAATTATGGCCAAACTTCTGTTCACTTGTTTATTGAAATCAGACGTGTAATAATAGGTATGTTTTAACATTAATTTTTAGAATAGACATTCAACATGAGGTATTGTTTCATTGATTGACAATAAATGCAGATTGACAATCTGCACTACCCCCCTCCAACCTGCCTCCAGAATATTGCCATTTTGTCTTTTGCTAAAAAAATCAGTTATTCATGCTTGAATGCATGAATTCTGAATGTTATCAATAATTATCTCTAAATGAACTGGGTGTGTATTAGCTGTAGATCAAAACAGATTGACAAATGAAAAAACCACAGCCTAATGAAAAACTAAGAAAGGATATAGGGAAAGGTGCTATCTTTTTCACTCAAATGTACACTGTTTCAGAAAATTTAGATGATAAGTCTTCAAACTTAGAATCCTTTAATCTCATCAGGGAACTTTGTTCCTCCAAAGAAAAAAAAATTAGTCATCTAATAAAATCCATTGCTTTTTTCCTACAGAGCTTAATTTCTTAGACCATCATGAATACAGCATCTCTAGCACATGGAAAATTGAATCAAAATAATTTCTTAGCATTTCTAATAGCAAGTATTTGCAAAAACATTGTGTTCTTCTTTCCTTCCACATATATTTCAGCTTAAGAAATAATGCATATAAGATGAATGACTTCAAATCACCTGTGTTCTTGAATTCTTTCCAGAGATTTATTCTGGCTGAGAACTGAGCGAAGTTATGGAAAGGTATCTATTTTGATCTGCAACTATGTTAGGCTCATTATAGGTACTGTTAAACTGGATTATGCACAAAGCTGAATTTAGTGTCCTATATGACAAAACAAATAGCTACATGTACACCATCAAGAGATTTATTTAAAGGAAGTTCTAGTAAGAATGAATGCCTTGCTGATGCTAAATGTTTCAAGACGGTGTTACTGGGCAAGAGCACCCAACAACAAATATGTCAAGGAGCCCTATTTTGAATGATTAATGTTATAGAAAGGCTCACCCAAGATATTTAGAAAACAAATTATAAAATTAAATGTTATATCTAGAACAGATTGAAAAGATGAAGAACACACAAGGAGAATACAGAGTGGAATACAGTATTAAAATATTTTCTTGATATTTTTAGAAAATCACATTGTTCTCCAAAACATTTTTCTCATCTCATGACTTCATTGGGTCAATTTGTCTTCTTTTTATCTTAATATGATTTGGACTACTGACACAATACAAATAAACACCAAGAAACCTTTGCAAATTAATTTTTTTTCTTTTCTAATAAAATCTCTTTAGTTTCATCAGGGTAAATCTTCACCAAATATCCAATCATGGCACAAATGCCATAGGGGACCTTCTCTACTATTGTCATTCTTTGCACTTGAAATGAATTCTTTCCCTGTAGCCCTGCTTCTCAAATTCCTGGTGACTAGCATCTTATGACCAGACACAACCAAAAGAGATTAACCCAATTTTCCCAACATTTTTCCTCATGGGAAAGCAGATCTCTCTCTTTCATATTGCCCCACCATCAATTCTTTCGGATACAGCTGCGGAGTCATGTGTTTATGAGAAAGACAAGAGATGGGAAACAAAGAAAACAGACCATAGAAATGCTTAAATTCTTTATTGCCCATTTCTTTCAAGAATGAAGTGCATGGAGTTCATTAGCAGCTTTAGAAAGTGGTAGAAGCTGAAGCAGTAGACAAGAGGCATAAAGGAGGCAGAGAAAAGCAACAAGCTGGATGGGGGTATTGAAACACCAGCAGGTTTATGGGGCAGGGGACAGCCTCAGGGAGGTCACAGCTTGACATCCAGTCCTGTTGCCAGTGTCTGTGGCTCTGTACTGCAAGCCTAATCACACTCATTTTCTGAAATTTCTCCTCATAGAGTCATGCAACTACACCCCTGCTAGCTCCCCCCACCTCCTACATTTCTTGCTCTTCTTCATTGAAGAAAGGAACATGAAGATAAATTAAAAGAACAGTTGTTAATTTCTAACTATTATGCTTTAAAAGCCACTCATTTTTGCAAGGAACTTCACAGCACACTTGCAGCATTCAAAAGCAGAATATCCTGCATTTAGCAGCAGCAGTAAAGACAGCTTCTGGAATCAGTGGTGTGACACTCAAAGGGTTTATCATCTCTGTGACTCTTCGATCCTTCCCAGGATCGAACTTCCCAGTGTGATGCCCTTCTGTACAAAAAGGTTAATTAATCAATACTTATAGTATACTTGAGAGCTCATGCTGGAAAAAGGCTGCACAGAACCCAGTATTATTCTGTGGTGAAGCAGACATTTTAAGAATGCATATGTGAGAGAGCATCAGGTAGTGGTGTTCTACAGCTTAGCTTCATTAAAAAAATCCACCAAGAAACCATAAAATAACAAACATGCATAGCAAGAAGCATATTACTAAGCATGCTAAAGCATTGGCATTTTTGCCATATTTTGCCAAAATTGCTATATTGGCAACCTAAATTGTTTCTAAACAGAAAAAAAAAATAGCAGAAAGGGAACCCTACACATCAAGTTAGTAACTACTTCTTTTGTGAAGTATGAGACCCTTATACAAACCACAGACTCTCATTATACTGCTTAGAAAACCTTTCTCCTTTTTGTAGCATGCATTATGAACCAATCACATCATTTAAACCAAAAATCAACCTCAGAACTTTGTCTCCTATTAAGGTGTTTTTCTGTATTGCATTATTTAATTCATGGGTTTTTTTCTGAAAAAATTTTAAAAAGTGGAAGTGTTACTTAGAATTCAGCATCAGCAAAATTTTAAGGTATTGTTTCACACTAAATGCTGTCATTAAATAGTTTTCATTTTTAATATATCATGGTACAAGAGTAGTATGGTCATGAATAAAGCAGTATTTCTGAGTTTTAATATGCTTTATGTAAAGTCAGAATGTAATACTTGTCAGAAAATGTGCTACTTTCAGTGGTGTATCGTAAAACAAAACCAAAATAACAACAGATTAGAACAATTAAAAGAAAAATACAAAAACAATCATTAAAATGAAAAATTAAAACACATGATAAAGATTTCTAGAAGCTTCAAAGTTTTACTATTTCTTTTTCAAAGAAAACTAAAGCATTTCTTATTCTAATTTTGAGCAATAAATGACTATCTCAGACTTTCCTGTGGTTCAAGAATACTGAATTTCTGCTACAATCAAACCATTCTGTCACTCCATGCAGAATCTCCCTTCATGAGAAGGATTTAGGCCTAAGTCTATGGCTTTAACTAAGAGGACTTACTGATCTATTTAATGAAATGCTTATTTGACTATTTCTTGAATATTGTAGGAAGATTACATTAGCTTAGCATGTCATATGGAAAGGATATGCAGAAATTTCCATGAATATTGAACTTTGGAGTATTGTTGAATTTTATACAGTTCAAAGATAATTTTTTTAATCACTGGATGAACGATTGGTAAATGAACACTGAAGAAGGCACAAGAGGACTGTGAAAATAAAATTATAATAATACTTAGAATAATAAAAAAATACTTTATCTTCACTTACTGTTAAAGCAAAGAAAAAAGAAACAAACAAACCCTCATCATTTTCTCTGTGAGTAGTCTACAGTATTCATGTCTAGGCAGTAGAAACGAATTTTTATCTGCACACATTTCTCTTCAGCATTTAAAGGGAAGTGGAAGCATTCATTAAATTGAAATCATAGTGGTCTGAATGCCTGAGTATGCTGAGGGGCAGATAAAAGCCGCCATTCTGCAAATTGTTGTGCTCGAGCAGTGCAAGGCATATGAGTATTCCCCTTAGGCTATGCAGTGGGAGCATCTGCACATGTCAAGTCACTGAAGCCTGTGTTGGCCTGGTTTGAACAGCAATGGCCCAAGTCCCTGACCATGTTGAATTAACTTTCCAAATAAAACAATTCAGAGAGCTGTGAAAAAGATTAACAAATTACACTACATCTACACAATATCATGACATAAGCTGTTTAGGCTGATGGTTTTTCCCCTCCTTTAATAAGAGATATTTTAGCAGGCAGTCAAAATACTCTTGCAAGAATTCTCTCACAAAACGTCCAGCCTGTTTTGCCAACACTGTATCTGTTACTTCAGCTGTATACATTATTACTCTAAAAAAATATTGAGGTAGCAAAATTTAAGTCATGTCTGGAGTATTGTCTCATCCTGTCTGTCTGTTTAGAAACAACAATGATAAATGACACATCTGCAGCCCATGTTTCATGTGATATTGCTTAAAGCAGCAGCAAATCCCCAAGAGCATTTTTAATTACAAAGCTTCTTGGTCTATACAATAAACCTACTTTTTTCTATACATATGACTCTACAATAAACAATGACTGTGTTTAGGTTTCGTCTAACTTTCCAGGCAACAGAATTCCTATGATTTTTTGAAGATCTCCATCATCTGAGGCAAGCCTTTTAAATCTAGCAAGGAGAGTGTCCAAGGCTACAGTAATAGTTTTATCTCATGAAGTCATACTGTAACTGCCTGAGATAAAAAGCTCATTTATCCTATTTCTTGCAAGGGCTCTTTCAAGAAGTTTTGACAGGCAGCTAAAGTAACAAGCAAACGTGAAAACACCATGACCCTGTTCCTTACGGAGCAGCTATAGAAGCATTCACCACCAGGAGCAAGTACCAGAGGAGCTGTCAGCAGCTAGGGGTAGTGCATAATATAATCTGATATAAAATGCAAGTATTAATATGTGATATGTTACTTTAGGAACAGACAGGTGTCTACCTATACTGTGTTGCAAGACACTGAAAGTGAAAAACAAAGGAGTAAGTCACCAATGACATGCCCTTACTACCATCCTGGACACTGGGAGGCATTTTACCACATCTGCCTTATGCCGAAGAGTCTTCCTCAGAACCTGCCAGTTCTTCATGCATTCCCATTCTACATACCCATTTTGGCTTAACAACTTGTGCTGTGGAAGTAAATGTGTACCTAAAAATGCAAGGACTTAAGAGCAAGCACCCTTTGGGGATGTGAATGAAGTTAGGTTTCTGGTGCATATTCTGTGCTGCATCGCTTCAGAGAGAGGAGTAGCAAGGCTAGACTTTCATTGGCTTACAGATTCATTTTCAGGGCTTTGCAGGTTAAATTGAAGGTTATTTGTAGCTGCCTCGACTGCTTGGCAATGACTTTTCGTATACCACTTCGTTAGGCTCTTTAATGCTTTAACAGCAGGTGTGGAGACTTGGGGAATGTGAGGAAGGATCAGTACCAGGAAAATAGCTTCTAATGGAGACAAGTTTATCAGCAAGCAACTGTGCATGAATTCTTCTCCAGGGCAGAA
The DNA here is from genome assembly GCF_034638445.1 of Ciconia boyciana. Lineage (NCBI taxonomy): Eukaryota > Metazoa > Chordata > Aves > Ciconiiformes > Ciconiidae > Ciconia > Ciconia boyciana. The sequence goes on along the minus strand of NC_132937.1, from coordinate 57,330,738 downwards.
AAAAAGTCTGGCAGAAAAGCATAGTTCCTGATGGAGGAAGATAAATCTAGTGGAAAATCTATCATGTATAGCTAAGCCCACTATGAACACCATATACTGAAGCCTTAGGAAGAGTAACAGCTGAATCTGATCCGAAGTAAAAATATTGGCACTTCCTTATGCTTTATATACTTCACGTATTTATTAGCTGCTTCTTCTGAGAGCAAGAGATAGTTGTCAATGAAGGCTAGAATATGCAGTCTCATTAAAATAACTCCAGTCATATAATTTAGAGGGATCTAAGCTATGGCTGTTCTTATACGCTGTAAACTGTAATTATTTTCTACTAGAATTCAGTATTGTTGCATTGTAACATAGCATCAGTCAACAACAAAGTTACAGGAAATATTTTTAATTACACATAAAATTTCCATCTTTCATTAGAAACGATGCAATTTTAAGCCATTCTCAGCTTTCAGCACTACTGACGTTTTTTTCATAAAAAACTAAAACTGACACCTTCTTCCACTCACCTTTTGCAACTGAGTCTGACTTTTCATGCAAAATACTGGAAAACTATAGAGTGAGAAAAATGTGACTGAGCATCAAATTTCGTAAGTACACTGACTTTATAACTGCATGCAATAAGCTGCAATCAACTGAGGATAGCAGTATTGAGATAAGAAGATGGCAGATAACGTGTTTTTGCTAACACATTCAATGTATTCATAGATAAATCAGAAGGTTGTCCTGCTTCTAACAGCAACTTAAAATTCATTAACGCAACGACTGCACACTTCCTTCTGTGTAACATGAACACATCACAACCCCTGGCTCATTAGTGGGATAATTTAGGCTGCAAACTTAGGTTTACTGCAAGCTTGTATGTATCACTTAATATGTGGGGTTTTTATAAAGACTTAGGTACTTATCACCAGCCTTCAGAACAGAGACTAGCAATATTGCAGCCCTAGCAGAACTGTCAGCTCTAAGCTCTGCTAGTGCCCTTGTCTTCAGTTCGGCAGACTCTCATGGCCCAAAACAAGATGGAGCAAAGTGACAGTATAGTAGAAATAACACATGGTCCTCTGAGTACAGTATATCCACCTACCCTAAATGAATATCCTTTAGGAGATTTCTGAGACCAGTGGCATGTCAAAAAGAACACAAGTGAGGTCATGGGTATACAAAATGTGCCTAAAGGACTGACCATTTTTTCCCAACAATGTTGCTGTCTTCATAAGAGGTAGTTACCTCTCGCAAGAGATTTTGCTTTGAAAACTGCAGCCAGACACACTTCTGGGGACAGGTACTTTGTCCTGAACCGGCATTTCGTCAGAGCATGCATCTGCAGGGCTGCTCTTTGACTCTACTGTTCAGTGTTTGTGATGCATTTCCTGGTGTGCTGGAGTGTGTTTCAGAGGATGAATGGTGAGCGCTAAGCTGACAAACTTTAAAGGAGATCAGAAGGCCAATCACATGGCCAAGGCGAGGTGCAGTCACGATTCGTACCCCAATGATTCATAGCATGTATGCAGGTAGCAAAGGACAAGGAAATTATTTTTAGAGAATGTCAGAGAAAGGACATTAACAGCACCATTTTACCAGGACACTAAAGCCTACTAAGGGTTATCACAGTAAAAAACAAATACACTTATCACAAATTAAATCACAGATTTGGGAAAGCTACTAAGTTCCCTTTTCTCGTAAACAAATTACAACCAATATGGCTCATTTAGGAGTGGAAAGTTTATGTCCGATTAGGAAATTTAACTGTGATGTGGTATGAGTAGGAGGCTCAGTCTTGGATCATGAAAAGCAGTGAATCAGCCCTGGCTCTCTACAGCTTACATGTTTTTCTCCTCTTCTTGACTCAACCTAGCCTAGCTGGCCACTGAAAATTCTGTAAGATAAGAGTTTCAGGGAAACATTCATTTCAGCAACAAGTTGCAGGTCTGGTTAAAGCTGGTTATTCAAAATTCTCAGTTCCTCTATCTACATATCATTTCAGATACTGCAGATGCCTGTGAGTGTCTGTTTTTTCTAGGTTTAGTTACACTTCCTATACTTTAAAACTATTTTTCTGTGAGTTTTTGCTGTAAAAAATCCAGCAGTCCCATAACAAGTAGGAAATGAATAATCCAGAAGATAAAGAAGTTAACAATGGCCTGCCAAGTAGAACTGTAAAAGTAAACAAAAAGCAAATGGAGTTGTATCCTTTAAAGATCTTAACTAAGATGTAGGAGGATCCTTAATATTGGTTACATATACTGACAGAGAGAAATAACATCCCAGAACATCTTAGATTACTCTGATATGGTAAACATGGCACTAAAGGAGGGTCTAATGAGAAACTTTACCACAAACATGACAGTATTATTGTTTAATAAATACACATCTCTCTAACCCTGGTAGAGAATTAATCTGGAAGGGCTTGAAAATGTCACAGGTATCAGAAAATAAAGGCAGGATGGGTAATACATTTTATTAAAATATACAAATTTTGCACACACAGGCATGGTGGCACTGGCTAAAAACTCAAAGGGATTATAGCTAAGTGCTTACATTAAGAGCAATTTAGATAAAAACTATAGGATGGAGGAATGATATTGATGTTGTGTCAGAAATATATCACTAAAAATATTTCATTTTAAGTGTTCCCATTAGCCAGGTTGCACCACATATATAACCATTTTTCACTATTTGAAAATTTACCTCTGGAAAATATTTAAAAAACAGATGATTACACAATGCTCAGCCTAAAAAAAGAAAGGTTAAAAATAGGAAAAAACAAACTCAGTAGGCAAGAACACCTATTTATGAATCGTCATAGTAGTTCATCTATTGTTCCACGTAATCCAGTATCTTCTTTCTGTTAGCAGCACAAGTAGCAGCAGTGGGAGTAACAACAGGGCAAAAGTATATTGTATTTCTCCCTAATGCTGTCCTAGACACTGTTTTCATGTGAGGGATAGATAACAAAGCAGCAGCCTACATAAAAATTAAGTTAAGAATGGAAGTAGGAATGGGACATTAACAATAACATCAGCTAGGCACCACATCTCAGCTAGTCACCTTGCCTCTTTTTACAGTCAATGAGGAAAGAGAGGTGTGTTTTCTAGCATGGGAAAAATAGTTTTTTGGAGGATTTCCCTACACATACATTAGATGCTTGCCAACTAGCTAACAGTAGGCAAGTCATGTAAACTCCTACCCTATATAGTATTGATAATGCCTATGTACATTTTAAAATCCACAGCTCTCTGTATCTACCTAACATATCATAATATAATGCTTGTGGAAGACAGTTCTTCTGGGTATAATGATAATTTGAAACAAAAAAAGACCTAAGACTGAAAGCTTTCATAGATGGTGTTAAGATACATTACGTCTTTACAAGAAAATTTTAATCAATGCATTGGGGCTTTTTACCCAACAGTATAATTCAACTGGATTATAGTTTACAGAGGAATTGCAAATTATACCTTAGAAAAAGATAGTACATATGCTACAAAGTTATATTATTAGTAATGACACAGCTTTTATATGCAACAAAAATATAGTATTAAGTACTGCTAGCTTTCAGTTTAGCACAAGCAGAGCAGAAAGGCTACAATAGTCTATTCCAATTAATCATAAAAGCACCATGCAAATCTGTCATGTAAATAATATACATTTCTAGTTCACATCACCTTTAGCCTGCATTTTTGAAGTGTAGAAATGCTAGCAGTTTTTCAATGGCTTTCTCATCTGTTCCTGTGGCTACCTAGAGCATAGACTTGATTAGTTCCCACAGATTTGTGCTCTGTGCAGCATTCATTGTTATTCAAAGGGTCAGAACTCAGAGGGGAAAGAAGACCACATGAAATAAAGCAACTTTTATATACAATTCTTTTCCTTGTCATACTTTTTGCAAGGAAAGAATGTAATTTATCAGGAAAGAATGTAATTTAGCCTGTCTATGAGTACTTGCTTTATTGTCATATATCTTCTGCTAACTTTTCTCCCAATGGGCTTATAAATAAACCTGATTCTGCATTTCTGAAGCTGGCTGGGATAAGAACCTGTGGGAAATGTGTCTATTTAAAGACAGCAACAAGCGGGCACATTATGTAGGGGCAGATGGCAAATCACAATGTTCGAGTCAAATGTTCCAGGCAATTAACAAAGGGAAAATAATTTCATACAAAAGGGCTGTAAAGAGGATTTTTATATTTCATTGTGTTCCTTCCTTCCAAGAAACTCACCCCAAAATATAAAAGAAGTTGCTAATAACATTCAGATTAGCAGCTTGCTGTGTAGACATGCTTCATGGTCACTTTCTTCTAAACACTGGTACATCCTTAAATAATAATAAAGAAAACGATTCCTAAAAACCTCATTGTCTAATTTGGTATGTTAACACACTTTTTTTTATTTTAATCCCTTTTGGCAAAGTTAATCTAATTATGTTTTTTCTGATTTTCAAACCCCATCCATCAGGATCGCCTCCCACAGTCAGTTTTTCAGAGCAGCAGTCTCAGGTGGTGGTTGATTTTGGCACAAGTCTCCTTGCACAGTTCATCATTCAATGTTGTTTCTGATCTCTTCCTACACCAGAGGGATGGCAGAGATGTTGATGATATCTTTAACCATACTGTGCTCTTTCTATATACTGTGCAGAGCCTGCTGGTGTTCCCAAATCCCAAAAGTGATATAATCCATTTAAGTTCTTGCATCTGTTTGCAAATGGGCTTGCCTTGCCCAAAGGCCATGATTGCCTCAGTCTGTCTGTTTTCATGTACTGGTATTGTGGTGTCCAACCGAGTTCTCGTTCAGATTTTGGCTTGTAGCACTCTATAGTACATACAGCCTCAAGCAGTGTCACCCAGCCCGTGCTCTGAAACATGTCAAAGAACCTGCTTGGTGAAATGCTGTGTTTTGTTTTGTTTTGTTTTTCACAAAGGCCTCTCTCACTGAGTGTTTCATCACACAGTCTGAACCAGAGTTATGCTCTCATCAGACATTCAGCTTAGCCTTCAGAAATTTTGACTGCCCTCTTAGACACAAGTACGTTGATCCACTCTGCCTCCATTTTTTAACCTCACTTACATTCAAAAACTTATTGTTCAGATTTTTATACAAATATGCTTTATTAGACGCAAATTCCTAAAGTACTTATAATGCCATTTCACTTATCCTTCTTAGTCTGAACTGAAAACCCGCCTAACCACCAATAGCATCAGAACCAGCTGTTGACTACTGCTACTAGTGCCATTTTTCCACAGAGTAAATTATTCCAGCATCCAATGCCATGACATTTTGGGGACACTTCCAAATTAGATGAAGTTTTTAAACTGTACCCATCTTTCACTCAGAGCATTTTTCCATTTCATTTTGGACTTGGCAGCATGTGTTATTCAGGCCTTTGAAAACCAGCCAGATGGATCTCTAAATCTAACAGGTGGACCGGCAAGAAGGAAAAACATGGTACTATGCTAAATAGGTGCTGAAGTAGCCCCAGTGCCTCCAAAAACATGTCAGCCTTTTTTCTGTTCCACCTGAGTGCCAGGCACCTTTACTGAGATGTGTGGCTCCCACACAGAAGTCTTCTGTGTATTTCCCTACTCTATCCCTTCACTTCCTACCCCGACTTTCTCTGGCAGAGTAGAGGGAAGGATGGTTCCTAATTTCTCCTTGAAAACACCCTGGAAAACAGGAATGCAACTAATAAGTAGCCCTCACATCACTAAGCTCTTCTGTTTCTGATATGATTTAAGGTGTTTTCTATCTTTTAAAAATCATTATGCATACTGTTCCTACGACAACTGACCCAGATTCCTAATGAGCTTCCCTTGGTACTACTACTACTACTACTACTACTACTACTACTACTACTACTACACAAATGAATAATAATTTCCTGTGGGTAGATTTCCCGTGCCTGTGCTCTAATTCAAAGCTCGACCTGTCTGTCCTGGATTACATGCAGTGTGCCAGGAGCCTCCAGCTTTATGGAGGTTTTTTCCTGCCGAACCATTTCTCCCTCACTGGTTCGGAAACGGACTGGCAGCTCAGAGATGCTGCAGCAGCATGGAAAGCAGCCAGATGACAGCCATAAGCAGATGTCATTCAGGTTTGACAGGAAAATGAATTCTAGTTGTGTGATCAAACATTCATGGATCTTAAGGGAAAATCAATATCTCCACGAGTCAAAGTTCCTGTGTGCCTGCATGATTACTGCTTTCAAGGTCTTGTGCACTACTGGGAAAGCTACGATATCACTGTTTTATTTTGGTCTTGTATTTCACATAAGAACGTGCAGTAACTTTGAAGAGTTTGAGCTCCAATGTGATAAAGCAAATCCACATACTGTTCTATATAAAATCCTTCAATCTCTCCTGATAAATTTGTGTAATCTCCCCTTATTCAATGATAACAGATTAAAACTTCAACAGGTATACTTGCCTGAGAAAGACTATTTTGTTGCTGGGTTGGGTTTGGGTTATTTTGGTGAAAAAGGCACAAAATCAAATTAAACAGAAGAAATGTGATGAGGTTTAAAAATGTAAAAACTCACTAATTATCAAGAGGACAGTGAATTACATCAAAATATGGGTGGTCCCACAGGAAAGTTAACAGAAATATGGTTAGCCTAGATGACCTAGTGCTGTACCTTTCCTCCTGCTTCTAAAGTCTGTGATGGTAGGCTGAGCTTTTTTCCTATGAGAGCTTTATGAAACTTCATGGATCTCTTATAATGTCTTTCAAGCGTTTGCTGCAACACCACCATTGAGGTGGGTGATGCCAAAAATGAATTCCATGCAGCCCTCAAAAAACTCCAGATATTTTCCACATGCTTTCTTGTGGTGTTTTTTTTTTTTTAAATTATTGGTTTTGCATATGATACATCTATGAACATGCCTTTTCCCTTCTTTAGGGGCTTCATGGTGAATGGAAGTGAGTTTTGCTGCACAATTAGCAGGTTCCACTTTCCTAATTCAATCAACAACTTTGAGGCAATCTATACTCATTCCTGAATCCTGAATTACTTCAGAGATTATAACACGTTAATTTATGACTGGCACTGAACTCAAGGCACCCAATTAAAATTTAGAAGTAAAATCCCTATAATTAATTCACCATTTTATATATATATATGGTCTTAACCAGTGCCATTATCTAAAACTAATCTATGCTTTTCTCAAAGCTTAGATTACACTTTTCTCAGGTCCCTCTAGAAATATTTTTGACATGTGTTACTTTAACTCCATACTGCAACTTGGATTCCGTATTTCAGGATATTTCACAACCTATGCAGTTTTTGCATCCTCACAACTGGTCATAGTCACAGTGCTTTGTGGACACAGTTACAGTATGAAAAGTTAATAAAAAAGTACCATTGTTTCAAATATATGTTCCTTTAAAGACTCTCATATTAAACCCTTTTGTTTGTAAAAAAAAAAAAAAAAAAGATTTTTCTAAAAACCTAGGCAGTAACTTAAAAAAAATCCAGGAAATTTTTCTCTTATTTGGCCTCTCACAATCACAATTTTTTCCAAGTCTCAGCTACCTTACAAGATGTTTGAGGCCTTTCTTCCACCACCACATCAACTCTACAGAACTAAAAGGAGCTGCAAATCATTTTGGTCAGAAAACTGATACACTTACAGTAGTTATTTTATTAGAAACATATGTCAAGTTACAAACAAAGTTCAAAAGATCTGCCAGATTGAAATACAACTCCAGCAAGAACTCAGAAAGGGAAACCTCTGAAAAATGGCATTTTTGCCAATCCTTATGAAAGCAGCATGAATCACATGACCCATCAATGTCACTGAAAACTAGGAGTTTCCAAATAACTGCAGAGCACTGTGTGCCTGTAACTCCTTGATAAATCAGAAACACATCATCTTGGAGTGCTATTCAAATTCCAATGCAATTTAGCATGAAATTAAATCAGTTTATTTAATACTAATGAGGAGTATTTGCAGAATTTTTTGCTGCTTCTGCTTTGTTCTATACTCTGCAAATCTGAAATCATTCTCGCTACTCTGTAAACCAAAAAGGAATTGACTTCTGGCAGCTGGTAGTGCTTTCCGTCTGCAGAAGTCCATCCAGTGCAAGCTAAACTCTGCTGTGATTTAGCTGGCAATGAACTTGTCTGTCTTGGGTCATACTGGATGATTTTATCCTTTCCATCACTACTCTGGATCAAGCAAGTCTCAGTGGTTCTCTACCACTTCCATGACATTTGCATGCAGCATTTCAAAAGCATGATGCCAACTTCATTGCACTTGAGATATACTCATGGACACCCATCAGTGCTTCCAGTTCTTCAACAACTTTTATGCAAGTATAAATTAACCTAGCATCATCACAAAGAAATCTGATTTCAGCAGTAGGTTTTTAGTACAAGGCACCATTACATCCAGACTTCTCTAGGTGTGCGATGGCTCCCCATGCTCTTCTTTCACATCACCTTAACCTGAAAATCCATGTGTTCACTTGAAAGATTTTTCTCATTGTTAAACTCTGAACGGTACCTTAATAATGCTTCCATCCTAGTCCTGTATTTGAGAAATCTAGGCAAAAAACTACTTTAAAAGCCAACTTTTTTACAACACCTTTTTGAATAATAAATTATTATTAGGTGAAGGAAAGATTATTTATCCTATACAGTCTAAGTCAACTCCAAAAAGGTTTTACCTGAGATGCTCCAAGTGCTTAGGATTTGGTTCTTCATGCTCCAAGTAAGAGCGTATCTTACTTGGAAATTAATAGTTACTTTTTTTCATAACTATCTTCAAACCTTGTCTTAGCTGGGTCCTTATCAAACTGAAAATAATTCCTTCTGGGTGACAGGATGCTATTAACACCAAGTATTTTGAAAACACTTGAATCTGACTGATGCTAGCATAGCCTCAGATCAGATGTGTTTTCCTGGAAAACAGGTAATAATACTGATATAACACGTCCACTTAACCTGTATGCATCAGCTGTATCCCAGGCTTTGTTGTGTTAAGCTCAAAATGATAGAAATATCGTCTGCAATTACTGAAAGCTTCTGGCTGACTTCACGTCTACTAGAAGTGCACCCTTTTCCACAGTGCCCTGGTTCACTGTGAAACTAGTGACGTGCTTAGTCTGAGCTGTTAAAAAGAAACATCTTTCACACATCCCTAGCACTTGGGGGTTTGTTTCTGACACTTGAGAAAGACATTTGCTACTTATGCACAGTAGTCTTTTCTACTTCAGCTTGAGAAAAACATTACCTTCTGTCTATGCAAATGTAGCAAAAATAAGTACTTGAACAGGAGGCCTCAGGAAACAGTGTTAATTAAAGCAGTATGTGAAAAAATTAGTGGCACAATATCAACGCCTACTAAAACAGAAAACAAGAGTTTGTGAACACTATTTCCCCTTTTGTTTCTGGAGTTCATTTACAGCCTGATTTTCAGCTGCAAACTCACATCCAGGCTCTAAAGCACTGGGAGCTGCAGCTGTATATTCAGCATATTTGAAAATAAGGCTGCAAGCAGCTTCCTTGCTCTGAAATCCAGGCCTGCTGCCACTGCTCTTCTTACTTCTTTTGAACAAGTGCAGTTTAAGGACAAACCTCTAGGAATACATTAAATATATATTTCTTAGATGAGTTTAGTAATTGAGCTTAAGAGCAATTTTGACATTCCATTCTTGGAAAGGTCTCTCAAAATCCTAAACAGTGCATACTTAACTGATTTTTCCTGTTTGATGTTTTTAGTTTAGGCTGAAATAACATCAGAATAAAACCTTTTCAAATTATGTTATTCAGAAAATATTACATAGTAAAAAAAAAAAAAAATCCTTGGGGCAAACCAACAGGCACCATTATTTTTTCATCATTTATCAATATTTGCTCCAAATGCTTGGTTTTTGGCAAAACAAACACAACCAGCTAAACTTTTCTGAAGCAGAAAGCATTAACTCATTGTTACCTCCTCTAGGGGTGAGGTGGGGTGGAGTGGGTAATAGACGTAGGAGCAGCCTGAATTAGAATTTCATTGGAGAGCAGTAACAAAAGGAGGAGAGAGAAAAATACATGCAAAAATTTTTTTTTTCTCAAACCTAAGCATATACTAGATTTTGCTCACTTCTCAAACATCTGCTGACTAGTGGTTTCTCGGTAGTGAAAATTGCTTACAAATATTGATGCATTTTATTTTTCTATTATTTGAAAAAAGCAGGTTAGGAAAGTGGACATGTTAAGCAAAATGTTTTTGCATGTTAAGACACATTATTTCCACTTTTTTTTTAATTCACATCTTTTACATGGAAGGATACAAAGGAAGGTGGATAGTGCACAGCATAAAATTAATTCAAAATTCTGTATTTATCCTTTAATCTCTTATTACTCATTATAACCCTATTTAAGAACCAACCTGTGAGTCACAGGGCAAGGGATTTACTATTCAAAATACTATAGCTCTGTAATAGGGTCATTGCAATCTATCTAATGAAGTTGTACATTGACACAGATGTGTTTTAAGGAGCTGAAAATACCAGTAACAATAATTCATCATAAATGCATCATTCATTCAGCATGAAAACTGAGGGATATCTTATGTCTGTTAATGTATCCCATTAAGTATATCCATTAACACTGTATTTCAATGTCTAGCTAAAGTAAAAGTTGTACTGTAGGCTATCAGGAGCCAGACCAAAAAAAACCCAAAACCCCAAACACTAAAAATGGAACACAAAAAAAGCCCATTTGTATTCCATATCAAGACAGGATCAAAACATTTTAATATTTTCTTCAAAACTATTGAAAAGATATTTACTTGGATCTTCCATAGACTAGCTAATTGTCCCTTGCCTATCTTGTTATTGCGATTTTCTTCTTCCCTTAACTCCTGCCATTATCTCTGTTTGGAGTGTTTCCTCTTTGTTTAATTGTGAAATATTCATCAAGCCAGTAAGAGGCTGATACTATAGTATCGCTATACTCTGTTGACCAGAACAGCAATCTGCAATGCTGAAAATGCAATTTCAAGATCCTGCTGTAAAACAGGTAAAACAGAAATATCAGCTTGATCTCCTGTATCTACAGTGAACACTTCAGCCATTAGCTGACCATTGACGGCTCTGGGGTTTCAGATCTCTACTTTTCCTTTGGCTAAAGCAACCATTTATGAAAAACATTTTCTTGAACCTAGTGCAGGCAAAACAAAAGTCTTGGTTTAAATTAACTGAAAATTTTCAGTCTGCCCAAAAGATAATTCATCAAAAAATTCCTAACCTATTTTATTGCTGTATATATATGTACTGAAATAATGATGATAATGAGTAAACAGTTCTACAGTTTTAATTCTTGCTGGAATAAGTAAATGATTAGATGAGAAGGATTATCACAAGTCTCAGACTTTAAACTGCAATCTGAATGTGTAAACACAGCTGCCTGATATGTCTCCCATGAGTTACAATGGAAATGACAATACTCAGACACTACTATATATTTCTTAAACATTAAAAATAGGAAACTCCAAAGCGTCTCCCAGGAGGACTTTAAATGCAGGGCAACTTTGCTATAATGCAGAGAATATTACTCAGGGAACAGAAAGGAGAAGGGAGACATAATGGTCAGAAATAACAGAAGACTAAAATACAGAGAGGTTTCATTAACAAAGAAAAGCTTTTAGTGTACAAAATACTTGTCAGGACAGTAAAAATGTCTGCTGCTTCCTACATTATCCATAACCCACTAAGACAGAGAACTGTTTGACTTGAATCTGTATCAGACAGATCTTTTACAAAATGCCTCCCTTATAATAGAGTCACTATTATAGTAAAGTATAGTATGTAAAGCTACATCATGAGCAACTGAATTTAAAAGTTGATCCCATTCTTACTGTGCCCAGTATTTGAGCCTTACATAATCCTTCATCAGAGCAGTTTTCCCTTTCCCTTTCTTAGAGAAAACATAGCTGAACACATATGAGAAAACCAAACCTAAAATGAAAGAGAAAGCAAACCAAGGAATTTCACATTTTATACTAATGAAGGGCAGGCATCCTTCATAATTACTGGCAGAGAGGTCTTACCTGAAGGAGTTCCTTGAATTAAAAAAATATTTCAGAACACCTCTACAACAAAGAATAAGAAGTCCTAAGTGAACTGGCAATTTCAGACTTTCAGCACCTTTATTCCCTGTTATTTTCTTCTTTTTTAACAGCTTTTCATTTCTTTACCACTTTCATTTGGAAAGTCTAACCAATTTGTAGGCTTCTCAGAGTCCTACTAGAACAGCAATAGGCAAACAATTTCAAGTATCGTTTCTTGTCTTCCTTGCTGTTTCCACCACAGTGTCCTCTAACCTCCTCACCCCTCTGTCATTACAGCTCACTTTCTCCCTCTCCTTTGGATCCCCCACTGGTCTCAAAACACTCAAGCACCTTCAGTCAAATTTTCTGATCATAGGAGTACAGGTAGCAGATTTTAAAGCAGAAATCAAGCAATAAAACATAAGTCTTCGCATGGAGCAGAAGAGACATGAGAAGCTTCATAGCATCTTGAGGGAGCTTTCATCAGCAGACAGCAATAATCAGGAAATGTAACATTGCATATATTCTTTAATAAAGGATAAAGAATTTGGGTCTGGAAAGTCTTTAGCATATGACATGATAGGCAACCTTACACAGCAAAGGGGTTGACAGTTTCAGACTTCTGCCTCCCTAAACCTATATCCCTCCCTAAAAATAGCCATACTGACTCACACTATTTAGCGCAACATTCTTTTCTCATTGGGAGATATACAGACCCCGGGAAGAGGCAGCATTTATGGGATTTCCCGTAAGTATCTTTCCATCCTTTATCTCCTGACAAGTTCAGCAGTCTTCCGAGCTGGAGATTATTTAATATGCCCTCTTAAAATGTTTTATTTCACTATGCTCTCTGGTGTCCCCTTGAATCTATGGAAATTCCTGGCCAACACATCCTTAGGCAAAGACATCACCACACCCACCGTCCATCGCATGTCAGCCTGGAACCTGGGAGCCTGGAGTTTGGCTTTCACAACTTCATTTGCTTCAACTACCTCCACCTCAAGACTAGCTTTGCCTTTCTCACACCAATAAGCCTTTCAGACCCTGGCACCCCCCCATCCCTTAGTGGTACCTTAAACACAGCATAACATTGTTACGCTCATGACAGCAGCACCTCTTCCATAGTTAGGGGGTAAACTGTTTGCATCCATTCCCAAAGAGCTATGACTCAAAAGTCTAAATGTGCTCAGTTTTGCTTCAGAATGATCTTTTTACGAAGAAATATGTCTGCCAATATTTTACTTCTTACTAGCTGCTTTTTCTCGTTCTCTTTTTTTAAAGAGCCCACTAACTTGGTCTGTTTAAAGCAATAATTTTTTCCTGATCTTTTATACTCAAGATATCACTTCTTAGCTCACATCACAACCTTTACGGGAGCTGAGATTTTATACAATACTGGGTGACAACAAAAGAAATCTATACTATTTATCTGTTAGCTGCACCTGACCTGAAAAGTTAGAATATGAATGCAACACACATCCCTTTTTACAACCTATATATCAGCTTTGAGCTCAGCAGTGATAAAGATTTTTACCTGACAGCAAAAATATAGTCTACATAATATACATTATTTTCAGTAGATACAGCAAAATATATTTAGTAAAAACAGAGTTCAATGTTACTATTAAACTCTTCAGAGAAACTCTCAATTTTGAAAAACAAGTAAAATGCCACAGAACTGTGTTTCTAAGTCATAAGAAATTAAAGAGGAGGTACTAGTACTCTGAATGCCTAGTGGGAGGCTAGATTATCTCTACCATACTAAACCCTTCTGCTTCTTGTGTGCTGGTCCACTCACAGGCAATCACTGCCTAATGCATAAACTTACCACACTTCGATCTGTCGATCTGCCTCAATCAAGATGCTAGACTTCATTCTCCATTTAATATTTTTTCAGACTTTTGTTATCTTCTTTGCTGCCTTGCAAACGCGGATGCATTTTCTCCCTAACAACTCTAAACCTTCTTTATTGCATTCTTTAAATAACTCCTTACAGCTCTCCTCTTCCACGGTACCTGATCTAACTACAGTTCTCCCATTAATACTCTAGGTTTCCCTTTTTGCTTTTTTTAAGAAACAATGTATTTTCTTCAACTTCACTTCATTATTTCATTCATTCACTTCATATTTTCACTCATTATTATAAATTCAATACATTTCACTTCAATTTCTGTGGTTTGGGGTGGGGGCAGGGGGATAGAACAACCTGTTGGAATGTATTTGAATGGAGATCTGTGAATGGAGATTTTAGGCAGTAACTTACTACAAATACAACAAACTAAAGAGCAGGGAGGTAGGAAGGATCATACTGAAATAAATCAGCAAAAAAAGAAATAGAAAGAAAACCAAAGAAAGTGGGGAAGAAAGTAAGGAAATGCTAAAAAGAAAGAATCAAAACAAGGCCTAACACCGAAGCCCCTACTCCCATATATTCTCCCATCAAGTCCCCTTGCCTGCCAGGAAGACTAAGTCCCGTTGTGGTCCAGAAGACAGGGCACATTCTCAGAGCTCACTGCAGAGAGGAATGCTCATAGCCCCCATTTTAGTTTTCCAGTGTCAGCACTGCATTAAAGCCCATCCTTCCTGCCATACGGAATTGGTCACTGTAGCAGAGAACAATTCATTAGAGATGGAAAGAGCCAGTTACATACAATCCAAATAAGTTTGAGATCACTAGCAAAATCGATTCATAATAAGGTATGATAGAGTCACTAAACTTTGAAACTGAAATTCATAGATAAATGAAAGTGGAAAAAAATTAATACTCTGAGAAACAAAAGAGATTTTGTTTTCAGCATAAAGATCAATAATGAGATTGAGTACTGCTTCATTTAAGGCAAGATGATGGATAACAGGTGTTCTAATTGCACAACTGCAGCTTTCAGTGCTGTATTTTCTTATTTACTTAAAACATTAAACTGCAATCACTTGTGGGAGAGACCCACAGGTACGTGGATCAAAAGGATTACAAAAGTTCATCCTAAGTTTACAATAAGGACAATTACCCATGAAATGTACTCCTCCAGAAAAGGTCTGGCCACACCATGATTTATTGGATGTCTCAACATGCTCCAGATTATCAAGAACACATTTTCTAGCTCAAAGTATTATTGTACATCAGGAAAAAGACAGGTGAACTGTCTAATTGTATCCATCCAAATAACAGAGAGACAAGAATATTGTTCCAATTCTTGTCTAGGAGCTTCTCAGCTCTTCTCCATTATCATAGACTTTTTCTACTAAACTGCTGGTATTTATTTCACCTTTTATTTAATTTGCAAATAGAATGCAAATGTGACTTGAAATGTTCCGACTATCCTGGTAACAGTGATACTTGGGTAATACATACAGATGCTTGCACCACATTCATCCCATGCCCCAGCTTTTCCTGAGACAGAACATCACTTTGTTTTGAGACTGCCAATTTCCTTCACTCAGTGTTTTGTCATTCAAAATTTATCTGTAGAGTGCCACAGACATCCTGCCAGCACGAAAGCAAACACCTACTGAGTGGAAACTTGTGGCTGGCTGCGAATGTAATCTTCTTCTCCCATAATTCTGTTAAAAAAGGTGAAGCAAATGATTTTATAAGCTGATCACAAAATAGGGTATATCTGTCATTCAGTTGAATGTATACTAAAGGAGTATGTATCCACCCACTAAGATCCTGACAGAGTTTCTTGATTCATGAGAGGAACTCTGTAGAGCAAAGTTCAGAGTGTACCCGGTTTCTGTGAAGACTGTAGACGGGATTAATCTCTGCATTGTATCATTTCCCCTGTTCCACTGAAAAAAATGTAGATCTCATACAGCACCATTAGATCAGTAAAGTACCATTAAATTAGAACCTTAATTCCCATAAATATGTTCAGTGGACAGGGTCACTGTATCACTACTCCTATGCTTTTTTAGGAGTTAAGAGAGAAGCGTGCTTAAGGGCTATACAGAAGTAATGCTGGGGAAATCAGGCTTTACTGATGTGCTCTACTCAAAGTCTGAGATGAAATGAATTCTGTTATAAAAGAGCTTCTGTATGGTACTTTGTATATTTTCTCAATTTTCTCCTAGTTAACTAATATTGCCCTAGTGTTCTAGCTGTAAAGAGTTAGAATAAAAATAATTTTATAATGACTAGCAGAACAATACAAAAAAATGAATTTAATTTATATGTAAAAGGGATGCTTTGGGTGTTTGTTATTCTTTTTTAACTCCACAGCCTTTTTCTCACTTACACCAGCAGTACTTTAATCTCCAATAAAAGTTCAGAACAGCATGCCATCAGAGGGATCCAGAGTGTGCTAGAAAAGCATGAGTGTGATTTTTTAACAGTAATTTATAAAACATTAATAGCCTACTCAGCATCATCTCATTCCCTCAATAGATGCGAACATCAAGTATGTTACTGCAAAAAGAAAAGCAAAAAGACAAACCACCATGCAGTCAGACACAGTTATGAAAAATCTTAAAATAGTTTGAGACATTTCCCTGTTCACATAGCCCCTAGTAACACATGCCCATTTTTTCCACAGGTAAGCCACATGATGTTAATAAAAATTGTATGTTTCTTTAACAAAGTGTTTTATGATAGCCATATAGCAGTTCATGCTGGCAAGAAGGGTAGCAATAGAAAGATAAGAAATTCAGTATTTCATACAGGAGCTTGAATTCCAAAATCTTCCAAACCATTTCCACTTCCTGATTGCCAGCAACAGATAAATCTTGATATCATATTGTACTTGAAATAACTTTGCTATAATTTGCCATATGAGAACACTAACGATTTTCAACTGGAGAACAATCAATATGTATTAAACATACATACTACACAGAAACAGCATTCATTTAGCATTTCAGTCATCAATACTTTGCATCAGTAAGTTCAATTCTAAGATCTCATAATGTGCCAGTTTCTTAGGGTTGAATCATGTTTGTATTCTGAAAACAAAATCTTAGTAGCAACTGAAAAAGAATTAACAAATTTCAGTAGCTAAAGGAAACATAAAACTGCTGACTAGAATATAGGTGCTTAAATAAATCCAGCTTATTGTAAGGTGTTGGAGGTATGCACAGAGTTCATGCTTTTAGAAAACTTGGGCAAATCCTCCTTAGCTCATCTTTAAGTAACCAGAAACTCAGCACATTATGCATGAGGAGACAAATTTCAACATGCAAAATATTTGGGGAAGGGAAAATTTTTTTCTTTTTTAAAATATAAATAGTTTCCAGTATCTTTAGAGTGAAAAGTTGCAGTAAATATTTAAAAAATGAAAAAGTGAAAGCATGAGCCAAACCAGATAATGAGTTCATTAAACTAGCCACATCCCTTAAGTATTTATGAAACTTGAGGAGAAGCACAAGTTTATTTTAAAAAAAAATGCTTTCCTGTAGTTTGTAATTGCTAATAGAATGATTCTGTCATCCTTGTGCATAAATAAATAATGCCAGTAGATTACTTTAGCCACTGTAAAGGGCCAGGAAAATGCAGTTTTCTCAGCAAATGCAGTAGCATATTTAACAACTAAGTTGAATAGTTACATGCAACCTGGACACATCCATTACAATTTTACATTTCCCAGAAGTTATCTATTGTAGTTTTCTTCAGCCTTTATCTTCTTTAAGGTTCAGAAAATGAAAATGAAAATAAAACCAGAACCTTCCTGAAAATAAAATCAGAACCACAAGTCTCTTTCTACTCTTAATTGAACATCAAAATATCCACTTAGAACTCATTTACATGTTGGCCCATCTCCCAAAGTTTGACACCTGCAAGTTTGAACAATTTTGCATCTGTACTACAGTAAAAACTTGTTCATAAATATTTATAAACAACATGACAACTGTGCACAAAATATGCATTATTAAAATAAATGCCCTGTACAATCCTAATGATAGAGATACAGAAAACTAATACAGAAGGGAATTTCTCAGCAGCTTAAAAATATCTTGCATTACAAAAGTACCCATTCAAACTGAAATTCTTACACTATCCATATTGTTTCTTCTAAACAAATGGTGCTGAAATCACTGAGGATTATCCTTTTGTTTAGCGTGGAATTTCCCTCCATCCACATATTTTTAAAAATGCATTCAAGCTGGGTTTCTAAAAAAGGAGTATTTTTATTGCCTTGTAAAATTACATTTTCTGTCCATGAAAGCGTAATATGCGTTGAGTAACAGTATCTGTAAAGGCAATTGTTCCATCTAAAAGCATGACTACAGGTGCTTGACTTTTGCTCTACAAACTCTTTCACTACTTCTCTGCTCTGTGGATTGATGCAGGGTTTCATCCAACACAAGACACCTTATTACAGTTTATCCTCCCAGTGTTGAATGTGAATGGGATACGCATAGCAAAAGTAGTGCTCAGCCTCTCTCAGTACATAGCAGGGTCTGGTCCTACTGCATCATGAGTATGGTGGCTTTCCTCAGCACAAACCTATTGCTTATGAACCAAGTCCCATAAAAACATGAGAAGTAAAGAAGTCATGCCAGTGAATAAATGTCTCAGCTAATAAAGATGAATCTCATCTAGAGAGGGAAAAGTGGGCAATGATAGTAAGTTTAAGTGCAACTAAATGAAATCAACCAGCGTTGCACAAATACCTTGCTGTACAGATAGATTCATACTGGGTCTATAAATGTCAGAAAGGGTAATTCGATTAAATCTCCTGTGTGGATAAACAACAGCAGTTTCTTGACTGGATCACTGCTGCATGGAAATGCATATATGACACAAAACATCTAATTCTGATTTTAAAATTACCAGCAAACAGTAGCTTCTGGCAACTCTTATCTTTTGCAATGGACAGTGCTGTGGTTGTTGCAAGCATGTGCTTTTTTTAGATTAAAACTTGCCATTTTCCATCCACGACTCCTGGTATACTTGTCTGTCAGAATATAATGTCGTCTTACCAAGTGTGTGCTGACACTGATCAAACCACCTCCTAACTTTCCTCTTTGAGGAGATGTCGGATTGAGCTTTCTGAGATGACTGCACGGTATAGTGTCTCCCTGGTCTTTAACGTCACTCTATATTCTAGCATGGGGGAAAAAAATCCTCCACAAGGAACAATACCTATTTTTGATATGTTATTTTAGTTCTTAGTTGAGTTGGTACAGTGTTTGCATGCATATATCACTCTTACAACGTTAGTTCTTGCTCCTCTATTTTTAACTGCATTATAAATGCATAAAAACTGCACTGCAGTTAAATTAAGGAATCAGAAAGCTAAGTGCTCAATTGAAACAGACATTTCCCCAACCTCCTGAGAGCAACTATTCAAAACAGCCTGTACGAAGTAAATTCTGTCACTGGTTTTGAAAGCATTTACCCACAAATCCTGACAGTTGCCAATACTGAAGGAAAGCTTCAGCACACATCCTTGAAGCATCATACAAACATCGCCTTTTCAGTATTGCAACAAAATGTATTTATGTGGCAAAAAAATCTATACATGTCATGAATGCATCAGATATATGAAATCCCTAAAAAAGAAGGCAGCCAATACTTGCAAAAGAATCACGTAAAAACCCAACCAGCTCAAGGCACCTGTAACATTTACTGCAGAACTGTAAGGTGCACTAAAGCCAGGCCTTACATGTTAAACTAAAAGCTCTTTGGAAGAGGGATTGTGGTTTTCTGACCCTAAGCACTGTCACACAAAGCCCTTCAATACGTGACAGTCATTATCATAAAGTAACAACGCTGACGCAGGCTGCTTAACTTACACTCTTAGGCCCTGGTCCTAAAAACAGAAATGCAGTCAGACAATGTATGCACCTAAGAAAGCCTTTTGATTTCAGAAAGGAAACACCCTTCTGCAAACAGGCACTCTCTTAATGACCAACAAGTTTAAGTCTTCTATGGATTTACTTATGCAGATTTTGTGTAAAGATGCTTTCAGTGAATTTAAAACAGAATAAGTCGTTAAACAGAGGAACTCTACAAAGGTAGTAAGAGAATTACCTAGCAATACACTTATCTGAGAAAAATGTTTCAACGTCCTTCTCTTTAAAAAGACCTTCTGGAATATGGAATACCACCTAGTTGAATAAATAAACTGCAATCAGTTTCTGAGAGTAGCTTGTTTTGGTTTTATTACTATCATGTTGTCACTTACTATTTAAGTCATACTAAACATGAAAGACTAATGCAAATGATACACTTTCCTCTCTGCATATTTTAAAGAGAAACTTAATTCCCTAGTTTCTCAATTATTAGTTAGCAGCTAAAGATCACGGATTTTTTTCCTCTGAAAGGCACCAGAAAACAATAAGTAGTCATTCTCACATAACTTACATTACAGCAATAGTTGGATCTTTGTAAATCACAGATACTGTTAAAAATCTGGTAGAACTGTTTTAGTGTGTCCTATTTGTTTAGCAAAAGCATTTTTGGTTTTGTTTTAATATGGCAGCACCTGTCAGTTACAACACCCACAAGGGACTTTATGACTGACATGAAGAAACATTTCAAGGTTATAACAGCAAACATGTTTGAACATGATAAAATCAAATTTGATGGAATACATTCAGGGCGTCTTGTTATGAATTAGTGCACGAGAACATGGCAGAACAGTAAAGGCTGCTTGAAAGCTCCGCACCTCTGCTGCTTTCTAGAGTATAATTCAGTATGGCAACACACTGGGTTCATAAAGACACTGATTTGCTGCAGTCCTGTGCGGGGCACATCAAACAGCATGATAATAAATGAAAGCAGGGACTACACATAAAGAAGTTACTAGAATAAAGCTATTTTTCTGACCTTTAAACATCATGTCTTACACAATGGGTTGATCCAGATTTCTTTTCTTTTTCCCTTTTTCATAGAGAGCTCTTAATTGACTTCTCTTAATGAAAACAGAAGTGTTCATTTTTATTTATAAATTTCCTATGATTCATCCTTTCCATTGTCAGACTGTATTAAAAATCCTTATGCTTCCTAATCCTGCACAGTGGATGGGAATTCAGTTTACCTAAAGCTTTCCTGAAGGAGTAAGAGTATGCTTTACATCCTTAAAATTTCCTTAAAACTTAGAAAGCAGGAGAGTTCAGGAAGGCTAAGTCCATCTTTTAAAATCTATAGCTGTTCTTTTCCCTCACATACTACTGTATTTCTCTTTATGGCAGAATAGTAGAGCAGGTGCAGAATAGCTGCAAAAAAAAAAAAATATTTTGTGCAGCAGGGAATAGCCTTTCACAGACAATTCAAATATGGAGTAAGTTCAATTCACTGACTGAAAGCTGTCTCAACAAAAGCGTTATTTTTCCATTGTGCTTAACAGTTTGTTTACTAGCTAGTAAAAATAAAGCAGAACAGGTAAAATTCTGGCCCCTTCTGAGTTTATTTGGAAACTCAGCATTTCTTCCTGAAATCTTAATTCAATCTCCAAAAAAGGAACCTACCATCTAAAATTGGCAGTGAAACAAATATAGGCAATTTTATTGGGTACAAACAAGCATTTTAGAAATATGGGAAGGAACAGCAAAAATAGAAGGCTGAAATTACCTGTGCTGAAGAGTCAGCAGCAGCAGAAGAAGAGTTTGCTATCGAGAGCTCACATCACTCTAAAATAGCGTGATGTGTTTCTTTGATAATGTCCAAGAAACAAACAGGAAGACCTTGGCCTTCAGAGCAAAGGCTCTTTGCTATATACAGCACCTCCCACAATGGGAATGGTGTCCTTGGGTGCTACAGCCATGCAGCCAGGAGAAGCAGGAGAATGAGAACGAGAAAAGTCAGCAGCGTAATTCTTGGTGATTACCCAGTATAACACTACCTGTGACTATTACTGCAGAGGTCCACGCGGAGGGATAGAAGGCACAGCTGGGGCTGGAGGGGCAGGTAGTGGGCATGGGAAAATGGAACACAGAAAGAGAAGTTAAGGAGTCCTTCCCTCCACAGAAGAAATTGCCAGGCCATGGTTCAAAATGCTTCACAATGAAGACAGCAAACAGCCTAAAATAAAGTAAATCACTTTAGAGTTAATACAAGATTGGATTAGCAAAGTCTTGTTCAATTATTTGTAAACTGGAAATGCTGTAGATAAAATCCACTGTATAAATGAGTGGATTAAATCACTGCAATCTTATCATTATAACTATAATGATCAGTGACTGAATTGCTGATTCAATGTGCTCATTTAACCTTTAATTAAGTAATGCACTCAATTTACTGAAACTTTTTTGCTTAAAAGCATTCTACTGAGGCTTCATAATATTCCTCTGGTTTCCTTAGGTATTCCCAATTATGTCTGCTGTTCAAACATTAAGAGGTGCACTTGACAGGCTCATACCTCTTCCATTAAGTATACTGATTTGTTCTTGTCAATAATTAAGGCTAACTGCCTCCCTCTGCTTCTAGATGTAACACGCAAATCATTACAGAATAGGTCACACTTTAACTCTTAGGCAAAGAAAATCAAGGTGGTGACTACTCTGTGGAAAAAGTAGCTGGTTTCCAGAACGAGGGGGGTGATCATGGGTTAAAGTGTATCTTAGTGGCCAAACTTTGGCCAACTCAGTGGCCAAAAGGAGTTTGCTTTGTTTGTATTTTAAAGGCAGGTGATCAGCCACCAAAGTCTTACACTAGACTTCCAGCCCACAAAGACAGGGTGGGGTTTTTTTCCAATTATTTGAAATTCTGGAACCCTGGCTAGTTTAATGCATCATACATACAGGTGGACCTTTTGTATGTAAGAGTCTCCAAAAGCAAACTGCACATGACACTTTTTACACTCTAATTTAATTAGAACAAGCACCTGCCTCTAGTAGGTATCAACATGAACTTCACAAGAACGTTAATTTCACGCTGGAGATGAAATTACTTAATATCTTAGAGACATTTTAAAAGTACATTTAAAGTGATATATATGTGAAGGCAAGTGATAAGCTGAATTTCTTTCTTTGGAGGAAGGGGTCTTTACATTCCTCTGCAGGTAAATGAAGTAACCACAGATGTATAACCAACAGATTCTGTGAATTTTAATTTAAAAAAGCCAGACTGAATTTAGCACTGCAGCCCATGGGGCTTGTTAAAATCTGTGTGAAGACCTAAGCACCATCTTCCCGTATCTCAATGGGCTTTAAAATTACTCTGATATAATATTAAACAACCAATAAAATGATTTTTTAACAAGAGAGTATTACTAAAAATAACTCCACAAGCAGAGCCGAGCTTTGAGATAAAAGCAGTGCACACCCCTCTCGTACTCCTTTGCTGGAAGTCACAGCTCATCAGCATAATGGCTTGCGCTCATGGGTCTCCAAGAGGAGCCCCAGTGGCCCCAATTTTGGGGAAGCAGAAGCACTGGCAAAGTTGCCCCTGCAGTGCAAGATGCCCAAGAAGGATCCCTTGTGCGACATGGCAAATCTCCACCCAGCTATGCATAGGCTTAATTTACAGTCAAACGTACAAGCTAGCAGCATAGATTAGCAGGGAAACCAGGGCAAGGGAAGAAAATGCCTTGCTGCCTCTCGAGGGAGGAAGGAGCTGGCATAGCCTCTCTCCCCACCCTCAGCACAGATGGGCTTTGCTTGCAGATGTGAAGGATGCCAACCATCTCTCACTGCAGGTGACTCACATTTGGCACCGCCGGCACACCTACCCACACAGCTAGGCCAAAACGTCCCACCCAGAGCTGGGGGCAGGAGATCTCATCTCCCTGGGTGGCCAGGGCTGCAGGAGGGAGGCTTTGGGGTCTTGCTCCCCTGGTTGGCTTGTCGGTGCCAGGCCAGAGGTGAGCTTGCAGGAGATCAGGAAAGTGAAGACAGCGAGGAGAAGTGAAGGAAAAAAATGCGAAGAGACACATCCTGGAAAAACCCTAGACCCTTCAACAAAACCAAACTCTCAGTGCTTTATCAAACACTTGTGTTGCTGAAAGGTTATACTTGTATAACAGCTTATGCTTTCTTACCTGTCCCAGTACTAAAAGAAGTTTTACTACACGTTAGGTAAATGCCAAATAAGCAAGTACACAGATGCTTTTCAACACCATACTAAGCACAACACACTGCATGCTCTTTTCAATAAACCTGAAATTTCTCTGACGAGGCTCAAAGAATTCTTCACATCACAGTGTCCCTAACCCTCACAGAAACTGCACCACAAGAAACTTCTCCTCAAGCAAGACTATTGTATAACTACCAAAATGTACATCTTCCCAGTTCTCCTTTGAGTATTATCTTTCCAGACCTCATTAAAAATCTAAAATTCAGACATCCATGTAAGTTTTTGTCTGCAAATAGAACATAGGCTTTTAGAGGCACTGTAGCATTAAGTGAAGCATTAAAATAATCTGCTTTGTGTAAATCAGCTTTTTAAAAAGCCTTGTACCTGAAGACAATTGAAAGATGCCATCCAGTGGCTGAAGGCAGCCCAGAGTAAATATAAAACTGGTGGTAGGATTCATCTACAATGACATCTAGTGGCGTAAGATATCAAACCAGTAGAACAAGTTTTGAAAACTTAACTAAAAAAGGATGTTTTAATAATATTACTTTTATATTTAACTCAAATACAAGTTAATTCACTGTATTATTTAAAATACACCTTGGTAATTCTGTGGTATCTTATTTCTTTTTCATTTAAAAACATGGCATAGCACATCATCCAGTATTATTAGCAATTCTGAATATCTATTACTGACAAAAAATATTTTAAAGCAAAAATAATAAAGAAAATATTAATACACTTCTATTAACACAATGGCTTTTAAATTAGTATTGCTTGTAAAGCTAACTGTCATACAAGCCATTTAAAGGTAACTTACTTGGTTCATGAATCCTATGGGATTTAATCCAAAAGCATTCTTGTAGAATGCAAGTTATAGGAGGCTTTAGAACACCTATTAAAAAAACTCTATGGATTGGTATATTGGATAAATTACATTCCTGCAGAATATTATTTTCCTATGCAACATAGCAATATAGCTGGACACTCATCGTAATTTTGTTGTTGTGGTTTAGCCCCAGTTGGCAACCAAGTCCCACACAGCTGCTCACTCACCCTTCCCCACCTCATGGGATGGGGGAGAGAATCTGAAGAGCAAAAGCTAGAAAACTCGTGGGTCGAGATAAGAAGAGTTTAATAATTGAAATATAATATAATATAATAATAAAATTAATAAAATTAGTATTGTAATGAAAAGGAAAACAATGAGAGAGAGAGAGTCTGATGTGCCAGGCCATCGAATCCACACAGCCCAGTAAACCCAGTTGTCCCTTTCTTCCACCTGGCTGGAGGCAGGGCCCCTCTAGTCCTGGTCATACTATTTGTTACCCACTTCTTTTAAATACAAGTCAGGAGTTCCTTCATTAAAATCAGGAGTAAGATCAGCCCTTCTACTCTGTCTGGGGAACTGCCCACTGGAAACTGGAGCAGCAAGTTTCCTGGAAGAACCCCCTTGTGTGACGATTGTTTTTCCTTGCAACTCACATACCTGTGCCTCCAAGGTCAAGGTAGATTTTCCATCCCACTTCCTCATGTATTCTCCATGGTCTTGCAGGTAAAACCACAGGGTGCCCCGTGGTGTGTACCTTCTACATCCTCTCTCTTGAGGAGAAGAATGCTGACTCCTGATAGCTGAGATACTGGTCCGTACAGGTGGAGAATAGGACCTATCCTCTTTGAGTTGCTGGACCTCCCAGGACAGTTTCTCCACAGCCAAGATGAGGGAGGAAGATATACTTTCTTTGTATTTCTGGAGTCAGCTGGCTGCTTTATTCACCATTGGTCCCTCTTCATCTTTCCAGGTCATTACTGCCAATGAGTTGGCATACGATGCTGGTGCAAATCATACCAACTTCTGCCACGTGGGTCGTGTGCACCGGACTTCATCTGGATCTTTGGATAACTGCTCATCATCCAGCTCACCATAAATCACCTCCAGCACAGCTAATTCCCTCAGGTACTGATTACCTCTCTCCATGGTGGTCCATTTGCCTGGGCGACATACATCTTCCTTGAAGGGATATCTTTCCTTCATACCCGACAGTAGTCGCCTCCAGAGGCTGAGGGCTTGTGCCCCTTTTCCGATCACTTTGTCAATGCCCCCTTCCCTAGAAAGGGATCCCAGCTGTTTGGCTTCCTTACTGTCTCATTCCAGGCTACTGGCCCCATTATCCCAGCATCTGAGCAGCTAGATGACAACGTGCTCGCCTGGACGACATACAGTGCCTCTATGCTGAAATCTTTTCACATATCTCACAGCTCACTCAGGGATAGGGATCGGGTGGTTTCCATCTCGTTAATGAGTTTTTCCTCTTCCTCCTCCTCTCCTTGTGATGGCCTTGCTTTTTCATCATCCCTTTCTAAACGAGCTGACTTTTGCTTCCAAGATTTCTTCTTGTGTATAGGTGCGACTGATACCAGCACGGGTTGGTTCCCTGGTTCAGCTGCAGTGCCTGTCATGGGTGTTGGAGTAACCGCAGTATCTGCCGCTGGGGTTGGAGTAGCCACAATGCCTGTCATTTTGTCATCAGATCCAGAGACCTTCTCTTCCCCCTGGGGGTACTGAATAGAGTTGAACAGGGCTCGGTAGGCACGGGCCAGGCCCCAGCACATTGCAGTGATTCTCCCTAGAATTGCCAGGGTCACAGCATACTTTTTCCAAATATTCTACTAATTTTTCTGGATTCTGCATGTGTTCAGGGGTGAAGTTCCAAAACACTGGAGGTGCCCACCATTCTAGGCATTTGCCCATGCTATCCCACACACCCTGCCACTCATAACTATCCAGCCTTGGGGCAGGTATATAAAATAATATAAATATTATAATAATATATATAATATATAATAGTATAGATATTATTAAGATATATGTATAATAATATATAGAAATAATAATAATAATAATAATAATAATAATAATAATAATAATAATAATGAAAAGGAAAACAACAAGAAACAATGAGAGAGAGAGGAACAAAACCCAAGAAAAAAACAAGTGATGCCACCACTCACCACCCGCTGACCAACACCCAGCCCGTCCCCGAGCAGCGATCACTGCCCCCTGGCCAACTCCCCCCAGTTTATATACTGACCATGATGTCATTTGGCCATTTTGGATCACCTGTCTTGGCTGTGCCCCCTCCCAGCTTCTTGTGCACCTGGCAGAGCATGGGAAGCTGAAAAGTCCTTGACCAGTGTCAGCACTGCTTAGCAACAACTAACACATTAGTGTGTTATCAACATTATTCTCATACTGCCTCCAAAACACAGCACTATACCAGCTACTAGGAAGAAAATTAACTCTATCCCAGCTGAAACCAGGACAGTTGTATTAATAAGAGTGACTACACTCATAAATGAAGTTTGAAACTGCCATTGTACATTGCTTGCGATCAACTATATTAAAATATTAATTCAGTAACTGGGTGCAGCTTTTTCATATTATTTCTTGCATTTTCTTATTATTTCTTTCATATTATTTCCTCCATTGCATATCTTTGATTCTGGTTTCTGATAAAAGCCTTAAAAGAGAAGAGATCAGGCTGAGTTGATACAATGTAGGTATTGCAGATTCCCAGAATACCATGCTCAATGACAGCTCACCAGGTGTGAAGGAGGGAAAGGAGAAAAAACCAAACTTTTAAAAGCTCCATCAGGAGACAGGATCTAGATCTTAAGTTACTTCATGTGACAAGTATCAATATCAATTACATTGTATGCCAGTACAAAAAAGACCTGACAGATACAGACCCTAGAGAAACAAAGAATGAGGGCTCACATTTTGAAAAGTCTTTTAGTCAAGTACCAAGGTACTCTGAAAAGCATTATTCAATTAAGATGAATATTAACTGAAAAAGAAAGTGGTAACTTCTGTGTTTGCCTATAGGCTTTATGTATTTTGTACAAATTAGGTACATGTATCAACCACTATACGTCTCTGAACTGAACATCTGGTTCAACATCAGTAAGAATTATAGTGTCGGTTCAACACATTACATGGCTGAAGTGCTGGGCAAATAAAGAAATAAATTGTAATGAGCAAGGCTATGCTTTCCTGCTTAGAGATGTGGCATCACTGGCAGCAGTCCCCAATGACCCAGTGCTGAAAAGACCCAGCCTTTAGCACTGCAGGTACAGTGAATCTCATTTTGAAATATGGGAGATGGAAAGAACAACAGCTGATTTATGAACCAAGCCCTGGAAGAGTCATGCAGTTCCAGCCTTAGGTGCCAAGCTTGTAAAAGCATAGGAATAAGAACATTATCTTGTTAAAAAATAATAATACGATAAACAGACTGGAGAATAACAGATAACCAGTTGGTCATTGATGTTCACTCTGAAAGAATAATACTCATACACATGCACAGATTTTTTTCTTTTGAATTTAGTCTAGGACAAACTGAATATATAATAAATGCAGGAAATAAAGAAAAAGAAGATCAGAGTAAGAATGAAGGAGTAGCAGAGGTGGGGAGGACCAAAAAAAAAAAAAAAAGATAATATAGTTTTTAACACAAACACAGCATGTCCTACCATTAGAATATATTGTTTGGCCACCCTAACTACCTGGTATCAAACAAGGGCTCCATTATAGTAACAGGTTTTTGTTTAGCTAAACTTTAGCTAGCTTACACACACACAGTTCTATACAGCTAATATTATAGGAATTTTGAACCCCTGTTATTCAAATAAATCAATCACTATTGTAGAGAAACAATCCCATAAAAATGTAGTCCTTTTGTAGTCCTATATTAAAGGGGCTCACCTTTAATATAAATGCTTAATTACAGGACTTGAGAATCTGTGTATCAAACTGAAAGTGCACCCTGCAGCATGATTTCACAGGTAAAAAATTCTTAGCTATATTAAACAGGTTAAATGTGTAAAATGGTTGCTAAAGGAACTTGATGTCAGACCCCATCCATCATCTAAAAGCACTTCTGTAGGGCAGCCTTTGAGTGCAGAAGTTGCCCAAATCTGTCAGAGCAACATTTATTAATAAAAGGTCAAACTATATATAAATAAGATAGATATCTGAACATCAGCTGTGCCATATGGTTTCCTGACTGTACTGAGAAACACTGTAAAGACAACAGAGGTAACTGTTCTTTATATTAAACTATTTATCTTTTTGTTTAAAGAAATGTTCAAGCCTAAGTAGTATTAATTTAAAGAAATTTTTCTTAGAAGTTAAAGCCGTAGTAGCATGACAAATTAATGTTGTCACATTTGGGTTTGTCAGTTTGTTTGGGTTTTTAAAATCAAACCAAGGGTGATTTATTTTTTCCAAAGAACTACACAGATTTGTCGAGTCCATCCTCTCAGCCCAGAGAGCACACATGGTTACTTTGAGTTCATTTACTGCAAACTATTCACTAAGAAAAACTCCCACTTCTCTGTGAAAAAATAGCTCATAAAAAAAATAGTTTTATATAAAAAATAGTTTCTAAACTTGTTACATTAAACTGTTAAACTGGGACATTTGGAATCATCAGGACTATTTTCCCAATCCTTTTCACTCTAAATGTTAATTTTACCAGAATGTCATGCATTTTTATTTTTAAGGGAAAATGTACAACTGGCAACATATTTCCAAAGTTGTTCTGACTAGCTCCACTCCTGAATTCCAGTTTGAGAGTCAAAGTACATTAAATGTATTTACCAGATGAAAAAGCTTCATTTCATTTCTGTAGTTGTGAATTTGGAAGTTAAAATACCAAGAAAATTGATATAAGAAGAATCATTTAGCACTACTGATAGTTCTAAATGTATTCCAGTACAATAAATCGTAATGCCTGTATAATTTTCCTTAAATAAATATTAGGTGCCTTCTTAAAATCTTCCACTACTCAGTGTTGTTAACCAGCTATCTACAATTCATTACCAGGCAAAGATATTTTTGCCACAAAGAGCAACACACAGACAATGCACTAGAAAGGGAGGAGCATGTGAGGGGCTAAATATCATAAAAATCTTGGGAAAAGTTTAGCAGAGAGTGGGTGTATTTTTTCTTACCAAGGCTTAGAATAGGCAGATAAAATCTGGTTGTGAAGCATTTTGACAAAAAGCAAAATTCAATTTGCATGATAACAGAACAAGTTGTTCTTTCTGCCTAACGTGTAACACCCACCCAAGTCTCTCATATGCAAATTGAGTGCGTATATTACTTCAGTATGAATTAAAAAACAGCTGACTTTGAATTTTCTCTATGCAGAAGCCAGAAAGGGTTATGCCCCAATTCCACTGTTTTTTCTTTCAGTATTAATGGTTTTTTACAAAATATTATTCACATTAATCATTCATCTTGTGATTTCTTTGGAAAAAATGTCTTGGGTATTGAAAGGAATTGGTAATTATGTTGCTGAAATGTTGTTCTAAAAGTAACAGCAGAATAAAAAAATCTTTAAGATACAAAAACCAAATTCTTACGAGTGAGTAACCTAGGAAAGTAGCCTGAGGGATCTATCTCCTAATTAGAACTTCAGCTTTTTAAAAGAACAGAGCTACATAGTGTCAAATGGTGCCTAAGTTTTTATATGTGAACAAAAATGAGAAATAAATTATCTGCACTGAATAATACCTTTATGAAGATTACTGTTATTTCACCAGTGTATTAAGACACACTGTTACAAATGTTTAGAAATCAGAATAAAAGCATTTGCATTACATGGAAGTAAAGGATTTTGAAAACTCACATTTAACATAGATACGTTTTTCAGGATCCACTGAAACACGATTTTTATTGTATGATCATAAGATCTTCAACAGAGGTACTAACTGAGTGAAGATTTGAATGTTCACTTTTATGACTAAAATACCAGTGGATGTTTGACAAAATGGTGTAGATTTCCATGCAATAGAGTAATGTGCCTATGTTGCATGCAACACAGTAATCCATGCAACTGCAACCAATGAATTGCACTTTTAAAGGAATTGCACTAAAGCCTTAGTCAAATTTTCTTCTAGATCTCCTGAGCTACTGTGTGTTCTTGCTAAATAGCCACTTTATGATAGTAGTAATGGTGTTTTAGTTGCTGCTGTAGTGATCCTTACACTATCTTTTAGTTTTACAGGAAATTCCATTGCTAATGTCAGTATCCCGAAATATTCAAATAAAAGCTGCTTCAGAAGTTAATAGGAGTTAATAGAACTAGCAGTTACAAAAAGTTGCACTTACAAAAAAGCAGAGTCTAAAACCATACATCTTAATGCAATACTGGTTACTGAATCAAGACCATGCTGTGTTGAGTGAATTGTGATTGCATTAATGATTTGGGCATTTTTCAGTGTTTTCATTTTCCATACTCTCAGCACTATTCTATCACAGTTATTTGCAAAATTAAAAAGTCTTCTATATTCAGTTATCTCATCTCAATAAACCTGTTTCCTTGAGCATGACCTCTGCCAAATATAAAAAAAGTTAGCAGTTCTTAAGCAGTCTAAGGTATCCTTCAACCTCAGCCCAAGAGCAATAGAGAGCCACACGTGACACAAGCACATAAAAGAGATTAATACTTAGAAACACCACCTTAGAAGTTGCTGGTGCAACAAAAAGTTGTATTGTACCCAGAGAAATTTTATAGAATAGTCATATGTGTCAGAGTTTGGGATTTTTGCCCAGATTTATGGGGATTTATTTATGCCAAATCTTGCAGGAAACCTTCATGCATTTTCTGATGCTAATTCTTCAAGCTAAGCAATGGTTCAACCTCACTGTAAAAATTTAGGACAACAGAAATTAAATGCATTATTTCTACATTTATACTCAATGAGATACAAAAAGATAAGAAAAAATGGAAAAACAGACAAGTGACACACTTTGCTAGTGGCATACAGGCTGTTTCCCAGCCAGAATAAAAAGATACATCATCAGGGACCTTTTTCCAGCCCATGGCTTCAACTGGGTGGGGGAACAGGAGAAAAAGGGGGAATGAGAGGCAACTACAATAAGGGTCTTGTGGAAAACAAACAAACAAACAACCCACACAATCCCTACCTAATTTCCACTTCCCCAAAAGCCCACCACCAACCAGTCAGAAATCCACTATGCTCAGGCATCAAATGTTTGTTGCTTGCTTGATTTTACTGTATGTCTTTCACAATAACTTAGCTGCTTACTTATCAGCAGATTCCCGATATCTAACAGGGGACATTGCACAAATGAAAGTATCTTTGTGGAAGGTAATAAGAAGTTGGTGAAAGGAGGAAAAAAAGCTGTTGAAAGTTATCAAAATAGTGGGAATAATCCAGGGACAAAAAACCCCAATGTTTAAGGTGGAAGGGTTCATTTTCAAAAATCTGTATGATTCTTAGACATGCAGAAATATCTCTACAAATATAGTTACTGAATTTAAGACAGGATGGAATTAATTAATATACTTCTAATAAATAAAATTCTTCATTTTTAACAGCATATGGTTTTGTGATTCGATTATACTGTTTGGATGGGTAGTACTAAAAACAATAAATGATGCAGACTGCAAAAGGAAAAAAGTCACTTAGTAACATGGACATACTTTTTTCCCTTCAGGAGAAAGTATTGTTGCTCCTTTTATTTCCACTCCTGGGAAATTCTTTGAAAAGTTCCTCTGGCTATAAAGACAGACATCTGTATACAAGCAGTTAGAACTTTTGCTTCTTTTAATTTCTACCAAGTGCTTATTCTGTATTTGGTCAAGTTTCTTGAGTAACATAAAAAAATTAATAAGACACAAGGAAAACAATGCAAGCATTGTATGAGAAGACTGATTCACCAATGCCTTTTTTAAATCTTGAATCGAGGAATACCATCGTTTCAGATTATGCTCAACAATTAAAACTGTAATAGCAAACAAATGAGATCTTTGATACAGCCATTCAGTAACACACACTTCATTCTTAAGCACTGATTATATTTCTTGCTATTGACAGGAAAGAATTATTAATATCATTCAAAGTAACTATTAAAAGCTAAGTGCTGATTATGATTCTGAAACATTTTCTAAACCTAATGAAAGGGCTACCTTCTTCCTCCAGAAAAGGAGGAGAGGAAGAAAAGTTTCCAAGCCTTAGCTTATTCTCATATCGGACTACACCTTAAGATACGTTTGCCTTGTATGGTTTGAGCAGGCGGTTGGACTAGAGGTCCTCCTGAAGTCAATGTCAATCTTAATTATCCTATGATCCTATCCTACAATCACATAGATTTGTTGGATGATTATCAATAAAGTCTCTGCCCGTCTCTGTTCATATTTTTCTTACAATAAGTGCTTATAGAAATAAAAAAGAAAATTTAAAGTAATGGCTTTGGGATCTTAAAACTTCATTATAAGGTGGTTGTTGTGTAATAATAAGGTTGTTGTTGTGCAACTCATAGGCAAAAGTGTATTTTCAATTTCTCCTTCTCTTGGCATAAATATTTTTTCTTCAGTGATAAAATAAAATAAGTAGTGCTGGCCAGAAATAAAGATTATTCTCTGTAGCTAGCCTTCTTAGCCATAAAATATACTTTCCCTGGGTGTTTGTGTCTCAACTATTACTGTCATTTTAAATGGATGAAAACAGTTGCTGCTGTTATGATCTGTGACTATCTCCTCCTAAGATTTAGCAAAGTGGGTAGGTAGGCGGAAAGATATTGGCATTCTTAGTAGAAGCATATGATAGTTTATTTTTATGACTGTTATCCTGCATTAAGCCTACATATTTTCTGTGCTTGACTATACTATATTCAACTACTATAAATTGCTCTGTACAGTGCAATAAATAAAATACTTTCTGTTCATGACTTCAGTGGGATTATGTAGCACGCAAAAAGATAAATTATCTTGCACTTTTACAAAGTCAAAGATTATTAAGTCTCTGACAGGAATAGTAATTAAAATTTTAATTAAATTAATTAATTTTAATTAATTAAAATTTAAAACTAATTTTAAAAATCAGAGTATGTCAAGTACTGCACTTTTTTAAAAAAAATCCACTTTAAGTACTGGTAAGAGAGCATTATATAAAATATCCTCCAACATGTTTTTCATTTTTAACATTATTCTTTGAAGTTTTGGCCAGCTGTATTACTGTAGTCTTCTGCTGTCAAAAGTTTAGGTTGCATCTTTACTGCAAAGCTAAATATATTCTCTACAATATTCAATTCACACTGTAGCTTTTAAATGTTATGATACCTGAATTGTCCAATACTCTGCCACTTACTGTTAAGTCTCACATTGTAAGTAATTATATATGCACTTAAAATGAATTTAGGTTTACTTTGCATAATTCAGTGCAACTAAGATATATAGGTATGAAACATTAGATTTTGCTTGTTTGTTGAAACAACTTGTTACTTCTTTAGATTCATGTAGCTATTAATATTTGTGAACAAAAGCAGCTTTTCATTTTACATATATTTATTCTGACCATTTATTCCACTCAGACACACACAAAAAACATTTCAGTGCTTTGTTTTATTTCAAGTGGGTCCTCTTTCCAGCTTCTTTACACCTTGATTTCAGTGTAATAGGAAATAAAAACAAATTTGAAACCTTTTCATTTTCATTTAACATTTTCTGCTAACAGAGGTTCCCAGGGAAAGTCCATCACTCTTATGTCAGATTGGTTTTCTGTATGGGCACAAATCTCAATTTCAAACCTATTTCTGCTGGAAAAATCATAAAAATGACTGTATCTAAAACGAAGATAGGACTACAAATACATGTGCATTAAACATAGAAATAGTAATGTCATGCTGCTTACTTCTTTGATGGGGACTTGATATCCTCCTCAACTGACATGGTAGAATGGTTGACTCATCTACGTATGGGCACATTTGGGATGGTTCCTACTGCATTGCCTGCTCAACGTCTCTAGAACCTCAACAACAAGTACCCAAAGCTTCTCTTGGAAAGAGATCCCTCCCATCCAGTCCTCTATTGACCTTCATGTGGGAAAGGCTCTTCCTCTTTGCTTTAAGCAGCATATGTGTATAAACTACTTACTCAACAAGTCCTCCCTGAATGCACTCATTGATTTGGGCCTTATGTGAAATTTTACATATTATTAACATACAGTAACTGTGATGAGTATACTGACACATAACCAGTGGGAATGATGCAGATAAAACAAATGAGATCAGTGTTAAATAGTCACTGTAAGGAGAAATGGGAACCAGCATCTTCAGTGTAGGACTGAGGGAGGTTTTACCTTCTCTTTCTTAGCCACAGCTCTGAAAAGGTTTTAGAATAGGCTGAACACTTCACTGTCAGAAGTCTTCTTTCGTATCCTTACTCACAGCACCATCGCGAGTGGGGGGAATTTCCAAATCAGCTAAGGAGGGGAGAAAGTCATGGGAGAGGCCAGCAGGAGAACAGCAAGTTTCCCTGCCTGCTGCTTCAAGCATCACAAAACATTTCAACAACTGATTCATCAAAGTATCCTCAAAGCCATCACTACAAACACACCAGGAAGGTATCTCTTAGCCTAAAGACTAAGTGGCTGAGAAGCAATTGTCCTCAAGATTTTGCAGCTCTCTGGGACCTTCGAGGACTTTACAGTTTGATTCTGCAGCTGGGACAGGTCACAGGTCAAGAAAATGAAAATGATGGAGCCACCAACTCCAGAACATTCAATGAGGTGTGACTATGTCAAGACTGTTGCTCAAATACTTCTGTCCCCAAGTCAACCAGACACACATGCTGCAAAGTGGCTTTCTGTTAGAAAACAGATTATGTTTCAATAGCAGCATATTGAAATTTGTGTTTCCAAACACATTTCACTCAAGAAATCAGCAGGTTTTGACAGAACTTGGGTCAGAAAATTTCTAAACATTTCTCTTCTTTATACAATATACACAAGAAAACCCCCCAAAAACAAAAAACAGCTTGCATGCCATTAAACTAGGCATAGTACTGATTTTTAAAAAGTATATCTGCTTCATAAAAGTTAGTGTTAACCATCCATTCAAAAACAATAGAAATATGACCTATTTTAAATATGTTCTGAAGAAAAAGAAAAATTGCAACTTATTATTGAAATGTATCGCATATCAGCATAAGGAGTTCCTAAGCATTTGCACATCGTCCCCAAGACCAGCAGCAAACTACAGAAAATTAATTCTGATTACTCCTGGATATCATTCTCTTCCTCAAAACTTAAAATAAACAACATGGACATCTAATGTCTGGAAATAGGTGGCATGATGGTACATGAAGAAGTTCCAGAAAAAGTTTATCTGCCATCATGTTTGATAAGGACACAATACTGCAATTTCTTGCATTGCAGGTTTTGCATGGGCAGGTAACAAGGCTGTTGTGATATGTCACAGAAATACTGAAACAGTATGATAAACTGAAAGTTTGCTCTTAAAATGCAGGAACATTTTGAGCCATTTGGGGAGAGAAAAGTCTAATTTCTGGAGGAGCCTTCCTAGGAGCTGTACCCTGGGTTCATTACCGTATTGCATCTGCAGAGTCCACGAGGGAAAGTATCATTTACACAGCTTAACAAAGGAAGTCTCCTGCTGACTGACAGATCCTCTCTCAAACATATTTTAGCATGTGACTTTGATTAATTTTGAGCATAACTGTTTGTAAGTCTATTCTATTAGAAAAAATATGAATACTGGTCAGACTCACACACATTGTGAGACTAAAAGTTCAATTTCTTGACTAGTTGTGGGCCCACTAATGGAGCAGTGAAGTATTGAGTATATAGCAAACACCTCCTCCAGAAAGTGCTCCTGGTTTTGTTTCCCTCTTTCCCTACTTCTTATTTATATGTTTTCCTGAAATGTCTCACTTCAACATTTTTATTTTTTTTAATAGGGTTTTTTATGTTTGTGGTTTTTTTATTTTTTTAATGGGTTTTTCTTTTTTTTATTGATTTACCAAGGTTGTCAGAGACCTGCAAATTAAATCTCTGTCTGTCATGTCTCTTATTCCTTTAGAAATTAATTTCTGGGAGTACTGACTTGAGTATCACCCCACCTCTGAGTTTCTACCAAGAAGGCCCAGCCACAGGAGCTCCCCAGAAGCAGCTACAATTGCGTCCACTTAAGGGAATCCACCTGCTGAGGAAAGAAGGAGTATCTCTGGTCATATAATCCTGCTTATGGATGATGAGAGACATTACAGCATTTAGTATGTAGAATTGTGTACATACTGCACATTTACTGATGAAAGACATTACAGTATTTAGTATGTACAATTGTGGTCTTCTGAAGATATTAAGTTTAAAACTTTCTGAGCATTACATACCACTATGCAAAAAAGCTCTTCCTCCATTTTAGGGTCATTTATTTCTCTTTGTAACTATGTTTATCTAAGAGGAAGGACACCCCAACTTTAAAAGATTTCTTGGAAGACAAAAAATATCTGACTGAACCTTCCCTTTGAAAAAAAACAGAGATAGAGAAGAATCATGCTGGGAAGAGCATACAAAAATGCTTTGCTAACTCAAAGAAAAATATCACATACAAAAGTTAACGTGGCAATGTTTTTCATTACGCACATACACTAAAACAGTTTACAAAGTAGGATAAGTTGGCAAAAATCTGCTGAAATCAATAAAAGTATTACTGCACGTAAAGAACTGACACTATATACTGAGTAAGGTGCATAGTAGAATAAAAGTGTTACTGCACGTAAAAACCTGACACTATATACTGAGTAACGTGCATGGTAGAACATCAGTAAATAAGAATGCACTGTGAGTTGTCTTGGCTTGAAAATCATTTGCAAGTATGCACAGTTTTCAAAAGATTCAACAGACAAGTACTGACAGATGGTAAGGTATACTTCAAGAAAAACTCTTTTTACTAATAACTGCACTTAGAACGTAAGCAGGCAGGAAGGTGAAGATCAGAAATGTACTTTGAAATATTAAGAACAAATCATGTGCCTGGGCAGCACTGTCCCAAGTCCAACTAGGATTCGTATTTTTTACATATATATACATATATATCATAGACCAGCTTTGTGTTTGGGTAGCATGTCTAGTATAAAATGCTCTTAACTAATGATGCTAACAAGAAGGTATTGTGGTCTAGGCATTATTACCTTTATAAAGAATGAAATTGTCTCTATTTATTACCCATATATAGTCAGGTGCATAGTTTTTCATAACCAATGTTCCAAGAAAAATTTTTAAAGGTTAGTTGTAAAGACAATGAGTACACACATTACCATGGCCTAAAAGGGTAATGCTGACATAGCATACAAAATTCTGCATCTTCCCAATTTACTTCAGTAATTTTTCATGGAAAAATGTGAAGAAATTTCTTTCAGCACATAATTTTATGACAATGCAGGGCAGCATTCTCTCTTTGTACAAGTAAATTCAAAGGAAAGAGAAGGTCTTTTCTGACAAGTTTAGATGCTTAAATTGTAATTGATTTTTTTCTTATTTTAAGATTTAGCATAACATCAAAGCATTTGTCTGCATAACTCTTCAAATATCATCTGATATTTGGGATAAGCATCTGATATAGGGAAAAGCAAATTAGTTTGCCAGTTTTAAAAGCAAGCTAGGTGCCCGGATGGTTGCATGCAATGCTTAAATGCCCAATACCATTAGAGCAGTGCTGTTCCTACTCATTCTAGTCATAGATGCATACAGCTTCATATGCAAACTTGTGAGAACTTCTGAAACATATATCCATTTCTAAAGCTTGTATTTATTGTAGAGTTACAAAGAATTTTATTTTTTGTACCCTTGTACCCTACCCAGTGATGCTCTCAAAGGATCCTGAAGCCTTTTTTACTGATCTGTAGACTTTTTTCCCTACATTTACTTGTTGAGCTTGTTCTACACCTAGAGGATAAATTCTGGAGGCAAGAGTCACATTCTTGCTATAAAAATCACTAATGAAATACCAAAAAAAAAATAGTGTAGCAAAAAAGGGTTAGTTTTGAACTTACACAAATTTACAAAGGCAGACACTTAGCTTTATAAGTGTCAGTAAACTTCAAGCTCAGCGGCACCACCTGTGTTTAAGGCAAGCTTATGCACAACAATTTTTTGAGAATCTAGGCCTAGAAAAAAGCTGAACAATTGTGACTGTAACTAAATAAATTATTTTTAAAGTGAAAGTATTTGTGTATATATTTTGGGGGTGTGCTATTCCCCCAGTTGCAGGGTCGCACAGGGCTGACAGGGCTAGGGTGCAGACAGCAGATGGATCTCTACTGGGCTGCTGATCGGTGCCCGCCTCCTCCAGCACAAAGGACACACGTGGGAAGTCCCACCTGCCAACACAGGTACCGTAACGCCTACAGGGAACCATCCTGATTTACTAAATAAGTTTTATCCAACCTACAGGATGTGCAAAATTGAACTATATTTACCAGAACTAGTCATTTATGAAAATGAACAAATGGAAATATATTTGGAATTCGGAGCTCCAGTCTGAGCTGTATCACCACATCAGATGGCAAAAATCACATCCTGGGGAACCTGTTCAGTGAATGAAAAACAGTCTGTTTTTTCAGTCTCTGAAGAAAGCTTTGACAGACTGGTTTTAAAATGTTCCTGGAAAATTTTGCCATGGCATTCAACCTTCCAGTGATGTTTCAGGCAAGCTGACTCTATTTCTGCTAAATTAGTCAGTGAGATGTAAAGTAGCAGCAAAAATAATTTATAAACATAAAGCAGCTTTCGCCTGTCCCGTATAGATCAGTGTCTTTCCCTAATACAAGTTGTGCCAAAAAATTACAAAGCTGTTTGCATATTTATCTACATATGTAGAAAACTTCAAAGCAGAACTACAAGTTTAGAAGTTATTGACAGGAGACATCTGTTGCACCATCTGCACAAAAATTGAAGAAATAAACCCACCCTGTTGGACCAGAGCATTTTTTTCTTTTTGTTTTAAGCCTTGTAAATCACTTAAATCTTAGTCAGTGCTAATTATAGCTCACCATAGAAGAAAATAATTTAAACTCAATTGTTAAAATCATATTTTAATGAAATGGTGAAAAGGCAGTTGGATCAGAGTATAGCAGCATTGATGTGAGAACATTTTCTGACCATACATTCTATCAAAGATAAACCACAATATAATAGCCAGAAGCAGAAACAAAACACGGAATAAACAAGTGGATTACAGCAGTATTCCTAGGGCCAGGATTTTTTTCTGGATTTTTATCTGTAGCCTCCCTGTAGACATTTTTGAAGTATCAGAAGAAAACTAAAGTACTCAAACTCCAGAAAATAGCAACCTGAAAGGTGAATAAAATTAGAAGAGCAAAAGGTGGAATTCAAATAAATGTTGTGCTGAAACAAAGAAGGTATTTTACAGAAAACACTGGAAACAAGAAGGATCTGTAAGGTCAATGTCTTCACAAAGGTTTATATCGTCAGTTAAGGAAGGTTACTGAGAAGTTAAGTGAAGGAAATACATCCAGCTCATCAATGAAGAGAAGGGTTGTCCAGACAAACTGATATATCGATACACCATGCCAAATGGCATATACCCAAAGACTTTTAGAAGGTTGAGGGAGGTAATAAAAACTTTCAGTTCCTCACTAGTTACGAGCAACTATTCATTAGGGTTGCAAGACAGAAAATATTACCCTCTTCTAGGCACAGGGCAGCTTTCCAGGGGACTGAGAAAATAAAAATACATAAGAGAATTCAGTAAATAGGCAACATTGCTAAACTGATGATTAAAAACTAACAAACACCTCTAAGTTTGTATGGAATTTCTGCAGCTGATGATAGATGTGCAAGAAAACAGATAAAGTTTGGGTTATCAAATTGAACATTAGAGGAAGAACTGGTCATACGTGCCTGGCAGCTCCCATGTCCAGTTTATAACTGCTTTAGTATGAAACTGTTCAGCTAGAAAACACAGCAGACAGCAACAGATCATTCAAAATGTGCAGATCACAGTGTTGCCATAGCCACCATTAAATTTCAGATAAACCCATGCCTTTTTTTTCTCTCTAAAAAAAAAAAAAGTTTTATGCATTGCTGCCCACCTACTGAAACAGTCATACTAAATCACATAAAGAAATTTGCCTGCTGAGGACGAGCCACCAAGCAGTATTGTTCATTCTTGGTGGCTTCTCTGGCTGATTATAAAAGCAAATGTATTACTAGATTCAGCTTCAGCATCTGGTCTTCTGAGCAGTCTTTGTATCAGACCTGCTTTTGAGCTGGGAAGCCATAAGCTATCAGCCACCAGTTCCTACAAAAATGGCAAAACACTGTTGATTGATAGTGATGAAGTCACAAGAACATTCAGCAATACAGTAAGATTGCTAATGAAGGACTGATGCTGAACAGAGCTGGTTAAGGTTATGATTAAGAAATTAATGGAAGCAGAAGAAAAATTACTATTTGTCTCTAGACTATTCCCTGTTAGTGGAAGGAAATCTCACAGTGGAAAGCTGTGAGGTAATGAACGTTTGAATTGCAAAAGAGCAATTGTATCTCTTACATTTCATTTAGCACGTCCAAGTAGTAGATACAAGAAAATGAGCTGATAGTATACCTAAATTCACAAAGGGGGCCTTAATTTTGGTGGGGTTTTTTTCCACAAAATGACAGAGTGCTAACGAGTTAAAGGGTGTAGTATTATCTTGGACCAAAAAAGTGGGAAAAGGACAATGAGCAGAGCGGGATTTAATTAGCCAATTTTCATCTTAGCAAAACAAAGAACAATACTCTTTCCTTCTCTCCATCAAGAGGGAGAGCTGTCTCAGCGCTCCATAGGAAGTCCAGTGTCCTTGATTTTTTTTTTGTACTGGTGTAAAACAGAGACAATTCCTGGATGACAGTTAAGGTTAACCAGAATCACAGAATTACAAGCCAGCACCTGAAGGCTGTGATTCAACCTCCCTCGTTTGCACAACTTGGATAAAGACCTATCATTAATCTCACAAAGCATCCCTTTAGAAATGAAGCAGTACTGCCAACAGGTACACAAAAAGGAAGCACTTACTTGAGCATTTTTAATAGTTGGAACTGCCCCACAAATAAAGATGGATTTCATTGCCTCCCCACCATGTGGAGAGTTGTCTGAGGTCACAGCAATCTATTCCAGTGTTTGTTTTCATGGCAAAGATCTTTTACTAATACCCAAATGGAATTTCCCCTTAAACAAGTTCTGCTTGTTGCCTCCTCCTTCTGCTTGTTGCCTCCAGCCACTGTCCAGACGGAGACAGTACATGCATCTTGTCTGCAACTATCTTGCATACACAAAGACTTTGAAGGCATAGAAAACTACATTTTTGGCTAGTCAAACTCATCAAAATAATTTTTGAGCACTTATGACCCACAGTTCAATATATACTACAGATTATATATACCACAGGAATCACATTATTTATTAATCTCTCAAGGGTTGATAGATACAGTAAAGCCTATTTATTCCACTTAAGAGTTGACATATACAGTAAAGCCAAAGAGGAGCTGATCACTTTGCAAAACAACTGGGAGTTCAGGTTTTCCTTGCAGCATTATGACTGGTAATGACTGTACAAAGCAGAAGTTCCAAGCGTTTCAGGAAATAAATGGCTTTATTTTTGCAGACAGATTACAAAACCTGTCTTTACAGACATTCTCTCAGTCATGAGGAGAAAATGAAGATGTGTGCAGTGGGACCCTTACCATACAGTCTGCCCTGAAGTGGCCATGAGAGGACCATGAACGTGAGCACTGCTAAGGCAAAGGCAGGTTACATTGACTTGCAACATGAATGTGCAGCTGACGCATTTTGGTAAGTTACTAATACATGATTTTTTTCTTCCGTGAAGTGATTTGTATTGTATTGCTAGAAATAAAAATGAAGAAATTAACATGTGTGGCGTTTGAGACCTGAGGTAATGTCTGTTTGCACTTCCAGTTATTTTGCAAGGTGGGTCCAAAAAGTCGGCAACTTTTTGTTATTCTGAAAATAAACAAGCAAATGGACTAAATCCATTCATTCACAACAAAAGTGAAAATTCTAGTTATTCTGTCAATGATACTTTTGATATTATGAGATTTTGCATACACTATTTGCAGTGCTATTTTGATAACTGCTAAATGCAAGTCTCAGCTCTGCAGAATTACCCGTATTTTTTCATTTAAACCACTAGATGTCTCTAGCTCCATTCATGATAAAGGCAAATTAACGGCATACAAAATGCACTACATACACTTTTGAAAAATCTGCTTGGAAACACTAGAGCCATAAAAGCAGAAACCCGCAAGTTTCTTGCTATGACTCCAATAGAAAGTCAATGTTCTATATGAAAGGTGCTAGCCTGTTCTTTTAAAACAGGAAAGGAAATTTAAAATATCCTGGCTGCAGTGTAATTCTTGGGTGTTAGTAAGAGAGTTAGAACAAGTATGTGCTGCATGTCTTAAAATTTTTAAGAAGTAACTTTTTTTCTTAGATGGACAACCACAAAAGAAATGTGCAAAACTCTGTAGTCCTTTTTCGTAACAAAGATGAAGAAACAGATTCCTCAACCAGTTTTATACAGCCTTTAAAAACAATCATTACATTTTTTAAAAATCAAACATTTTATTTATGAACTGTTACTTTCCGTGTTTTCACATTAATAATAAAAGCAGTTGGTATATTTAATTAAGAAAATGGGTCCAGAAATATCACTGAAAGAGTCTAAATCACCATATAAAGGAAAAAAAGAACGAGATTGCATAGTGCTAGTGCCAGTGTTTCAATTCAATATACTGCATCCCAAACACAATATCATGCCACGAAAAAGATACAACTGCATTGCAGCTGGGATTACTTAATCCCAAACTATCTCTAGAGGTCAAATGATGTGAATTTCATGGTAGGTACAGGAAGGAAGATCTCTTGAATGATGTATCATGTAAGTATCATGGAAGCCTTCAGCAAATGCAGCTTGTCTTGCTCCCCTGCCCTGTATTCACCTCAAACATTACTACAAGGATTGGTTTGCTAGCACATGCAATGGAAATGTATATCTAATTCCCTAATTTAGAAGGAAAATGTTGTGCAGTATTCAGTTATGCTAAAGCATAACATAACAAAAAAAACGAGTAATTATCAATCAAATGAAAATGACAGAATCACATCTCAAACTTTGCTCATCCCAGTGGGCACTTTCCAGACGTTATAAGGAAATCAAAATACTGAATGTCCAGGCTTGCTGGAAACTTGTTGCTCTCTGAAGCCCACTGAACATCTCATTTGTTATCAAGATTCTCTGAAGCGTCTTGGTTTACAGGTTGAATTTCTTCAGGGTACAAGAGTGTTCCACATAAAACATGTAAATTTATTCAAGAACACCACAACTTCAAACACAAAAATGAAAACAAGAGCCCAGAACGCACAATAGCTTTCAAGTTAATTTATTACTATTCTGGGGTACTCAGCAGCCAGTCTACATTGAATGAGGCAGATCTTGGCTCACATACAGAGGCTAATTCCTTGCAGCTTAAGATAGTAAAAACAGTCTCATGAATGAAGCAGTTCGTGTTATTTACTCTTTTCCCTTTTGTCAAGAGAGGTTTTGAACATCTCACCAAAGTAATGATGGATACATACCTACTAAAACTTATTAGAAGTGACTCTTCCCCCAAAAAAAAGAAAAGGGAAAAAAAAATATTCCTGGCAGAAAATAGCCATCTCAAAAGCTCTCAAAAGAGCTTTTTTTTAAAAAGAAAAGAAAAGAAAACAAAACAAAACAAAACAAACCCAAAAACCAAACAGATTTAAACACCTACTTCAAAAAACTCCATTAAAAATTGAGGGATTTTATTGCCATTACGAAGTACAAGAATAAAACAAATGCAATCAAATTGCACGTAAGTAGAACTTTAAGTCTTACAGAGATGCATACAGAAACCTCATATTTAACACTAAAATTAAAAAATATTTCATAAAAATTCCTTCACTTATTATACATATAAAGAAATTCCTAAGCTGCAGACAAT
The DNA here is from genome assembly GCF_034638445.1 of Ciconia boyciana. Classification (NCBI taxonomy): domain Eukaryota; kingdom Metazoa; phylum Chordata; class Aves; order Ciconiiformes; family Ciconiidae; genus Ciconia; species Ciconia boyciana. The sequence continues at coordinate 57,285,864 of NC_132937.1, read as the reverse complement.
TGGAGTTTAGAGAGCATGGTGAGGAATTTTCCTCATAGGTTTAATTTGTCCTTATACTCTAACCAAAAATTCTTCAGGTTTTCTCTCCAGGCCATATAATTGAAACAGAGAAAGTTACAGAACTTTAAAAAGGAACTGCACATAAGCAGCAACTTTCACAGCTTATACAGCCTCTTTCCCTCATTGAGCATCCGTATCAGTAATCCTCATGAAATCCAATCATCCAAGTCTTACTCTAAGACTACATTAAGATGAAACATTTATTTATTTGTGTTCACATCATTATTCTCACACAATGTATCTCAGGTTCCTCTAACACCACCATTTTAAAATTCCTTTAACGTGAGGATATTAATATTTTGCTTGAAAATTAAGCCGCTGAGGATAAACTCCATGGCCATGAGTAAATTGATTCAACTTTCAAAGTTGGCCCTACTTTGAATGGGAGTTTGGACTGTATCATTCCCAAAATAAATTATCTTGTGGTTCCAAAATATATGAAACAGGAGCATCACCACTTAGATTCTCATCAGCTACCACAGTCACCCTCCTGTCTAAACAGTGAAGCATTAAGCATTGGAGGAGATGTTTAGAATGACATTAAGTTACAAATGGCTCTACAGTCCCCATATATGGAATGTTTATGCCAAACAGGACATTCAACTTAGTTGCTAGATGTATGAAATCACTATACACATAAAATTCCTTGTTGTTACTCTGATTTTTTGTTGTTGTTATTGTCAATTTCTTTTTGGAGAAAGGAAATGCCTTTTTCAAGTGCTATTTGTAGAAGTTCAGGAGGGCTTTCTCAAGGAAAAAAAATAGTTTTTGAGGACAACAGATAGAGGTCTTATTTAACTGCTACCATGAGAGAATCAAAATTAAAACATAAGCTGAATAAAGGGATTCTGTATCAGTAGAGGAAATATGTGATAAAATCTTCATTTAAAAAAAACAAACCAACCACCCCCCAAAAAAACCAAAAAACCCAACCAAAAAAAAGAAACCCAAAATCTGACTCTCAAAACTGCCTTGTCCTTCCCTTAATTCACTCAGCAGTTGGGGCAGGTTTCCCAAATAATTCTGGGAGGGAATCAGAAGTTAGAATAGTTGTAAAAGCTGTTCTTGTGATGAAGAAAAATGCAGTTTATTTTTAATCTATTTTAATGTTTTCAGCTGAGTTTTTAAGAACAGAACTAGACAAAAACAGTGAAAAACTGTATTTCACATTGGTCTTAAATGTGGTGAGTTCAGATCATGTCAGTCCATAATATAGCTTCTTATTTCAGATGTTGAGGAATTTTCAGTGCCTTAGCATAAAACTGTCTGTTATTTTACTCTAGAAAAGCATTAAAAACAAAACCAAAATGAACAGACTAGATGCTCAGAACATTCTCCTAACCACTTTAAAATGTTTCATTGTCTACCCTGGGCTTTGAACAGGACTTGTCTCATTTAATGGTGCTACTTTGTGACACAGCATGAAGAAGAAAAGCATCGTCTTTTTCATCCTGGATCCCATAGCTTTGGGTTTGTCACATCACTAAGTATGACCAAAAAGTTCTCCAGTTCCAAAACAAATTATTTCACTACTGAAGTGATTTTTAGATCTGTCAGCATATGCAAAGATAACAAATAAAATAAATAATTAAATTTAAAAAACCCCAAACAGACAAACAGGCACTATACATTTTTGTCATGATTACTGAAGAAGCAACATACAATTACGTGCAATACTGATGTTATGCAATACACAGAAAAACAACACAAAATTTTAAAAGCCTCGGGGGAACATTTTCATCTTTTCTTCAGTTAAAGCCAGGTTTGTACTGGCTGGAAACAATACCACACCATTACCATTAGCATTTACTATAATATAGTCAGATTTTATTTTGAGAATCAGATAATAAAGTGAGCTCACGTATCTCTAGTAGGCAATAGTGTGCAGAAGAAAGTGGATTATTTCTTTTGGATTTAAAAGTTATATGCTAATAATAATTAGAGGAATATTTCTTAAGTTAAGTGAGATCACCACTTAATGCTAATGTCTGACTAGTTAATTCAAGGGAATTACTCTAGTACACTAGTGGATAATACAGAGTATTAGTTTGCTAACAAATGACCTTCATTTGTTATCTATGCTCTTCATTTGTCCATCACTAATAATTACTTACTGTTACTAGCACAATATTAAATGTTAAACTGTACAAATATAACAACAAAGATTTTCACTAATTAGAGAAAAAGGAATAAAATTCTGTTCATGATTATCTTTAGACTGCACAACCCAAAAACAACCCAAAAGCCTTCACAACAAGAGCAGTCTTTCCAATCTTAACCCTTTTGTTTAATTACAGCACTACCAAATGATCAAGTCCAGAGAGCAATGTAAGATAAAATTTACTGCAATAACAAAAAAAAAACTTTTTAAAGCATACCAGTGTTGTTAACAAAATAACACCCCATCCCCCAAAACTTAAGGGAATATTTTCTTAAATAAAATTAGTTGTTAAACACTTAGCTTGGGGATGATTAACCTCTGGCAGGGATGACACAGCGGAACAAAAATGATGTCCTCAAAGGCAGTGAAATCACCACACAGTTCACATACCATGTCCATTTAAAAGCAGCATTAAAAGTATAAAAGTACAACATGGTTACCGGACACAGTGGGGCAAAGATCACTGTTAGAGAAACAAGAGTTTCACAGAACTAATGTATATTTATATGTCCATTGCTTCTTGGAGAAGAAGAAGCAGAACCAGAAAAAAAAAATTAATTGTCTAAAGGATTTAACAATATAAGGGGAGTTATATCATGTCTGCTAGTGAAAGGAAAGTCAAGTCAGTTCTCAAGGCATGTCTGAGAGTCCCTCACTCTTAGAGAACAAACTAAACTTAAAGTATTTCTCTTGCTGTGTTCTGAAACACAGCTATTGCTGTGAAACTGTCAGAATAAGTCTTTCCCAGCCATTGTCAGAGTGACAGCATGCAAAGGTATCCCATTACTTGATGTATGTCTTCAAAGACAGCTATGAAGCCTGTGCTGATTCAGCTTTGATAACTGGGGTGAATTTTTTCATCCGTATATATAGAAGGCAAGCTAACATATTTTCACATTTCATTGGAAATGGTTGCATTATTGTTGAGATGTATATTGAAGTGTGTTACATGATAAGAAAGTCCAAATTACTAGGAAGAAAACCTGACACTAACTCTTTTGAGCATCCTGCCCTAAGATTTTCAAACAAAGGGATTCTAACATGGTGTTTATATTCTTTTTATATCTGCCTGGCAAATGGTCACTTGCAAGTAAGAGGATTTCTACAGGTATGTTGGCCAGAAAACAAAGACTAAGGAAAATGTTATCCCCTTCCCTCCCCGCCCCCCAAATAAGACAGGAGATGTGGTGACAACCAACATGGAGAAGGCTGAGGTGCTCAACAATCTTTTTGCCTCGGTTTTCATTGGCAACCTCTCCCCACATCTCTCAAGTCCTTGAACCTCAAGGCAGGAACCAGGAGAATGAAGTCCCTCCCATCATAGGAGAAGATCAGGTTCAAGACCTGAGGAACCTGAACATATACAAGTCCAATTGATACGATGCATCCCAGGGTCCTGAAGGAACTGGCAGATGTAGTTGCTAAGCCACTCTCCATCATATTTGAAAAGTCATGGCAGTCAGACAAAGTCCCAAGTGGCTGGAGAAAAGGGAAAATCACACCCATTTTTTAAAAGGGTAAAAAGGAGGACCCTGGGAACTACTGACCAGTCAGTCTCCCCTCAGGGCCCAGTAAGATCATGGAATAGATCCTCCTGGAAGGTATGTTGAAATATATGGAAGACAGGGAGGTGATTAGAGAAAATCAACATGGCTTCACCAAGGGCAAATTGTGCCTGACTAACCTAATGGCCTTCTACAATGGAGTGACTGCATCAGTGGACAAGGGAAGAGCAACTGCTATCATCTACCTGGACTTCTGTAAGGCCTCTGACATGGTCCCCCCCAACACTCTTGCTGCTAAATTGGAGAGATATGGATTTGATAGACAGACTATTAGATGCGTAAGGATCTCGCTGGGTGGCCACATCCAAAGAGTTACAGTCAATGGCTCCAGGTCCAAATGGAAACCAGTAATGACTGGTGTCCCTCAAGGGTCTATACTTGGACCAATACTTTTTAATATCTTCATCAATGACATAGACAGCAGGATTGAGTGCACCTTCAGCAAGTTTGTGGATGACAGCAAGCTCAGTGGTGCAGTTTGATAAGCTTGAGGAAAGGGATGCCATTAGAAGGACCTAGACAGCCTTGAAAACAGGGCCCATATGATCCTCGTGAAGTTCAACAAGGCCAAGCGCAAGGTCCTGCACCTCGGTCAGGGTAATCACCAGGATCAATACAGACTGGGGAATTAATGGATTGAGAGCAGCCCTGCAGAGAAGGACTTGGGGACACTGGTAGATGAAAAATTAGATATGAGCTAGCAACATGCGCTGGCAGCCCAGAAAGCCAGTCATATCCTGGGCTGCACAAAAAAAAAAACCATGGCCAGCAGGTTGAAGGAAGTGATTCTCCCCCTCTACCCCACTGTCATGAGACCCCCACCTGGAGTACTACATCCAGCTCTGGGGTCCCCAGTACAAGACAGACAAGAAAGAGGAGGGCCACAAAAATGATCAGAGGGCTGGAACACCTCTCCTGTGAAGAAAGGCTGAGAGAGTTGGGGTTGTTCAGTCCACATAAGAGAAGGTTTGGGGAGACCTTACTGTGGCCTTTCAGTATATAAAGGGGGCTTAAAAGAAAGACAGAGAAAGACATTTACAAAGGCCTGTAGTGACAGGACAAGGGGCAACGGCTTTAAACTGAAAGGTAAATTTAGGTTGGACATACGGAAGAAATTTTTTACAATGAGGGTGGTGAAACACTGGAACAGGTTGCCCAGAGAAGTTGTGGATGCCCCGTCCCTGGAAGTGTTCAAGGTCAGGTTGGAGGGGGCTCTGAGCAACCTGACCTAGTGAAAGATGTCCCTGCCCATGGTAGGGGGGCTGGACTAGATGATCTTTGAAGGTCCCTTCCAACCCAAATCATTCTATAATTCTATGATTCTAATTACCCCACAGTGCTTATGCAAATCAGCAACTCTTTAGCTCCACACTTTGGGGGAAAAAAGCAGCTAGATGTCAGTGATTATGCAATATTCTACCATCCTTCTAGAAAACACTATTACCTTTAGAACTGTAAGAGAGAGAACTGAAAACTCTTTTATCTCTACCCTAATAAAAAGTTGTTCTAGTTAAGCAGAAACATCTGTTACAGTGAAGTGACATTTGTTGATAGATGCCCAATACCTGAAAACACACATTCTGTTGAGAAAAGCATGCTGCATTTCCACACTCAAAATGCAAATAAACATGAAGAGCTTGATTAAGGTCAAGCACTCCATGCTATTTCTCTCTTGATATTGGAAGTGTTCAGACCATTGACTAGGTTTCACCTGAAATTTTAGTAAGATGTCTTTAAGATGTCTTCTGCCATTGTTGCCTGGGAATACATAATTCAAAATGCTGGAATACTAACTACTTTGTCATTTGTCACGCTTTTCTTATACTCTAGATATTTGCTGCATAACACATAATTATGTTTTCATCAGAAAGGAAACAGATGCACAGCAAGTGCCTGCACACAATATTCAAGGAAATAAAAACAGAACCATAATAACTATCACTTAAATTCAATTGATAATGAAAATATTTACTAATGATCTACAAGCTTCTAGCCAACAAGCACCTCTTACACATCACAGTACAAATCTCACAGCTGTCATGTCATTAAAAACAAAATCCCTCATTTGATGGCTGTAGACTAAATAGGTTTTGCATTACATATATGCTCTAATCTAAAGATTTAAGTAAAATTCCTCCTTATTTCAACTAGGGCTTTAACTGAGGTTAGGCATCATGCTCTAGCTTCGACTGCAAACTAATTTACTTCAGCAGCCAAAGGAACAGAGTTCTTTGACACTAATGGTATTGCTGTGCTCTGCAAATGGAACTAACAAGTGACAAGTGAGGCATAAAAAGGGCCAAAAACAATATAGTAAAGTTTCAATTTAAAAAATCCACCGAGATTAAGCAGGTTTCACATTGTAGTGAGATAATTGATTCCTTGGGATTTGAAGTCCAGCCAACTGTTTCTGTTTATCTTGAGATATCCCCAGGAAAGAGGTTTTCCTAATTTCCATTACAATGAGTTTTCAAGAAATGGGTGAAGATAAATTCTTTGCACTGAAATCCCTGATTAAATTCCAAGTCTTTCTTTGTCTGTGCTCTAAACACTGGCCAAGCCATTCAGTCAAAACTTAAAGGCAATCATGTTGTACTGGTTATCTGCTCTAACGTACCAAAACCCACAGACATTGGTCGTTTCAAATAAGTCACTATGAAAAGTGCTATCTTAGAGTGTATTTCCAATAGAATTGCTTACAGATAAGGATACAGGGTAAGGCTAAGGCTGGACACATTCATAATGCTTCGGTTATCCGTGACTACAGTTACAAGAGTTTTAGGGGAGGCATGCAGCATAAAGCAACTGCATGCTTTTCCCCCTTTTCCTCCTCACAGTACACATCAGTGCCTGCAGTGTCTTGACCTTACTTCTGCTTTTTAGAGTAGATGCTCTTGGACAAGTGGAAATTAAATTAAGAAGTGTGGCTCTTGTTATACTGTTCTCTGAAATGCATGAATACATAAACTGAAAAAAAGTAGGGAAATAAATGTTGTCTTTCAGTCATAGTGACAGTAATTACTTATACAAGTAATAAATACAAAATTGTCAAAGGACAATGCATCCATGTACCTTCAGGCAGCTGGCTAAGGAGTCCATACATTAGATAGTATGCTTTCTCCCTCACTAGACTGTAATATACATCACCCCCATTTTTCACACTTAGAGGACACAATCCCATAGAAAATGGTACTACTTCACTCTGAGACTTTCCCAGACAAGTAATATTACCATTTATGACAAAATCAGTACAGCTACAGCATTACGAATTTCATTTTGCCAAAGCACGCATGCCTGAAGCATATCTGCAGATGGGGCCCATAAACAACAGATTTTGGATGGTTCTGCTTTAATATCCAAAGATGCAGAAATTTGTGTGACATTGGTTACCAAATTTCCATATCCAGGCAACAAGAGAAATGGTCAACACCCCCAATACCAACAGGCAGAATAACGTTTAAGTCATTGTGCATTCACTACTTGCTAAGCCACCTAGTATCTGTGTGACCCACATAGCTATGAGAGTACAGTGCTGACTTGTCCCACTTTTTCATTACATGTGCCTGTAAAAAGCAGCAGAGACAGAAGTCGGAGTACCAGAAAGACTGGTTGGGACACAAAAAAGGATACTCACATCCCATCAACTTTTGGGCCCTAAATTACATGTCCAGGCTCCTTATGCCTGAATATGAAATGGAAAGGATTTTGCATTTTATTTCATAGACCTTCATGGACCACCATGCTAAGCAACTGTTCTTAGCCTTCAAGATGGGCAGATGATAACAAGCCATTACAGAAATTAAGCTAGTTTCAGGGCAGGTGAGATGTTCTTTTGCTGTTTCCTACTAGTGCAGTTACTAATGGATTATACAGCCTATTGGGATTTAAGGCAAATCAGCATCTGTCAGAAGTCAGTTACATCACTTGCACAACCTCTAAATAAAGCTGTAAGATGTCAGTAAATGTCATCTGTGATAACATGTATTTTGGATGCGATTTGCAACACATAATTATTTTCTGAGATAAAATTCAGTTTAAAAATGCCATCTTATCCAGATATTCTAAGCTGAAGATTTGCATTTTCCCGCTTTTATTTATCTGCTGCTTTTGCAATAATCTAGTATGGAAGGAAAAAGTAGAGTGTAGACAAAATAAGAATCATATTAATTAACTTATCAGTTGAAGACAGAACTATTATTACAGACTTTGAACCAATTCAAATACTCTTCCTAATCAAGAAGTCTACTTAATATTTCCAGTGTAAGATTTAAGTCCATTACTTGGGTTTGAAAAGCATCAATTGTTCTTCCAAGAACTGCATCCATTTACTGAAGCTGGTTTCTCTCCCAGGTAAGAGCCATCAGTCCCCACACTCTTGCTCTGAGTTTGACCGTGGTAGTTCAGTGTAGAAAGAACCATGTTACTGCAGATACCCAGGGCTCTGAACTCAAACCCATCTCAGTGAAGCCCATGCTAAAATGGGGTGTTCATCTGACATTGGTGGCAGGAAATGCCATCCTATTTAACAAGCAGCAGATTCCAAGCTGATCACTTACATCAATCCTTTATCTTAACGCAAATTCATCCAGGCAACTCAATCCCACAATTGCTCTGTGGATATTTAGACTCTGCACAGTTTCAACTTATTTACAGTATTAACAGTGGAAACTGTTAATTTCATTAAGACTCTTTTGTGTTCATAAATGGCTGTAACTATGACAGACAGTCTTAACACCAGCCCACTACTACATTGTTTCAAAACCAGAAAGCAAAAATTGTTAAGAAAACACCATTGGGGTCCCAGGAATACTAATTCAGATAATTTGCAAGTCTGAAATAACAGCAGGGGATGAAAATAGTATGGCATATACATGCACAGGTCTCAGAAGAAAACACTTGAGAGCGCTTTTAAACACATTTAGACCGCTGTGCTGGTTGCTATAGACAGTGACTGCACATTCCCTGATATTGAAACATAACAAATCCTACTTTCTAGTTTACGCTGCAGCTCAGGGAGTGACAGATGCTTCACCAAGTGGAATAGATGGTGCATGTGGCTGTGTAAATGTCTTAGGTTAATGCAAATAGCTGGGAGTCACACCAGACACTAGCATTGCATCAAGACAAAAACATAGTAAAGCAGCATCTTCAACTTACTTATTTGTATCTTGATATTTGGCAATTTTAACTAAAAAATTTAGCTCTTGGAGGTAAATATTACAATAGCATCTCTATTTTCCCTACAATAATAAAAATTACATTATTGTTTGGTAAAATTACTCTTTCTTGTTTTGTTATCTCTCTTCATGCTACCTTAATCCAGACAGTCCTATGCAATATGCAAGGAGAAATTCCTCCTCTCAAAAAGTTTAGTGCTCATGTTCCCAAACTATGTCCCTTGGAGAATAAAAAAAAATTAAATATTTATTATCCAGATAAGATTGCTGAAAATTGTGTTCATCATTCAAAATGTTTGTGGAATGCTATTCTTGGAAGAGAAGCTGTGACACCTCAGAAAGGCTTTTCTGCTTATATATAACTTTCCACCTGTGCATGTACTTCTATTAATTAGTTTCTCATCATTTCTATTAATATATGAAAGACAGCAGCTGCAGCTCTCAAGATGCAATTATAATTAAACACCATCAAATGCAGCCATCTTGTGAAAGCTGCCATATTGTGGTTAGTTCAAATTTATTAGCTTCAACCAATTAATTTTCTAAAAAATTACCTAAATCTATCTAAATCTGCAGAAATCTTAAGTGGATTACATTGTCAGCACTGCAGAATTCATCACAAGCAAAAAAAAGAAAAGAATGATAACAGAGATAAGTTCTCGGAATATGAACAGCTAAGTTGTTTTGATCCACAGGCTCTTACTTTTGCTTATATACAAAGAATGACTTTATTTGAAGGCAGCAGGAATAAGCACAGTTCTCTAAACTTCTGATCTGAGCAGCAAGGGTTCTGAGCAGATCCATGCACTTGACTGTTTTGTCCAATAAATCCTTAATTCTCCCAATTCTTCCATGTAGAGGTGGGAAATCATCTGCCTCCATGGTGACTACATACTAATCACTCAAAGACTTTATTGTTTTCAATATTTAACAACTTTAATTTGTTTGCTAAAATATTCTCTCTAGCTGTAAAATTCCTAAATAATATTTATGTTTCAAGAGGTAAATGAATGAGGTTACTTCTCACAGAGCTATTCTCTTAAGCTGTCTGTAAGCTCACAAAGATAATACTGGGTTCATTCATAATTAAAGCACGATTTTTTATGCCTAGAAATACTGTAAGGTTCTTTGTGTTTGTTTCTACATATCCACCCTGTTAATTATTAGGCCATATGAAGCTAATGAATCCTCTGTGTCAAATAGGGCTTGGTTATTTATCTCAAAACAAAGGTTTAATGGTCTAGCTTTGGTGGTCCCAAATGAAAACTTAACTGGCGTATATATCCCATTCCTACATGCAGGGTAATAACTCTTGCTATACTAATATATTCACAAGAATTTACCTTATATTAACCAAAATCTACCTTAAGGAAATAAAATTCTTCTGATCTTACAAACTATCTCCATGTTTTGTTTCCTTCAGCTATGCAATACTAGACAGAAACCAGCTCAAAACCCACTTTTTTTCATTTTTCATGAAGGGTTTCTACAAACTCTGTAACATAATTGGAGAAAAATGATGCTGCAGCATACATTTCAGGATGTTTAATTCTATTACATATTGATAAAGGTGTTTGGATATTCTCTTTATTTACTACTGATGCAGTTTTAATATACCTGTAACTCCTCAGCTCCACTAGCTTCAGACTTTATGGATGATACTTAAACCAGCAAATCCCATCCAGGAGGTTGAGTGAGCTCTTTGAAACAAAATGCTTTTCTGCTCATTCAGTGCCTCTCCTGCCTTTGTACAACTTGCTTTCCCTAACCCCGCTTCAGGCAATAATACCTAGTTGTCATCAATGTGGAACTTAATTTGACACCTCAAGAACCAAAACCATGCAATTATGGCTTCAGCTAAAAGTTTTAATTTGTTACCTGAAAAGAGACAAGAGGGAAGTGCATTACACTCCTTAAAATCATAGCTGGATTTTCCCAGAGCATCAACAGCAATTACTGACTGAGGCACAGATATGGATAAGTCTGTGTCCTAGGATAAACCACTTACAGGACATCAGAAGTATCAAATGCATAAAAAGCAATCATATCATATCAGATAAATAATACCCTCCCTTAGGGTAGAAGTACAAGATAAGATGAGTCTATTCTTTTGTTCCTCATAAGAGTAAAACTTACTGAAAAACAACACATTTCCTTAGTAAAGCTATGTACATTTTGCCTTACAAAAACAAAATTTGTATCGCAGCCCATTTAAATTCCCTTTTCTGGTTTGGAAATATTTTTAAGTTCTCAAAGACATTGAGCAATTCTAAACAGAAATTATTTAAATCTCTCATTTCCATTCTGATATGTATGTGAACTCTCAAATGTTTATGATGCAGGACAAAGGGGGAGCAGATCTACATCAGCTGGATGCATTTTTGGTCTTAAATTACTAACTTTAACACAACATAGCTATTTCGTGAATTATTGCACTCTGTGCAACTGGCAGCAGGGAAGCATTGTGTGGCTAGTTCTGATTGACTCAGTAGGGATGAACTACCCAAAAAAGTGACAAGATTTCAACTCATGGCAAATTTTAACAGCCATGTGCCCTACGTATCCAGCTCCCCCAGTTACAACACACCGGGGAGCAGTTAAAATCCTGCTGGGGGCCTAAGTGCATGATCTACAAACCTACTCAATGTGTCAGATTGGAAAGAAACACCATAGGCAAAACTGATTTTGAAGGGCATTTGTTGTGGTCATAAAGTGGCATAAAAACAAACCTGTCAATACCAGCCTGGAGCTGGCCACGAACTGCTGTGCGCTAAACCACAGTGGAGGGAAGTGCTCATCCCAGTGGAGCTGAAATTGTATTGCTATGTAATGGCACAAGGGGACAGGAAAATCAATGGGACCTGAACTTGTGTCAGAAGCACCTTTTCTGTCTAGAAGCCTCTGGAGTGGGGCACTGTGAAAAACCCGCTGAAGCTGTTGTACCCTGCAAAGTAGGTGAGTGTCAATACAGGTGGTGTGGCTCACAGGGAAATGCACATACTTGAATTTAAGTCCCTCACCAATGACTTCTTAATATAAAAGTGAAAAATATTAACTCAAGACTGTATTTTCTAGGTGGGTGCATCTCAGCACAAAACCAAAGGTACATTTTTCTTTCAATTTTCAGTCCATATAGCCTATCCATTTAAATATATAAAACATTTTTTCCCCTAAGATGACATTAGTTTATCAAGAGAAATGGCAACTTAATCATAAAAGATTTATACACACAAAAAGATCAGGCTAAGTCTGAGGGTATACACCATTCCTACCAAATTATTAGCATTCAATCATTAAGTTTTTACCACTTACAGAAAAATATACTAGGTATAGGTAAGTTGACTACAAAGATTTTAAAAAGGGTTTTATTGCAAACATCTTGAAATTTAAAATTTTTTTCAAAGACTTATAAACTGAATTACAGCACCAGAAAAAAATATGTTGACTAACTTCTTCTTTTAAAGCAGAACACAATATGTAAAGAAGACAACAAGAGTTATTCAAGGAAGCAAAAGATTAGCACAAAGAGACTTTGAGAAATCTAACAGGATGATGAGCCAGAGGGTCAGGATGCCTAACTGCACGCTGCATGATGGTTCAGCTCAGAGGAGTAAATTAATTTATATTAAAATTCTCCATCTGCAGAAAAGGCCATTAAGATTGTGTCCCCAGTTGAAAATGTATAAATAAATATATACATTTAACATTGCATTTTACAGTAAGATGGCATAGCATAGGTAAAACAGAAATCAAAGTTAAACACAGAAGTCTAAACAAAGAGAGGGTTGCATTAAAATGAATCTCTGAAATGAGATTCATTTAGCTCAGCATGAAAAAAGACCAAATAAAAATCTTTTTCAAGGTTTCAAGAAAAGGGCATATATGTGCTCATTACATAATCTTGAAGGATTACACATTTAAACAAGGTGTGGGAAGGAGATACAATACAGTCACTGCAATGGTAAAAGCAAGAACAGTGTCCACAAGCATGCCAAGAACACACGTATATGGAGGTTACTAGATCCTGAAGCACAGGATGTAATGCTCTGCAGCACCATAAGGAATGGCTAGGACTTAAGAGGGTTGCTATATTATTTAACATGCTCACCATGAAGTTGAAGTACTTATGATTTGTACCATTAATCAGCTCAAAGAAAAACATTCCCAAAGTGTAAATAATTTTCATATATCAAAATTTACAAAAGACTGTATACAAATTGCTGGAGTTAAGAAAGTTGTACCTCTTTTTGAAAAGGAAAAGTTAGTTATATTCTCCCGAGTTTGCAATGGTTAACTTCGGAGCTCTCCAGCAACTTTTGCAACAAGAATTTGCCACAATGCCTAATAAAAGCAATAATCACCCATGCAATTTATGAGACTGACCTCTCCTTGTCATTATGTGAGACATCAGGTAGACAGAGAGAAGCTGTCCAAAATGAGATTTCCCATCCTTCCCTAGGTACATCTACCAAGTGGCAGTTTTTTCCCAGTTTCCAGAGAAATATAACAGCCTAGTTCCTTCATCCTGTATTTCCTTCCAAGGGAAAAAGGCCTCTCAAATGCTGCTTTTCCTCTTATACCTGACTAGTTTAAAGTGGGAAAGAAGACAGAGTATCTGGGAGATCAAAAATACATTTTGTGGAAAGACAGTCCTGGTTCCTCTGTGTGTAAACACAAACTGGCTCTGTGTAAGTCACCAGGGCATGAAAGTGTTTCATTTTTTCCTTAGATCCATTAGACAGTATGTGTATAATTTCATGCGTAATTTAGTTAAGGTCAGCATAGGTCCATGATAGAAGACATACGTAAACAGTAATCTCTGGTCTGAGTAAGCATATGTAGGGGCACTCAGTATTAGGTTGACAGAATACCCCTCGACTAAATCCATTTTGCTCGGGATTACAAACTAGATGCAACAAAAGAAAGTTTTGACATCAGCAATAGATATAATGTGGTGGCACTTCACCCAACCTTTACTGACTTTCAGTGTGCAGAACCATTTTGTAAGGATTGCATATATAGAAAATTAACCAGAATAAAACATTCTGTAAAAAAGAGAAGAATTAGCACAATCTCTTTTTTTTACTATTTCTTATTATGTTGTGGGGATGGGACAGTATAGTTTAGAAATACAATCACTTTAGATGGCAGCTCATAGTGGTGATAATGTGAAGACTCAGGAAAGGCCAGCATCTTTAACCCAACTATTTTTATCCACAGGATGACAGCATTTGACTCCAGCACACCCTGGTGCACCTTCACATGGTGAGACATTTTCTACTATTTAAATCCTTGGTATTTAACTTCAATATAAACTCTCAGGTTGATAACACTGTAATATTATGATAAACTAAAGCAAGCAGAGATGTCAGGCCACATACATGCTGATGTTTCCACTGTCAACAATTAAGGGTGCATGTATATACATCTCCCCTGCGTGTCAGAAGTTCATGCATCAAGTTTGATTAAACGTGAAGCTGTACTAGAAACCAGTAAAACACAATCCCAAAATGCTGAGTCATATTTATACCCACTAATCTTCTAACTAAATGACAATGAGAAGATTAGATAATTGCACTTTCAGTGCAAAATTATCTTGGTAATCTGGATTTCCTTAGAATGTGGATTATGTACATGAAACCATGTCTTTAATAGTACATTTTACACAGGAAAATAAATTGAGTCAACCTATGAATGGATAATCTGCCTATCAGGAAACATTGTTTTGGGAGTAGGAGGGTTGTTTGTTTTTTCACCCACACCCATGTGTCACTTATTTACAGATGGTAAGAGTCTACATCCCTAAGGGCAGATAGCCATGGAATATATGTACGTTGTTGTCCTGGTTTCGGCTGGGATAGAGTTAATGTTCTTCCTAGTAGCTGGTATAGTGCTGTGTTTTGGATTTTAGCATGAGAATAATATTGATAACACACTGATGTTTTGGTTGTTGCTAAGCGGTGTTTACACTGGTCAAGGACTTTTCAGCTCCCCATGCTCTGCCAGGTGCACAAGAAGCTGGGAGGGGGCACAGCCAGGACAGCTGACCCAAACTGCCCAAAGGGCTATTCCATACCATATGATGTCATGCCCAGTATAGAAAATGGGGGAGTTGGCTGGGAGGTAGCGATCGCTGCTTGGGGACTGGCTGGGCATCGGTCGGTGGGTAGTGAGCGGTTGTATCAATTTTTTTTTTTTTTTTAAATTTTTCTTTTTCCCTCCCTTGGGTTTTGTTCCTCTCTCTCGTTGTTTTCCTTCTCATTACAATTCATTATTATTATTACTATTATTTTGTTCCAATTATGAAACTGTTCTTATCTCAACCCACGAGTTTTCTTACTTCTGGTCTGTCGATTCTCTCCCCCATCCCACCAGGGGGGAGTGAGCGAGCGGCTGCGTGGTGCTTAGCTGCCGGCTGGGGCTAAACCACGACAGTTGTCAAAGCATTCTACAAGAGATTAAGTATGGAATACATTATCAGAATGATTAAGAGGTGAAGTCTTCTATCTAAAAGATGCTTTGTAG
Source organism: Ciconia boyciana (assembly GCF_034638445.1). Classification (NCBI taxonomy): domain Eukaryota; kingdom Metazoa; phylum Chordata; class Aves; order Ciconiiformes; family Ciconiidae; genus Ciconia; species Ciconia boyciana. The sequence goes on along the minus strand of NC_132937.1, from coordinate 57,270,376 downwards.
GGAAAATACTAAATCTACAGGAGCTACTGCTGAAAGTTTCCAGATAAAACTACTAAAAAACATTACTGTAAAAAGTAGTCTCTCTAGTACTGGCAATTTGTGATTCAAAGTCTAATTATTCAGCACATTATAAGGATGTCAACCCACAACAATGGTAATGAATGTAATGAAGGCACACCCCAGTGATATTAGTACAAATTAAAATTCTCCAAATTAAAATTTTATAGCAATTTACCAAAGAGACACATAAATTTGCACTTTTCATAATGTAATAATTATTTTCAAATTTGTACCACGGAATTACTCAAATACAATAAATTTACATTTTAGGTTATAGGCCTTTAGAGCAGGGATTTCACTTTCTTTGGAATGATACGAATTATGCAATTTGGAGTCAAGGGAGATTTTAAAATCATAAAATATTTAGAAAATCAGTCTCTTCCTCCTGTGAAAATACTGAATTCCCCAAAATAACCATGAGAGCAAACACTAAGGAAGAAAAAATTTGAAGTCAACTCAAAATACATTAAAAGTTTGGTATCTGAATAAATATTACATTAAATAAGAACTTCTAACAAATTAATGGATTCCCACATTCAAAATTTTCTATGTTGTAGAAAAATACATTTGAAACATATCATTCAAAACTCTACTTTTATTTTTCTTAATTTATAGCATTAATATTGATATTGTTACCCTTTTGTCTGACTTGAGCACTTCAATCTGATCACCATGTCATCTCTTTACTGAAGTGTAAGGAAAAATCAAAACCAGAAGCTGGAAAGAAAAGTATTTGGACTATTACTCTAGGTAGGACAGAAAAACTGTACTCAAAACTGTATGAAATACATATACAGGGAAAACCTGTAAATATTTATTTGAAGCTTTAGAACCTATCCCATCAACACTATTCTCACTTTGGGACTGGCCCACCAGTTACAGTGAAATACAGGTGAAACAGGGTTTGAAAGGACATCAGTCCCCTCTCCAGTCTGTGAGCGAGAGTCCAACAATACATTGGATCTTGACAATTTAATTTCTCAAACCCTAATCTATTCCCAGTCCTAAACATTGCATCAAGTGCAGTAAGGGTCCCCTTCCTTCCAGCTGTAAGACGGAGCACGCAGTGTGTCATGGCATCGTGGCCAAGGGGCACTTACCTCACTCTACCAATCTTGCAGAGTACAGCAATACAGTGGGATCCACCCTAGACCTAACTTTAAATGCAGCTAGAAAGAACATTAACAGCATTGTCAGCATATTCACCACAAAATAAAAGTCTTCTAAAGTTTGTAAGACCCTAATCATCCTGGCATTTGTTTACCAGACAACAAACGCACCATCTGTAGTACAACACCAGGCATTTATGTATGAGATTAAAAAGGTAATTTTCCAGCTGCTTTTAGCTTGCAGATATTTGCATATAAAATTTACATGGATGATAAAGAAATGAGGTTTCTCAAGAAAGATCAGTTTGCTTATTTACAAAGAGTGGAGACTCAAATTATAGCAAATGATCACCCTGAAGTTAATGTTCCTCCATGATTTTTTATTTTCTGTAATTCAGTATTAATTACCATCAGGAAGTGTTTTGTTTGAACGTTATGCAGCTACATGAAACTTTACAAGAAATCCACTTTGTAAATAAACTTAGAGACTTCAGTGGCTCTAGGGTAGCAAATCTGCTGTGCTTCCAATGAAGTTAAAGACTCATTTTATTGAAACAGTTCTCAGGCTTCTTGATTAATAGCTAGACATCATCCCTTCAGCAGCCACAGCCTGTGAATAATATGAATTGTAAATACAGCATACTGATTTTAAGTCAGACAGTTAATGAGGTGTTTTGCATTTCTTTAAAAAACAACTGAAATACTGGGGGTTTGTGTGTTTTAGAATGCTTATCATCACAGCAATGAATATCCTAAAGGTTTACCCCTATGCTATGGGCATATGCTATGTGGGCACATTAATTTTCACAGTTCTTCAGCCCACTTTTGAATTCAGTCTTCAGTATTCTGCACTCTGCGGCACTTCACAGGTGTCAACAGCATTAATTTTTAACATTTCCTGCTTCATAACCCATTACTGAAATACTAATTGAGTTCAGGATGTCCCACTACATGCTTTTCATACAGTTCTAATTAACCCTGCATCTCAAAACACAGATTCTGGAGAAAGAATTCAAAACACTGCTTAGGTGAGCATGTATCTCCTCCTCAACAGACTTCCCCCAAGATATTAATTGTTACCCATTATTGACTTCAAATGAAGACAAATTCTACATTTTCTTCAGACTTGCACATCATGGGACTACATAACTTCTTTTAAAAATTGAAAAGAAGGAAGTGAATTCAGCAGGAAGTGAATATAGTCACGTAAGTATGGATAGATAATAGATTACATTTGTGACTGCTTAGGACGAAGTATGAGACAAAACATTGTGAAGCTAACAAATTTAACAGGTCTGTCATTCACCCCTAGACTGCCTGAGAGCTGAGTGGGGAAGTACAAACAGTATGCTTTCCATTTACTAGAAATCCTTTATTTAACACAAAATGAAAAATTTTCCTTCATTTGGGGGATTATGTGATTTTTTTTAAAAGCCATATGAAAACAAAAAAAAATGTTTAGAGGCTGTCAGAATTAAGTGTTTCTACAATTTAAGATTATGAATGATAAATTTAATTTGAACTGAACTACCTGGGAGGAGGGGGGGGAGGGGGAGAATGCCAGACACAATGTTTATGATATAACAGAAATTCAGCTACAAATCTTAATATACTGTGTCTACTGTACTTGGTAACATAGAAATATATACACCAATAATGAAAAGATAATCTCAAAATTCATCCATTCAAAGCATGTTCTGATTTACACAAAATTCTGATCAAAATAATAATTAAAAAAAGATATCTCCATGTAAATAGAATTTTGCCTTTTGTTTTTGTGCTATATTTGAAAGGATTTATACTCTTGTAGCTCTTTATTTTCTTCATTTGCAATCTACAGGGATGTCCCCCAAAACAAAATAATTCAGGGTAGGCTCACATACATAGAAAATTTCTGATGAGGGTATCATTTGCTGGGAGGGGAGGGAAGGATTTATGCATATGTGTCTGAATCTACCTCAGAAAATCTAGCACAAAACATTTACAATATCACTACTAGCTGCTATAGAAACAGCTGTCATTCAGAAAACAAAACACTTTTGACTTCAAAGTAATCATTACACCACTCAACCAGAAAGACCAAAAAGAAAACTCCTAAAAAATTTAGTACCCCAGACACATTTTTCTTTCAGCACAGACAAGAGTTTCTTTCACTGCACAAAATAAATTTTTGTCTGGTTATCAGCATGTATTATCAGCGAAATCTTAGCTAATAAGACAACACCTTTTTGTGAAGTTGCTTTTCTAAAGATGAACCTGCCAGACAGCCCTAGAATAAGCCAATACAGTAAGATTTTACTGTCAACAGATAGGTCTCATCCTTCATAAGACCTCATTGCCTCTTTCGCAGACAATTCTTCTGCTATAACAAAGCATGTTAACTTGGCTTGTCTTTCTCCCACAGACATCACTGTCTACACTGAACTACAGCAGGACTTCAAGAAACTCCAGTAGGAGTCAGAAAAGTCTTCCAGGTGTAGGCCTTCATTTTCCAGGCAGTTCATATGAAATTGGCATGCTAGCACTTTGCTTTGAAATTTTAACAGATTTCATAATAATTCAGTGGAGAAAAAGGAGTATAAGATAGAGGGACAATATATTCAAATGTTGGGGGGTGACATATGTGCATATACTTCCACATTTCATATGTACTTACTTGGTTTCAAACCAGCGTCAACTGATACAGAATTTCTAACATCCCAAGATATTTCAGTAGGTATCTATGGAAGATTTTTTGTGAAACATTGTGGAAACTCAGTTATTTATCTGTATACATGGACTGCGGAACTGTTGAATCAGACCTATGCTTTTTATTATTATGTTTAGATGTGTTTAAAGGGAATAACAAGCACATCTAAATGGAATGTTAAGTCTATCCACTACATGTTGAGACACAACCCTAGCTGTCTAAGAAGGAGGGAGAGGAGGAGGAGGAAAAATAGCATAAGGAAAGAAAAAGCAAGATGGCTAAATGTTTGCACTTACACACTTGTGGAGGTTGCTTCTCAGACAACAGTAGGGAAGTGGGTGGGTACAAATGTCAATCAAAAGCCCAGGATAAAGTATAAAACAGCATAATCAAGAGAGAGCAAGGGTATTGGGAACCTTTGACTTGTAGCAGGAAGAGGCAGAGAAACAAAAGGTGAGTATTTAATCATGCTCATTTAGGGCAATGGACCTGTGGGTGAGCCACAAGCAAGTGCATCTGGTGAGCTTCTTGTACGCCTACCTGACAGCTGACAAGCCTGAAAGGCTGGCAGAATGGGCAGGACAGAGACACCATAAAGCTGGACAAGGAGAGTAGGTAGTAGTAAGAGGCAGGGCTTTAAATGTTAATTACTCTGAAAGCTCCTGACTCCAAGAGCGGTTGGTTGTGCATAGGAGTGGGTGGGAAGAAGGTCAGAAAGAGGTACAAGACAGGAATACAAAGAAAAAGACAACAAAATGAAAATGAGACCTGAGAAGAACAAGGTACTTTTTGATATGGAACAGGAGGTAAATTGTTCTAAATCCCACACACAAAGCCTCTCCCCAAAATTCTGCAAGAATTTGGGATTAGATCCATATCCCTTTGTCTTGTTCTAGGACAGGAGAATGTGGATACTTCAGAGATTCACACAGGGCATCCCTCTATCCCCTTCCCTTCCTCCTAATACATCCAACCCTTCCACCCATATACCACCCCTTTCCTCCACTGCAGAGCACAAGTATCTTGAAAGACAGGATAAAGAAATTGGTTGTGGTAATTTCCTGCAAACAAGCAAATAGTTTTTCTGATATCAAAAAATGAGAAATATTTATCCATCAAGTATTACTGTTTGGAGTTTTTCATAATAGTTCAGCACTTCCACATAACTAATCTATTCCAGTACCATGCCCAAGAGGCCTTCATCAGGGGAGAGCTCCTACCCAGAGACAGCAGAATAGCAGCTTGACTCTGTAGAGTGTATCAATCTCTATTTATAAAAGCTTTGGAGACTTGTTTTTCACTCGCTGATTTGCACCAGTGAAAGCAATTGAACTTCATGATGCTGTTCAGATCTGAATGAGTTTAACTCAATCATTTTTGCTAAAAAAATTTTTTATAAAACACACAACAGGAGATTATAGAGGGTACATACACACACACATACACACTCTGAACTACCTGAAAATTAGCTGATTTTAAAACAAATCATCATTACAGCCTCTTTTTGCATTTAATGTCAAACACTCAAGTTCAGTAAGTTTGAACCTCAAACTAAAGAGTCAGAATAGAAGGTTTCAAGACCCCATATATCCCAGCATTTGTCTATAAAACACAAGCTTCCACAAGATGCCTAGACATCCATCTTTCTGACAAAAGAAAGACACAGACAATATTAAGATGAATTTGGTTGGGTAAGCTGTCTGTCTGGTTAGTTGGTTAAGACCAATTCCTATCCTACAGGACTTATAGTTCCCATGCAGCCAGGTACCCTACATGGGACCTGTCTGCTGGAAGTTCACACCGGTCAATTGCACTTGCTGTTCCGCTCAGCAGTTGAGTCCATACTACAAAACAGTACAAAGGAAGCACATAAAATTGTGCTAGAAGTGACAAGTTGTAGTCATGATACCCTAGACCTAACAATAGACCAGTGAGGTGCCAGCACTGGGAGTTCAGGACTTCTGACCTGGAACAGGAGGAGGAGGAGGTCAAGTCAAGGAGGTCCACTGGTCTTCTTACTTGAGTGAAGTCTGCAGCATAGATGGGCCCTCAAACACCTCTTTTCCTGTAGACATATTCCCTGAGCTTCAGCCACTTTCTTTCCCACTCCACCTAAAGCTGTAGACATACCTATCTACAGATAAACTTCATCTCAAAAAAAAAAGCAGAATCTAGAAATAGAACTGATAGAAATAGTTACTACGTGACTATCCTACATCCCCAGAATACTAAGACAAGAAAGCAAGGCATGTATTGAACAAATAACCAACTGTACCCAGAGGGAAAAAGAAATCCTATTTTACGCCAGAAAGATGATGTGAAAATTTAGCTGCAGCAATTGCTGCTAATAGAAGAAGTTGATGGCAAGTGTATTTAGAGTACAAAAACATCCAAATTCGATTCTTCAGATGATATTAGGTTGTATCTATCTGTCTATTTGACTAGACAAACTTCCAGAACAGCCAGTCTCTAGGCAGGACATTGATATTTAGATGAATAGACCACAGTTGAAATCATTAACAGAATATGATAGACAAAATACATCTCTTAATGTTTCACATTTAATACTGATCAAGCACTTAATCATAAATTTACAAACACTTAATAGTCTAGCTCTCATTTAGTCCCAACAAATGATGTTCTTATAAGCCAAATTCTATTACAGAGAGCTATCAAAGTATTAACGCATACTTACATAAACAATGACTGCTCCAAGTCAGTGTAACACCAGCAAATATTAGCAGCAGGAGTTTCCTCTCTCCGGGCAAGCCATAAGATAATATAAGCAAAACTAGCATGATACAATATCAGTAATTAACTCTTGTCTTATATACATATAATACAAGAGCACCCTGAAAGTAGCTCTAGAGCTAGAAATTGAACACATGCACACATATACACACACTTGCCAGCTTGTTTTGCGTAAGAGCTTCTCCAGCCGCAGGCTTTTACAAAATTCCTTTGGATTTCACTTTCTTCTTTGGGTGAATTCAGACACAAATTCTAAAGTGCTGTTAAGATCCAAGCTCTTGCTTTTTCCTGTATGCAGGACACAATTTTAGACAGCCTGACCTTCTTCAAATTACTTAGTTATACAGCTTATGGAATGATATAACCCATATTTCACTCAGGTTTGAAGACACTGGCTACCCAGTCCAACTCCTGCTCAAAGCAAGGCTAGCTTTAAGGCTAGACCAGGTTGTCTGGGGACTTGCATAGTCAAGCTTCTTCTACTTAAAAAGCCACAAAATTACTGAGGAAGAATTAAACCCCATGTTTTTAATTCCTTACATCACACCCATGACAAAAGATGGGAAAGGTATGTAAGCATGAGAACTGCAATGAAACAGCCAACACTTGTTTAAAACCGTAAAAGGCATTCCTAAGACCAATACAGATGGCCTTAGGAGAGACAGGGGTGCTTCTTGCCAAGCAGTGCTAGCTGCAGGCAGTGTCAGGACACAGCACCTTTCAGAAGAACTGAGTGACAATCAGAAGACACCACTGCCCTAACTATGACCACCACTTTCATGCTTGTTTTCTGCAGCTTCATGTTTTCTTTGGGAAGCCACACTTCCCCCTTTTCCTGCACAGGCCTTTAACTCCCTTGGCTTGCCACAATCATTTCCTGTTCATGCTGGTCCTTTACGACACATGCCAAGAAACGGACATGAAGTCCCAGGGCAGCACATCCTGCATTACCCTTCCCACTCTATCAGCTGCACTAAGAAAACTGACAGCCAATTCAAGATACTGTGTCACTAAAAGTCTCAAACAATGACTACTTCATTAAAAACTTGTTTTTAGCATCACTAAGCATGTGCCACCTCACAGGTCTATTAGTCTCAATCAAATTTATATACACTTATAGGTGTTAAACAGTTCTTTCAAGTAAGTTGCATACTCTAGAATAAAGATCAACTCCTTGTTACAAGGAAAGTGTGCAAGTGATGAAATACAGATTTCTTAGTCCACACATCCGTGACATAAGCATCTTCCAGAAAAATCTAAGTTTGGACCTTTTTTTTTTTTAAATATCTGATAAGAAGAATAATGCAGTGATTAAAACATTATGAATATTCCTTCTGAGCTCTTGTTTTCATCAAAATTCTTAAGTGGAAAGAGCCCTATATACTAGAACAGTATTTTCAGGATGCAAAATGTAGGGAAATACTGCCACTCCTTCTTCACAATCCATCACCAACAGGTTCACTGTCTTAATTTGTACCCTAAATTGACTGGTTTTGCTCATTTTCCTTTTTAATATGCCTTTTTTTTTCTAAAATTCAGTCACTATCCCTTCTTACTGTAATAAGCCCCCAGCATGTTCTCCATAGTATAAAATATGAGGAGACTACTCAATTAAAAGATTTTTCACAGATATGAATCATTTTAAGCTTAAATTTAAAAAGAGTATTTATCTGTTAAAAAAATACCTCATGCTTGACTCGCTGAAAGATCACAGAACCAGCGAGTGGTGTTATATTTCATTTGAGAAATCTTTCAGGGAGAAAAACCTGGCAGAGTAGAACATGATTAAATGTTGGAAAAGAACTATGATTTTGAAGTTTAAACGTTACTGAAACGCAGAGTGCATTTCACATAAACCTTATATAATTCCATAATAACATATATCATGAGAATATTTCCAGAAATCAGACTATAGGAATGAAAGTTTCTATCTTTCTTCACTAAAAAAGTACTTCCATTAATTCTACTTGCAATGTAGAAAAAGCAAAGATACTTCTAAGCCCTTTTAAATGACATTTTAGTATGCTGTATACAATAGGTTTTAGTATACAACTGTACTTAGTTGTGGGCTCAGTGCCCTAAGATCAGCTCTCACCTTCTGGAGCTCCATCATGCTGATAAAGAAACAAGATAAAGAAGACATTCAGAGACCAAGCAAAGCACATTTTGCTTTTTGTAAAACACAGATTTTAAAGTATAGATATTACAGGCACTGAATGACAGGGTTCAGTAGACATTTCTCCCACTCTTCTGAGCAAGCACATGAATTGATCTGCTAGCTGAGACACGCTCTTACTGAGACAGCTGAAATAGCAGGCCATTTTCTAGTATTTATTTTCATTTCTTCTGGGCAATATGGGGCCTGATGAAATAGAATGGCTTTTTTCCATGGAGATACACATCCGTCATTGAGCTAATAATTTCATTCTTCTTTCAGAAGCTGTTAAAAAAAAAAAAAAAATAGAAGCATACGTCGCACAAAAAGAAGGAATATTTATCACCTAGTCTCAGGTGGATGTGGAACAAACCTTTGATAGTGGTTCTTAGTAAAAACATTGTTAATGACTTTCAGCAACAGACGTATAAACATGACCTTCAGCTGGTCAGAACAGCTGACCAGAACAGAAATAAAACATTATTTTGTCACTATAAAGGAACATAGTTTGCTTGTATCTTGGGTACTGTATGCAATTCTAGTCTTTGAATCTCAAGAGCAGTCATAGCTGAGTCAGAAAAGGTCCAGAGAAGAGGGACTGATCAAGGGGACAGAATTGCTGCCATACTAGGAGAGATTAAAGAGGGCAGGACTGTTCTGTTTAGGAAGGAGAAATCTGAAGAGAGCACACCCGGGGCTTACAAAGTCGTGACAGCTATGCATGCAAAAGATGCACTTGATGACACTGGAGAGTACAGCTATGCTTGTGGCTTCTCTTTAACCAGCCTTTTCTACTGCCACTGACAGAGACAGACTACTGAGGCAGAGGGACCACTGCTCTGACCCATCAAAGTGTTTCTTATTATAGCAAAGATATGAACTCACAAAAGAAACCAAATATTATGAGATTTCATTTTTACAATATATCTTTTAGATGTCTGTGTGTAATTGTTCATTTGTTTGTTCATGCAAGAACAAATAAAATGGAGATACACAAATAAGGAAGATATCTGCTAACTGATGATTTTTCTGGGGGAAAAAAAAAGCTTGTGATCAGCTACATATCAGGAGTAACTATTCAATAACTATGAGTAAGTGAGTATAGAAAACAAGAGAAAGCCAAAGACGTTCCCAAGATGTCAAGTACAGCCCATTTTACCTTTCTTGTTACATAAAAACCCATACATGGGAAAGGAGAAAAACATACATATTAGTTCTCAGTGTTTAGGCTCTACTTGTACCCAAGACTGTCATGGTCAGAAGCCTTCAAATAGTTATTTTTATTCACCAAAGAAACTAGGGGAAGAAAAGGAGAAGGGAATTAAATTCCTATGACTTCAAAATCCAGCTTCATTGATACATCTCCCTTTGCCCTTTTCCCCTTGACCAAAACAGTTCATCCAGCTTTTTTTGCTGGTAGTAACAAAACTAAATTTTTATTCTTTCAGCTTCAAAGTTTAGATTAGCACGTAAAATCTCTTCCCTCAAAAAGTCTAACTTCAGCATTGTTGCTTTATTTCTTAACAGTAGTGTCACCTACTTTTGACAAGTTTTGCACAAAAAGAGAGAAACATCAGCTGTTCACCACCACCAAGTGAAGCTGGAGACCAATGACAGATTACAGGAGGAAGTACACATAAGTCCAGAAGTCTGAAGCAGTCAGGAAGCTCTGCAGCCATCCGTCTGAGATTAAGCAAGGAATGACATACCCCATCCGTGTTACACATATGTGAAGCAGCAAACACCCAGCAAGTTTTGGATACTGGAAAGTGACTGCTGAGAAGAGCACTGTCTCCACAAAATCCTACTGTCCTGCAAGCATGTGTCACATAGGAGAGGAAAAAAACAGATCACCTATATCGGTTATCTCAGCCTACATAGGTCAGTGGTTTGTTTCAGAAGGTCTTCGCAACAGTTTTCATAAAGGTAGTTAAGAGCATGCTAGTCTAATCTGCAGCCTAGACATGTCCTTTGTTTACGTAATTCCCCGGTTTTGTTCCTTTCTGCCTGTGATGCAAGACTATTTTAACAATTCACTAAATTAAATGCACTGGTTCATCAAAAGCAATGTATTTGAGAAGTAACAGCAATCAAAAGGGTAACTATCTTCAATTTTTAAAAAGTTACAGAAGTTTTTATGTAACTAAGACTGGACATATCAGAAACATAGCAAAGAGATGCCAGGAACGCAAGTAATTTTTTAGAAGTAGAGATAGTAGATTCTAAGTAGATGCTTGTAATTGCAGTTAAAATTATGGTATCACCTGAGAAGTAAAAATATAACAAAACTGAGATATTACATCGAGATTGATTAGAAACTTGGATATGCAAAAGACACAATATCTGTAGGACAGTTATGTAACATGCATTTAGCCAACATTCACAGTCTTTCCCTTTAAACAGTCTCAATTAATCAGGACTCTGAATATGTTGCTGCAATCCAGTACACCTTCACAACACCTCAGCCAGAGGACAAAAAGTTCTTAAACATATATGAAAGGTTAAACCTTCCAATAACTTTGCAACGATATTCATACATTGGTAAACCAGTGTGGACTCTCACAACCATAGAATCATAGAATGCTTTGGGTTGGAAGGAACCTCTACAGGCCATCTAGTCCAACCTCCATGCAAGAGCAGGGACGTCTTCAACTATATCAGGTTGCTCAGAGCCCCGTCCAACCTGACCTTGAATGTTTCCAGGGATGGGGCCTCCACTACCTCTCTGGGCAACCTGTTCCAGTGCCTCACCACCCTCATTGTAAAAAATGTCTTTCTTAAATCCAGCCTAAATCTGCCGTCCCTTACTTTAAAACCATTGCTCCTTGTCCTGTCACAACAGGCCTTGCTAAAAAGTCTGTCCCCATCTTTCCTGTAGGTCCTCTTTAAGTACTGGAAGGCTGCTATAAGGTCTCCCTGCAATAAGTGGTTTTTCAGTGAAGGTTCCCCTCTGCTGCACCAGAGGTGTACTAGATGGGTGCGAACAGGAAAGGTGCTTCTTCACGGTAACAGAGGCCTCTTGGAAATTCACAAAATTTAGCTAAAGTCTGCATTAACAGGGGAGGGATGTTTGCACTGAGCTATTAGAAAGATTACTTTAACTTTGGAAAATACTTAGAGAGTGAGCAATTCAAGTGGCAGAAGAGTTAAGTGTCTCTTTTATTTCTTGCAGCAGAATGTTATATGACTCACCAATTAATCTTAATCACTGCTCGTAAAGAGCAAAGAACAGACACTGCTCCTGCCTTTAAGGAGGGGAAGCAACAAGAACATCAGCCAAGCAGTGACATTTAAACAGTAGGTTAAATACCCATCAATGCCTGAAGGAGCACTTCCTAGCATATTTCCTGCGCTAGACATGACAAGAAAGTTCATAGAAATGATCTTTCACTCTGATCTTCATCTTACAATTAGCTTTCACATTAGCTTTCAAAATGCTCATGACTTACAGAACACTCTTTTAATCTAAGAATATGCACATCACCTGAATGTATTTATTAAAGTCACCACTGATTTTAACAAAGGTGTTGATAAGCAGTAGAAAAACTCAACATGTTTCTTGATTGCAACTTAATCTGTTCATATTTGAGGGGTAAAAGATCAAAATCAAAACTGTTATTTTGCCCCTACTGGAAGAAGCTACTTCTTTTCACCTGAACTACTGAACAGTATTCAGTCCCTTTCTAGTAATTAGATGGCCCATTCTCAACCATGTCATATCTTTGCAAAAACATCACTGAAAATAGGTGCTTTCCTTTCACTGGCTTAATCACTTAGACACGCACAGATGTCTGTGTTAAAATTATCTTTATTTTCCCTGTGCATCAGCTTTTTTCTCCCACATTTGTTCTGTTAAGTTTTTGTTTCTTTTTTCTAATTATTATTACACTTATTGGGGGCTATTGAAGCATAAATGACTAAAAGCTAATAAAAGAGCAACAGAAAGTTCTCTTTCTGCTACTTTCCTTGAGATGCTGCAACTTGTGTTAAACAGGAATGAAAACTGCTGTCGGCTTTCAAGATATTTAATAGATATTTTTGCTCCCATTGTTTTCGGGTTGTGAATATTTGCTGTGTCAATATTTCCAATTGAAATGACATATCCCACAAGAATGAAGATTTATTATGGAATTCAGATACACTGCTCCTGCTAAAAAGCAAAGGACATTAAAAGAAAAAGATAAATTTGAAATGATATTGTGTAATCTTTGAGAAGTAATTAATTTTTAAACACTCCAGAGTGTGGTCTTTGAAGTATTAAATTTCCTTGTCTCTACATAAAGCCCACTTGATCTCAGCTTTTCTGAGCTTGGCCCATCATCTGCAGGAGTTGACAACTTAATTCATGAACCTAGGCCAACCCAAGACAGCATCTGCATTGTCTCTTGGTCTTGAATCCTGCTGACCATATCCCAGTGTGCTGCTTTGATGCAAGACATGAGCTACAGCCTCTGATAGAGCAGGGATTTCCTCTCCTACAAGGGAGTTCTTAACTTCTTTTGGTACTCCAAAGATGCTGGAGCTTAATTAAAAAGCCCTATCTTCAGTATTATCTGTTTTTCTCAGACCTAAATACCTTCCCCAAAGTAGGAACTAATCTAGAAATCAGTAACATATTCTACATATAGCATTCACATTAAAACATCTACTCCTACATGCCCAAAATACAACAATTTGAAAGTGAAATCAGGAAAGCTAAAACCAAAATTAATCCATTTCAGCTTTTTTGATTCAACAGTGATCTCTGTTAGACAGCTGTAACAACTCCATGGATTACCCTCCTGGTTTTAATGGATGTACTCAAGATTTTCAACCAGAATTGTATGACGAGAACTCTCTTGGTCTGTAAAAGTATGATTTTAAACACACTACACTTGCAACACTTGTTTGAGGGCAGCATTGCTAACTTAGCGATTGTCAGTATTATATCCTGACTGTATTACTTCCATTTTTATGTGTCTCATGTCCCTGCACACTTCAGTACAAAATACAAAATGGATTTAATTAAACCGTAGGTGCTTGGTGCCAGATTTCTCTCTTATGTGTGGGCACTGCCAAGCACATATTTATTTTTAAAACCCCAGAATACCAAATATTGTACAAATACTGGAGGGCTAATTTGTCCTTCCCCACAGAACATATGCTTCAAGAAATGGTAGAATAAAAGAGCCACATTAATTAAATAAATAAAAGTAGGCATTGATGTGTCTATGTATTTACAAAGATCCAGACGGAGAAAAGACTACAGTTAAGTCTGAAAGCTTGAAGACTATCCTGATAAACTAACTTAGTAAGAACATTTAACATATTGTGCTCATAGACAGAGGCAGGGAAACATTTGTGGGGGAAACGGAAACAGCTTGTCAAATCCTCATTAATGATGTAAAGAAGAGGCCTGGGCAAGGATAAAAAGTAAGCAGGTGAGACAGTAAGTTAGAAAATTTTGTGCACAACATTGAAGGTGCTTCATTTAATTAAGAAGGAGTAGTGACAAATATTGTCAAACAAAACTATTTAAGCAGTTAAACTACATTTGAACAGAAAAACAGGAATGATGTGCAATGTGAGCAAGCCAGAAGGTGTGAGGATAATGAAAGACAGAAGATGAACTTCTGAAAGCCACAAATAGGCAAAAATTTTGGCACTATTTCTGAGGAAAGACCAGGATTAGCATGTGCAATAAGATAAACTTCTCATGTTACAGACCTGAGAAACAAACTGATGACATCATGCACGAAGCCTCCCCAGACTGTTAAATTGCCACAACAAAGAATTAACCTAACTGTTATTTTAACCTAAGCAGCCTGCACTGGGGCAAATAAATAGAATTAACAGTTTTCATTGATGAACAATTTCCCAGTTACAAGTATTCTTAAATAAAACACCAAATGCTGCTGAGAAGTAACACTGTAATTATTACATTGATCACTAAACTGACTACATATTTTCAGAAGAATGTGACATTTTTCTCTGAAGATGCAAATAAAGGGAAAAAACTAGCTTAAGCAATTTAAATATGCAGGAAATTGTATGCTTTTAATAAATATATATGGTGTGTATGTATATTTTTATATAATTGCACTATATTACACAAGCACTATTTACCAGAAAAATACTTCAGTATATTCTGACTATACAATTAACAATGTCTTTTAATGGAAAATTTTCAGCGAGCAATTAGAACAATTTCCTGGTGTGGCTGCACAGAGGAAACACTCCTCCATGCATATACACTTATCAACAGACAATGGAGCAATTTGACTTGTCATCTGACGTGAAAGTACCTTGCATACAGAGCATTTGTAGTGGCTGGCAAAGCAAACATTAAGCAAAGTTATTTTTCATATTTTCCTCATACACTGTTGAGCTTTTAGTAGCTTTCAATTATACTATAGTCACTTAATCATATATGATTATATTTCTGATTATACCATAATGTCACACAAATTAATTTACAGAGTCATCACTATCTGAGCACACATTGACCTTACAGTCAATGAGTACTTTGGGGTCCCATGCCTCCCTCAAAATACAAGGGAAAGAAACTGTCTTTTCACCCTCCCTTCAAATTTCCAAAGGAATATGCTGTTTTCAACCACCTCAATATTCCCTGTAGCATTAAACATTAAAGTGCAATCCAGTTTTACAAAATCTATGCACTGGAGGTTGAACATGCTCAGCACTTCTCAGGAGGGTATTTCTTCCACATTCCTCAGCCTGTGTGTGTTTAATGTCACTTATAAATGGCTTTTCATATGGGCTTCACACTGCAAAAATGATATCTACGTATATATGTATACATATACACAACATCACCTCTTACTGAAGCTGATGCTAAGCAAACATCAGGAGGTACTCAGCACTTTACAAGACTCAGTCATTTTTCTGCACTAACGATATGTTCCTTCTGCAAAGTGAAATAATTTTTATTTTAGAAGTGACCTCAACCATCCTGGTGTTCTCTTGAGAATATTAAATTGTAACTGAGGGTTGGCTGCGGATTTTTAATTACTAGTTTCACTGAATTTTGCTCAACCATAGATGACATCTGAACTTTTATTCTCTGTATTCAAGATACCAGTAATAAGTTTTATTTTCTACTCTCCACGTTTTGAATTAGAAGAGTAATTTTTTTCCCCATGTATTTAAACTGGAAGTGTTTTTACCCAATGCCTTACTTAATGTCTACATCATTGCATAATACAATCTTTCAAGAATAACAGTGACACCTGAAGAAAAAAATTACCTTTTGAGAAAGTGACAAATAAATAAGAACCCAGCTTTAAATTAAATAATATTAGGTGCATTTAACTTTCATTTGGCACCTTACAGCCAAATCAGCCTACACTACAGGAGATACAGTGTCACCAAGCTATGCATAGTTGAGCTGTCTTACTGGGACTTTTATGCTTTTATTAACAATGAACATGGGGGCTTAGAGATATACTGCTCTATGCAACCATTAACATATGCTGAGAAGACCAGATTAAGGACAGGGTACCCACACAGTATTCTAGGGGGAAAAAAGATATGCTACCATGCTTAGAAAGGCAATTAGCAATAACTGTCTTCACATTACCAGTCGGATACTAGTATATTACAAAAATAAAAGAGTAATTGTGGGATCCCTGCTGCAACTTGCGTGAGACACTCTGGCCTGTATTTAAGTAGCTTTCTAGTAACCAACATAGCACAGCAGTATCCTACCACAGCAACACTGAAGGGAAGACAGCAAGCAGACAATTGATTTTCTCTGCTACATATTAATTTGAAATAGAAAAAATAAATAAGAAAAAAAACAAACACACAAGCATATAGGAAGCTATGCTCTCTAGAAAAAAAAATTGCATGCATCTATTCTTTGACTTCAGTATTAACTATTGGGTGCATTTCTGTGCAGCGCTTCCACATAAACCAAAATAAACGTTTTTCTGCCAGTTACCATGTTCTGCAGTTGCATTGTCCCCAGTGACTCTGTACCTCCTCTAAAAGCCAAGCACAGTAGCTTCCCCATCAAGACCCTATAAGGTCTCTCTCTCAAAACCACTGTGAGAAGTGAAGCCAGAATCATTAAATTCTAAGAAAGCAGTAACTTTTAAAAATGAGTCTTAATTAAACAGTGAAGCCTGAAATAAGACTAGAAAATTACTAGTCTTCCACTCTGATTGTAAAAAACCCAGGACTCAGAGCCACATCCTCTACAGTCTTCCTTTGTTGTTTTGTGGTGTTTGTTTTGTTTTGTTTTCTAAGCCCTTTTATGCAAGTAGCAGGCCTGAATACAGAAGTTGCATGACCCTGTTACAAAAGGTTCACAACTGTACTGTGAAGACAAGCTCCCTCTCAGCTGTCAAAGAAATGAGGGAATGGAAGAAAGAGGAATAAAATGCAGCATTTCAACATGGATCATGTATTTTTTTAAAGGAAAATGTGGCATCTTTTCACTTGAACAAATGAGCAAGGATACACTCGAGCAAATGTGCGGTTGTCCAACAGCAGTGAAAACAGAACTGGCCAAGAAAGACAAAACCTGCTGGTGACGTCTCAGAGCAGATGGGATCCTGGTCCCACCTGGCTTTCCACACACCCACTTCTACACACCGACAGCTCTATGACTAGGCTGCTCCTGGGAAAACTAGCCTAGTCCTCTGGTCTGGCACCACAGCACTGATATACCCCCAAAGAAAAAATTAAGAACCCCATGCATTTGGTGTAAAATGTTAGATAGCTTAGACAAGATCATCTTCTGTGAAAGAGAGATTAATGCTTCTAGCTATCTTCAGTCAGGGCTGCCAAAAACTGAAAAACAGCACTGGAAAAGCACCCTAAATGTCCCAGATACAGCAAGTGCTACTCAGCTGCACAATGTCTTCTCTCCGTGCTTTGTAGCTAATACATTTTTTGTTTGTTTGTTCGAAACATCCTGAACTGCATTTAAAAACTCCATGTTTTTCAATGTAGAAACCTAGGCACTCTGAATCATCACTGCCACCTCCAGGAGATGGCACCAGCCACCTTTATTATATGACAGAAGAACACATTTGCCAGTTTTTACTTTCTCCATTTCATTAATGCACACAAAACCTGTCCACCATCTTCACTGACCCATTTGCTTAATTTTGAGAGAAAATTTGGTAGGCTGCAAATGGTTCTCCCCGTTTCCATCCACTTTGTAATGATTTACATGTTCTGCAGCATTAGGCTTATTTCATTAAAATGTATAACATTAAAATGTATAACATCTTCATTGACACTGTAATTTTGTCTTGCAATGTCTTTATAAAAGCAGAATAAAATAGATATCTCCTAAAGTTAAGTTTACCTGGTTTACAGAGTATAAAAAAATTATCTTAAACATCATAATACAACTGTAGCACTACTAGAAAAATATTTGCTTTTACCTTTATGAAAAATATGCTGCATAAAACAACAACAGATTTGAAAGTTATTCTTTTTTCCCCACAGATTCCAGTGAATTGTTTGTAATTCTGAGTACTGCTTCTGAAGCCAGAGGTGTAATTTCATGACAATAATGTTCCTTGGGGGGATTATAATACAAACATCTTGACCCTTTTGCTAGATAGAAAGGGCACTGCAATGATTATGTTGGAATCACATTTGCAATTCTAACTTATCTCAAGTCAGGATTATACATGACCATGGAGTCCATGCATATCTCAGACCTTCCCACTAAAAAAATCTTTGCAACAATAGCTACATCTGTATATCTCCAGAAAAAAAAAACAAACAAAAACTTTGCAACGGTAGTTCTCAAACTTGAGAAACTTGCCTTCACTCACTAGTTGTTACCTACAACTCCATACAGCCACAATTTTATTTTTCCCAGTTCCTCCTCTGTGCCTGATAGCACAGGGATACATCTGGGCTACAAGCCCCTGCCTATTACAGTATCTAGCGTTCACCCTGCTTGCACTGCTGTATTCCTCCTTCCATTTTTCCAATACTCACAGCTGGAAGCTTTTGCCATTTTTATCCCGCGTATAGAAGAGCTGTCAACAAAGTCAAACAACAATACTTAAATATGTCCTAAATACAGGGCTAAGTATTTGAAGTCACAAGTTGCTGATACCTGCTGACACACAGAAAGTTTCAATAAATACTTGCAGTTCAGTACATTTTGTTTGGGTTCATTAAGACATTTTATTTTTTCATTCATCTCTGGTGTATATATTAACATGATACATATTCTTTTCTCTCTAGTTTTCTGTATTTCAAATTGGGTTTTTAGCCATTTTTTTCTTTCTTCATTAGCCATCAGTATACCCCTCTCACCATGGCCATTAGAAGTCCCTGGTTGAACAGAAGTTTCTTTTCACCTGTGTTTGTCCTCCAGACCTGCCACTCAGCAGGTTTCAATACTTTATCTGAAAAAAACTTGAAGTTGCATTTCTTGTTTGTGTGAAGGCTGAACATATCAGGCCCTTGAAGCAGCTGAAAGACATGTTGGCCCCTCACTGTGACAACATCATGACCAGGGCTCAATTCTCAGTCTGTGAATGTAAGCAGGCTCCAGATTTCTCAGGAGTTGCACAGGGAGGCTCGCTACAGAGCTGAGATATTTCCTCAGAGATGTCCAAAGAGAAGGAGAACACAGGGATGGGGTGGAGGCTGCGGTGCTCCCTTGGGGGTCGGGGTGGAGGGGGGGCTGTTACGCAGCAGTAGAGTTACACTGGCCTTCAGCTGGATTAGAAGGGGAACTTCGGTAACAGACTGCACCGCAGACTGGCTGCAGCACACAGTGACGGCCAGAGACCAGACTGGCCTGCTTCGTTGGAAGCTAACATCAGTTCTGCAATACCGGTTATACGTAAAATCCTACTTCATTTTATATTGAATTTGCAATGTGTCTGTAACCAAAATGCCATGCAGTGCAAGCAGGTAAACACTGATTATAAAAGTAGCTGGAGGTTTACAGACATTTTCATTTAGCTTTGGCGGAATCCTGCAATCAAAGATCAACATAACAAAAAGGAATTTAAATAGCAGGATATACTTAAAAATTGCCTAGACTAATTTCACATACACTTGTGTAAATTAATGCTATTCAACCCAGTAAATTATTTTCTCTTCCTCACCAAGGATTAGTATCTCACTTTGATTTTCAAAGAATGAAAACTCATAATACAGTAGCTCTCATCTTGAAAAGAAAGGAAGGATGTAACCCTAAAGACTTCCCTGAAGCACATCCCAAGCATTTGCAATGAGCATTTCACTGTGAGTTAGTTGAATTGGTTTAGAATTGCTTATTTGAAATGAAGAGGTAGAGACTTTGACTTCTAAGAAGAAACAGAAATAATGGGCACTAAGAAACACTTTATTAAAAACCTCTCAAACTGAATTCCAACATACTCTTCTAGTGTAAATTACTGCAAGATGTTTTTGTTTCCTCTTGCACGAGCAATATAAAAAAAACTGAATATCCTTTTGTCCAAAACCACATATTTGAATACATTTAAAGATATACCACAAGCAAACGTTCCCTCCCTTTTTTTTTTTCATTTTATTGTGCATCTTACAGATGATTAAGGGTTGTTCCACTGTTTACTTAAAAAAAAAAAAGTATTCAAAACACATGCCTATCAAATGTTTTTATTCCATATAATTATGAATGAAGACCTGTTTCAAGAAAAAAAAAAGCGCCTAGCTATTTCATACAGCCTGATAATAGCTTAACGAGCAATTGAACCCCAGAAAGAAGGTAACGCGCTGGCATGCTACTGACCACAGGGATCAGACCTCCTTCCTAGCCTGTAATCTACAGGCTCTGAGAGCTCAGTTATCAGGCAGATCTGACATCAGGGACATTTGATCAAATCCATCAGCATCCTGGATCCTCCGAATACCATTAATAATTTCAGATGTTAACTGACTGTTTCAATTATATATTTGAAGACTTCTGAGCTGACAGTGGAAGGAGGATTTGTCCTTCTCAGCATGGAATGTGATAGCATCCAACAACCAGAGCTGGAGATATTGACAAAATCCATTTGCAAAATCAGATTAGCAACGTCATAAATAGAAAAGGTTTGCAGCATTTTGAGAAAGGAAATAAAGTCATCTTCATACAGTAATTTCCAGCAAGACAATTAGGTTTTTCTGCACGGACCTGTTTGTCACTAGGTTTGCAGAGGATACCAACATGGGAGGAGGGGCTGACAGACCAAATGGGTGTGCTGCCATTCAGAGGGACCTTGACAGGCTGGAGAAATAGGCTGACAGGAACCTCATTTAGTTCAACAAAGGGAAATACCAAGTCCTGTCCCTGGGGAGGAATAACTCCAGGCTCCAGCACAGGCCAGGGTCTGACCATCTGGAATGTGTCTTGTCAGAAAAGGCCCTGGGGGTCCTGGTGGACAGCAAAGCTGACCAAGAGCCAGCAACATGCTGCTGCAGCAAAAACCAAGGACATTCTGAGTGCATTAGGAAGACCATTGCCAGCAAGTGGAGGGAGGTGATCCTTCCCCTCTACTCAGCGCTGGCGAGGGCACATCTGGAGTGCTGTGTCTGGTCCTGGGCTCCCCAGTACAAGAGAGACATGGAGTCACTGGAGAGAGTCCAGCGAAGGGCCAAGATGACGAAGGGCTTGGAGCATCTGTGCTATGAGGAGAGGCTGGAGGACTGGGACTGGAGGATAGAAAGCTTGGGGGGATCTTATCCATGTATATAAATACCTGATGGGGAGAGAAAAGAATATGGAGTGAGCCTCTTCTCAGTGGTTCCCAGTGACAGGACAAGAGGCAATAAGCACACATTGAAATGCAGGAAATTCCACTTACAGAGAAGGAAAAATATTTTCAGTCATGATGGTGGTTATGCACTGGCACAACTTGCCCAGAGAAGCACTGTGGTGTGTCCGTCCTTGGAGATATTCAGAATCAAATGGGCATGGTTCTAAGCAACCTGCTGCAGCTGACCCTGCTCTGAGCCGAGGGGTGGACTGAGCAATCTCCAGAGCTGCCTGCCAGCCTCAACACCACTGTGGCTGTTGGATCTCTCAGGATGACTTTGCTTCCATTTCATCATCACTTATTGATGAAAAGGAACCAAACTGTTTCCTTAGCCACTTCACTGAATCAACTTCCACAAACTAAGTCAGGGACTGTATTTTGTCAAAAAGTTCTAGAATAAGATGAAACTTTGGCCCAGGGAAATGTTGACTTCTTATGAGAGCAAGCTGGCCCCATAGTATTCAGTAAGAATACCAAAATTCAAAAGCTATAATAAGTGCAAGATGGTACCCAGCCATTGTTTCCTGTCAGCTCCAATTTTATACTTTATATAAGGGTATAAAGAGATTCCTCCATTTCACACCCATGTACATTGTAAGAAAAGCTAACCTGGTATAAATTGATATAGTGTTTCCAGATAAATCTTTTGAGGGTCCTTTTGCAAACTCTTAATTATGGAACATATTAGAAGGAGAAGTTCAGTATTGTGAAATATTAGGTCACAGTACAGTTGACTGGGGCCTCAACAGCAGCCTGATTTATTCAAGGATTTATTCAAGGAAACACAGTTTCTCATACCAAGTCTAGGGAATGCTTTCAAAATCCAATTCCCATTATGTAGAAGCTATAAAAAACAGTCATTGAACAGACATCATATTTTTCAGGCAAGAAAACAGCTCTAGTCTAGTTGTGTTAGCCTAACACAACACTTGTCTTCCCTGCCCTTATTGCGAGTCCTGTGGTTTAAGACATGACACAGCCGAAAAGACTAGGAACAGCATCTCATTATGCCTTAAGTAGAACAAGTTCATAAAAAATGCACAAAGGGTCCTGTTATCTCTCTTAATACCTTCAGAGAACCCTGAGCTGTCAGCAGAGGAAGCCCATGCTCAAGCACACGTCACTGCGGCACAGCTCAGAGTAACCCTCTCACAAGTTCTCCATGGGGGAAACAGCATGTCAATTTATGAAGAGGGGTTTGGTTTCTGGAGTGCCAGCTTGCAGAATGAAGTGCAGAAACTTTTTCAGGGGCCCAATCTGTTCACATACAGTACGAATGACAGACAGGACTGTCTAAACACATCTGTGATTGTGAGCTATAGTGCTGAAAATCATGCCGTCACTTCCCTCTTGCCATGTGCTGAGTGCAGGTCTAATGGTCCCAAAGACTCCAGCAGATCCAATTCCAGCTGAGGAAATCATAATGAAGAATGCACAATGCAGAAAATGAAAATAACTAAGCCTCTTCCCCTTGGTTTTGATATGGTTAAGTAATCCATATCATATATACAAACTACAAATATATTGCAAAAACATTTTTTTTTTTAATGAGTGGATATGTGTGCGCATTATTGATATCCCTTTATAGATATAAAGGTTAAGCCCTGGAAAAAACCAAACCCATGGACCTGTAAGATGGATGCTAAATCACCACTATTGTCAAACCGTAGAAGGTTTAAAAACAACATCAAACAATGAAGTCTACAGTTTTGTAGGAAAAAATTAATCAAGGCATCTAATCCATGTCAGGATTCTTGTTTTTTCCTGGAAGGGTGCCAGCATTTAAAATCTTCTTTTGAATTTTTGCCCACTCTGTTACATAAATAATGCATACTCTCATATTCCAGAAAGCAAAAGTTAGTATTTAATAATTAGGGGTGAAACAGGAAAACACCACAAAACCCCACCTCCTCCCCCATATTCTTCAAAATAGCTGCAATATTACTGCAACATTGTTATAACTACAGCACTTCACTGCTTGGAGAAACCGCCCACGCAAGGTGATCTAGTCTATATTTCCTTCTATACTATAACTCTAACCTTCAGCTATGGATTTTTCATTGTTTTGATTTGTTTTTTTTTCTGTAAACACACATGTGTAACTAGTTTTCAGAGGTTATTTTCAAAGGATTATGTAGTAGGAGTAACTGGATCATTTTTAAAAAACAATACTTGAATTGCCTTTGATATTTTCCAGTGTTGGAACATCAGCTTTATTCAGTGACAAGATTGAAAGAATGTTTTCCCAGTCATTGCTCTTCATTCCTTATCTAAAGGAATATTTTGTCTTCCTACTATCTGATTACTTTAAACTTTCCATCTTGGCAGCTGAGCTTCCTGAAATCGGCTGTAAAGTCAGATAAATATTACTTGTAATGCCAAGGTAATACAGATGGTTAAATTAAACCACATAATGCACTGATGAGCTTCTTCCTTGCGATTAGCCCTCAACAGGGACCTTCTGCTCTGGAGAACAGTGCTACTGTATTAATGTTTATAAGCAGTTTAGCAACACTGCTTCTAAACACTCTTGCACAAAACACTGTGCAATAGATTTACTTTCTAGCACAAATATTAAAGCTAAGTATGCAACAATACTAATTATATAGCAATTTTTATTGACTATGTTTTATGACTGTAAGTAGATACAGAGAGAAAGCTTAGGAAACATTAGGAGTGCCCTAACCTTTGAAATCTTTACTCCAAATTATACAGTAGCTTGATCTGTATAACAAAACACAATGCACACGCATCACAATTAAAATAGTAATATAAATTTTTAAAAGTTCCTGTACAGTCAGGTCTTTAGTAAGTATAGAAGCTTTTGAAACAAGAATCTTAGACTTTTCTCAGCTTGATTAGATTACACTTTCATGCACTAATTCATACTGTTTAAGTCCTTTGCCCATTCCATCCATTAAATCAGTTCAATTCTATTTAACGTTTCATTAAAAGTATGAAATGCCCTTCAGAGGAGCAAAGTGCTAGGCTAAGGAAAAGATGTAAGAGGGAGAAAGGATGTAAGATAAATAGTTTTGGTTGGATATTTTTCTGAGAGAATTCTGCTCACCAATCTTCCACAAATGATACAGTGGTAAAAATGCAGTGAAAAAGACACCCAGAGAGGATAACCTCTGACAACAGCCAGCTTTTCTGTTAAAGCTTGCTTCATTTAAAAGTCCTCATGTAGAAGTTTTGCCAAAGTGTTTCTACACGGTAGTCAAAATTATTACTGTACTGTTGGTTAGAAAAGAGAACTTGAGCCCTAATGAGGAAATTTATGATAGTGAGCAGCATAAGGTCAAACATTTGCAAGAAACAGGGAAAACAATGCAATCGTACAAACTGTAGTTTGTATCTGTGATCATTGTCGGTATGGCTGAGATGACCACGAGAAAGCAAAGATCTAGATTATATTCCACTTCAGGAATAGAACCTGGAAAAAAGTTTGGTTTAACTTCAGCAACCTCTCAACTAGCCAGCTTCCTGAAATGGAAGGTCCTACCACCAGCTGCAAAAGCCGCACGGGTATGTGCAATGTCCTGCCCAGTCAATGGCAGTGCAGTGGTTCCTTTGCTTTCTCCCCTCTGGCAATACAAGGTAGTTTTAAGGAGGGCAAAATCTGCAAATTATACTGTTTCCCATGTACATATGGAGTACAAAAAGACTAATTGATTGTTATACTTGTCATTTGGACATTCCTTGCCTTTTTATGGAGACTTCGAAATGTTGCATAAAAACAAAATATAAGATACCTTTAAATGGTTATCACTCTTCAGTAAGGATGAGGCACTACGGCTAAAACAGATTGCATACGGCTACACAATTCTGATGTGCCCCAGCTTCCTACCAGCACACAGAGCAAAAAACAAATTACACATCTCTGGTAAATCTAGGGGTCCTGGTTAGCACTAAAACTTAAAAAAAAATAAATTACTGTCACGTGTGCGTGACTGGTCTGTGGAAATGGCTTTAGGGATATGCAGTGGTCCCTCAAATGTATCACACAGTGTCTTCTGCAGCATGTAAATCACATCACACAATTCATTTCAAGGTGAGTCCACGTTGTTCCAGATCGACATATCGAGGCCTTGGCCACATACTTACATTTGATGTTATTCATGTTATTCATAATCCTCTTGCAAGACTCCTCTGTTTACCTTGTGCAGATAAACCTCCTTTGCCACGTGGAAGGTTCATCTCTTCCAATTTGGGCTCTTTCATCTGCCCCCATTACAAACTTCTTTCTCTGCCTCCCTGACCAGAATGACACTTCTATCCTTCCAGGAGCCCTCACATACACAGAAAGAACAGAAAGCAAGATCTCCCCAGAAGACAGGATGGGAGCCATCCTCTGCTAGCAGAATTTATTTGTCAAATGTATTCAGTACTTACCACCTTTGTTTCAGTATGAAGATTCAACTAAGTTGTCAAACTTGTATCACAAATGACAGTGTCTGCCTTTACAAAAAGTCTGGCATTTTATGTAATGGCACTGTTTATTCAAGCCAAATATATGTCAGGTTTCAAGACTATTTTTTAATTATAACTTGTTTCAGTGGAAGCAGAAGACTTAAGAGAAAAGATACACGTATGTGGGAGTCTGTAGACACTTTAATGCAAATGGCAATGAAAAGGCTGCTTGGAGAACTTAAATGCCATACCTCATTCTTGTTTTGGTCTCCCTGGTTCTTTTCTTTATTAAAGTTACACTTCTTAACCATTTAAGTACAGGACTAAACTCCATCAGTAGTGCTGTTACCTGTTAGTGTATTAGTCCACACATTTGTTTTCCCAAGCCTCCCAAGCCCTCCTCCCCAAAAACAAGAAAAAAAAAAAAAACTGTCCTTTTTATACAGTTGTGCGGAAAAAACAGCTAGTTGTTTCCATTATGTTTAGGACTAAAAATTTGAGGAAATTTGGCAAAAACAAAGCATGTCTGATGGACCAAACGGCCTCCTTAGATAAAAAGACCCAGATTTCTGAAAAAAGGGAAAGTGTAGTAAATTTTATCTCTTTTGACTGTAATAAAACATTTGATATACTGCCACATAGCAAGAGATTAGATAAGCTCCAGGAGAATGAAATTGTTAAAGAAAGTCAAAACAACCACATGAAAGGGTAGTTAGGAATAAAAATGCATCAGACAAGAGGGAGGTTACCAGCAGATTTCCCCGAATATCATTCTGGAGGCTAGTCTTATTACAGCTTCATTAGTTGCCTTAACGTAAAAAAACTGTTCCAGTAACAGCAGTTACATTTGTCAATGATAGAATTTTGGAAAGCACCAGTCACACACAGATATACCTGGATGACTTATCCAAGTCAGCCAGCTGAAAAAAGATCATTTCATAGTACAAAAGGCAAGATCATACACTCAACAGCTGTTAAGTGACAAGGGGGATTAGATGATAAAACTCTATGCCACCAAGTCCTAGGATGTATCGGGAAATATACTTCCAGGAGAGAAAGTAATTTTGGAATTCTGTAGCAGTAACCTGTAGTCTTTAACCATTTATGTTTAAATTAAAAAAAAGAAAAGAAAAAAAAGATTTGCTTCTTTAAGCACAGAGAAGGGCTGTTGAAGGAGAAAGAAGCTTGAAGAGGAGAGCTAGATTAACTTCTAACTGTAACTTAGTAATAACACCAACCAGATAAACCTTATCTCATCTAAGGGTTGACATCGAAACAAGAACAAATAGGTCAACAAGGCCATGTATAAATTTAGACTAGAATTGAGGAGAATAATTGCTACCCACTTCATGCAAAATACCCAGCTGCTTTTAAAGTGATTATCAATACACTTAAGGAACAGTCATAATGTAGTAGTTAAAACAATGGGGAAGTAGATAGAGCAATGCAGAAGACACCTTTCATGCTTTCAATGAATGCTGGTCCCCTGTTGGTTTCAGGGCAGACCACTGGGCCAACAAGCATAAGGGCATAAACAGCCCTCAAAATGAAAGCCGGTCCCCTTTGATTTCATATTTGAACTGCGGAACTTAAGTTTTGACAAGGAAAGAGGCGATGTTAGTCTCAAATGTTAAAAAACAGAAAAAAAACCATATTGCTTAAAATTTGTGTTCTTTCAGGAACTGAAATCAAGTCAGCAACATTTCTATTAACACTTTCGTAAAACTACAGGATTTATCTCATACAAGTCAACACTGGAATTAGTTGAGGTTTTGTCCACATTAAACAGGCTCTCAGCAGCTGATCTCCTCCTAGCACGCATGTAAAGGACATCTCTCATTGTAACAGGCATTCACTTAAATTAAGCTTCCACACAAGCCAAAACATGCTTGTGCAGGTGAGCTCTTGAACCCAAGCTGAATCACAGGGTAGCTGTTAAAATGACAAACAGCTACAAATTTGCTAAAGCTTGATTGCACAGTTATAAGTGAACAGGAAAATGATAAGAAACTTTCTAAGTCACCTCTAGATTGTTACTGGATGCATCCAAGACCAAGTGAGAAATCTAGACTGCATTTCTCTCATACGCCTGTGCACCAGCCCTCGTTCCCTTGGGATATCTAGAACAGCTCCAGGCATTCAAGGATACACATGCCTACCACGATGCCAGGATTAGTATATATGACAAAGGCAAGTTTTGTACAATGTAGACTGTATAGTCACATAGTATAACTATATTAGAACATAAAGTATAGCCAAATCCAGAAACGGCAAGTAATTTTTTGATTTCTGTCTTCTGAGTGTTTACGTCCTATTACTAATTGGCTGGTCACCAACATACCAGTCTTACGCTTCACTTCCATATACCATCCTGGTTAAGCAAAAGCAACCCAGCTGACTTGTAGTATCACACTGAGTATGCAACTAAAGAGGAATCAGAATTCTTCAAGTGTCATGGCAGAAAGACTTTGTGGAGATGACAGCACGCAAACAATAGCCCATGCTGTTCAGGTTAAATCAAGAGTTGCAGTGACCACACACAGAACTTCGTGAAATCAATCATTACCATCTGAGAAAACAACCTCCAGCCTAGCAGAAAATATAATGAAGCTCTGCAGAACTCCAGCACCTGTAGAGCACTCAAGAGCAAACCATTCAGAAGAAATTATAGGCAAAAGGCTTTGAAATAATATTCTGCACATAGGGTCCCTTGAAACCCGGAAGACTAATACTTGGTCCCCCATGCAGCTTAGCCAGACCATCTGCAGCTTCTGCCCTCTTTCTGAGGACTCTGTTCAAGACTTAGTTGTAAGGCAGGTCGTGTTCTCCAACAAGGCTGAAACAAAATAATTTATTACTACAGGCTGTAATCTAACCTTGTATGTCTATGCTTGTTAATCAGTTCTCATGTGATATTGTCAAATGGAATTACATTTGAATGGAAATTTCTATGTGATATACAACAGTCATCAGATGTACACTTTTGCACTGCACACACTCAACTAAGATTCATTCTAACATAACTGATTCAGAATCAAAGAGTCTAAATATTTGACTTAATGCATTGAGTTCTTTATTACAAAATTTTCAATTTTAAGTCCACTTGCTGCAATAGGTAGACTGTAGCCTGTACACATTAATACATGTCTAAACTGTGTGTTTCTCTACAATACTAATAAAAGTTTTCAATATTTTATTGCTGATGTTCTCCAGACACATCCCACGATGTCTGGCAAGTGGAGGACAATGTTAAACAAAAATTTCAGTCCTCTTTGTTCAGAGAAAAAAGAATGGTGATGCAACATGCCCTTCAAAAAGATTAATCTTTTATGTTTCTTTTTTCTCTCAAAAGCTATAGTACTTTTTTTTAAAGGGCAGACTTAACTGTGTGTTGAGAACGGATTTATTGGATTTTTTTTCCTTCTGTTGTTAGCATTTGCTGACAGGTTCCAAATTCGATGGAGAATTCTGTAATAAATATTTCTAAGGCTACAAATGAAATACTAACAACAGTATATACCAAGAGTGACTTTTTCTTTAAGCACTTCTTTTTAATTAAGTCCTATATACTTCTGTAACATCTATACACTTCAAACGTACTGACTGTTTAAGAACGCCGCAGAAATCCTCTCAGTTTTTTATGTTTTAAAATATATTCCAATGATTATTCCCTTTCCCATTTTCATCTTAGCTCTGTGAAAGTAACAATTTAGCAATTCAACTCTGACCTCTCTTGCACTGAAACAAGGCAAATGATTAGGCCAGAATTTCTGACCACTCACATTCCTGGTACCATGCTGAAGTAGACAAAGAAAAAGCAAATGGTCATCTGCACAAAAACATTTCTAAAAGCAACTTGAAAATAGTGAATGATGCTTGTCTTGATCTTTAAACTACCTGAAATTATGACTACAACACTTATCTCTCAGAGCAAGTCTTAAGAAATCAAAAGAGCAGGCTCAGGTTGCCTACATTATTGCAACAGGGCCTCAAAAAACTCTTTTTTTTTGGAAGAGACTTGTAGAATGTCCTATTTCTTCCATATCACCATCAGCCCTCCAGGAGTTTTAGAGTAAACAATAGGACATATTTCATAATATACCAAGGCACTGCTTAAAATTCAGTTTGGGAAAGAACAAAAGGTTCCTTCTTCAGTGAGAACTATATCCTTCCAGACTTCAGCACTGTTGATCCTTCAATATAATCAGCCATAAGAGAGGTTTCTTAGTGGAATATTTCTGATATAAACAAAGATGATGTTCAATTTTGGAAGACTTTGTGCGATGAAAGAATGTCTTCCTACCAGGACACAATTTCATCTCCATATATTTCTTAATTATTTGCACATCGCTGCTATGCCAGGTTACTTAGCATATAGTCTTAAAATTATTTAAAACACATACTTTTGTGACACTGCCATTTATCTGTATTTCAGGTATTTTGAATATTTCTCCAATATCCTGAGAAGTGTATGGACTTGGTTCTCTCTATGTAAGATGAACAATATCAGTGTCCAAAAGTACGCTGATAACTGCACAAAGATTTTATTTAAATGTGAAAAGCAATTGTATCCATCAGAGATGAAAAAGTCAAGCAGCAAACACAATTTAAGCTTTTCAACAAAGTTTAGATTTTCTTCCTTTTTGCTTTGAATTCCACATAAATATACTACTATCTTGTTCTGAATATGCTTAGAAATTCACTAGGTCCTCTACTGCACCTGTGAAAACATGTTACTTCATTGCTTGCATGTATGAGAAAGTCACAGAAGCATTTTCTTCAACTGTGCAATACTCATATTTTATCAAATGCAGAGCTCTTATACAGTTATCTAAAATAAAATAAAATAAAATTGTATTTATACACAACAAGCTCATCTCAAAACGACGTCAAAATGATGTTCTTCTATCTCTAAAGTTTCCTTTTGAAAAAAATTCCATCCATACTGACAAGTAACTCTGGAAAATCGACAAAGATCATATTCCATTCCTTAAAGCAGCAAGGCTTTGCCAATGCCACACCTTGATAGAAGAGTCCTCTTTAAAACCACAGTAATATAGGGGACTGTGTTTAGGACAAACTTCTATCCAGAAATCTGGGAATCCTCTAGGTGGATTAATTCATTAATGAATTCATTAATTTAGCTACAGCTTTTGTGACAAAGTTCTGTCCTGGACTGTGAGTTTTTCAAGAAGAAAACAGTTGATGTGCCACATGTGTGCAAGCCCAGAGCAGTCCAAGTGCATCAGATGCCAGATGTGCCACACATGCACAAACCAGCTTTGCAAACTCTTGGTCTCTAGACATACCAGTGGAACTATAGCTGTGGAATATCTAGAAAATACCAGAAAAATCAACAAAGCCCATTGAACAAGGGCAAGTGGAGGCAAGTGGAGGACTTATTTACAATGCCCAGATATGTTAGCTATACTTTCCATATCCTTCATTATGCACTGAATCAACTGTGTATCTATTACCAGCCCTTAACACCAATGTTAAGAGTGTTGTGTGCATCAATACATATCTATCACACTAGCAGTACAACAGTTGACTCCAGCAGAATCAACATTTTCCATCAGAACAGCTGATTTTCCTCATAAAATTTGAGACTTAGCACCTCCTTCCATACCTGACAGAAAACCAGTCATTTCTAGTGAAGGGGAACATCAAGCTCCAGAGGCCTGGGAATTACAGCAGCTGAAGTTCTGACATTAATAAACTGAATTAAGAAAACACGGATTTTCACACAATGAATTTGAGGCCCGATTCCCAGTGTACTAGATCTGATTATAAAGGTATAGGCATCTCATCTAGTTAGATTACTGGAACAGTGAAATATCCTCAACTTTCTTAATTTGACTTGAAGCGTTTCTTCCATTAGAACACATTCTGCAATGAGATATGCAGCTGTTAGTGGAACACACACCCCAGCTGCTAGCAATAAACTGCGATGTCCCTAGCTGCTTATGATGACAACATCATACTCAGCAAGGTCATTAGCACAGGAGGCACAATTAGGTACAGCTTTCTAGTGCCATACTATTAAGTGAAGAAAAACACTCCTGTAAGACTGCATGATTTCATTTTTTTTAGTCACTGCCTCCAGGAAATTAAAAATATTTTAACCTTTATGCAAATGGAATACACCTGGTATTTTCAGCATGACTAAAGATTACCCTCAAAAACATGACACTAAATAAAATGAGCTAAGAGATTAATTCTATCAGAGACTCTCTCAGTCTCTGTCCAGGTATCAGAATCACTTCACTATCCTGTTTATAATGCCAAGTGAGCAGCTGGAGATGGTCTATGAAATGTCCTTATACAAATTTGCCATGACATTCTTTTAACCTTTGCCAGATGTTTAAAAAAAAAAAAAAAAGCCAAACAGACACACGTATTTGGACAGGCACCTTTGTTAAGCCTGGCCTCTAGTTTCAACATTAAATGGTTTGTTTTATGTAACAAGACCCGTGACTATCTAGAGGAGTACCAGATATTCTCACTAGCCCTTTCAATTCTAGCAGGCTGGGTCTGAGACAGCTCTGAGCTCCAGCCCGTGCTCCAACTCACCTGACTCAGAAAGAGCCAGGTAACAGTCTGTTCATCATAATACTAACTATACTGCTGTTTCTAAGAAGACAAAACAAAGGAGGAAAGGCTGTGGGAACCAAAAGAAAAATAGTGGGTAGGAGATATGGAATCAACCATGGTGCAGAATCATGGCTTCAAGCATCCTGTACTTGTCTATAGATCTAAAACCCAATGAAAAAGGGGGATGAGCCCATCAACGCTTTTCAGTATAATAGTACTTCTGCTCATTCTCCAAAAATAGTGCAACATAAACACATCTTTATGACTCAACTTTCAAAAAGACTTTACATATATATATATGTATATATATAAAAATCGGAGTGTGAAGAGAAAAATATGCACAGAGATGGCAGTCTCAGTGATGCAGAAAGTCTCTGAGGGAAAGAATAGAACAATTAACACAGGCAAAGAGGACAGTCCAGGGAAGACACACAAAGATAAACCCCTGCCCTCCAAGAAAAACCTGACATCTTTAGATACAATTAACTCCTAAAAAGGGAGACTGAAGTGGGGGAAGTTCAGACAGTCCCACAGCTGATGAAACAGGAGAAGTGGGACAATAAGGTGCTCATGATGGGCAAACAGAAGCATAAGGATATTTTGGTGAGTGCAAAGAGCAATTTACAGAAGCTGGGTGAACTGCACTTTCTCTTAAGCCAAATTAAGTCACAGCATAGAGGGATCTTTAAAGGATTCTAAGTTTCTCTTCAAATGAGGAATCCTCCGACAGTAGGCACCAGTAAGGATGTTGGTTGTTACCCTCTCTCCCCTTTAAAATAGCTAAGGCAAACTTCTGCTTCAACAGACATTTCTGTACACTTGCCACCTTGCCACAGCTTTCCCATTGAGGTAACACAACCAAATTGCGATGCAGCAGTCGGTAGATCACAGAGATGCAAGTAGCGATGTACACTTAGTTTATATCTCATAGCCGTTGTTTATTTGGTCTGCAGTGATGAACTTGTGTCTGTACTGAAACAAAATCCAAAACAGCATCTCTGTAGCCTAGAAGCATCTTGTTCATAACAATGAGAAAAACACTTGATGAACCAAAATCATGAGTGTGTTTCTTTACTGACTCAAAATTCACCCTTGATTTGAGAATCTATTAATACTAACAGAAGGATATTCATTGATTAGGTTTTGAATGATATCCTTCTGTAACTTCAGTATTTTGCTAGTTGTACCCTCTGTTAACTACTGCAGAAAAATCATATGATCAACAGCACTGTGTCTCAGTTAACGAAACCGCTGCTTTCTACTAAGCCATCATTTAAGAATGTTGTGCACTACAATCCACCTATTGTATTCTGCATTTTCTTAATTACTCAGCTTAGATTTTCACCAACTCATTCTGCAGTCTGAGTAGTGCCACCCTACTTGGAATATGAACTGGCATCTATACACTCACACTCCAGTACTGACATAGGGACAAATCATTACTGCTCTACTTTCATGACAACTCAATTGATGCAATAGTGTGAAATAGGACACCTCTGAAGTCCTCTCAGCACCTCAGAGAAAGAACCATCAGGGAGTTTTAGTAAGATTGTCAAATCTACAGACAGAGAAAAATCCTAACTAAGGGGCTTGCCTTCTTAATGGCTTGTATTAATTAATTTTAAGACTGTGACCTTTTAAAAGCTTTCTAGTATCCTTAGACTTTTACATTCTTGTAGTTAAAAGGTTTTATATGCTCAGCATCAGGGTATGTTCCACCAACACATGCATTGTGTCAGGAACGAATATAAACCTTTGTAGTCCTGGTCTACACAGGCTGAAAGCTTGAATTAAACTGTATTTTCATACAACACAATATCTGTGTTCTGTTGTCAATGTAAATGATTGACAGCTGTCTTCTAACATTAACTTTTAAAATAACTCTAATACCTAAACATTAGGGAAGTATTTTCTTCAAACCAAAATGCACGTCTAAAATCAAAAAGTCATCATCTCCAGAACAGTTATATTGAATCAAATCCAGCCCTGTCACAATTTTGATAATTGAACGGGAGAACAAATATGCTCACCTCTGAGGTGGATCTCACTGCATCTACCTTCACTGCTAAGCTCATTAAGATCCTTCTTTCTTGCCTGCCTTGTTGCCTTAGTAGCTTTCCACTTGTCCCCAAGCTTCATTCACAACTTCTGATATTACTACAGCCTTATTCATTTCCTATGACAACTTTTTGAGACCCAAAGCTTCCCACTAGCTCCTTTGGAAATTCTAAGTCATCCAGTCACATGCAGTGGCCACATTTCCTTTTCTGTTTCATTCCCTCTTTTTGTATCCCCTTTTCTTGAGGGACCACTAATGCAATTCCCTAGCGCACATTTGACTGTGAAGAACTTCTGGTGCCTGGAAATCCTTTAACAACAAATGTTGGCTTATGTTGGAGAACCAGAGAAAACTGAAGAAGTAAAGTTACTGCAGATTTGGGTTCTCCACAATAACTGTCTTCAAAATGAAAAGAAAAAATGAGAGCAAATAGTGAAATATATTATAGCCTGTTTCAGCTTTTCCAACAAGAAAGTGATTTCCAACATTCCAGGCTAGATTCTCTCTAAAAGAGAGAGAAGATGCCATTAGCATCTTCAGCACACCAACTAGTCCAGTGAAGAAGGCATCAGGGTGGGTACAAAACCCATCTTCACCTTCCCAAATGACCTTATTCACTCAAAAGAATAACAGCTCAACATGAAGGTAAGAGCCCTGTGCCAGAATATCCTGTAGGTCAGCATAAGGGCATGTTCTGGAGGAGCAAGGAATACTAATGGTGGTCTGTGCTTCGAGTCAGAGAATGGAAATACTAGGCTATTAAGTCCACAGAATTATTACAGTCCCCTCTGCTTGTTCATGAAGAAGGTCAAGGTTTAGGCTTTAGTTTTGATAGCTTTGAAAGCAAAACCCCCCAAAAGAGCATGAAGTTCACAGCCTTTACTGAGCTTCCTTAGCTAAAATTTTCAGAGCATGTACCTGGATACATAAGACCTGTCAGTCAGTGCAAACTGGATCTTTAATTTTTTAAAACATGCAAATTATGATAACTACAAAGAAGGAGCTTGTGTGATTCAACTCTTAGTTAACACTGCTCATGCTCCTTCTATGGATAGAAAATATTTCAATATTAATGTCATCAGCAACTGAAATAGCGTACCATTTGTAAAGCCAAATAAGCTTCTGCTCCCAGGAACTTCCTCTGCCTTTCTTGGTTTTAGATTTGGAAATCATTTTCCAGTAAGTTGAGAAATACATATACATATACAAATATATACATACATATTTCTCCATTCATTTATTCTTGATCTTAAATGTATAATAGGATTAAGCATAAATACTTTGACATCACTGAAGCTTCACCTGTCTTCATAAGATCTAAATTTTTCCTGAGCTGGTCTATAAACCAGCTCAGCCCAGACACTAAAAATAAAAACTATCTGATGTGTGTTCATAAAAAGATAATTAAATGTATGAGTAAAACACTGAAAAAATAGTCACAGTAAATATCATGTTATTACCATTCAGAGGAAATAATGAGAAATAAAGACAGAATAAATAGCTATAACAAATTAGAACATTACCATCAGATACTTTTTCTCATTACATTTTATTTCCAGAGAGCAAGCACTTAACGTCTGGCAATAAGTAGCAGAAAGTTTTCATTTCCTTGTTTATTTACACAGGATTTTTTTTTCTCCTTGCACCTCTGCAGTCACTGTGCTTCACAGGGTTTTATAACAAGACAGTTTGCAGTTTCTCTGCAATTCACAGCAAACTTCAAAAAGTTGCAACAGGAGATCGCCTACTTGGTATATTCTTTACACAACACTTCCATTATGTCATTAAAGCAAATATGTTATCTAAAAACAAAAAGAACACAAGAACAGAAAAAAACTACTTGTACGGGAAAGAATAGACTTTTTTTTTTATCTTTTTGTTTTGAAATGTGACAGGATTGTTGAAGTGCTGCTTCAGCAGAAGTTTTAAATGTGTGTCTCTAAAGAGTTGCTTTCAGCTACGAACACAGAAAATAGGTTATAATAGGATACTTGCATCACTTTCCAGCCAGTATTAGACTAAGAAGTGGAAGTTGTGTCTAAAAATGTGCTCCTACTTTCTTAACTTATATTAACATTTCCGATACTTTGAGAAATACTTGCCTGTATTATGTTGTGATGAATAAAAGTATACCCCATAAACTTCAGGTCAAGTCCAAAAGCCTACATGCATACCTCACAGTAGTTGCTTTCTATGGTGAAAAAAACAATAGTAAAAAAAAATATACCACACAAGTCAAAAGACCACAGAGATCTCACTTGCAAAAGAGATTGTGGAAGGTAAAAGTGTCTTCTGATCTAGATACAAATTTTCATGCTCCTAGTCACAGGTCTAGGGATTTTTCATGTCCCCACACTGCTTCATTTCCTTTTTCCTTATTCCTTTTTCCTAAATTATTGTTTGTAATTTAAAATTTATTTTTCTTTTTAATGAAATCCAGTATTTTCAGGCAAGACCTGAGCAAGTGTAAAGAACAGATAATAGATAAAAGTTCCTGAAGGAAAGCAAGCCTTCAGAGGCCTGTTTTGGCTTTTTGTGGGGTGGTCAGGGACAACAGTACCTCTACATCACCAACTCACAGACTACCAGTTCATCCACAGCACACAGTTAGAAGTGCTCAAGATTTTAAAAGATGTCTGTTGATTCTGGATGTTCAGTTTGAAATCACTCTTTTATTAAAAAGGAACCACCTTTTAAGTGGTGGACAGCCACCACTTAAAAATTATCAGGCCCCAAAGAAGTAAATGAGATAAAGTCAGAAATACCGAATTATTAATAATTTTTAAATTCTGCCCATGGAGTTTGAGACTATCATTCTAATTATTAAACTTCCACCTCCTTTTGAAATACATGTACTTTGATTTCAGATACAGAATAGACTGTACATTAATAATTAATAATTATTATCTCCACAAGAAAGGAAGAAAAACAGCAAGGTAACTTCAGTCCTTGGTATTTTCTTAGAAACAATGTCTTCAATATAATAACCCCTGATGCATTTTCAGGGGATACAAACAGATGAAAATTATGGAAATGGAACTATTGTTCTGTTTTATCATTTTAATGAGAATTTGTTTCCCCTCTTCATTTGGGTTTGTTTTTTTTTTTTTTTTTTTCCTGTTTTCCTCATCTTCTGTGCTACAAATCACATCCTAGCTCTGCAGTGACTTGCATCACCTATGACTGCAGTTAGTTATGCCACGCTCTGCTCTACCAGGTAGAGAGTACTACTCTCAAAAGCTAGTCATTGAATAATTGAGCATGGAAGGGACTTCTGAGGGTTGCCTAATATAAGCATCTTCCAGAATTCTTTACACCCAAAATCTGAAACTTTCCCTTCAGCACAAAATTTAGCAATTTCAAAGTCACTTCATTCTAAAAATGATTATGGATGTTTTTCCAGCATCAGACAGAACTCAGTCCACACAACCAAGAACTCCTTCACAAGAATGGTAACAGGCAAGTGAAAACATTTTCCTCAGGACAGTTCTCATAAAAACATGATCCCTAAAATCATAATGAATTATTAACCTTTAAAAATCCAGCTGTTGCACTACTTAACAGACTAGTTCACACATGCACCAAAGAAGTAGTGCACAGAATATATTTTTTTTTTCCCACTGGTAAAAGAACAAACTCAAGATCAGCTGTCCACACAAGTATATAGGACAAGTCTGCTATAAGAAGTTTGTTGACAGGTTTCCTCACTGGAAGCCCACCGTGGGGAGATACTAGGCAACGCATTCAGGAGACATTCTTAACAAAGCAACCTCACGTTGAGATGCACAAAACTGCGTTTAATCTGAAGTACAAATAGCTATAGTTTTTAGCTTTGTTATTAATCCATCCAAATAAGCAGTCAGAAAAAAAGTGTTGTTCATCCACAGCACACCAAAACAAACAAAAAATCCCCAAACACTCCACTATATACTATATAATATTTTAAAAACCCATTTTATAGATGCCAAAATGAAGAAAAAATTTTGGTTACCTAAAATAAAAGCTAGACAAAATGTTCAATTTTTCATACATGACAAAATATTTGTGCAGAGAATTAGTTATGCTCTCTTCAGCTACCAAGAACTTTAAAAAATTCCTGATAAAAACAAGTATTTTTTTCAAAGATGGTAAAACCAGATCCGAAGTAAAATTCATTACAACTCATCTGATGATGCGAGTCATACAGCAGCACAACGTCTGACCTACAGCCTGTGCAAGCACCTCTCGTAGGCTTCATCCGCCCAAGCCCTCACCTCACCTCCCGGTCACGTTGCTGACAGAGATTTCTGGTTTCCATTTTTATTGGATCTTTTATTGCTATGCTTTCTGGGCAACAAAACCATCAGAAAAGTATTACACTCAAATATAACAGACACCTGCTTTTAGCTAGCTCCTGCAAGCTAAATCCTCTAGCTGGAGGAGGCAGTGAGGAGCCAGGGCTGGGCTTGGGGGGCTGTGGGAGAGAGGGGTGCACCCTCCCACGGGTGCAGGAGGGAGAACGGCCAGGCAAAGTGTTACTTTCCATTTTACAATATTATCAGATTATTTTACCAGTCCCTGCCCTGGGCTAGAACTACTACTTTTGTTTGTCTTAAGAAGTGTGTTTTCACTTCTGATAACCACTGTTGATATGCTTCTAAGTTTTTCAAGACGTTATTAAGATTATAGACAAGAGCTACTAGATGTGCTCGTGTGCTTCTTGTAAACTAAATCTCAAAGGACTTTTTAATGTTGATTTACAAAATCCCAGGGTAACTCAGGCTGGCAGGGACCTGGGGAGGTCTCCAGTCCCAGCCCCTGCCCAGAGCAGGCTCAGCCAGGGGCCCAGACTGGGCTGCTCAGGGCTTCACCCAGTCGGGGTGTGAAACCCCCAAGGCCGGAGAGAGCCTACCTTCCCCAGGCCCCAGCTCCACCGCTGGGCTGTCCTCCTGGAGAAAAGGCTTCTCCTTATCTCCAGCCAGAGGCTTCCGTGTTTCAGCTTGTGTCGCTGCCTCTCGCCCTCCCACCACGCACCACTGTGAAGAGCCCGGCTGCGTCTCCTCCATCCCCTCCCCTCGGTGCCAGGGACGCTGTTGGGTGCCCCCAAAGCTGTCCCTCCCCCCGGCTGAACCACCCCCGGTGCCGCAGCCTCTTCTCTGAGGGCAAGGGCTCCAAGTGACCATCACCAGGATGGTCACTCTCCCCTGAAGTCCCTCCAGTTTGCTGGTGTCTCTTCTGTCCTGGGGACCCAAACTGGAGGCGGTACCCCGGCGGGGTCTGACAAGCATCAAGCACAGTGGACAGTCCCTGCCCTCCCCTGGCTCTCGGGCCATGTCCTGCTCACACCACCCCAGGCACCGCTGGCCCTTGTTGCTGCCCGGGCACACGAGTGGCCCCGGCTCAGCTCGCTGCCCACCAGCACGCAGGGCCATGCCCAGAGCTGTCCCCTCCCAGGGCTGCACGTGCCCTCCGTCCCCTCCTCCGGGTCGCTGGTG
Organism: Ciconia boyciana; assembly: GCF_034638445.1. Classification (NCBI taxonomy): domain Eukaryota; kingdom Metazoa; phylum Chordata; class Aves; order Ciconiiformes; family Ciconiidae; genus Ciconia; species Ciconia boyciana. The sequence continues at coordinate 57,230,326 of NC_132937.1, read as the reverse complement.
GAGATGCTGAACAGGACAGGCCTCGCACAGACTCTGCGGGACCCCGCTCGATAGCGGCCTCCGGGCAGTGTCCGACCCATCACCCACCACCCTGTGAGCCCACCACCCAACCAGGTCCTCACCCGCCAATGTGTCCTCCCTCCCAGACCGTAATGTCCCCGCCCAGGTACAAGAACATTGGGGAGACAGGGCCGAAAGCCTGGCTATAGCCGAGGTAGGTGGCATCTGCTGCTCTCCTCTCGTCCCCACGATTTTGTCGCAGAAGGCATTCAGCTGGGTCAGGTATGATTTACCCTCGGTAAATCCTTACCGACAGCTCCCCATCACTGTCTTCTCCTTGCTGTGCCCAGACGTGGGGTCCAGGAGGTCTCGCTCCTTGATTTTACCTGGGACTGATGGGAGGCCAGCCAGCCTGCAGTTCCTCCAGGTGGCTTTTGCCCTTTTTTGAAGGCAGGTGTAACATCTGCCTTTCTGCAGTTGTTGAGGACCTCCCTGATCTCCATGACCTTTGAGAGCTGATGGCGAGCAACTGCACAAGGGCATCAGCCACCTGCCTCAGCACCCTGGGGTGCAGCCCGACAGGTCCCCGGGACATGTGTGGGTCAAGTGCTCCTGAGTGATCCCTGACTCGACCATCATCCCCAGCTGGTAGCTCCTCTCCTCCTTGAGCCCCGTCCCTAAGCACAGAGGCCTGGCAGACCTTGCTGGTGACAACAAAGAAGGTGGTGAGGCCATGCCTTATCTGTGTCTGCTGTCGCTGTATCACCTTCTCCATCTGTAGTGATCCTGACAGCGAGACCATTGCACATCAAGGAGTCAGTGATCCACATAGCAGTTAACTTGAGTACACCCTGGCCCATGCTGTGCTGCACTGCACATATGACTTGGCCTTCAGGCCGTGTTGTGCTGCACAAATTCCTTGGCCACAGGACAAACTCAGACGAATAATTTTAAGACAGGACCCTGCGGGCAGCTCCCACTCATCACCAGCAATTATACCACCTGCACTGCCTTGCCTTCATCTAAAATGGCAGCAAGAAGTTCTCATGAGAGCATTGCTTCTGCTTGCCAGCAGAATAGAGTTGTTTCTTCGGAAGAAAATCCTATAATAGCTTGAATGAGCAAAATGGGTCAGCCTTTCTATGGACAGGGTCTGCACGGTGTGCTGCACGAAGACTGGAGGACGATTCAATAACAAGAAGTTATCCTTGATGCCCTCCAGCAATCTCCTGGATGGCTGGTGTCCTGACACATTAAAGTTCCCAGTGAGGATGGGGGTCTGTGACACAGAGACTACTTCAGGTTTTTCAGAGAAAGCTCCATCTTCTTCCTTACCCTGGTTGGTGGTCTGTACCACATCCCACCCAAGTGTCACACTTAGCAACCTCTCCTCTGACCCTGACCCAGAAGCTGTTACCCAGACCTGAGCCCCACACATCTGAGCTGCTCTTTCAAATGGAGAGCAGCTCCCTTCTTCCTGTTCCTTGCCTGTCTCTCCTGAAGGGCTCGTCTCCACCTGTTGCAGCACTCCAGCCACATGAGCTGTCCCACCATGCCACAGGTATCCCAGCGATGCTGCAGCTCTATGACCACAGGCTGAGCTCTCGTCCCTCCTGCTCAACTCCCAGGCGGTGAGTGGATGTGCACACACCCTGGAGTTGGGTGTCCTTTCATCCTGTTTTAACATGCCTGAGCTCTGCCTTGTTCCCCCCACCCTGCACTTTTGCTTTCTGTCCTTGCCCCACTTAACTCTTGGCTGCAATCTCTCCCCCATGTCACTCCTAGTTTAACAGCCTCCTCACCGGGCTGGCCAGCCTCTTAGCAAAGATGCTTTTGCCACAGTAAGTGAGAAAGAGAAAATGACAGCTGATTTCCTAAATTCATAAATGTGGAACTCAGAGGGCAAGCTAAGTTTTGTTCAAGGCCCCCTAATCTGCTCCACGACAAGTCACTCTGAAATTCAGCTCTTCACTCACTGGATGATAACTACCATACATATACTGTTCCCCAACCACATACACATGTAACAATAGCTCAGCTCTGCCATAAGGCAGCTGATTTCTCCCTGCCAATCTTTTGTACTCAGCCCATCTGATTTTCAGTCTCCAGGACAGGACCAATGACCTGGTTCACAGCTGTAATTTCATTGATGCCACAGCAAAATAAAAAAGTTGTATTTCATGGGTTTGTACATTTCTCACTTGTCATTTTGTTTCTGAGCTACTGTAAATATCCTGTGGGAAAATTCAGTTCAAAAGCAATAAGAAAAACCTATTATCTTCGAACAATAAAGAAAAAAAGTTGCTGTAATCAGAAACTGTACAGCAGAATAGCCATTTAGCTCCTTTTTTACTAAACTAGAACACTGCAGCCCCTGGTTAAAATGGGTTGAAAAACTCCCATAATTCAGAGGCCGTAAGTACAAATGACACTCAAGATCTTGGTAGAAAGAAGCCAGACATTCCTCTTTATAGGCAGAAATTTAACATCATCCAAAATGTGATCTGTTATTTTGAATGGCAAAACTTTTGTCAATTTGAGCAGGGGGTTTCCATTCAGCTTTCCATTACCAGAGTTACACAAGCAGATGATGGAGAGAGGAAAACAGCAGAAAAGGCTCTTTTTCTAAAGCAAGAGCTGTACTTTAGTCCTTCAATATGTAACCACTTTACTCAAAATGTAACCAGGGTCAGAACATTATAAACAAAGATAACAGCTTTAAAGTTCGAGATTGTTTAGAGGCAGCCACATGTGTGATCTAGCCACTGTTAGCTCTTGCAAACCTTTTCTACTCAAATATCCTTCCATTCCTCAGCTCCTGCCAATAAAACAACTCCCTCTCTATTACTCAAAGACTAATATCAAAACAAGCTAAATAAAATTTTAAAACCTGCTTTGGTAAAGAAATAAGACTACAAATTCTTATTCAGGAATTAACTATTAAAGAAATAAAACAGAAGTCAACTTTTAGGATTATTACTTGTTAATTTTTCATTGAATAAGTGTAAAACATCAGGATCGGCAATTTCTACAGTCAAGTGAAGAAAAGGAAGGCTGGAAAATTCAGATATTGGTAAACAGTACCTGGTAAGAAGGATGCAGAAAAATAACGTAGCTATTCTCACTACTAACCGCAATGTGCAATTACTAATTTAAAACTTCTGCATTTGACAGAAAATCTAAAGCAAGCCTTAAGAGGGAGGAAATTAGCTCTTCAAAATGTAGACTTTTCCTTTTCTTGCACAACAAGAATGCCTACCTGAATGGCTTTGCAAGACATTCAGATGAGACCCTTTATGCAAAACAAACATACACACACACAACCCCCTGCAGGTTACGCTGCATTTTCTTTTGAATAAATCTCAGTTTTAAAGAAGTAAGTTTGTCACATAGGTTAAACCCCAGAGACTGCTCTAAAGAAGTGATATTCTAAATTTTCAAGGATTACTCACATCATGTTTTACCTACCCAAAACTGTCTGTACACAGTAGTGGCCTCTCCCTTAAGGTACATTACAAAAGCCCGTTATGCTAGCCTGCTTAAGGAGCGAAAGCAAGCAAGTCCACACATCCTAGACAGTTTCCAGTTGAGTAACAACACTGACCAAAACTAGCCTTTCTTAATTAAAACGACACAGAAATCATCTGAGACCCCAAAACAATGGTATTAAGACAAGATTAGGGAAGAACCATGAGCAACAAAATACACGTGCACAGCATCACTTGTGCCAGCCTCCTACTCCAGCACTGACCCCCAAAAGTCCTCTTCAGACCAGTGAGAACCTTTTAAAAAGTAAACTGTGGCAGACAAATAGAAGTTACTACAAGAAAAACCCAACCAAGGAGGCAAGGCTGGGGGGGAGGCCATAATGCTAATGCTAAAAGGATTTAAATCTTACACTTTTTTCAGAGATTGTTTGGGGGCAAGGAGGAAGGAAAAGAAAGGTAGTGGTGGGAAATGTCTTAAGAATTAGTATGTTCTGGCATTGCTTTGGAAAATGATCCCAAGTGAATTACTCCTAATGAAATGTGATTTCAGAAATCCTATGCTCTCTTGTAAAAAAGAGAAGTGTATAAATGAAGAAAACACAAACTAATAGCTATCCATTCACAAAAAATAGTGTTTTATAAAAAAACCACAAATTAAAAAAACAAATAAACAAACCCCATTCCAGATCAACCATTGCCATCTGTCCTGCAATTTATGGAATTTAGTAGTTAGTAGTTAGTATAAATGCACCACTTTAGTACTGCTTTAGAGAAGATAACAGGAAGAAGTTGCTCATTCATGCAGAAAGATTCTGGAAATGTAAAGATTAAGCAAAGTTTAATACAGACTTTCAATTCTGGCCAAACACTTGCAACCTGAATTTCAGGGTTCTGCCTGGACTAAGAATTCATCTCTGCTGTAAGCCACAAGAACCACTTCGTTTAGAACAACAGAAATTCAACAAGCCCTACAAAAAACCCCAGTCTTCAAATGCATTGTGCATTTTTCTGATGAGTTCTGGTGATTCCCATGTCCCTCATCTGGGAGTTAAATTTAAGGCATTACTGCAAAGTTAGTGTATTCTGAAAAAAACACCCTAAATTATAGTATTTTAATCTACAGTGTGGTACAGATGAATGCAATGTTCTTCCTCTTCCCCCTCCGTAAGAGAATATTGTTACTTTCTCTGATGCTTTCTTGTTGCCATGGCATCCTTTCTACCGTAGGTCTCTTTGCCCTTATGTTATTTCCCCAATTGGCATTCAACCTGTGGGCATCTTCCCCCCAGCTCAAAAGCTTATAAATCTGTGTTTCTTTTTGAAACAATACATTTGATCTGTTGAATAAGGCATACCCCTCCAGACCTGAGTCAGCTTTCGGCAAGAACACACAACATTGTTTCTAAACACATGAGGACTGAGGTTGTATTTGGACAGTGAGCAGTTCATCCAAAATCTTTGTTTGTATGTGTTTGTTCAGCACCTAGCACTAGGGTTCTGATCCGAAGGAAAAAGGCCGTCAAGCACTCTAATAAATGTCACTCACTTCTTCTACTTGAATACTCAGTTTGTTCTCTCAATTCCCGTGTGTATCTTGCCAAGACGGTCGTTTTCCTGACATGTAACCTATGCTGTGCCATGCACCTTCATCAAGATGTCTGTCCATCCACCTCAGAGATTCTGACACAACCCACCGAGCTGCCTGAAGGCGGGCACACCACCGCGGAAGACACCTTCCCAAGAAGAAAACCTCTGTTTCCCAAGCGCCTGTCTTTAGTCTACCTGCCTTCAAGTCTGTCGCTTACGATAGCTGTCCCTTTCCTCTCCGCTGCACAACGCCAGCACAAGTCTCAAGCCGTTACTTTCCAGCCGCGCCGGCTGCGCTCCCGGGCGGCTCCGACGCGGGCGCCGGGAAGCCGCGCTGCTGCTCCCGCGGGAGCTGCGCGCAGCGTCGCCGCCGAGGCATGCACCCACACAGGCACGCACACGCAGGGTGTGCAAAACCGGGGACTCGCACCTGTTACAACTGCGAAGTCCGATTCAGTGCATGGGAAGGGGGATTCTTCCTCCCGAAGTGCAACAGGTTTCTTAACACCACCCCCACCCAGCACCCGCATTCACGAGGTGCCCGGAAGGAGGAGCGCGGTCGCGGTCGCGGTCGCGGTCCCGGTCCCGGTCGCGGGCACTCACCGGCGGCGCGGGCGCGGAGGGTCCGCCGCGCTTGGCGGAGCCGCGCCGGGAGCTCAGCCGCCGCCAGGACTCCGCCAGCCGCCCGCGGCCGCCGCCCGCCGCCCCCTCGGCGGCCCAGCCCCGCTCCGCCGCCCCCTCGGCCGCGCAGCCCCGCTCCGCCGCCGCCGCCGCGGGGCTCCGCCGCCTCTGCCCCATGGCCCGCGGCGCCGCCGGGCCCCGCCGGCCGCGCCGCGCCGCTCCGCGCCGCCCTTATTTTTAACGACGCTGCCGAGACACGGCGGGGGGGTAGGGGAGGCGGGCCGGGGCGGAGCGGCGCCGCCCGCCCTCTGCGGTCGCGGGACTGGCCCGGGGGAGCCTCGGTGCCGGGGGGGGGGGCCGGCGGCGCCGGCTCCGCGGGGGCGGTGCGAGGGGGGGGGCCGTTGCAGGAGGGGACACGATAGGGGACACCCGCCTCGGGGGTGGTCGGGCACGCGTGGTGTGCTTGGTGGCGGCTGGAGCTCGTCACGTCCCACAGCTAAACTGGAGTTTTGATCCGGGGCGCGAGCCGAAAACGGTGCCCGGCGTGACCTGGGGAACAGGCACGGTGAGTGAAAGGGGCAGGTAGCGATACTGTGCTTAACGTGACGGGTTACACCACCTGCTCACTTCAGTGTCTAGATCTTGCCAAAATCTTGCCAGGAGCCGCCTTCTCATTACGCTCCATTAGTAGTTCTAGGGAACTAAATTGGTAGTTTCCCCATAATAAAAGGTGTTCCTTCTTAAAGTCCAACAGCACTTACAGGTGCACACCTTCCACACTAAGTCCAGCGTTTTTCCCTCCTGTTTACACTTAGGAGGGTGGAAACACCAAGTCAGAAGCAAAAGACGGCATGATACCTGTTGGTAGGGCACGCCTTTGGGGGCCTGCTTTTCTTTCTTAAATTCAAGGAGGAGCATCTCCGGAATGAACAGTCTCTCTGCTAACACTGGAAGGGTCTCCTGTGGCCCTGGTCAGGGTCCTGGATTCGTAACACCCTACCAGGCGCTTCAGGAACATGCACATCGCGCTCATCAGCTCTGCGTGCTGAGCACAGGGCACTGGTGCGGTGCCACAGAGGAAAGCTGCCGCTCCTCTGCCCTCCCAGCTCACTGCTGATTTTTCTTCACAAGGTGAGAGGACGCTCAAGTCTCCATGACTGAACTAACAAGATGGCTAGTCAGTGTGTTAGTGTACAAGCTCAAGCAACGGCATTACAAGGTAAATATTTCATCTTGTTCTATGCAGCCATGTAAAAAAAAAAACCAGATAGGCACTCTGTTTTTCAGGAATCATTAAAATACAGTGAGTGCTTAGCAGGCATTAAACCATTGACTTGTACTTATGATTTAACCCTTCTTACAAAGATTTCTTAGAAGACTTTTTTACTGAAAGAGTCAGATGTGTGCTGCTCTCTTGAGTAACTGAACTTTGTATTTTGAAAAGATGATATGACATTACAATGAATAATATTATTCTGGTTATAGCCACAGTACTTAAAATTATTTATGAAAGGATATATTTTCCTCACAGTGTATCTAATGCTATAATAATAAGCAAGAAAGATGGGTCAGAGTTTCCAAATAACATGTTAAATTCTCTATTAAATGTAGGAAGCTACATTTGGAAGCTAATGCCTAAGGGTTTTGTTATGGCATTAGGTAGTCTAATGTGCTCCACACCACTAATCAGACTCCAGACTGATTAAGTACCTTCCGTTCAGTGGAGATAGACGCTATCTGGAGAGTCGTTTCCTTCCAACACCTGTAACTGTAGCAAGTTACTTCATTTGGGTGAACTATTCTCATGACTGCTTTTAGCTTCATTTTAGCACACACTGAGGCACATCAGCATTTGGTCAACTTTGCTGATAAAGTCAATTAGTGTTATCATTTTTAATGACATCTATGGATCAACTCCTCTGATGTCTCCTCTATCTGCTAGTCATAACTATCAAATTTCCCAACTCGAGTGTTTTTCTTTAATTATGCATTAGAGGAATCTAACGATTTTCAAATCCCACAAAAATTTGTAAGCAAGTCAGTTTTTAAAAACTCAAATTACATAAAGCCCAGAAGACATGCTCTTAAGGAGCCTTGTTGGGAGGATGGGGAATAAGAATCTCTACAGGAATTCATGGGCAGGATACAAAAATATTTGTGTTACTGATTTGTCAGTAGTCTTGTTTAATTCTTTGGCAGCTGGAATTTGAAGTTTTGTGCCTTCACCTGTTTAGTTACACGGATAATGCTGTACTACTTATTCAGCTCACAGTACCATGTAAGATACAACAGAAAAGCAAGCAAATGTTGTTATTTAAAATAGCAAAGCTATTTTAAATGGGCTATAAACTTCAAACTAAAATAGAACAAAATCATAGACGAGCAATTTAAACTTTGGTAAGTCTAACACACAACACAGGTCATTTGAGTAACATCAGAAGGTCAAATTTTGTGAAAAGCAATTCACATGTCAATAGATGTGAAAACATTGTTTCTTTTCAGATGTTAAGGCTGAAGTTTCAGCACAGAAAACAGCTTCCTCTTCGTATTTCAGTCCGTCATCTGAACCTGACAGTATAAGTGCCAGTCACCTTTTGTATAAACCATCACAACAGTAAGTTTCAACTTGTTACATGGTCTGACAGGATTTAATGCAACATGTATGTTTAATAACCACCTACACAGGATTGGTTTCTAACATTTATATTATACACACCATATGTTTATTCCTCGTGCGCTTGTAAACATTGCTGTTATGGCTTTAATCAGGCATACTGTATGCCTGGCAAGAAAGTATTTTCATCCTATGCAGAGAAGGACATGACAACATGTTATGTATATAGTAGCCTGATACCCTTATTTCAGCTTTTCTCATTCCACCTCCATGTTTGTTCTTCACAATCATTTATGAGTATGTTCAAATATTTATCAAGAATTACAAGAAGGCATATCAATAGGGGATGACAGGGCTCCATTTGCCTGGTTTAAATCTTCTAGCCCAGCAGAGTCCAAGACCCACTGAACTGTTTGGGACAAGTTTGAACTACTCAGAGGCTTGGACGCAGTCATTCAGGGCCTATGAAATGTTTTCATTTCACTTTGCATTAGCAAGACAGAAGCTATAGAGTAATTTTAGTTGGAAGGGGCCACTGGAGGCCACGTGGTCCAACCCTCTGTCTAAAGTAGATCCACATAGATCAGCTTGGTCAGGGCTTTGTCAAGTCAGATCTTGAAAAACACCAGAAGTGAAGATTTCATGGTTTCTCTGGACAACGTTCCAGTTCTTAAGCATGGTCTGAGTGAAAAAGCTTTTCCTTATAGCTACTTGGAATTTCTCATGTTCCCACTTGTGTTTGTTTTCGCTTCTCGCCTCACCGTACACCTCCAAGGACAGTCTGGCTCCATCTTCTCTACACCCTCCCATTCAGCTGTTGGAGGCAACAATTAAGACTCCCTGTAGGCTCTGTCCTCAAGGCTGAACAAACCTATTCTCCCAGCCTCTTCTCATCAGTCGTGGATGAGGCCTTCTACAGACAGATAGAAGTAGCCTTGCATTCACAGGCCCTGGTCCTCACAGGGGAGCTTCAACCACCCCAGCATCTGCTAGAGGAACACCACAGCCAGGCATAAGCAGACTTTGGCCTCTTCATGGATCTGCTTGAACGAGTCGCATAGGATAAGGACCTGAAGCAAAGAGGGGTCCAAGAGAGCAGGCTGATATTCAAGGATCACTTCCTCCAAGCTCAAGAGCGGTCCATCCTGATGAAGCAAGGGAGTCAGGCAAAAAGACCAGGAGGCCTGCATGGATGAACAAGGAGATCCGGGCAAAACTCAAACCTAAAAGTGAGTATACAGAAGGTGAAAGCAGGGACAGGTCACCTAGGAGGAATACAGAGATATTGTCCTAGCACACAGGGATGACATTAGGAAAACCAACGCCCTACTAGGGTTGAATCTGCCAAGGATGTCATGATCAAAGGCTTGAGAATGAAGGCCCTGTGGATATTTCATACTTGTGATGTACTTGTGATGTAAAAAATAAAAAAGAAAAGCAATCATAAACACTGTGTGAATATGTACTATTCCTTGCTGTATTTCTGAGAAAAATTTTTGTCATCCCCTTCCTGTTAGCGAAGAATGCATTTGTGTTTATTTGTATATATATCTGCTTTAGGCAGAGTCAGATTGCTATCACAGCAGCATGGTGTTGCCCAAGGTATTGAGAGTCTTCCTTAGGACTGTCGTCTTTGCAAGTCTGTCATTGCTGTGATGTTGTAGGGCACAGGCAACTGACTTTTGGGACAGGTGGCTTGAAGGTAGTTCTGCTTTCACCTCAAACTCATGAGAGAAAAGACCATGCTGTTGCTTCTGGTGAGTGTTTGTAAGTCTGCTGGAGGGCAGAGGAGTGCAGTTTGCCTGGATGTTATCCTGGGGACTGCATGTGTGGGAATTTCTCAGCTGATCATGCCTGCAGTGAGGCAGTCTTGCTTGCCTCCTGGAAGCAGCTGAGGAGCAAGAGGCCCTAAAGTGCAGACTATCCCCTCCATGCTCTTCTCTGATGGAAAATGAAACAAAGAGGCAGCAGTGAGCAGAACCAAGATGATGCAAGTGTAGTGTAGATGCAGGCTATGGTGCCACTGCTGAAATAGCATCCTAGGTCCATGGTGAGGGAAGTAGAAACTGGAAAGAGGCTAAGATTGGGTGAGAGGAGAGGTAGGCTTTTTCCAGTGGATGGCAAATGGTTCATCTGGTCTTTGATGTTAATGGAAAAAAAGTCTAGGATGAGTTTGGTCCCTTCATTTATCCTCAGCATCTGTACACCTGGAAAATACTTGTAACTAATTACTCCATATATGGGTATGACTTATGAAAGCAACTGTGAAAAGACACTCACTTTTGAAGATATGAGAGGATATTAATCTTTCAGTGGAGCAATATTCCAAAACACAGCTTGTATATACTTTGTTACCTCTTAAAGCCAACTCTTTATGACATACAGTCATTGGAAATAATTTGGCTATTGATTGTGCTTACACTAAGATATAATGTCTATTTTTCAGCTACTTCAGCAGCTTCACAAATAAGCTTGGAAGTTTCTGATAGTCATCATCAGACATAATGGGCATATTACCTGGGGTCTTGGATACAACATGTGTTGTGTGCTACAACCAAGCAAGCAGAAACTTGAGCAGATCAAAGTTTAGCACAGACCTAAACAAACAAATGCAAAGGAGTGGAAAAATGAAGTCCATATGGAAAATGGTGCTGGGCAGTTTGGGGCAGAAGTCTATACAATGTTTAGTTTTGTTCTTACGATATTAGGAAAGAACAAAGAGGAGCAAATTTGTTAGTATCTATTAAGTTATTCTATGTTCAGCTGAAATAACAAACCTATTATTAGCTATTCTAATAATTCCTGTGGCAGTCTCCTTGAGCAATGAACAACACATGTTTCGACTCACGTAGGGCTAGGTGAACACTGATAGCTTGTCAGCACCCAGATGGCCAGTGTAAAATCTCTGATTTCTTACTGCTTGTTTGTATCTCTCTACTTATTAAAAGAACAATTTTTTTTGTTGTTTTGTGAGATTTATGGGGATTTAACTAACTATCAGACTTTTGCAATTTTTTTTTGCAATTGGGTGAAACGGGTCAATAGGTTAAAAAGCTAGGTGGTGAAACCAGAGGAGGACAGACGGCCTGTTTTCCTTGGATACCTTCCTGAAAATGAAGGAAGGACACCAGTTCAAGTGTCTAGTTCTACTTCTACTTCATAGTCATTTTCTCAGTTGTGCTTTCCCTCTAAAAACTAACTATAAATAAGATTAATATTATAAATATTTAAATTAAAAGTTATTGTCAGAGACATTTGGGAAATAATTTAGCTGAAATAGCTTGGTTAAACTAAAAATGCACTAGGGATTTGTAATTAAGAATGTGTGGTGACATTCATATTTTTGGAAGTAGAGAAAACTCTTCCCTTCTTTGTTCTTGTTTTCTGGGTTTTATTGCAGAAATACAGAAGTTAAGATACATGTATAGCAGAGTCTATAAGAGTGAGGTAGTGCCCACCATAAAGGCATGCTTTTACACCCACTGGACACACACCAGTCTGTGGGACCTCACGGGATGCATCCAAGGGTGCTGGGAGAGCTGGCTGATGTCAATGTGTGAGGCCACTCTCAATCACCTTTGAAGAGTCATGGCAATCAGGGGAGGCTCCTGATGACTGGAAAAAAAAAGGCAAACATCACACCCATAGTCAAGAGAGGCAAAGAAGACCTGGAGTACTACAGACTAGTCAATCTAACCTCAACCCCTGGGAAAGTATGGAGCAAATACTCCTGAAAGCCATTTCCATTTGATGGAAATTTGATTAAGAATTTGATTAAGAATTCCATTTGATTAAGAATAGCTAGCATACTTTTACCATAGAGGAATCAAGCCTCACTGACCTGATTGCCTTTTGTGATGAGATAACTGACTCTAGGCACAAGGAAGAGCAGTGGACGTTGCATAGCTTGACTATAGCAAAGCCTTTTATATGGTTTCCCATAGTACCCTTCTAGGCAAACTGCTGAGATATGGACTGTATTAGTGGATAATAAGATGGATGGGAAACTGCTGAACCATTAGGCTCAAAGGGTTATGATCAGCATAAAGTACAGTAAAAAGTCCAGCTGGTGGCTGGTTACTAGTAGTATCCTTCCAGGATCAATACTATCAATACTGTTTAATCCCTTTAATGCCATAGATGGAGTCTGCACTCAGCAAGTTCATAAATGATACCACACTGGGGAAAAGCAGTGGATACCTGAGGGGAAGGCAGTGCTGCTATTCGGAGGGATCTGGACAGGTTAGAGAAATAAGCTGGTAGAAACCTCATGAAGTTCAACAAAGGAAAATTCATTTTTATTTTACAGTATGAACATTTTGTAACGTCTTACATCACAAGTAGATCACAAGTATGAAATATCTGCAGGGCTTTCATTCCCAGGCCTTCGATCATGCTTTCATGACTACCTCAAGCTCCACAAAATTATGCAACTATTTCATAAACTCTGCCAAATCCATGAAAAGACATAAACAAAGATTATATGTTTTCTTTGATTAGCTTTTAATGGAAGTAATTATTTCATGGATATTACACAATTGCAGAGGGGCAGAAAGGTTGTCTGTGAATTCTCCTTTTCAAAGTGTGGGTCATAATATAAAAATACAGGTTTTCAAAGGGAAAGTTCTCTGCCAAACTTTTTTTCTTTTCAGAAAAAAAGCAATTCCTCACAAAGTTTCCGCCTTCTACAGAAAAAGAAAAAATAATAATCCAAGATCTGATGTAAATTATTCAGTTCTCTTAAAATGGGAACAATGTTATAGTTTCTTTCATGTGTCTGCTGCTAGGAGTGGGTCATACATGTCTGCTTTCTACCACCTGCATTATGGAAGATTTTTTCTATTCTCCAGTTTATAGAGTTTTAATTAAGAAAGTTAAATACACCAGAATCAAAGTCTTGCAGGAGTCTTTTTCAGATATTGTACAATTCTGTACTGCAGAATTGATAAGCAGTTGCTGCTTATCATTTGTATTGCCTAACTGACACAGGGTTTTTTAAATTTTTTTACACCTTCCAATTTTGTAGAGAGACAGATAAATCAAAGCCAATACCAATATTCTGTGGTGGATACTTACAAAATCCTTGTTTAGTTCAACCATAACACCTTCTGAGAGAGGTAGGACTCCAACACAACACAACTTTGATTTTGAAAGAAAAAGAGGGACCAACCTTAACTGCTTGCACAATGAATGAAGGTGGCGATTCACTTTCCCATAAGTCAGGCAACAAAACCAGCCCTGACACTCACTTTGAATTCATACTCTGACTGGGCCACCAAAATGTCTGAAATATTAGATTTTAGGTAATAAAGATATCTCTGTTGAAATTCTTGGTAATTACCACAGTAACATTTATTTTCTAAAGCACAAAGCTACAGCATTTTCTGGGTTTTGAAGGTTGTAGCTTAAACCTTTTACATTAAATACTGCTTGTGTCATTGACAGAAAAAAAAGCTCTAACCTAAATAGGAATAGGCTTCTTGTTTCAAAACAAACTAAACATTGGATTAAAACAGTTTTATTTTTTTTCTTCCATGCAATGTGAAAGATGTGGAGATAGAGCTTTGTTATACCGGATCATTAGAAAATGAATTTTATATCCTTATGTTTACCTGAGTCATCGTCGTAGGATAGTGGACTAAAGAGCAAAGCACTGTTGGCAATTTATGCCTGAAAAACAGAGTTCAAGTGACCTCCTGTGTGTCACGCCAACTTTAATACTGAACCAGCTGATGTTAACCTGTATCCTCTTAATTCTGTCTAATGCCCTAGCCACCTGATCATTCTTACCTTGGAGTGTTTAGATAGGGGGACACTACAAAGAGATAGTTTGTTTTCTGGCTCACTACTGGAAGATGCAGTATAGAAATATACTGGTGGTTAATAACATCTCTTTCTAAAACATGCCTGGACACCTCATTAAAGTATTACAGGACAAACAAAGGCACAATTTTTACAGTTTCTTAGAAGCCCTTAGTGTAGTGTTTATTCAAGCTGAACTCCCACTACAGAGGGAAGTCATTTTGAGCACAGACTGCAAGATCAAACTTTCAACATTTAAGTTTTAATTACGCTCAGTTTTTCTTTCTCCCGTCTGTTCACATCAAAAGGTCACAGTCTCCACTACAACATTGTCAGAAACATTTGTAATACCTTAGAGAGCAGACAGCATGAACAAATACTGTAGAGTATTTTTGCTAAGGCTGTCGTTCATCTTACACAAAAAACAGGCAGCAAATTCAGAACAAAACAAAAAATTGCTCAACTTGGAATTTAGCCTATTTTTTACAGAAATGTTAAATTGAATATTCATTTCAAGACACATTTAGCACTTGGTAATACAGCATAAAGAGAACATTTGATGACACAACATATTTGTGCTTAGACCGTGAAACTTGCCTGTAACGCAAGAAGTGAACAATGTTTTGTAAAGTTACTCTACAGAGAAGGCACAGATGCTCATTCTGCCTTCAGGAGAGGGGCCCTTACAGTTCAAGATATATGAAGGCTTGGAAGCAATGTTCCTCTTGGGACCCACGCTGTCAAGATATCAAGTGCTTAAGAAACACCATGGCATTCTCACAATATTTATGCTTTTGTTAAAAATATGCAACTGTCAATTAATGGAGACAAATAAAGAAATCAATATAGCAAGTGATCAAACAAAGAAGACACCAATAAAAGCATTCCAATAGCAGGTTTAAAGACCTGGTTACAAATATCTGTTAAGTACCCTGGTCTGCAACCCAGGTCAGGCCATATTGTTGGATACAGCTACTAGTGACCTTTCTTCACCCATGTAAAGCTTAAAGAGAGTAAGTGGAGTTATGGTTTCAAAAACTGCACTTTGAGAACTACAATTTATCTTTACACAGCAATTTTATTAAATCACACTTTCACAATCCAGCATGAATGACAATCATAGAATTGTTGAATCATAGAATCATAGTATCGTTTAGGTTGGAAATGACCTTTAAGATCATCAAGTCCAACCGTTAACCTAACACTACCAAGACCACCACTAAACCATGTCCCTAAACACCACATCTACACGTCTTTTAAATACCTCCAGGGATGGTCACTCAACCACTTCCCTGAGAAGCCTGTTCCAATGCTTGACAACCCTTTTGATGAAGAAATTTTTTGTAATATCCAATCTAAACCTCCCCTGGTGCAACTTGAGGCTATTTCCTCCGTCCTATCGCTTGTTACCTGGGAGAAGAGACCGACCCCCACGTCACTACAACCTCCTTTCAGGTAGTTGTAGAGAGCCATAAGGTCTCCCCTCACCCTCCTTTTCTCCAGGCTAAACAACCCCAGTTCCCTCAGCTGCTCCTCGTAAGACTTGTTCTCCAGACCCTCCACCAGCTTCGTTGCTCTTTGGACACGCTCCAGCACCTCAATGTCTCTCTTGTAGTGAGGGGCCCAAAACTGAACACAGTATTTGAGGTGTGGCCTCACCAGTGCCAAGGAGAGGGGCATGATCACTTCCCTAGTCCTGCTGGCCACACTATTTCTGATACAAGCCAGGATGCTGATGGCCTTCTTGGCCACCTGGGCACACTGCCAAGTCATATTCAGCCAGCTATTGACCAACACCCCCGAGTCCTTTTCTGCCAGGCAGCTTTCCAGCCCCTCTTCCCCAAGCCTGTAGCGTTGCATGGGGTTGTTGTGACCCAAGTGCAGGACCCAGCACTTAGCCTTGTTGAATCTTACACAGTTGGCCTCAGCCCGTTGATCCAGCCTGTCCAGATCCCTCTGTAGAGCCTTCTTACCCTCAAGCACATCAACACTCCCACCCAATTTGGCATCATCTGCAAACTTACTGAGGGTGCACTCAATCCCCTCGTCCTGGTCACTGACAAAGATATTAAACAGGACTGGGCCCAATACTGAGCCCTGGGGAATGCCACTTGTGACCAGCTGCCAACTGGATTTAACTCCATTCACCACAACCCTTTGGTCCCAGACATCCAGCCATGTTTTTACCCAGTGAAGAGTATGCCCATCTAAGCTATGAGCAGCCAGGAGAATGCTGTGGGAAATGGTGTCAAAGGCTTTACTAAAGTCCAGGTAGACATCATCCACAGCCTTTTCCTCATCCATTAGGATGACAGGTCACCTTGTGATCAGGTTAGGAGATCAGGTTAGTCAAGCAGGACCTGCCTTTCATAAACCCATGCTGGCTGGGCCTGATCACCTGGTTGGCCATGTGATGGCACTCAAGATGATCTGCTCCATAACCTTCCCTGGCACCAAGGGCAGACTGACAGGCCTGTAGTTCCCCAGGTCCTCCTTCCTGGGGAACTACAGGAAGGAATGTGACATCCATCATTCTTGTAGATGGACGTCACATTTGCTAACCTCCAGTCAACTGGGACCTCCCGGTTAGCCAGGACTGCTGGTAAAGCATTGAAAGTGGCTTGGTGAGCACTTCTGCCAGCTCCCTCAGTACTCTTGGGTGGATCCCATCCAGCCCCATAGACTTGTGTGTGTCTAAGTGGTGTGGATTATGGATTATGGGGGCTTCATTCTGCTCCTTGTCCCTGTCTTCCAGCTCACGGTGCTGGGTACCCAGAGAACAACTGGTCTTACTATTAAAGACTGAGGCAAAGAAGGCGTTAAGTACCTCAGCCTTTTCCTCAGCCTTTGTCACTATGTTTTCCCCTGCATCCAGTAAAGGATGGAGATTCTCCTTAGCCCTCCTCTGTTGCTAACGTATTTATAGAAACATTTTTAATTGTCTTTTACAGCAGTAGCCAGATTAAGTTCTAGTTGGGCTTTGGCCCTTGTAATTTTCTCCATGCATAACCTCGTGACATCTTTGTAGTCCTCCTGAGTTGCCTGCCCCTTCTTCCAAAGGTCATAAACTCTCCTTTTTTTTCCTGAGTTCTAGCCAAAGCTCTCTGTTCAGCCAGGCCGGTCTTCTTCCCCACTGGCTTGTCTTTCAGCACATGGGGACAGCCTGCTCCTGTGCATTTATGATTTCCTTCTTGAAGAATGTCCAGCCTTCCTGGACTCCTTTGCCCTTCAGGACTGGTTCCCAAGCCTTAAACAACAATTTTGTGCTAATACAAGTCCACAGTATTTAATCCTTCAGTCACCAAGTAAGGCACAATGCTATAGTTAGATTAATCTCAGTACTATTACATGGCTTTAAAAACTTAGGTCAGCATTTAAAAATTGAGTGTTTTTCCTCAGCATATAAATTAATGACTCCTTATTGTTCACTAAAAAACAGGTATACTAGTTTACCATATACCCAACATGAAAGATTGAAAAAAATAGTTTCTGCATCTGTCAGGAGAAGTTTTCATCCTATTGCTACACGCTATCTTTCAATTAATTCCTCTCAATTTAAAAATTGAGCAAAATAAGGTGTTCCTGTGCAAGCTTATCTCTTTTGCATTTACACCCCACTATAGTAATTATATATTAGTAAATATATGTAGAATTTTGGGACACATATTAGCCTTAAATAAGTGACAACACTGGGCTCCATCCTGTGACAATTTTGGATTGCTGAAGTATTTGTGACTTGCACATAAAGGATCTTCGCTGGCTATATGGTTGGATGTCAGGCATAAAACACTGAAGCACTGAGGGGAACAGAAGGGATGCCAAGGTCAATCCATTTAGATCAGAGAAAACTGAGTCCTTACTCTGATTTTGCATCTCCATTTCCCTGTTAGACTATTAATGCCCAAAATCATAACTAATGCACTGGTCTGTTCTCTCTATAGGAATCTGTCATACAAACACTTGATTAGCAGGGGATGAACCCCACACAACCCAGAAAACAATTTGCAAGTAAGAAAGAAAAGCTTCCAGGGAAAGAGGGAGGGACAATATTTTTCACTTCAGTTCAGCTCTGGGGCCCCCAACATAAGAAGGACATGGACCTGTTGGAGCAAGTCCAGAGGAGGGCCACAAAGATGATCAGAGGGCTGGAGCACCTCTCCTATGAAGACAGGCTGAGAGAGTTGGGGTTTTTCAGCCTGGAGAAGAGAAGGTCTGGGGAGACCTTATAGCAGCCTTCCAGTACCTGAAGGGGGTCTACAAGAAAGCTGGAGAGGGACTTTTTACAAGGGCATGTAGTGATAGGACAAGGGGTTGGCTTTAAACTGAAAGAGGGTAGATTTAGATTAGATATAAGGAAGAAATTCTTCACTATGAGGGATGGTGAGGCACTGGAAGAGGTTGCCCAGATAAGCTGTGAATGTGTTGCCCAGATAAGTTGTGGCCTGGAAGTGTTCAAGGCCAGGTTGGATGGGGCTTTGAGCAACCTGGTCTAGTGGAAGTTGTCCCTGTCCATGGCAAGGCAGGTTGGAAGGGGCTTTGAACAACCTGGTCTAGTGGAAGGTGTCCCTGCCCATGGCAGGGGGGTTGGAACTGGGTGATCTTTAAGGTCCCTTCCAACCCAAACTATTCTATGAGTCTATGATTCAATTAATTTATCAGATTTTCCTGTACAGTGGACAGCAGTTCTGTGGTCCCTGCAAGGCCCTTTTTATTTATTTAAGGAAAGAGTAGAGGCATTCAGTGCAAAAGTTCTGGAAAGCTTGGTAAACCTAAAAGATTTTTTTCCTCACTTTTCTTTATTTCTAAAAGAGAATTCCTTGTGAGAGCCACCATATTGCTCTTTTCCATAGAAGACTGCCCAACACTGAGAGGTCCCCAGCTTGAATGATGTCTATGTTTATCTGATAGATAGAACTGGTCTGACTCACCCACAAAAGTTATTAATTCTCCTTTCTAGATAACCATCATAATCTTTATCCATCACTGTAGGTTTGCCTTCATTCTTCTAGCCCTGCTGCCAGACTTAAGGCCAAGCTGGAACGGCAATGACCACAGAACTGTTTCATCTGGCTACCATGCATCAGTCCTTGCAGAAGACAAGCCCTGAAAAGGATCAATATTGAAATGGTCCAGCCAGCATTAGCCATTAAATTTATATAAGAGGAATTTCATGATCTTTTAATCTAATTCTTACTTCTGACACCTGGCAGATGGGAGCTTAATAATTTATGTATTATTCACATATGTAGACTATGACTTTTATTGAGTTGAACATCATAACATTTTCTTTCAAATAAAATTAAGATCTTAACCCAGCAAAGGACTTGGACCCATATTGAACTTCAAAGTCAATAGAACTGCCAGTGATTTTTATTGAAGCTACATGTCTGCTTCATTAAGTACTGCTGAATACATAAGTACTGCTACACAAAGTACGTAACTGCCAGCTATTAAAGGTTTGATTTTCACATCACCAACATTTTAGATGAGAAAGCTGGTCCTATACATTGCATTCTGTAATAGTGTTATTAGGTACAATCCCAGAATACAAAAATTACTTTCTGGGCATGAATGAATTTACCTGTGGAGCTATACATGTGTAAATACATTAGCACTTGAACCTTTACAAACTTTTGCAAAACAGAACCACTAACATTACTCTATTGTATTCATTCCTCTGCTTATAGCAATTTGAGGGAATATAACTAATGAGTAGAAGAAAACAGTATTTTATGCACACTTCAAAGTGGGGAAAGGACCTATAGAGGCTGTTTCCAGTCAATGTTCCGTATGCAGGCCTCAAACTATTAAGTGTTACACTGCAGTCAAAAGTTGTTAGTCTTTCAACACAGTTAAAAGTAAAAAGATTTTTGTTTGTCTTAAGCATATAGACAGAAGATTTTCTCAGGACTGGGATGAAAAAGATATTTTCCATAAATAATGATAGACATCTTTTTAACTCCAACTGTACCTTGTGAATTCTGGAAATAATAGTTACCATGGTACCCCGAGTTCTTTTAGCAGATTAATTCTTTCTCAGATTTGGTACTGCTATGTCATTTAATGTGATCACATACTCAAAATGACTGATGATTTATATCAACAAGAGAATGCTTGCTATCACCTAACATTCTTCTTTTTTAATGAAGTGACAGTCACTTTGATTTTATAGCAGAGATATTTGTTACATTGAAATACAAATGAATGATTTTTTTACCTATTTTTAAGACATAGACTATACAATAGAAAGACAGTTAAGCAAAGTATTACAGATATTTTTTTTCCAAATACTTCACCTTTTGATGCTGTAGAGATTTTTAACAGAAATATTAAAGTTGGTGTATGAATGCAACAGGTATGAATGGAAACACTTGCATGTCCACTTGGACACATACATTTTGGTGCTTGCAAGCATGTGCATGTGTAAGTGAAAGAGTGAGTGCATGAAGACCATGAAAGAACAAGTGTGAATGCATAAAACCAACTTGCTTAAAGATTTCATAAACAAGTATCACATTTTCCTTCCAAAAGATTTCATGCTGAGTTATATTGCACTACTTTTCTTGCAATATGTATGCATACATCTTAAAGATCAGTTGACAATGAGAAAGTAGAGCTCGAAGTCCAAAAGTCCCTGGAGCCAGCTGGAGATTTGGATTGGAAGCAAAAAGATAGAGGACATGGAATTTGTGCCACAGTCCTCCACTTTAGAGACTAAAAAAGGAGTCATCTTTATTAATACTAAAACTTACCTCACTCAGCCAAGGAATTTCAGTGTTTAAAATGAGTGGTCCATACCAGTGTAAAGATCTAGTTCAATGTACATACAATGCAGCTGGAACAAGAGCTTCTGGTAGAGGGTGGAATAATGGGAGCATGGCCACACTTCATTGTGTTTACTGGTATGGAGCTATAAATGTACAGTGTGAGGGTTTTCTTCCAGAAAGTATCAGAGTAAAAAATATAGCAAATAAAATTAATTACTTAGGTTATTCTTTTTCAAAAAAGACCCCAGAACCAGTAACATCTCAGGAGAAGTTATTTTAAACATTGAGATGTTATAAACAGGTACTGAGGCTGAGTTCTTTTAGGTCTGACCCTGTATTAAATCTACTGTAACAAGAAGGGGAGTGTGTGGCAGTAGGGGGTGGGTGTGTGATAAAATTCAGGAAGACAATACTATTTTAGCTTAGTTTTTTAAGAAAATAGTGAGCTTGGGGAGATGAGGGAGAAGATGGGGAGATAAAAGAAAGAAAGATAAACTGAAGGAAAAAAGAAGACAAGCCAACAGGATCTTTCATGAGACAAGGAGAAAAACGGTATGCCAGATAAGAGCTGTCATAAAGACGTGGTGTGTAGGGGTGAGGAAAGCAATCTTTTTTAGACTTTAAGGAGTCTTGCATTCCCCAGAATTCCCATCATAAAAAAAGGGAAGTGAAATGGATATTTGTTCTGAAAGGGCTATTAGAGGTTTCTGAAATTATTCATGACCAAAAAGATTGTGTACATATGCGTCAATAGATATAAGTGAAAATCGCTTAGAGGTATTGTTGGTTAATACTGTATTGCTGGTAGTGTAATAGCCCTTCACATCCAGTGCATGGCCAGTATACCACTCCATTGTAATTATAGAGACTGTGGGGAAATATAGGGCATAATTCCTGTAATCCTTTACCAAAACAAGGAGGAGAGGCTGTAGTTAGGCCATGCCAGCTTGCACTGATATTGTAATACATATAGCAGATGTTATTTTTGAAAATCCCTTATTCAAGGGTCATAAGCCTGATTTTCATTTTACTGAATGATCCTGCTAAATACAAATAAAAATTTACCAATAAAAAGTATGCATTAATTTGACACCAGGCAAAACAAATTAACAGATTCTTAATATTGCATTGATTTGCATAGCTCCCTAACACCTTCTACAGTATTTTTTTAATTAGCCACCTGCGCTTGTTATGCATAACGTCTATTTATGATTCTGCAGATGAGCAATTCTAGGAAGTAATGATAGCGTGAAAAACAAATAGCTTAGTTTGGCCTCTTCTGATCCCCAGCAATCCCTATATAACAAATTATTATGATGATCTGAGAGCCTGCTGAAGCCCTCAAAAGGTAAAAAAAAACCAAACAAAAAAACCCAAGTTATTTTCTGTGAACACATTTGTTCTATATACTTTAGCAAGATAAAGTCATTCAAACATATTATTTTTCTGGATACTGGTTGTGCTGCTGCAGCAGACTCAGTATCCAGAAATGTTAAGCCATTTAAAGAGTATGCATAAAATGGGTTTTGTTTATAACTTTCAGAAATAATAATTTAAAAATCTAATTCAGGCATATTACAGTAAAAAATAAAAAACTTTTGACATGCTTCTAGACTAAAGTTCAGGAGATGTTTTCCTAGACGCATTGGAAAACCTACTTCCTAAATTCTCTGTCAATGTGTCAAGCACTACATAATTCATTTACTGTAAAAACCACAATCTAGCAATATTTTCTTAACTTAATGGCTCCCACTATGTTTCAGAAGTTAAAGAAAAAAAATCTAAATTGCTTACACCAAAATTCTCATTTATCTTGAACATAAGTCTGTACCATTTTTGTTTTGAAGAAGGAAGGAGTTTTGAAGATGTTTCCATAAAATTTTCCAAACCAAGAAATCTCTGAAGAGTTAAACTGGAAAAAGAAAAGGGGGGGGGGGGGGGAGAAAAAAATAAGAGTAGTACTAGATGTTTTAAACAGAAAGGAACAAGTGAACTGAAGTAGGGACAGAGTCATTGTGCCCCAGGTGGTGAAGAGGTTTGTACCAAGAACATTTGAACATCATCACTCACAAGAATAATTTTACCAAGAGTCAAGGCCTAACCACAGGAACAAAAAATGTTTTTTCACTCCCATGAAAGAATAAGGTGTCTTACATCAGAGAAGCCTAGGATCTCAGGTAAAAAAACAGTAAAATAAAAATACTGAGAATAAGACTGCTGTTTCACAAAAAGCAAGGTGAATGATGTTGATATGCTGGACATGCAGAAGACACTGTTCATGCAAACTGCAATGATTCCTTGTGTCATCCTTAAGTATGCTGAAGGAGTAATGCAAAAAACTCTGTACTCTACATGTTTATTGGTATCAGTTGAGGGTGGCTTAGTAACATAGGGCATTTTTTAAAAGTATGTAAACCTGGTTGGAATTGCAAGACATGCAAAAAATATAAGAAATTTAAACCTTTTATGACTAAGTGTTATGGGCGGTTTCTGTGTTATTGAAAGTACTGAAGATCTTGATACATACCAGAGTATATCTGAGCCAATGTTTGTTGGGCAGGCAAAGCCATTTCAAAATTGACAAATCTCCAGGTGTCTTCTGCAGCTGTTCAATGTGCAGAAGGTATGTAGGGATGAAGTACCAGCCACTCTCAGGAGTGTTAATACTGGATTTATGAGCTTTTTTAATCATTTCAAGACTGTTGCATTCCTCCTTGTTCTGCAACAAATACAACCTTTTTATTTTTATTAGTTAATGCAGAAGAAAATTAACTTTACCAATAGAGCATGAAGACAGTTTACTGAGTTCAGTCCGAAAGGAAAGAAAAAAAATAAGAAGATACACACACAAAAGGAAAGTATGGGTTGAGAGAGTATTCAAGAAGTTCTGTGTAAAATAACCACCCATGCAAAGACTCACACCAGCGTTCTTCACAGCTAATACATTTCATACGGAATAAAGACACCAGAAGAAATGTATTTTTTCTCTGAGTCTGCACAGATCGATTCCTATTAGAGCCCTGCCTGCTTATTTTTACTGTTTCTAACTGAGACTATCCTTCCCACAGCTGCAGAAAGAGAAAAAAATGAGTGATAAAAAGAGCTAAACTAAACAGAAATTGCATTCATATTGGCATCTTTAGGCTCACAGCTGAAAAACAAGTGGTGAAAAAAATCCAGCCCTGATGACTTGGGCTATGTTTCTTCTGCAGAGCCTGTTTACTGGTGCAAAATGAAGCAGTGTAGTTGCTAAGATTAACAACTAGCTCTGGTGAATGTGAAAACTTCCCACAACTTTCTCAAAGCCATTTTAGAGGTCAAATACCACAGTAAGAGGCACCGTATCATGGCTTCTAGTCATAGTAACTTCTGGTTTCTGTTTTCAGTAAGTTTAATAAAAAGGATATAATTCCTGCAATCTCTTGCTAAAGCAAAGAGAGGTTGTGGCTGGGACATCCCCCACACAAATTTGCTTGTCTGGAAAGCAGGTCATTTACATAGAGATATTTTATTGCTTAAACTCTCTGGGACCCATTCTGAAATGACATAGAATAAGCTGCCCGCAAGAACAAATCACGAGATTTTATGGCACAGGTCTCTTCTAGTCTCATGTTCCTTTGACTACAGGAAGTTTCTCTGGTGCGAGGCCTTCCTTTCTACAGCAGGGGCTGGTTGAAGTTAAGGCCATTAGTGGGAGCGCAGAGCCCGACTGACATCAGCGAGGGGCATTTGCTAGGGTGGTAAGAATGGGCCTCAATCGGACTTTTCAGGCCAGGCTTAAATAGTATTCAACATGGGAAGTATTTTGCAATGACTGAACTATTCCAATTTAAGACATGGGTAGTTAATCCTTCTCATTTGGAAGCCTTCAGCACAGCTCCAGTAATTTTTTTTTGTTCTTTACTCAAATATTTTTTTAGACACATAGAACACAAAATCTCAATTTCATATTTAAATCCCCCAAGCTTTTGCATACTTAATGCTTTGCTCTCCTAAGATATCTGCCCTCATTTGCAAGGATTTAAACAAGAAAGGGGGTGAAATAAATCTTGTCTATTCTTGATTTAAAGCAGAAAATAACATTTATGTCATCGGTGCCCTCCATACCTATCATCCAAGGTTAGGAGCTGGAGGACAGCAATCCTTCTTGGAAGGAACTAAGAGCTTTTACCCACTGAGAAACACAGAAGCAAGAGGGAATCATAGTATGACTAAGATTACCTAAGAAACTCCCTTAGCATCCTCAGGAAAATACAGTATGAGAGTGCCAGTTGCCACAGAGCTGAACACCACATGTAAGTAAAAAATCCACTGTGCCCACTTTGAAATCTCCTGGTTGAGAGAAAAGTTTCTCACAGGGTTGCATTGAGTGTTGCCTGCCTTCCTTCCAGGGTCACTTCCTGTAGGGGACATTTATACCCGGATCAGCCTTCAGGAGAATGAAGCTGCTTCAGGCTGGTCCCTTTCCAAACCAGTTGCTTTTAAAGATTATCTTTTGATATTGCAGATCTTGAAAATTTAATGACCTTCTGGTGAACTGTTTTCCTCACGTTGGTGCATAAGATGTGAAAAGCTACATCCCATCTCTCTTGCCAGTGAGTACCTTTCAGCAAAAAATAAAAGGCTGAAAAAGATGTGTCTGGGGAAACTGAGCATCAGCTGTACTGAGTTTACTAAGACAGTTCTCCCTCCAGTGGCATGAAAACAAGGATGTTGAAAAATATAAGTGAGATATACTCACTAGCATTAAACAGGCATGTTCACTTGTCCCATGACATTAAAATTTATTTAGAATATAAAAAATCCAGATAATTCAAATAGCTGAGCAAATCCTAACCTGAAGAATCCATTCATCCAAAAAGATGAACCCTGGAAAAAATGACAGTTGTTATAACTCCTCCCCCCAACTTTTCATTAATAAGAGCTTTACCATAGCAACTACATATAATTATATTTTCTAGACCTCCAGCACAGATTATTCTCATGCATACAGTCAGTCAGGCCCAATCTTATAACTGTTGAAAGACTAAAAAGAAAATTATGCGGCTGATCACATAACCTTGCATGCAAATTAAATGTAGATATTACAGTAATTAGGGCAGGAGCAAAAGAATGAAGCAAAGGGTCTAAAAGGGTTGTATTGTAACAGGGTAAACTTGCAGTTTTAGGTGAAGACAACTGTATGTAAAACCTAGCTTAAAACAGTATTCAGAAGACATGAGAGTTAAATGATAGCAAAGATAACTGTCTTGTACATCATGACATACACCCAGTGCAGAACTGTGATTTCTTTGCACTCAGAACACAGAGGGGAAGGATACAGTCAACTGACAAATTAACAGTTTTATACTACATAGAAAAGGGGAATCACGGCTAGTGCCTTTGGACTAAAAGGCCAAATGGTTATTTTAGTATCCCTTCAATAAAACGTCAGTTAGTGCTCTGCTGCACAGTTTGAACAGGAGAAGTGAAGAACGGTTTAATGCTATATTTACACAAGGGAGCCCAGAGCTCCAGAACTTAGAAGGGATACTGGCTACTTCAGCGAACAACAAAAATGTTATTTGTAAGGCCATTCAAGTGGGAGACTAGAAAGATGCAATACGCCAATGTCTTTACATGGGAAAAGTTGCCTGCTTTTTTAAAGCAAGATTTTAGTAATTCCATATCTTTTAAAACAACTGCAGCAGCAGAAACCAGAATTCACCGTGGAAGGAAATCAAGAAACTAAGTCCCAATTTACCTCCCTGGGACATGTTCTCAGGCTGAATTTCAGCATGTGATCTATTTGCCATAGTTAATGAAGCTGGCCTGTAGTAAGTGCCTGTATGCCCAGCTACAGAATATGGTAAATATAGGGCAATTTGATTCAGCTTTAACCTAAGCCCACAAAGAGACTGTGACATGTCAAATTGCCTGTAAGCGCACACCGGCTGACAGTAGCCACAGCTCAAATGCCTGACAACGGCTATGGAGGCACAAATGCCAGGATGAACTCTTTGATTTAAAGCACTGAGGGCCATGACGTATGGCACACGTAAACAGGTGTTTTGAGCTTCAGCGCTGTGTTACAGCGACAGCCAGGGCAGGTTTTTCTAGAGGGCCACACCAGCATTTCTGGGCTCAGTCAGGCCATTTATGTTATAGCAGTGATTTTCTTTGTCTCTGTGATCCCTAAAGTATGTAACAGTAAATGGAAACCTCCGTCAACCACAGATCTGCTGGCCTGTCACAGAAGTGAGATGTTCTTCCATTTCATGCCAGAGGATGCTCCTTCTCCCTCTCCTCACCTCTCCTGGGAAAAGGAGGGGGAACTCTGGTTATTCACCATTTTGATGAGCAGATTAAACTCTGTGCTAAGCAAGAAGTTAACAGAAATATTGGATCTAAGAAAGACTAGAGCACATAACACACCCACAAGGTTTATTCCTAAGCAAGGGTGCCTGGACAGTAAACAGTGAGTTGAGTCCTTAAATAAGAAATAGAACTGTTGCTAGCAAAGAGGAATAATGATCCAGGAAATAAGTATCCGTGGAAAATGCAAATCTCCAATCAGCAGCAAATGGGCAGCACTCAGGAGAAGGGAACAGAAGCAGGAAAGGAGCTACATTAATGACATACCATCCTAACAAGTCCAGGAGTGGGGAGCCTACACACCGTAAGTATCTATGGTACAAATAAGTGACATGACATGTATTTGGCAAAAGGATCTTTCAGCTACTGGACACTTTTTTTTTTTTGACCTTTTAAGAATACGTGTGTTTTGATTCTGGGCAGAAAATCACAGATGGGCCAAACCCTTTCCTGTGCTTGAACTTTGCCTGCATGAACCTCTGATTATAACCAACTCATTTCATATAGATTTTTCTTTAGCGAGAGGTTCCTGGGTAGTACACAGAGTAAGAGTTTACTAAAAGGTAGCTGACAACTATTTCATCAACTGTTTGCTCTTTCCACTTCTTTCCTTCCTTCATCCTCGTGTACAAAGATTGGGCTCTAAAAAGTGAAGAGGTGAGTTGAGGGAAGTGTGCAGGGGGGCAGGCAGAGCCCAAACAGAGCCTTTTTCCTTCCCAGTTCCTATTCTGAGTGTATCAAATTGCAGCCAGGCAGAGCCAAGCTGCACCCACTTGTAGGCATCCCAAAGCTTCATATTCCCCAGGGAGAAAGGGATAGTCAGCTCTGCCATCTGAAAGCCCTGTTGTCTGTTACAGCTTCTCTTCTGAGCCCTGTTGCCTGCTCTCTACCAAGGTGGAGAGTGACCAGTGATGCCCTGCTACTCCAGTGCTCCTAGGTGGTGGATGAGGCAGCTCTCCCTCAGGGTGGGGAGTGGGCACTTCCAGCCTGAAGAAAGCTCCCAATAACAGCATGCAACTCTTTTAGGAAAGTACACTTTGACTTCATTTCTATCTCTGCCTCAGTGCTACCATTAGTATAGAGTCATCTAGAAAATAAAAAATAAATACTTTGTTTCTGTAAGGCAATGGCATGAAGTTCAGTGCTACGAGAAGAAGTGGCTTGAGAGACTCTAAGCATTCAAGGACACCCAGGAAAGCAAGGACAGAAGTTGTGTTGACTGATCAAAGCCATGTGAGACTGCTGGAGGATGAGGAGCTGGTGAAAGGCTCCAGGCATAGCTTTCCTTTCCACACTGGCAGAATAACTCTATAACAAAGTGGGAGAAAACTGAGAATGAAGTCATCCTTTCTATTAGGGAAAATGATATTTTTGTGGTATCTTCCTTCTGGATTTTGCACGTATGTGGTATTCATATTCCAGGAGGCAATTTTTTTTTTTTTTTTTCTAGTGTACTTAACAGTTGTTACAGAGGCTATATAGTGATTTAACACTCCTTTGGTCATTTCAAAATAAGCTGTAGCTGTGTAATATTAAATTGGTACTAATTATCATAATGGTTACTGAAATAGATACCTCTATATAAACCCTTACCTGTATTAAGATCTGTAGATGGATACACCTGTAGATGGATCTGCTGGTGCTCTGACCATCCCTGGATGATTGCTGTTTCCGTGACATCCACATCCTCTCCACTCCTAGGAATCACACGGCGAGCCAGCCACTTTAATGCATTAACCCTGACCCAGTAACTCATGTAAAACACTGCATGCTTTGGGGTGGGGGCTGGGGGTGAGAGAGAAGACCTTTCCCCTTAACGTCTGTTTCTACCATTTCAAATCACAAGATCGAGGCAAACCTTTCAACCTTTTTTGTCTCCATTTCAGATGTGAAAGAGTCACCTGCAGTTCCCTTCTACCACTAGGATGTCAGAAAGAGGAAAATTTGACTACTGGAGCATACTGCAAGGTTGTTGGTCTCACCTGGCCTCTGCAAAAGCAGCAGTAACATTGCTCTATTAACCACCACTGACAAGCTTACTGCTGCTTGTTGGGAGACGAAAAGGAGAAAAGGGGAGAAAAAAACCCCACCCAAAGCCAGCTCCAGACAAGGTTAATAGATAACAGTAAGGTATGTAAGTATTTTCCAAAGCCACGTTTGTTTTAAAGTGAAAAGAAGCAAAATTGCTCAACTACATTCTCTTTGTTATTCATCAGCAGGAGAGCAGAAAATCTGGAGTATACATTACATGCCCAGTGTCAATTTACAAGAAAATTCTTTATCCCAAAATTCTCAGTTTTGAAAATGTCTAAATTTCTGGTTTGGAAAAAAAGGCCATACCAGAAAAGATGCAAGTACTTTTTGGTGCATTATGCAACATAAAGTGAGCTTAGGTCCAAACTCTTTTAACCAAACTTCCTTTGGTAACACAACTTGGAAAACAATCTGCCTGCAAGAGGGTTCTTCAGTAGGAAGACTGAGAACCTTTGACTAAAGTTTTAAAAACCTTATCCAAATGCTACAGCAAATTATATGAAGGACCAAAGCCTCTCCCTCTTAAACTTAAAGCACAGGTTAAATAAGCCCTCTTGCTATTCTTTACAATTACACTCACTGTAGAAGTTACGAGAGAAAATCCCGATCCATACAGGAAAAAGTTTCTCTTAACAGCATTTCACTGTATTTTATTGTGCCTTACTTACCTACAAGTAATTGAATGCTTACAGTTTAAATCACAGAGCTTGTTGCCATAGAGATTGGGAAATTTAATATGGCTAGGATTATTATTATTATTGTGATGTAGGTTTATGACACCACAGCTGAAACTTTTCACTTCGAATAGTTAGCTCTAATTAAAGCATAGAGTAGTGGATAATGCGTTGCCTAGCCATATGCTTATTTTTTGTCTTCTGTTCTGATTACTAGATTTCAGTCCATTCCAAAGGGGATTTATGTGTTATTCTGTCATCTACGTACTTTTTAGACACATAAACAGCTATGCTCACATCATAACACATTAATACCATATCACAATTTGATGTAGTTCACAGAATCCTTAACAATTAACAAAGACAATTGTCTCTTCCCCAAATTCACAAACTCAAAAATGTATGAATTTTAGATTTTTATTTTACCTGAAGAGGAAATAGCTTAGATTTGTTTAAAGTTACTCTATTGCATCTGGGATTTGTCTAACAGGTTAATGAGTCACAAAAGGCCTAATGCTCTAAAATCCATTTAAGCGTCTAATTCAGAATGTATGCCAGAGCCTCTGTGACAAGGATTTTATGAAGCTAATAGCAGTATTCTGCCTGCTAGGTTTTTTAGGTTATTACAAGTAAGATGAAGACATCACATAGCACATGCACTTGAAAGACCCAGCTTTGTTTTTTTGAACACATTCTGCTTGGAGACAGAGTCTGTTCCCTGATCATAAAACAGTTTTTACCAGGATATTAAAGAGAAAACATGCAAAAAAATTGTGCACCTCTATATAGAGGCAGAGAACTGTGGAACTGTGGATGAAACATCATCCACGAGAGCACAAGGATCTCTCAGAAAAGGCACTCAGGTAGGAGGGGAAACCCCCCCTGAGGACATCCTGCATCCAATGAACCCAGCCCTTCACTCTGCACAAGGGCACAGCTCCAAAGGAGGTGCAGGGCTTGTCCCTGCTCAAACCAGCTTCCAGATCATTGAGCAGGGCTCTCCCAGCGGTTACAGGAGGTGCTCGAGCCGCGTCAGCCTGGGCAAAGCAAATACTCCAACCATGACTGGAGGTGCTGAGCAGAGCAACCCCTTCTCTAGTGTTCATATTTCCTAAGAAATTTTGGTCAAGAACAATATATTTTAGGAAGGCTCTAATCACACAAGTCTATGTGAGAACTACTATGAGGACTAATTGAATGAGATCTGTCTGGTCCTTGGGCATCTGGAATACAACTCTTGACCAGTTTTGGCAGGAAAGTGGGCTTGGGGAGAGCCAGGTCTGCACAGACCCAGGAGCAGTTTGACCATGTAGCCAAAACAGCCAGACGTGCAGGTTCAGACACCTCTAGACCTGGTTATCCACTCCTTGGTGGAGTATTCCTCAGTTACAATTTTGTCCCTACTCCAAAGCCACAAAAAATAAAAATTGAGGCTGTTCTACTGCTCTTTGGTTTCGAACTGAAAGAATTGTTTTTAAGAGCATGATATTGACATTAAAAGAAAAATTCCCAAAGTACAAAATATGAAGAGTTTACAGTACTTAAGTAAGCTAGTGTGACTGAGTTCTGTGTCAGCCTTTCCTGTTTAGGGGGAAAGGAGGAAGGCATTTCATCCTGGAAATGTAAATAATCTTCTCAAAATTATCATCCATGTGGTCTTATGTAGGACTGAAGCCATCTCAAACTGAAATACAGCTTAACTATTGTCATCAACATGCTTATATCAGGCCAAAGTCTTTTCCAGGTTGCTCATGTAACTATTTTGAATTAGTAAAATCTTTGATTAGCAGAAGTATCCTGAAGTCAAAGGTTCAGAGTTGTACAAAACACTGGTAATACTTCATAGACTAGATTTTTTATACCCTACATTAGAGGTAGGGTATAAATGGGTAAGCTGCACAAAATAAGAGTCGTATCAGGACAAAAAGATTTACACATATTAGGATATTTAAGAAGCCTGATAACACTTTAAATCAGATTCTCCAAGAAGGATTCCGTGATCAGTTTGCCTTTATGAGCTACATAAATGCCAACCCATAATCTAATTACAATCCTTGGTGATTAAACAGCTGAGCCATAAGATGCTTCTCAAATCTTCAGCAAGTGTGTTTCAATAGCACGGAACTGTGACCATATTTCTTCTTAATTTGGATACTTTGGTAAAATATGCTGGATGTTGATTTAAACTACAATATAGAAATGGTCACTAAGCTTAAGTGACTCTACTAAGGAATTTATTGTTCCTGCTCTATTTTATAGAGCAACCAGCAGAAGTGGGAAGAAGTAGAAGGCTAAAGAAAAAGGCAAGGGATTTTGCAGCAAGACAGAAGGTGCAGGCATTTGCAGCAGAAGGGAGAGAATGAACTTGGCCTTACAACCCAAATCACAATTACTGGAGTGTTTGCAGAAGGTGTTGGTACCCAAACAGTGCAGAAGGCTGCCTTGTGTCTCTTTGCCTGCGTCTTGCAGGTCTCACTGTCAATCTCGATTTTCTCTCCTCCTAACCGTCTTGCCCACACCTACTCAAATGCCTGTCAAAGCCATTTTCCTTACTTATAATTTTCACCATATTTTAACTCTTGAGCCCCTCCAACAGCTCAGCCATTGAAATGTGAACATCTTATTACCAACTTCAAGTTCAATTCTTTATTCCATCTTTCCCTATTTTCTACGTATTCTGTTTTGTCTCATTTACGTACTTGTCAGCTTTTTCACAAGTATTTCTATGTCTTTTTAGATGCTGTACACTAGACGTGGAAAGTCTTTCTTGTCATCTCCATTGTTAATACTGGTTTTAAAGACACCTACTGAGAAAACTGAAGTGATATCGAAGAGTAATTAGAAACAGCTTAATTTTTTATTTTAAAGTGAATTGCATAAACACTAGCTAACAAAGCTAGTGCTCCATGTAGTACAGAATATGTGATATTCTTACCACCTAACTTTAGAAATCCAGAGTTAGTATCTGCTTTACAAGCCTAGATTCATGCAGTTATTGATCATCTTTATATTCCTTTATCCTCTGAAGGAGAAAAATACCCATATAAAAACATAAAATTTAAGGAAGAGAAAAAGAAAAAGAATGAGAAGTGCATTGCTTATTCATCTTCAACATCTGGGAAAAGCATGTTTTTAAAGTGAGTAGCATTTAGAATTTAATTGACTGAAAAAAATAAAGGCTATGTTTTGAATGGAGTATTTAAAGAAGTCATTCACCCTTTTGTCCAGCATTTTAATTTAATAAACCTGAAAATTTTAACATTTTAAAGTGTGCAAATGATTTTTGCCAAAAATATTGATGATAACTGATACAGCAACTCTGACGTTATGGGTTATTGCTCTAGTAATTATTTATTTCAGGGCATTACAGTCATGGTTAAGTTAAGAAAAAACCCTATTTACTAAAATGGAATGTCAAAAATTTGAATGTTGGAATCAGAACCAATAGCAATGTGGAGCTTTTACACTGGGATAGAAGAGAAGTAATTTTTCTTCTGTTTCTAAAGAGGAAACCAGCAAAATGGAAGCTGAGAACAAGATCTTATTTTACTTAAAAATATTCACAAATATGTATATTTCAGTTTTTAATTTATTCCTTCTCCTACCATGGGTATAAAATATCTCTAGGACCCTGCTACAATGGAATGGTCAGCCTCATTTTGGGTACACAGAAACTTGTCATCTCTGGTGTAAAAACAACAAGCAGCCGATCTCTGTGAGGGGAATGCTTTCCAGAGCATTTTTGCTTTTGGCTTTTTATTAGTCCTTTGACATCTTTCTTGGGACAGCATTTTCTGAGTGTAGGGATGGTTGGAGCAGTTTCAGGTGATGTGATCCTGACAAACAAAACTGTACTGTACTGTCCATTTCCACAGAGCACAGTGCTTTGCAAAGCTTAAATTATTAGTCAGGATCCAGAACATAGGAGAAAAAACAAATGCTTGCAAAAAGGGAGGTTTATGGACCGTGTGGTCATATGGATGGCAGGAAGGATTATTTTATTGCTCTTTTCTTCGAAAGATACATGTAACAACTACCCAAACTGAGAGATCAGGTAGACATGCTACAGAATATGATAACTGCAATGGCCAAGCATGACAAGACTAAGACCCATGGTCTGTCTCCTATACCCAGGCTATTTCAGAAGATGATGAAAAATTGTCCTACTGGGATACCTGGCTAAATACACACTCTTGTGCCATGCCCCAGCCTTTATTCAGTCATTTATCAGTAGCTATTTCTCTGTGGGAGCTTTTCAGAAAGTATTATTGCACAGATTAGCCCTACATTTGCATATCCACTGTAAGTACATATTGATTTTCATTTAACTGGCAGCTTTCTGCTAAATGCTAAAACAAGTAAAAAAGGAGGATTTGGTTTGCCTTTTTATATGACTAGATATAACAATGACTGTTCTGAACTTTTTCTCTCCAAATAAAAAAATCTTTTATTAAGGAGAAAAAAACCCCATCCTTTCTGTGGAAAGCATTCATCTCTTTGCTCCCTATTGTAAAGAAGCATGAAAAGCAGCAAAAACATTAAACAAAGCTATACCTAGACATACAAATCGTGCACATTTTTTCGATATTACCTATAACAGCCATTCTCCTTCTTGAACTGCAACGCACCATTCTTTATTCTAATTGCTGCTTGGCCCCTGATTTACATCTCAGCCATATTCTCAGATGAGCATTTCTTTCCCTTATAGGCTATAAATAGCTGCTAGTTCCTTTTTCAAGAAGAGAAGCAGAAGTTTTATTCCCACACATGCAGGACTGCCAGCACATAAACTGCCCAGGTGGTAAAAATCAAACAATTGCCTCCCCTCAAAATGCCTCTGCCTGTTAAATGAAAGGCCGGCCACACTTCACGAAAGCCCCTTAGTGTTACGGGCAGCCTTTTGAAGGCCAGTGAGAGGATGCCTCTGATTAAAGTTCCTAATTCCCAACAGTTCTCCCTATGACTGAGATACAGGAGAGTCTCCTTGGGGTATGTCCTCATAACCAGGTAAGGAACTGAGCTTTAATAAAGTAGTATTTGTTTTTTTCAGTTGTAAGCATTTGTCATGTCAAAGCACTGCTCACAGCAGCAAGGAACCACATGTTAGCAAAACTCCTCGTTACGCTTGCCTCAGTGGAGGAGCACTGAACCTGCCTGTCTCAAACTCCTCCTCGGCATCCTCCTTGGCCTCCGCAGCCTTGACATCTGCAAGACCTTCCCTTCTTTTAATCTTTACTATTACATTCATCACACAAGCCTGCTATTTCCTCAGATCCTTTCAGCCTCTGAAGCCTTTTCCTCTCTTGAGCCTGAGGAATTTTTCAAGAGGGGACCACCAGAGGGCAAAGCCAGATCATGAACATCTGAGCTCGCTGTGGCTCTGTCCTGCAGCCTGAGTGCAGTGGGGTTTCAGGACAAGCCTGGCAGCTCCCTGGATGCTCACAGTTCACACGGTACATGTCATGACTGTAACTACTTGCAAGCGCTAGCCAAATAACCTCTGTCTTCAGGA
This sequence comes from Ciconia boyciana, assembly GCF_034638445.1. Classification (NCBI taxonomy): domain Eukaryota; kingdom Metazoa; phylum Chordata; class Aves; order Ciconiiformes; family Ciconiidae; genus Ciconia; species Ciconia boyciana. The sequence goes on along the minus strand of NC_132937.1, from coordinate 57,194,873 downwards.
AAGCCTCAGCATCTCTGGGATCAAGAATCAAAGGCCTGGCAGTATAATTAGACAGCAGCCTCATTAACCTGATAATCTCTTTCAGTACTTGTGGGAATCTTAAACATTTTGCTGTAAGAAATTAAGGAGAACAACACAAGAAAAATGAAATGAATTATTTGCATGTTAGACAATTCAGCTCTTCATTTTGAACTCATTAAGAGATACTGCACTGTAGAAATCTCATTTATTTAGACAGGGAAAGGCTTTGCAACTTCATTTCTACAACCATTTGCTCTAACTCTGAGTGACCCTCAAACTTGGATGCAGTCTCCAGTTCAGCAGGACACCATCACCAAGTTCATGTAGCATATCTGAAATCATGGTAGAGTAACCAGCTGTCACAAGAGAACCCATCCTATTTAAAATGATAGCTAGAGGATGCTTTTTAGTTGAGGTTCGTCAGAAAAACTTAGCAAATATGCATTTCTTCCATAGAAAGTATCCAGTCCCCAAAATATATTTCAAACCATTCACGCACATGATCTTTTAAGAGAAGGTCTCATTTAAGGCAAACCAAAATTCACCTGCATCTGCCTAAACTTCAGACAAAACACCTGAACCTGGCCCTCCATAAAGGCTGCTTCCCTCCTCTCTTTCAGATCAGTGTCTTCCAAAGTGTTTACATTCTGCCCTGTGACTCTGTGTGCTGTTCATACTGAAGATAATTAATGATTTGCTTTTGTATAAAAGCAAATTAATGATCAGCGCTATCAATGTAACTCTAGAACTAATGCTGTGAGCGCAGTTTTTCTCAAGCAGCAACGCCATCAGCAACCAGCCATTCATGGCAAAAGCGAGGACAGGCTGTTGCGTGCCATGAAGACTTCACACCTGCTTCTCAAGACAATAAACAACCACTGTGCCACACACACATACCCATCACCACAGCTGGTTTTCAGTTTTCATAATCTTCTGCTGACCCAGACACTAGCATATTACCTCTCCAGCCTAAGCAGTGAGTCAGCCTGTTGGTAGAGCATTTATTTTCCAGTGAGATATGATTTGGTATGCACTGAAGATCCATGTAGCACACCTCATCAGCAACAGCACTGACCTCTGGAGCACTCCAAAACCAGGGAGGCAATCCTTCGGCCAGCAGAGCTCAGGGTCAGAAAGTGGAGCAGATTGATACCCAGATGGATGGCAAATGGCAGTGTTAACAATCACTACAAGCAAGTAGGCTGCTATGCCCATAGTCTAGAAAATGATCCATCTGGTACTGATTCTGGAAGGCACCCATCCGTTTAAAATTTGTGAATGGAAAGTGTTGTGATGTCTAATTCACAGATGCTTTTTGGCCTGACTGTACTGAAAACATGCTGCTTGAGGTACCATGCCAGGTGCTCTCCTGAAGCAGGGCCTCCACACACTGATGTGAGCTGGTGAGCCTGGGACAGGGATGGAGCTGAAGGACACCAACAGAACCAGACTCTAAGAAGCAAAAGCTCTTAATTCACTCAATGGAAAGCTACTTCAGAGATGCATGGTGCTGAAAACCCTCTGCTTCTTTATTCTTTTGTGCTAGTCACAGGAAGGCTTTACCAGAGCCACCCTGAGAAACTTGGTCCTCCCTGGCCAACCTTGACACTTCAGCTTCTTGGAGAAGAGATGTCGTGCAACAACAGGAGTCTTTAAATCGTATTCTCAGCCAATATTGTTACAATACCATCAGGAGGGCTTTTTCCAAGGCATACCCTTTAAACAACAATAATAGTTTTCAATATGTTTTAGTGTGTATGCATGAAGATTGGGTTGCTACTGTTCAGACTAATGTTGTACTGTACTACTGATCTTCAAAAATATAGCAGTACAGGTAGCAACTACATCTGCTCTTTTTGTGGTAAAGAAACTTAACATGGGGAGCATGCCATTGCACAGCTGAACATTTCCAGTGTCTAGAAGCAAAACATGCAAACAATTAATCCTTTAATCTTTATCTTTATTATAAATTAAATCTTCTAAATTATATTCCTAGCCATTTTAAAATGTACTGATGCCTTTCTGAAAGGAACCTCACCCTTCAGAAGAATTCCTGCTATCGGACAACACTGTTTTTTAATTTTCTCCTCCTTTTTTAATATTATTTTGTTCTCATGTGAACTTATGTTTATTGTTTTAGCAATACTCTCCTGTTGATTATTACCCCCTTCACCATTTGTGACATAACCATCAGTATTGCTGTGGAGAACAATATGACGCTGAGATCAGCAGGAATAGGACCTTAAAAATCACCAGATACCTTGGGTTTGTGCAATTCTTTGCCTTAAAAGAGGAAAGTACAAAAATATACAAAAAGCATATCAGAAGATCTCCACAAGACAACTTTATGAAAAGACAGCAACTTTCAAAGGGTATTTGTATGTTTATAATTGCATGGAGGGAGTGGGATTAGAAAAATAGTTCTCTTCTATGACTGAACTATAAAAAATAAGATCCTTAAAATAAATTTTGTATATAATTTTAAGCTTCTATAGAAGTAAATTTGGGATCCAGAGACTACAAACCATTTCAATGTCCAGTCCTGAATTCCCCTCAACCCCCCATCCCCATATACTTTTCAAAGAGACTTATAGCAGTATAGCTAACAACATAAACAGCATGTATTTTTAAGAATCCTTCAGAAGCAGTAAGTAAGCTCTTATGCTTTTCTTTTGCTGGGGAAATACCCCTGGATGTCTTCAGTTCCCTTGGTATGCTTTACAATGTGAGAGCCTCCACATCTCTGCCTCTGATGCTGCACACAAGCAGGACAGACCTGGTACCCCTCCACTTGCATCTCAAAACATTTGTGCTCTAAAACCTGAGACAGAAGTGAAAAAGACCCAGAGAATCCATTTTACATTTATCATCTGTCCCTTCTCCCAGTAATGAGAATGTTATCATTTCCAGCCATCTAGACAGGTCTAAATGGTGTCAGTAAAACAACTTGAATGTTTACAGCAAGCCACAAACGTAAAATGCAGGTCCTTGCTCTCCTGTGCCAGAGGGCTGTGACAGCAGTTCCATATAATGTATTTTTTTTTCTTGTTCAGCCTCTACTCTGTCCAAAGACAACTCCTTCTGCCCCCACCCATAACGCCACTGTCAGGCAACAGCTCTTGGCACTTACTTCACTTAACAGTGTCTCTAAATCAAGAGTTCTGATAAAGTCATAGTATGGAAAGAACAGGAAGCAAGACAAATCACATCGCAATTTATCTCTTAAGAAGTAGGAAGATCACTTACCATAGTCGGAAACCCTTTCCAAATTAGCCTTCTGTGGGAAAATTCATTTTATTTGTATAGTTTTAGTCATACATGAATATGTTCCATTTAAAATACATTTCACAGAGCAAGGAAATTTCTATTACTTTATCACCTAAATAACATAAAAATAATTATTGCACATAAAACAAATTACTGTCTTTAGACTATTAAACTGTGAGGTCCAAAGCAATAACAAAGAAAAACCCCAGATGAAAACATCTGACTCATAGCCAAAAACGATATCTGTTTTTCAAAGTTCTCAATAGAGTTAAGCATCAGTCCTCAAAAGGCATTCACATATCGCTTACAGAACAGGGTCCAGAAGCAAGCTGTCATTTTGTCTCGTGGATACTTCCTATCCCATACAACAAATGCTACTGAAAAAGTAGAAAATTCTACAAGTAACAAAGACCAAAACGGCGTGCACTGTGTGTATACACTCTGTGTACCTGAATTAAACATTCAATAATCAGAATAGAGAAGGCAAGACACTAATATTCTTTCATAGCTTAAAAAATGTAACTTCTGTTTATTTTGTATTTATTATTTAAGCATTATGAATTAATTAACAAAGCTATATTACATTAAACTATGTGGTAGTTTTGAACTTCATCTTTTCACTTCCATGGACAGTGTCAATTTATTTGAGATTTGAAACCTTTCTGTATTCATTATTTTGTTTGCCCTTCCTGGAACAACAAACCTAGAAACAGCTTATCGCTGTATGATACATCTCCAGTACTCTGACGCTACATCAGCCAGGAAGATTGATATTTTCAGGCATTTGTGGCTTTGCAGTCATTCTATTCCATGGTGCACCTGATCTCAGGGGGAACTATTGAAGTAAATTTCCTTTCCAGAGTTTCACAGCCATGACAGTCTCTAGAGACTTATGAAAGAGCAATCCCAATATCTGAAATTAACTTTAAAAAAAAAAAATCACCACCAACAAAACTTTTACTTCACTTCAATACATTTAAACAGAATGGGAAACTCACCAAATTTGCCTGTTTATTCTTCATTTGGGCAGCCAACTCTCCGCAGATGAACTGCTATGAATCCAGCTGCCTTTCCCTCATTCTGGGAGATGTAGGAGATGCGACAGGTTCAAGTCTATCAGCAGAGTGCAACACTGGTGCATTTCTACAGCAGGGAGGCGGAAAAAGCAGGGGTGGAGGGAGAAGAGTCAGCCCTCACAGCAGTTTAAGAGTTCTTGCATGTTGTTATTGCTGCAGGTTCCCGTGACTGGCTTTAGCTGATCTCCTCTCCTCTGACATTGCTGCCTGTTGAGCTGAGGAGCGCAAAGGAAGACTAATCACTGTACACCTCGGAGCTGTCTCCTGCAGCGAGCCCTGGTGTTTTATCAACTGCAGAGACAATCAATACCTGGGGAGGAAAGAAGTTTTGCCACCTGTCACCTGAGATAAAATGATCAATTTCCTAATTCTAGTACTAATGCTGGATTCAAAGCTGAGTGATAATTATCTCAGCTGGTTCTTAAAACAATCTATGAATGACACGGATCATGATTATTAAAACTGGTGTGAAAGGCATTATGGCACAAGAGTTCATTGGGTCTATTTATAGATTAATTTTCCTCTGTTTATGGAGTCATGTTGAATTCAGGAAGGGATAGGAGTTTTCCCTTGTGAGAAGAGCTTCCCCTTTTCCTAGTAGGTTTCATTACTTGCTAGATGCATAAATTGGCAAACGTTTCACGCTAATGGCAAACTACAATAAAACAGTTGGTGGTTACTTAACAATTCACTTTATTTATTTATGGCTGAATAAATAAAGGCTGTAGTGAATCAGCTTTGCCAGTGTCACATGGGGACTGAGAAGATGCTGTTTTCTAACATCTTGAGGGTCATGGGCTACCAGACAAAGCACCCCTACAGTCTGAGCTCTGCTTTCAAACATTGCTTATTGCCCTCAAAAGCAACACGCTCATCAGATCGTTTCACCTCTTTGTAGGCAGGTGAAGGAGCTTTAAGAAATTTCAAGTCACTCTTAGCAGCAGAAGAACAAAATAATATTGTATTACTAAAGCCCTAAAGCTTGCCTCACTGTGACTTTGGACAAGTCTCAGAATATTGAACAACTTACTGGTGAAGTAAAAAATAATAGTCTGAGCAGAAACAATAAGGATGAGAATTTTTTTACCATAAATTATATGTGATTTTATTTAATTTGAGGTTATCAAATATGAAAAAGTTCAGTGACTCATTAAACCCAGATCTGTGATTCTTTTCTCTGTCACTCTCTAAAACTTGACAAATTTCCTTAAATGCCTCCATTTTTATTTTAGCCTTAAAGCTGTTTAGATACTAGGAAGCTACAAGAACCTCAGGTACAGGTTTCATACATAGACCTGACCGTGACATTCAGCCAGAAGCATTCCTGCCTCAGCTTCCTTAGCAATGCCCTCTGCTAGGCAAGCTATACCTCAGACTGTATATAAATACCTTTCAGCAAGACCTCTGTCTGTTCAGAACATGCTGGCAAACACTGCTCTCATTTAAAACGGTCACTGAGGGCTGGCGAGGAGGAAAACAACTCCATCAGTTAGCAGGGTCACCTGTTACATGACAAAGCCAAATTAAGTTCCTTTCCCTGCTCCAGAGGATTTAAATTTCTCTCCCATCTCACAGCAGTCACCCTAACTGCTTCACTGCAATGCATGAGTCAAGATTCATGTGGGACTGAGAGAAACCGAGGACAGTACCGCAGTGCAACAGGGAGCTCAGGTGTCCTGGAGGGGGGTACAGGTTTTGATCCCCACATGAAGGCTTGTTATATATGCTATAACATGCATTTGTTGTCCAATGGCTACTTAATGACCAAAAACGTTAGGAATCCCAGAAATGGGGAGCAGAATTCCCTCCTTGCAGGAGACGACCTTGTCGCCTGCTCCCAATGTAATGCTTATTCTTGCAAACTATCCTCTGGTCCCAGCGGACCTTGAACATTTCCTGAGGCTGTTCCCAGAGGGATATAAGGCTTCCAGCTCCTCTTACCTGTCCCTGGGTTCCCGTCTGCACCCTGTCTCGTGCACTGGTCTGCACCCTGCAGCAGGCAGCAACCATTCATACACATGTGGATTTCTATGTGTGGACCTCCACAGCAAAGAAAGGCGCTGAACCAGTGCTCTCTCTTTTTAAGGAAATTCTAGACACTATTACATACAATGAGACCCAAACACTACTTTCTGCATCTGTAAGTTAGTCTTATTTTTTTGCCTTGAAAAAACAGGATACCAGGACCAGGTCCATCCAAGAATTTCTTCTGGAGCATGTGTAGACACATCTCTGCAGCCTTGAGTGTAGCATTTGGAAGCTCTAATGAAAGTCCCTGTTCATATAGGCATTTTCTTACTGACTAGCTTCAGGCAGTGCTGTTTTGGGGTAGTTTTCTGTTCAATGTGTAGAGGGCTGTGAACTGAGGTCTGAGGTGCACCATACATCGAGAATTTTCATGCCAAATTGTATACCAGGTACAAAAAAAAATTTATTCCAGGTACCAAATATCCAGATCCTTTCCGCATTTCAACTACATTTCCATCTTTTTTTTTTTTTGTCAAATGTTTAAGAAAGTTGAATCCTTCATTTTTTGTCTATTTGCAGAGACTTTTACTTTTTTACAGTAAATAGTAAAAATTTCTAAATCACATTATTATTGAACAAAAAAGAAAGAAAAGAAAGACATTATCTTGGAGAGATACAAGGGTCTTTACCCTCTTCATCTCACTCATATTATTTGCTTCCAATGAAGGTTTTGACAGCTAAGATAACATGTGGATAAAACAGCAGGTGTGAGTCAGACCTTTCTCCAGATTTCATCCTGGAGAGAAGAACAACTACAGTCTAGTTTATTTTAAAACAAAAGATAGGAGGATTGGTAAGAAAAACTAAATAATGAAGATTTTTCATTAAAATGTAAAGCTACAGTACAAGCTTAAAAACTTATGATGCAAAAACATAATAACCCTTACCACCTTAAATATGTCTAAAAATCAATGAATGCTAAGAATTTAATTGTCTTGTCAAAATGCATGGTCTTTACAACTTAAAGTCTTCTAAGTTGTGGCAATGGAAGAAAATTATTCTATTATTTATTAGGTTCTTCTCTTTAAGTTATGCAGCAATGACTGGGTTTCAAACATTTTGTGAACATGTTACTATTTAAGAAATAGTTTTCACTTGTGTGTATGTAGTGCAGTGAAAAAATTTTAAAACATTTTAGGGTTTTTAAAAGGTTGTTTTTACACTTCAATTTTTTGGTGGGCTGACTTTTAAATTGTTTGTTTTGGAGTATAAAGCACAAAATAATATTGAGAATGGCCAAACTGTAGTGTAGCCACTGAAATTTAATGTGAAAGAAAGTGACATGGTAGACTCCAGAAACAAAGCATGGACTGCCATTAGCTGTTCTCTGGATTTAAATTATAACAACATAATGCAATGAATAGTTACTCTTCTGTAGTCAAAATTATTTTTGCTTTTAATGAGGGTGGCTCTTTCCTTGCAAGCAGCAGGGTAACCCCACCAGAACTTCATAAATGTTGCTAAAATCTTTCGCTGCTGCTGTCTTAAGAGTGACATGCTCTTAAGGTACCCAATAACTTTATTGATTCTCTAATTCTGAACTTTTTTTTTTTTGCAGGAGCAAAACCAGCAATAAGGTCACATGGAAAAGATTAATACGTCCAGCCGAAAACCTTTTATATAGTATTGAATCCTTTTGCTGAAAAAATAGATCTGAGACACATCTGAGACCAGTTCTACAGTAATATAGTTTGAGAGAGCCCCGCGTTGATGTTGTGCATATGGGGTAGAAATGCAGAGAGGAAATGAGCCAGTTTGTTTTTCCATGCACAGCAGGGCCAGCCTGCACAACTGTAACAAATGAGCAAAAAATGTCACAGATTGGTAGCCAGTTGGAGGTGGGTGGAGGGGGAAGCGAGTGGAGAAGAAACAGGTCAGATTTGCACCGCAAAGTTGGGGGAAGGTGTAAGTAACAGCTATATATATTCTAATTATCTCATGAGCTAACAGGGAAGATACCAAGAAGAGAAGGGCATTATAGAAATGTGTTACAGCTCTCTAATTGGACCAACGCCTCTTGCTTGCTCCTCTCACCTCTTCAAATCAGCTCTGGCAGCCAGCTGACAACCTGGTTCAAAGCCTTTGCAGCCAAACTTCACTAACTTCAGAGGCTTTTTGCTTGAGACTAGAAGCTGGCAAGCAGGCCAAGTTTTCTTGGTTAGTGTGAGTGGTTGTCTCCCTTCTCTCCGTTTCCCCCACTTACCTTTGAAAGTATGAATACTTCGAAAGTATGAATACTTTCAAAGGTATTTGTTGCCCTTACTGGCCAACAAATGGTGCCACTGTCATCTTTCTGATTGTGAAAGAAAGAGAATAAAGTGTGCAGTGGCATTAAGGGTCTCTTACTGGACTGCTAAGAGCTTCTGTTTGATGCAGTAGGTCCTTAAGTTTGTTTCGGTCAGAATGCAAACTTCTCATCTTTAACTTCTCCCACGCAATGGCATTCATGCAAGCTGTGACTATGCAGACTCATGCTTTTGAAAGGCTCCCACTGAGGTGAAGCTCAGGAAAACAGGACAGGTGGAAATTCAAGAAAAACTGGTGTCCAAAATAATTATTTTTTTTTTAAGTTCAGCAAAGCTTGATATATTAGTATCAATCTTATAAGCTAGGAAGTGATAATGAAGTGAGGAAGAAAGGCGCTTGCCTAGTACAAAACGCTTGTTTAATTGTGTGACTGATGATTGCAAAAGAAAAATTACTGGAAAGTGGAGGGGGCAAAGAGAGAAACTGAGACTCTGCACCTTGGCGAAGAAACCCCTTGTAGGACTGGGGATCCTGGACTCCATAGAGTTAGGTCTTCCCAGGCAGAGGTTGGAGAGTTATTAACCTTGTCAGCCTTTCCAGGTTAACCTGCTGATGTCTGAGCAAAGAGGCACTGAAATCCCTCTGGTCCCAGCTGCGGGAACAGCCTAGAGCATGTGGAGCTGGGAGAGGCTGACTGTGGCCATGACAGCCATGGGGGAGGTTGCGGTGCCAGAAGATCATACGCTGACAGCTGAGGCCACTGCAGCAGGGGCTCCTGATTAAAATGGACGGACAAGGATCTAATTTTAGATCTAGCCATCTTGGTCTGTGAGGTGTATCAGAAGTAAACCCCTGGACTGTGAAGAAGGCGACGATTGGTTATCCTGCTCTGGTTTCCAGCCATGGCTGGGAGATTGCTGCTTTGTTTTACACAGCTAGTCAGCTCTGAGTACTCAGCTGCCTGCTGGCCAGGACCATTTCCCTCTTTTCTTCTCCTGTACCGCACTTTTTAGCAACACTTCACTGCCTAAGTGATGTCCGTCTGGACTCTTCTGTCACGAGGCCACTTTTGTGCTCACCCATTAGAAAAGAGGCTGACAAGAAGGCCAAGTATCTTTGACCTTGCTTCGCCAGTTCTGAGGCACCAGTGTGAACTGTCATAAGAGGCAGCTCTGAAGCAGGCTGCAGTATTCAGAGTGTAAAAGCAGAGAAGATCAAACAAGTAAAACAGCTTCATGGATTATCTTTTATAAAACTTATAAAGCAATTGCTTCTTTATACGCTTAGTTTGACTCACTTGTTCAAGTTCCATCACAGTTTAACAAACAAATGAGCTTCCTGCTACAAACTGCACAGATAGAAAAGTTACTGAGAAGATGGAAATCAATTGTGCAAATCAGTGTTCAAGGCTAAAGCTGTGATGTATAAGCAGCACTAGCTGCTGCATCTGTGAGTGCAACATCATTTTAGCAATACAAATAATTGTAAATCAGAATTATTTTAAGCCAGTTTTACTGTCTGTTACGTAGTTCAGTGATACTAAGCTCAATCTGTTTTCATCAGATAATGTCAATAATAAGTTAAGGAACACAAAGAACATGAAGAATTAATTGCCAACACTTCTCAGAGTCAGTTTCATAAGGGTTACCAAGTGATAATGAAATGCAGGTAAACACATCTTTTTATGCAAAATTATGGACAGTCACTTCTTTGGCAAAAAAGCATTCAAGAGAGGATCAGATACAGACTGCACTTATCCAGGGTACAGAGAAACAGATTCAGAACTAGATCCAGGCTACCCTTAGTGAAGATGCTGGGTAAATGAATCTAGCTGTGTTTGATGTCTCACAGACACTAGGCTGATTATAAAACTTATTTTTATTTCTGCACACTGAAGTAACTTTAGAATGATTTAAAGAAAATATAACATTCTAGAGGAAGCTTGATACATACAAAGTAAACAAAACATGAGTGGATTTATCTAAACAATTTTTTTTTACCGTTTAAGGTTTGTGTGGTACCATGGATTCATGGAATAACAGAACAGCCCAGGTTGGAAGGGACCTCGAAAGATCACCTGGTCCAACCTTTTGTGGGAAAGAGAGCCTAGATGAGATTATCTAGCACCCTATCCAATTGCATCTTGAAAATCTCCAGTGATGAGGACTCCACCACGTCCCTGGGGAAGGTTGTTCCAGTGATTGATTGTTCTCACTATGAAAAATTTCTTTGTTATGTCGAGATGAAACCTCTCCCAGTGCAACTTTCAGCCATTGCCCTTTGCCTTCTCCATGCGGCTCCCTGTGAAGAGAGAGCCTCCGTCCTCTTGGTATCCACCCTTTAAGTACTGGAATACTGTGATGTGGTCCTGCTGAGCCTTCTCTTCTCCAGGGAGAAGGCACAACTCCTCCTGTCTTTCCTCATAGGGCAGGTTCTCCAACCCTTTGATCATCTTTATAGCTCTCCTTTGACCGTCTCCAGTCTGTCTGCATCTTTCTTGAACTGTGGGGCCCAGAACTGGACACAATACTCCAGGTGCAGCCTGACAAGCACAGAATAGAGTGGGATGATCACATCTCTGTCTCTGCTAGTAACGTCCCTGAGGATGCAGCCCAGGATTCGATTTGCCTTGGTTGCTGCAGTGGTGCTCTGCTAACTCTTGTCAGCCAAGTCCTAGGCACAAACAAGGCGAGATCTGAAGCCAGTACTGTCTGTAGAATAACCCATCTATCCCAATGGCTCTGGTTAGGTACAAAAATACATGATCACACTTCCACTCACACAATGTGTGCATATTAGTGATCAGTTATAATATAGGAAAAGATAGTTTAGCATTCCAAATCCCACCAGTAAGTAGTTAATCTAATTCTGTATTTTGACTCTCCAGGGAAAAAAAGAGGCATCAGAAAAGGACCAATGAAATGTATTTGTCCTTGAAAGGAAGTTCTTTCTAGCAGAAATACTTTTTTTTTTACCCTCAAGTGAATAAAAATGTATGCTACTAAGTATGATACGTAGGCAGGAAATTATCTTCCTGTCTGTTGTGAACTTTCAAGCCTTTCAAAAGAGTCTATCCCAAATTCAGACAAGATTTTGGTTTCTGGTTGTTAATGGAATGGCTAAACAATTGCCCTGAATATTTTGGCTAGATTTCAGCTCGTTTTATATAATTAGTTAATATTTTCAAGATGAAAATTTGCTCAGTTCTTGCCAGTGGGATTGTGCTGGTTTCAGAACTCTTTTTCTAAGGATTCTTTTGATGCCAAGGAATTTCTTTAATCCAACGTATTCAGAAATATTTTAGCTTTGACCATTGATACTTCCCCACAAACTGTTGATAAACTTTCATACATCTCCAAATCACAGCCTGAAGAACACAAACTGTGAATTTTATTTGTAAGCATTCCAAGGATATAAGGATATGAAATAAACATTGAAAATCAGATCAAGAAAACCTTTGAATATTTGACAGCATTATTGATTTACTAGAAAAATGTAGGAGGTCTGGATTGTTGTCATGTTTGTAAGGGCTATCAGTACTGCTAACCGATCTGATTTCTCTACCTGTCAATAAGGAAGTAGGTAGTGCAAGGAGATCTGTAATAACAATGAAATGGTTTTGTTGACAGCTGTTTCTGTGGCACTTTGCCTCTTTTAAATTATTTTACTGGTTTAATTGTTTGGCTTAGCTAAAAAAAAAAAAAAATTACTTTCCCTGCTTGCCTGAAAGAACATAGCATCTTAACCAGTTCCCTGCTCCTCTTCACTCCTTATTTACACAAAATAAAAACACATACAGTTTTATGATGTTGGAAGGATACATGGCGTCTGTGACTCCCATCTTCACTCGTTGTTTGCCAGGTTTCCTTTTGTTCAACTTAGTCTGGGGTTTGTGTCTTTGAATATGGACTGGAGATCTTCTGATGGTAGTGAAGCTTAATTTTGTATCATACCTCTTGTTTCTAAAGCACTTTGCAGTCTGTCTGTCTCATTTCTTGTGCCCACACACAAACACAGAGCATCAGCCATCTCTAGTGGGAGGGTGACAGCCACACAAGCCAACTGGTAGCCAGCCAATGCGCTGCACGGCAGTGGGGAAAGGGAATATTGGCCAAGGATGCCACATCAAACCCTCCTCTCCAGAGTGTGCCATGGGATTTTCAATATCCACAAGGAGCAGATGTCTTTAATTTCTGATCATTAAAGAAGAGGAGCATGCCAAGAATGCGGGTTAGTGGAGGGAGGGGCAATGCCAGCTCATCAGTGGTCTGGACTAGCAGTATTCCAAAAGAGAGACAAGGCAAATAATGATAGCATAAAAGCCTTCACTTTTGTCCTTGATGAACAACCTAAGAGGACCAAAGATGCGAGGAAGCCATCACCATAATGTGCAGCAGAAGACAGGCAGCTTTGCAGCCTATCTGAGGGTGCTCAAGGAGCAGGCTCCATAAGCCCCAGAATTCAAAAGCTACCTCAAAAAACTAACTCTGACACAGCCACAGAAAAGACAGATATATGCAACCAATGGTAATGTGCCTCAGGATTGGATTTCATGCTTCTGCACGACTGACATTAAGCAGTTGGCCTATACTGTACACTAGCATGCTGTGAGTGTTCCCAGCAGAGGGTCCGATCCTCCATGGTAACGCTCTTCAGGGAGCTCTGGAAATGCTTTAATTATTAAAACGAATAATTCCTACCAACACATTTAATTGGAAAATATTACATGTTTAAATGTGCACTAATGGAAGGGCTCTGAAAATCTAACAATGTAATAGAGTATGCTGTTTGAAGTGAATTCTAGCAATATTTTTTCAGCCAATAACACCATGCATTATTTATCCTATCTCTTTTTAATCCTATCTGATAGTTCATATGAAGAAGGAATCACTGGAACCTCAGAGATAAAATGCAAATCTGTGAATCACCCCCTGCAAGCTTAACCTGCCACCACTACTTCATCCGACTTCCTTGCTTCCTGCCCCCTAGTTTCCAAGGAAATAGCTCAATGAATTTATTGCTGCAGTATAAACTAACCCCCCTGTTTCTTCCTTAGCACTGGGAGGACTGTGCAGACCGACAATTACAGGAACACTTGTTACCCAGATTTGTTACCGTAGCCTGACAGAGACTGGGCACATCCAAAGACAAGAGAAGGCCAATGTGAGTGCAGACTAGTTGGGAGTCACAGGGGGAGAGGGCAGAAAATAAGGCTTCAGGACATAAACATCACCCAGCCAGAGGACGCAAGGATAGGTGTGAACAGGGACAACCAAAGGGGTCAGAAAACATATCCGTGAAGAAGCAGAGGTGCTAAACACGTGTTAAAGACATGAAGCAGTGGCACAGAAGGATCCTACCTGAAGCTGCTGAGCCCTTTTCAGATTAACTGGCAAATATACAGTTTCACAGTTGGAGGTGTCTAAACTAGTGAAATTGCATACTGTCTTGGGGAAGGGGCATTCAGAGAAGGATTTGTGCCTCCAAATTAAGTTCTGTCAAGGCCAGAGCCCACAGTGAGCATTTTCAAAGGGAAGGGACTCACTGGATGTGTTACAGCATTGTAAAGTGATTGTACTGGCAGGCTTTGTGTGATCTAATCTAAAAAGATTATGCTAATATCAGTCTTCCTATCTCTTTGCATAATTTTTCCTCCCCAGAGGGAAAACATGTTACTTTCTGGATATATGCATGGTGGAAAAATCAAGAAGCCACTTTCATCTGAAAGTTACACTCTCTCTCTCAAAGTCTAGCAGGAACATAAAGAGGTGCAGAAAAGGAGCATTCAAGAGAGTTTTTGTAAGAAACAAGGTCAACAGAAGAGGAAAAGTCAGAGTATATTTTGAAAAAAAATATTTTTGCATTGAAAATGACATCTATTATTTTAACTGACACTGAGCAGGACCCGTAGGTAACAGTGTAAACCCATTTTGTTCTGACTGGTTTCTGAAATAAGCAGCCACAATCCTTTTTGAGCTCTTTCTCCTCATCTCAAACCAGATCCATAGTTTGCCACGTTTTTCTGCTCATGGTGACACTAAAACAAAATTGTGGAGACTTTCTTATTTAATGCAAATACGACATTTGTCAGGTCTGCCTCTTTTCTATCTTTTTTTTTTTTTCCTCTCTGTGCATGTTCATTAGCTTCAGGAACGCCTTGAGAGTAACAAGTTTTCCTGTGTAGCTGCTGAAGATTTCACACTCCTGGATTCTAAAAAGAGAGGTTTTGTAGCTATCTTATCTGCCCAAAAGATCAAACACAGCATAGCATAGCCAGCTTGGGAGGGGAGCCAGCAGCCCTTGATGTACCACTGACATGTTGGGCCTGTTTCGGATTACAGTATTCATCGGTATCACAGTATTGGCAATAATTACTGAACAGCCCCACTGCAGTGCACAGATGAAATGCAAGCATACCCAGAGCTCTGGGATTAGCACAAGCCCACCTGTTCCCTTGGATTTGATTCTGCTGTAATACTGTATCTTGTCTGCAGTTTGGCTATTCTTATTAACAGCTCCCCTTTGATTATGTATTTTCTGCTTAACTTCTTTGTTTAACATTTAACATGCTGTGCTTCCTTCAGAAAACTGCTTGCACTTTGGAATCTCTTGTGACCGTTTCTGCTGAGTCGGACATCAAAATTCAGCTCCCCATAAGGAGTCTCTGATATTTACACAAAGCTGTATGTAACACTTCCAACCCATGGGTGTGATTTGCAGCTCTGAGTAATTTATACATTTTAATCAATCACATCAACTCTCAACACATTTGAAAACAAAAACAAAACAAACCCAAAAAATAAAGCAAGGATGTTTTCCAGCTAAGAAATATAAATGACAGGGAAAAAAATGGCTCCTATATGAAAAGAGCAAAGTGTCTGCAGACACTTCAGTGTTTGCAGGCTGCTGGACTATAGTAGAGCAGGAGCTGGAAACACAGTTATAAGTCACAAGGAGAATTTCTGAAGGACCCTTATGCTTGCTGGAAGACACCATGTGGGTAAAGAGAGGCAAGTGAAAGCTGTTGCACCCTATTTGTTCACATCACAGTTTCCTGCCCACATGGTGAGCTGTCTTGACAATTCTGGAAAGCCAGTTTTTCCTTCAGGCCTCCAGATACAACAGACAAGGGCTTTTGGCTTTGCCTGCTACTCTTGGGAAGTTCTAATATATAAATTTCACTTTCTCCACCATACAGCTGGGTTCTGAAGTTCATCGGATGTAGCGACTGACTGAAACATACTCTGCAACCCTGTTATGATTGAATTAGGTCAAAACTACTTTCTTTAGCAAGCCTAAAATTCAGCAGTACTTTCCACATGACCAAGACTGTTCTAGGAACACTCATAAATGTTAAAAAAGACACAAGAAACATAAGATTAACCTAATGCAGGTAAAAGTCATTTAATGCTGTATAAAGTATGATTGCACATAGAAAGATGTTTTTATGAGTTAAATGTTACAGCAATAGTTGGCACTTTCAACTACAATTGAAAATAACAAAGAAAAGTTTTTATGTTATAGGTTAAGTAGAATAAGTACCTTTCATTTAAGACAGTTTTAAGATGTGATGTAGGCTCTTCTGTGGAGCCAGAAAGCTGAAAAATAAACAGTTTCTGTCCAGAAACATCTACTTTAGTATCAAATCTTTGTTTCCAACAGACACACCTAGCTAAAACTTTGGAACTGGCATGTAGATCATATCTATAATGAAAAACAAAAAGCAAAACCACTGTAACAGGAGAGCACAACATTTAAATTACCCATCAGCAAAGCAGAAATTAATTTAGGTGTGATGAACATCCTCCTCACTTCTTTTATCTTTGCTGTTCTAAAAGCAGATAAGTCTTGCAGGCAAGGCCTGTCCGGGCTCTGAGCCAAATGATGTTATCTTTTGACATCTAAAGCTTGATGAAAAAGGTAACTATAAAATAATCAAGTTGAAATCCATTTTATTTCCAAAGTTAAAAATGTTACATTATTTCCAGCTGCCTGCTCAAGGTAACTACACAGAGAAAAATGGGGCTGAGTGTTCAGATGAGATAGTGTAGTTGAACACTGAAGACGTGGCAAAAACTGAGTCTTCCCTAGTTTAAAAGAAAGGGAAGTGCTGGCTGGACAGGTTTTTATGGAGAAAAGGCTGAGCAGAGAGCTGAGACCTAGAATTGCAACTAAGTTTTGGAGAGGTTAAAAATTAAACAGGAGATATCCTCACATTTAATCTTGAATGAATCCAAGCAACAATTTTGTTGTTGGTTTGTTGTTTTTTTTTTACAGTAGCACAATTTTAGAACAGGTATAACCCACCAGTCTTCCTGGGGGCTTCAAAGGTGTTGGTGATGTTGTTGACAGAAAAGTGAGAAGGGTTTTTGAGAGTTTTTTACACTTAGATTGCATACCAGCTTGACAGTTTAATTTCTCAAGTTCAAAGAAAATCATATCAATATTCACATATGTTTTTTCCCCATTCCTGTATCTTTGGCTTGAGCCTGTCAAGCCACTTCAGCATGCCATCTCACAATATCTGCCTAGTGTTCACTCTTCACCAGGAGGGAGATAGCTCTCTATCCTACTCTGAACACTTTGAGATGACATGGAGAAAATGCATAACAGATGTACTGAAAGATCAAGGCTTTATTATGGTTTTAAAAACCAGCATTGCATTCTTGACATTTGTTTTACCTGCCCTGCTGGCTGACAGCTGGGGAATGCTGATAATTTTGGATTATCTTTAAGCTTCGACAATTTTTTTAGCTATCTAAACAACAAAAACCTTAGCATTTGTTCTAGCCTGAAAATTCTCCTTATGGAAAAAACCACAGAAGTACAGCAAACAGAAATGCATTTTTGAATCTTTTTTTCTGACCTCCATGGGAGCAACTGATAGATTGATTAAATGCAGAGTGCTTCTTCCACACATGGCCTTAAACTGCCTTTCCCTCAACATGTGCTTGCACCTGTGTTAGTTTCAGTGAAAACTCCAGGTTGCCACCTTGTCCCTTCCTTTCTTTAAGGTTAGTGAAAATATTCCAGCTGAGATTTACTTTAAAGGTGTGTCCTTTTTCATAAAAAGTTGCAGCAATCTTAGGCAAACAGAAGAACAGCAGGCAGGAGGAATTCTTTAGCTAGCCAATGTTCCATATTTTATTTTCCAACAGAGAATCTTAACAATCACCCATCGCGTTGGAAAGCCACATGATGATAATATAAATTCACTGATGCAAGCCAAAGAGCTACAAACCTTTCTAAATCAACATAAACATATCCCCAAATCCGTGTGTAGACCAGCCGACATGTGTTCCCTCTGTTTTCCTAGGAGCCTTGCCCAAGGCTGGTTGCGCTCAGAGCCACGGGTGAGTGTGAAAGATCGGAGAAGAGCTGGGGTTCGCTGCTGCAAGGCATCAACCACTCTCCACAGCCAGAGGGCCTGGCTCCTTCCTTAGCTAATGTCAGCTGAACCATTTCTCCAACAATACATTTGTACTGCCATATGGGAAGGGAATATCATTCGTGCGTGTTGCATGACCTACAGAGCTTATGGTAGACATTTCAGAAACTGACAGTCCTGTTCTCAGAACATTATTCTAGTCTATGAGTTTCTATTATTGCAGAAGAACTTGTCTGGAGACACAGGACAGTGTGTGCTGCTGAAGAGAACCCCAGGGTTTGGGATTCAGAAGTCCCGTCTTCAGTCTGTGACAAACCTAAGTTTGTGTTTTATGGAGAAAATCATTGCATACTTCTTTGCTTCCAGTTCTCCATCAGTTAAGTGAAGGGGAATAACAATTACACATTTAGAAAGAGTGGATTAAGAATTAGTTATTTGGGTACAGAATTGTGAATAAGATATGTAATTTATATGTCCTAAAGATTGTTATGTTTAGTATATTTGTAAACATGCAGAACAGAGTACACATATTGTAGAAACTAAACCACTCAATGTACTTCAACTGCATTTCATGTACGTAAGTATTAAAGGGCACTTATTGCACAGCCTGTTCCCCATAGAAATAAGAGAGCTGAACCAATTATTTATATAACATGCATAGCCATCATTTGCACTCTGTATCCCAACATCATACATAAACTCTCCTTTCCTATCACCAAGGGTTGTCTGAACAATAGTTGATTTTGATATTATCAGAGTAAGCAAACAAAATAATCAAAGTAATAAATCAGGTAGTAAAAAAGATCAACATGGTAGTCTTGTGGATGATCCATAACACATAACATTTTCAAAAAGAGATTGAAAATATTTCGTGTCTTGAGCTGTTTGACTAGTGAGAAAAAACTGGGTGCTTTACTTTGTATTGGCAATTTTGTCTTGTATAAAGAAAACTAGGGAATAATAATTTTTTAAATCATTTTAATAAAATGTAGAATTGCTTGAGGCAGTTCGGAATTTCACTTACACTATTATTTTTCCTAAAGAGGGGAATTCCTTAAATTCTCTGTGCTTTCAACTGGAGAAGAGATGCACAAGACCTAACTACACTAAGGACTCTAGTACTCATTTTGTGACTACAGGAATAATGTTTTTTTCCCAGCACTAGCATGGGAGTAGTGTTTCTTTATAAAGTCATTTTAAATTCTTCAAACAAAATGGGTATATTAAAAGATTAAAAACAAAATAGCTAGTGTTGGCCAAGAAAATCTATCTGGGGTGCTGTCTCTTTTGATCCTGGGAAGTTAACTCCTGTTGTCACTTCTGAAGAGAGCCAGAACTTTTATATGGCTCACATACTTCATTTTCCCAACTATGTAACTGATAGGAAATACAATCCCTTGGATAGGCAACATGAATCACTCATGATCTTTCACTTTTTTCCATTCTTTTAAAATCAGAAATTCATTTGCAAAGTGCTTCTCATCTTGTTTTAATAACAGATTTAAAATTTATCCTTCAAGCAGAGAGGAGTCTGGATGAAGATTTAAGGAGCTAGCTAGGTGGCATGTTGTTTTTTATTGGCACTCACGTATAGACTCTTACATCCAGACCTCCAGAAAGATATCACAGCATTTTCAAACTCTACGGATTGCTGTTCAGTGGCAGAAGGAGGGTACTGTCCATGCCTGAGACAAGCAGAGCAGCTGGCCTAACCCACCACCAGCATGCAGGACTGTGAAATCTTCCAGAGGGGCTGGCATTAGGGCAGCAGCATCCCTCAAGAAATCCCAGATTGCAGATGTCTTATTGCTCATCTGTTCTCAGGGCAATGTTTCTCAATCTCAGAAATGAGAGGGCACTTACAGCCAAAATATTAATGGAGTTTTTTCAGTTAAGCCTCAAATTAATATTTGAGATAGATGGAGATAGATGGAACAACCTAGTTGATAATGGATTCATTCACAAATTAAGCTGCTACTCAGTCAGTCTAAGCAAGCATTTAACAAGAAGTGAATGAGTCCTTTATAACTATTTAATAACATCTCAAACATAATTCTGTGCACTAATTACAGGTACTTACCTGTTTCTGTACAGAGTCAATCAATTTTGTACACTTTTAAGAACCTTCCCCCACTGCAGAAATATTTTATGGCTATGGAGGACTTGGAAAAGAGAGTTTGTGATTGAGCAGAAGGTATCTGATTCACTCTGCATATATGCTAATAAAGGTTATGAAGATCACTGTCATTATTTAACAAGATGTCAGAATTTGTGGCCTCTCTGAGTTCCATGCTCTATTTCTCTCATGTTTGTACCCTCTAATAGTAAAAATCTGAGAATAAAGTAGCACAATGAGAGACCAACTGTGTCATGGCCATGTTATGCGTATAAATATTTACACCATTTCTTTTACATTTGTGGGTTCTTCTGATTAAATGATTAAAGAGGAGCGAGGTCTAATTACTGTTTGGAAATGGTTCAGTCTTCTCCAGTGTCTAGTCACAGGCCAGAGGATGCTCGTGGCACTGTAGCTAATGTAGAATAAAACCACAAAAGAGAAAGCTAGATGATGGTGGTGAAAATACAGGTGTTTTGCATTAAAAATCAACTGACAGAAGAGGACAAACAGTTGGATCTGCAATAAGGATCTGCCACAGAATATTCTGTGTAAAAATACTGTAAATCTGGAAATGTTTTAATGCCTAGAGAAATATATAAGACATTTATCTTAAGATGTTTCTATTTTATACTCAATTTATTTTCAAACTGCCACTTTTTTTTCCACAACAATCATAGATCCTTTCTCCTGCCACCTATAAAATGACTTAAGATGCCTAATGTAGCATCAAAGCAGAGCTAAAAAATTGAAATAAGAAAACTCACTAAGTATGCTGGGTGGAAAGGCCAGACTAGGAAGCCAGACCAAACCTCTGGAGCCATACAGAAAGCAAACCATCAATAGAGGGTGCAAGCAAGATGATGGAAGTAAAGTGGTGCAGTGTGAAGTGGTGCAGGCTGTGCCACAGGGCCTCCCATCCCCTCTGGAGGTGACACGCAGTAGCCATGGAGGTCCTGGGACCATGACCCCAGGCAGGTGCAGGAACGGAGTCCAGCTAAGCAGGGATGAGACACAGACTAGGATGAGGGCTTAGGGGGGAACACTGCGGGCTCCTGCCATAGACAGGAGAAGCACTGCAGGAGCTGGACCAAATGGAGCAATGGGAAATGAGGAATCAGGTGGGGACAGAGAGATGAGCAGCTAGGAAAGCTCCCCAGTAGGCAAGACTACCTGCTTCAGACCTAAAATGAGCTAACTTGAGACAAAAGGAGAGTGTCATGGTTAATATTAAAGGTCAAATTAAATTAAATTAAATTAAAAATAAATGAAATGAAAGTTAAAAATAAAATAAAATAAAATAAAATAAAATAAAATAATAAAACTAGAGGAGCCTAGAAGAACTTTCTATTTAAAATCCTTGTAGCCTAGACAGAATTTATCAGGTAGCAAAACACAAGGGACACGTTCTTAAAAGAAATACAAACGAAACTACATGGTTTCCTATTCAAAGAGTACCTCTGGAGGAAGAGAACTTTCACTCTCCAGGTAACCAAGGCTTTCCTGAAAGAGAGCAAACACCTTTTCACTCTCACATTGACTCCAAATAGGGCTACTTCCCTGAGAGTTTATGTTTTCCCTCCCCCAAAACTATACACTAGTCTCCACAAGCTTTGCCTCACTCACATACCTAGACTACCATGGCTGCACCATTTCTGCTATTTACTTTCTTATAGTTGATATCTTCAGGAAACCAAAACTTTTTTGTGCATAAGATGCAGCTGTCATTATCAGTATATTACAATAAAATTAAAACAAGACAGTGAATGCTAATTGTGAAATAGTGCATGCAGCTTTTCAGATAGTGTTAAATTTCTTTCAAAGAGAGAGAAAAATAAGCCAAAACAAATAAATAACGTTTATCCATAGGAGGACCTGGACTGCTAATATAACTCTTATTTCATGTTTATACTTCAACCTTATACCACATACTCCAGGCTTGGGTCCACCTAAGAGTTAATGATACCTACAAACCTTATTTGATGACTTTCATTTAGTTAAATATTCTAAAAGTAATGTATAAGGTAGCAATTCTTGCTATTTAAAAACTATTAGAAAAAAATAATTTGCAAAATTTTGACTTATACTTCCATCCTTGAATATGTGCTCCTACTGTTTTTGCTGAGGTGAAGTTTTAAGTCTAGTTTAAGATTAGGCCAAATGGAGACTGTCATGCATATGCTACACTGCTATCTTCTCAAATTATTTTATGAGCTTCTAAAATAGGTAGAAGACTGAGCCAGAAGACTGTGTTGAGCTGTATAGTTTAATTATTCTGCAATATAAACATGTTCAGATTATCTAGAATGATAGTTCAGTAATTTCAGCACAAGGTGCCAAGTTTTCAAAGGGTTTCCATAGCTGCACCCGCAATATTTTTAAGGCATATGTTTATACTTGAGAGAAAAAGACTGAATAGTCAGACATATGTGTGTGTGTCTGTGTCTGTGTGTCTGTGCATGTGTGTATCTTTTCATTTATATAAAACCAAGTTGTTATACTCCAACCAAGAAAAATTAAGATGAACCTTCAAACCAATTCAAACCAGAATTACTCTTTTTATTATTGAATAACAAAGGGTTTCACTAGTACAAATAAAAACACTGCATATTTTGCATCCTGGGAGATACCTAAGTGGTATTGAGATTAATTGCTCCACTACAGGCCAAGCACATACTGGGCAGCATTAGCAGGAGTGCAGGCAATCAGGCTGAGGGAAGGGACCCTGGGACTCCCCAGGACCAGTGAGATGTTAATAAATGAGCAGTGGAGGTCACTGTTGTGGTTACAGGGCAGGAGCACCTGGCAAACAAGGAGGGGCTGAGGGAGGAGTGTTGGTTCAGCCTGATAAAGAGAAGAGGAAATGGAGGGCTGATATAATTACAGGACAGAAGTTCGGAGGCTGGAGGGGTCCCAGGAGATATCTAGTCCAACCCTCTGCTCAGTCAGGGTTGGCTCAAGCAGCTTGCTCAGGGCTTGTCACATCTGTAATAGCTTCAAGGGTGGAGATATCATGAACTGTCCACACAACTTTACCCCAGACCACCCTTATGGAAAGATTTTTCCTAATATATAATGGGAATTTCTCCAACTGTGACATTAAGTGGTTGTAGACAGCACTAAGATGTTTCCTTATCCTTCTCTTCTTAAAGCCAAGAAGACCTCAGTGGGACTTAATAGCATGTACAAGGACTGGAGGTCCCTCTTACCCTAAACTTGTCTGTCTTTCTAACATGTCTACACAACCTTGGAGTGAGAAAAAAAGCCCTAAAGTCAGGCATGAACTGCTACTGTGAAAACAGTGAAACTTTTGTAACAGTTGGCAAGTGTGGTAAGTGCTGCATCACAACTACGTGTGCAATTTTTTTCAGTGGGCCCATGTGAGCATGACCTTTATCAATCAAAACATTTCACTTTTGCACAGGTCTTCACAAACTGAAAGAGTCATGAAAGAACCTTATCTCCACCAGTATTTTTGCATTTGACATCAAAGTTTTTCTTACAAGAGTCTGGCATGCACCATGACAGAACATCTTCAAGTTCATTAGTTTGTGGGTTTTTAAGGCTGATTTATGAATGTGTGATATGTCAACTAACAGGAAAATGATTATGCCAAAACAGGCTTCAGACTGGAGCAAAAGGCTTACAGGGAGCACAGTTTTCTTTCTTGAATGTAGTCAGTGAAGAGAGGGAAGAGCAGAATATGATCAGAGAAAAATATATTTGAATCTTTAGTGGAAGGCATAAAGGAGAACCTCTATTTTTCAGTCAGGCCGTTAATGAAATGTTGTATAATCTATTTGCTCCTTCATCATTGAAGCACTTTAAGAGGTAGACAGGAAAACGAAGGAGTGGATGAGATAGCTGTACCTGTGGGCCCTGACAGGACAGAGAGCAGAAGCATTACTGCAAGGCTAACCTGTTAAATCTAGGCATCTAGCTGGGCAGCAGCCCAGCATGTCATTTAATTAGATAACGAGTTGGAATGTGATAGCTTTCTGATGAATGCTGCTTATTTTGTTTCAAAAGAACTTTATTTCTTTTCCAGGCTCAGGACTGTTAAGCATGCCGTACAAATACAGCATATATATAAATTCTTACAAAGTTTAAGTAAGGCCTCTCATGAAAATGCTCTTCACAACAATTCACAGCAGTGGGAGAAAGTTGCTGTACAAAATGTGTTGAGACAGATTCCCATGCACAAAGACATGTTGGCAGGGTCTGTAGCTAGTGATATTTATCAACTCTAATGGTCAAAGTTACTTACAGAGAAAAATTAGGCAAAAAAGGAGGGGGCGGGGAGAGAGAGGAAAGTGTTGAGGTGTCCTCAGAGGAATATCCTCCCAGGTGTAGGTGTCCTCTCTCATGCAGCAGATGATATACCTCAAAACACTTTCCCATATTAACACTACAGGTTTTCATCAGGAGCTGCTTGAAGTCCCTGCTGGCTGCTTGTGCTTATGCTGCCGTTACCGCTGGCAGAAGCATGCTCTGGCGTGGGCAGATGCTGCATGCCTGGCTGGCTTCTGAGCTTTGTGCAGGTGCATTA
Organism: Ciconia boyciana; assembly: GCF_034638445.1. Lineage (NCBI taxonomy): Eukaryota > Metazoa > Chordata > Aves > Ciconiiformes > Ciconiidae > Ciconia > Ciconia boyciana. The sequence continues at coordinate 57,170,181 of NC_132937.1, read as the reverse complement.
CTGGGTCTCCAAATGAAAGCCAGAGCTGCAGCTGCAGGATAGGGAAAGGGGGGAATAAATCTCATGCCATTGGCAACCACTTCCCATGAGAACCTGCCATAACAACAGCACAGGGGTGGGCATGTGCAAGGCCATGAGACCAACAGCATATTAACAGCAGTGCAGGAACAATATGGGAAAAACACTGCACCGGAGGATCTGGGAAACACTGTCCCCACAGCCTGGGTGAAAGGGTACAGAGCTGTGAGCAGAAAGCAGCTGTGGGGTTGCAGGTAAGAGCACCCAAGGTGCTGAGCAGCGAAGCAGCACCAGTGTCGGAAGGAAAAGCAGGCGGTTATAGGGTTGCTGCCATTAAAACCCACAGGGCTGTCTGCCTCTGGCATCCATGGAAATCAGTGAGGAACAAAGGGTACTCAGCCTATAAACTGCTTCTGGCTTGAGTGTCATAATTTCCCTTTCCTTATTCAAATATCAAAGTAGTGGCTTCCATCAGTTCTGTAGCTGATTAGGTTAGATTAGCTGATTAGCAGAATGCTAGCACACACGCTACTGATACTGCTCCTTTGTGATAATTATCTATTGCAAATACCTGCAGATTGTGCTATCCAACACTTTTCTCTGTAGGTCAGCTTTTAAGCATAGAATGCACTCTTCTGTGCAAGTTGGTTTTGTGTCTAGGTCACTTTTGTGAAACAGAGAGAAAAGAACAACAACAAAAATAAATACTACAGAGACAAGAATCAAAACAAAGGAGGAAAAAAGGAAAAATTATTTGTTCTGTAAGTTCCCCAGAACTAAATCATGATAAGAAAAATTCAATTACTTATGAAGTCAAATATAAACAGGGGAAGTTGAATGCATGGTTAACTTGAATAGCTTGAAGCTATTTGATGAAAAAATAAGTCTTGCTTCAACACATTTTTCCCCCAAAATCTCCATTCAAGATTTATTTACTTGATGCAGAGCTATGTGACAGAAAAGCTCATTTATCAGGAAAGGAACTTTCCTCATCAATACGGTATGTGATAAATGAGGTTTGAGCTAAACAGAGAAAAGCCTTCTGCACCAACAAGGGGATGAAATCAGAGTTTGGATACAAAAGCTTTCATGTAATTATCTCCCATGTAAGGGAGATAATTTCATGAATCTGATGATACTTCAAATTGAGCAAATGAGGGCCTGAAAAAGCAGCTGTAGTGCATGCTGCATGTGAGCACTCAGAGCACAAGTGAGCACAAAGTTACTGGCGGGATCCTGCAAGTATTTGTAACCTTAAAGATCTACCCATTTGCATCCATTTTTACTCCATCTTGTGGACAGTATCTCGGTATCCGAACAGTACCTCTTGCCTGCAGAAAATAGCATGTTTAAAAACATTTGTATTGTAATAACTACCTGTCTAACAGTTCTCTCCTGGTAAAAGCAACCATCAAAACTCTTGCCACAATATAAAACCAGCAATTGCAAAGCAAGAACGCTTAATTGAGAAATAATTATTACAAAGCAGTACATGCCAAAATGGATGCCTTTCCCACAGAAAGGCTTTTTCAAAATGCCATCACTTCATCAGATCCTGGTAGTAGTAAACAGGGTCACTGGAACAGGCTCCCCAGGGAAGTGGTCAGGGCACCAAGCCTGCCAGAGTTCAAGGAGGGTCTGGATGATGCTTTTAGTCATATGGTTTAGTTTTAGGTAGTCCTGTGAGGAGCAGGGAGTTGGACTCGATGATCCTTATAGGTCCTTTCCAACTGGAGATGTTCTGTGATTCTGTGATTCTATGTGACTATGCCTGGAGATTTTCATGCCATCAGCATTGCAGGGTAATAAAGCTAGGTCTTGAGGTAAACATAGTCTGCTGCTTTTGGCTCGAAACTGTGTTTGAGAGCGTTCATAATACATTGTTGCCTGCTGGGTTAAACATGTGCTTAGATTGTAAACTAGTGGGTTTGAAGGACATACTTTTGTAAGCAGCCGCTGTTGGGCTAATGCAAGATTTTACTCTCCTTACCATGCCACTCTTTTCAGGTTAAAGTTTCCAAGCCTCAGCACAGAGAAGAGTCTCCTCTTTAACCAGTGTCCATATTCAACACATTTTCATAAAGCCTTGATTGCCTTGTACCCCACTTAGAGAAGCAAACCTCTGCTTGGAGGATTAAGTCACATTAAATCACAACATCCAGGGCCCACAAACATTTACTAGCATCTCAGCATTCAGAAAACAGGTATGCAATTTTCAGCTAGCTCCCTTTATATTACAAAATGAAATGTATGTGTTCTCATCCAGAGAGTTTCTAATAGCTAGACTCGGTGTGTGTACACAGCAGCAGATGTTACAAAAATCTGTTACGAAAAATACTGCTGAGTGGGCTAACCAAAAATCTGCAGAACTGTATTAAAGACTGGGAGAAGGAGAAGGGGGAGACCAGAAAGAAATCAGCAAGAATTGGTGGATTTGTGCACAAATTATAATGAGAATCCACAGCCAATGTTAAGTGTGAGGGGGAATCACTTTCACAGCTATCAGATCTAAATTAGGCAAAAATTATTACAAAATAAATAATCAGAATTTAGTAACACTCTTGTACCACTTTTAAATCAAAACCTAGCCATGATCACAGAGTCTACAATATTTGTAAAGGGAAGAACATTAAGCCCTGAAGGAGCCATTTAAACTATTTGCAAAGAAAAAATCAAATAGGATTGATGGTTTAAATGACTTAGTATATTCAGAGTCATCAGCATAATTACTGTAATTGATATGGACACTGGGAGAGAAGCTGCCTCTGCAGGAGGAGCATGTAAGGAAATGAAGAGGGGGGAAGAGGAAAGGAGTTGATGGGGAACAAATGATGAACTGGATCATCTTTGTCTTTCCTGACATCCCCACCGTAGTCTCCTTGCCCTCTCTTCTGCCCCATGGGAGCTTGCCGCTCCTTTGTCTGCCAACGGCCATGGCAGAAGCATGCCACGAGCGTGTAGCTGAGGGGAGGTCTCACGGAGGTATCTGCTGGGACACGGGGTGCTCCTGCCCCGGGGGCACCTGGACACCCTGCTCTGGCCCTGGGAGAGCCAGCTCCACCGCCAGCCTCGGTCGCCCATGGCCACTGTGAGCAATGCTGCGTTTCCCCCAGCTCCTGCTTGCGGCCCCCCAAACACTCCCGCAAGCCGATGGGGCCTCCCAACTTTGTGCACGTTTCCCATGTCTCCAGCACCTGCTCTGCACCACAGCTGCTCATCTTCACTGTTGTCCCCCTCTCAGACCAACTCTTCATCTCAGACACACCTCCGTGAAATGCCATTACACCAAACTCAGTTTTTTTCTGCAGTCTGCTGAAGGCTGACAGGGCACGCCTGTGCTTTCGGGGGTGCAATTTGCAATTTAACCCACAAGAAATGCAAGGTGATGATCTTAGGTGACCAAAATGCTATTTACACTGGCAGACTGGAGTTCTAACTCATTTCTGTTGCAATGGATTTGCTACAAATTATTAGAACGCAACTGAAAAATATATTTTGTTGAGAAATCCATAGATATAAATGACAACTTGGCTACATAAATTCCACCTTCACAGGAACTGAAGGGTTTATGCCAGTCATGCCATGGTTTGTTCTCATCACTGTGTTCATCACCTGTTCCTTTTCAAGCCAGTACAGACACACAGGGCGTTTCTTTTCCTCCTTCTCCTTACCATAATGTTAAATCACTTAAAACTTTCTTAAAAAGTTAAACATCTAACCTTATTTTCCATGCCTTCCATTTTATACAGGCCTGGGGGTAGCAGTAAAAGGCAGTGTAGTAGGTAGGATTTCTTTGTTTATTTCACAAGACAAAAAACAGTTAAAAGAGTAAGTGGCAGCTATATTGTAAGTGTTCAGTGTACAGAGGCGAGACTGCTTTCTTTGGAACCAGCACTACCTACAGACTCACAAGACACAAGACACAAGAGAGAGGCTTTTGAACATGATGGAAATTGCATCATTTAGAATCATGAACCAATGTGGGGTCAGTATGGTTTTGAAGTTTCTTGGTGTTGCCATCCAGAGTGGCCACAGAGGTTATTGCTGGGGGACTGTACCAGGCAAACGGAGCCACGCAGTGAAACCTGTCAATCTTCTGAAAGCAGCAAGGGTGGTAACACGTCAAATGAAAAACAGAAGTAAAAAACCAAGACATTATTCTCACATTGTCACAGAGCATCCCTGTTAGCTTCAGCTGTCATGTTTACCCCAAAATCAAAGACACAGAAAAGGTCAGAGAAATTGAACTGCTGCAACTCTTCCTGTGGGTGCAGTGGGTGGATTAGGAACATTAATTAGCTAGAAGTCACTGTTCTGTGTCATATGGCTTTTATGTGCAGGTAGATCTGTTATTTAATACATTGTGAAGAAATAGTTGTCTCATTGGAGGGATCCTGCTGACAGCTTCTAGTAGGACAGCCTGTCAACAAGGTGATGGGAGACTTTGCCACAAACTTTTGGGTACAAACAATGCATAACTATTGTGCTTGTCAGGTATGTTGCGTGCCCATGGAACTAGAAATAACTCTCAGGACATTTAACTCCAGCATGGCAGGACTCTACCATGTTGCCCACAGGAAAGTCCCCTTTTTGTATTACCTGTTTCCAGCATTGGCATTAGATGCCTGTAAACCACAAGGAGCCTCATGTTTCCAGGACATCTTTTGGTACAAGCAGTGTGTAAATGGATCACAACCAACACCAGCGGGTCAACTATATGGAGCGGGTCACAGGCCACAGAAAATAATGGGTGTCTAGCATTACAGCACCCCTTAGTACCCAGGGTTATAATCCTGCAGTCTGAAGCACAAGTGACAGATGCTCATATTTCTGCTTTGAAAAAACAGCAGTTTAATCCCAGAGAGGGAGGGAAAGAAGAGGGTAATTCTTAGAAAACAAATTGCTTTTCTTCAGACATATGCTACCATCAAAACCAAATGGAGATACGTTAAATAAACTTTCCTAGCTGGGGAGCTCAAAGCAACCGTTGTACCTCCTGCCAAGTTATGTATGATCTGTGAGGAATACAAATACCTTTGGATAAAATAGCAGCTGAAAGTTTTGGATATAATCCACTCAATGCAAAAAATTTAAAGGAGTCTAAAATTTAGTCTCTTTCCTTTATCCTGACCTCATCCTTTCATTGTTAATAGCTACATATATACACATACACACCTGAAAGAATGACTGATTTATCTTTTCGGGAACAGTATCAGCTATCTAAACTGCCTCAGACCTTATCGCTCTCTACAACTACCTGAAAGGAGGTTGTAGAGAGGTGGGGGTCGGTCTCTTCTCCCAGGTAACAAGTGATAGGACGAGAGGAAATGGCCTCAAGTTGTGCCAGGGGAGGTTTAGACTGGATATTAGGAAATTTTACTTCACTGAAAGGGTTGTCCAGCATTGGAACAGGCTGCCCGGGGAAGTGGTTGAGTCACCATCCCTGGAAGTATTTAAAAGATGTTTGGATAAGGTGCTTAGGGGCATGGTGTAGTGGTGGTCTTGGTAGTGTTAGGTTTACGGTTGGACTCGATGATCTTAAAGGTCTTTTCCAACCTATACAATCCTGTGATTCTGTGATTCTGTGATATGAAAGATCTCTTTCTATTACTATGCTTTTACTGGCACTTTCTGCGTAGCAGCTGAATAAATTGAATCAGTAAAAGTGCAACTGACAGCAACACCTTTGCTTCCGTTTGCACAGGAATTGTTCAGCTCACACCATTTGACAAAGTGAGGACAGCCTTGCAGCCAGCTCCACAATGCCAGAGACGCAGTGGTTGGTATGCCTTTGGTCAGAGCAAGGGCACACTGCTGGCTTGCAGTGGGCGAGGCTAATGGCCTCACTGCACCGCAGGGCAGCATCTCACACTACCTCTGCTGCTCGTAACTGTGCCTCTCCTTGTAGATGTGAGACGCTCATCACGAAATGCTCCACAGCAGAGGAAGCTGGCGTAACATCAGGTGTCCCAGCCTGGTGGGGAGACAGGCGGCAGAGACCCTCTTCCTCCTTCTTTTTTCCTCACTTCTTCCTCATTTCAGCAAATTCCTAGTGCCTACCTGCTCGCTCAGTGGCTGAGACTCAAAACAAGCCTCAGAAGCCAATGTGCTGGTGCCGAAATGCAAGAGCTGAGCCCACAAGTAAGCCAGGGGCTGGCTGGGGCTAGCAGCATGGGCTTGACTCCCAGAGGAAAGCAGGGATGCCAGTCTTACGGTCTGTCCCGGCCTCCCCCAGGTTTAATTGCAGTGGACCTGAGTTTGGTGATTTTGCCCTTTGTGGGTGGTAATGCACAGAACAGCAGGTGACTTGTTCTTCTTCAGTGACTTGTTCACTTCAGTGAGGTCTGGGACTTTTAAAGGGGTTTTTTTGTTATCCTCTGATATAGCAGCTGCTGTAAAGTTTTTGTTAAAATGCCTACACCAGAGGTTGTACTGTGAGAAACTTTGTTACTCTAGAGGACAAAAGTCCAAGCCTTTATTTAGCTAATTTTCCCCTACAGAAAAGTAAACAGACTTTTTTTAAAAAAATATTAATTCCATGAAGTGTTTTTTATCACTTGCTTCCAGTCTTTTAGCTACGATGATGAGGCAGTGATTAAAATAGAGAATAAGTAAATCCTGCATATATTCCTGTGATTTAAAGACTGATGCTGAGGAAAAATGGTATTTTTTTCCATGCTCGTGGCCCAATTAAAAGATTGAGTTCTCAGTAAGGTCACAGTGCCCTCTGCTGAAATATGAAGCCCTACCTGAAAAAATAAACAACCTTAAAAAAAACCAAACTGGCATAAGAATAACATAATTCCTATTCAACATATAAATCATAAATATAGTTTTGAAATCCTATTTGGGACCTTAGGCTTTCCCTTCACAGTAATGTAGTTGGGAACAATTTTGATTCCAACTTTGTTGTTCTGCTGTGTAAACTGTGCAGCATGGCTCACAACAAAAACCTCAGAAAGCTTTGCTGACATTACTGCTGCAGACATAAATGCTAGTGGAAATGTCTTTCCCTTCCACAGATAGAGGAAAGAAATGGTAAACTGGTGGCAGTCTTTCAAAATAGGCAGTAGAAAACCCAAAAACTTGGTTTTTATCAATGTTCTCTAGATTATGTCTATACTGAGTTAGTGTTTAATCTTGCCCTTCCATTGGAAGAGGAAGGGTTAATAATAAGTGTCACTTTGCTGACTGCCTTTTTTCTTAATGGGTGTGGGAAACCACGATGACTAAGAACAGGAGAGAGAAGAACATCTAATGGATGTTTAAGGCTGAACTAATGTCGACTAATGAGCTTTAGACATTTGACATCTGGAGAAAAACTGATCTGGGAGGAAGAACTCTGGAACAGGCAAGGAAGAAAGGACTCAGATGACAGAGGTGGAAACCACCCCTTCTGGTACACCGTGCCAGGAAATGCATGAGGCCTGAGCCCCTGCACAGTATTTAAAGAAGGTACCTAGGCACTGGGTTAGGAATAAACAACTCTATAGGGTCTGCTACGGCATTTTTTGAGCAGGCTGCTATTGCAATTATCAGCTGGCACCAAATATCCCAATGCAGTTGCTGTCCTCTGTCTCCATCTGTACCTTTCAATCTGATACTGAAAGACCAAAGCTATCTATCTTTACTGCCATGCAGATCTGCTCTTTAGAGTCCACAGATTAATAACCATTACTTTAACAGAAGCATAGCTTTAAAAGAAAAAAATCTAGCTAGCAAAGAAAACCAGACTCCTACCTCCCAACCAGTTCAATTTCTCCTAGTTTCCAATGCATTGTTGCCATATTTTATTCAAGAGGCAACAGCTCCTGAGGTTTTGTTGTTGTGTTTTTAATTACAGTGTGAAATGGCGAGAGAGCTATGGCAGAGCTATCCGAGAACAGCTTTGCTGGTTGATTAAACCACAATCCTCACTCATGCTGAGAGACAGCCTCAGATTTTACTCAACAGCCTACTCATGGGTTTTTGTTTGAAGATGGACATCTGTTGGAGATTTTCAGTGGGGCACATCTGGAATTTAATGCTCAAGATGGAGTGGGAGCTGAGAGGCAAGAAAAATCTCTTCTTCAGTAATTTGTGTTGTCTCTTTTAATCCTTCCTTCATTTCCCTAGTGCTCCCACCCAAGATACTCTTTCATTTGTGCTCACAACAACCCACGCTTTACAGTTCTTAATGCGAACCTCGGCAGATAGCTCCAACTAAGGTCACCCAGAGGTTATTCTAATTCCCTCCATCGAGGTTTCAATTTGGAGACTCACATTAACCCATTAATTAAAGTGACCCCCTTTTTATTATAGCAGCTTCACCTTAATCAGTTAATGTGATGGCAAACCTTTCTTTGTTGCTTTGCCTGGCAGGGAGATCTCATTAAGAGGATGCAATATCTGCTGGACAGGTGCCAAGTAGTAAAGCAATACGAGATCCCTGCCATTTGGCACTACCTCTTCTGGGTCTAAGCATGCTGGAGCTGCAAACACACCAGCAAGTGACTGCTCCTCCCAGACTGGCTCCTGTCAGCTCACCGTTACAGGCTGTAGCCAAGACACACCAAAAACACCTCTTGCAAATAAGCGCAAGCCTCCCAAGGTGTGACAAACCCTGGAGCAGTTAATGCTCCTAAAAGGCTCAAGAAAAGTTGTGCTTCAAGAAGCCTCACTCCAAAACATTGCACTTCAGAAATATTTGGCTACAGATTCTCTTTTACTTCTGGGCTGCTCAGCCACATCCTCTCTCTCACTGGATGCTGGCTCCGGCCAGGCAGGTGTGACACCTCTGCTTCTTTTGTGGGAGCTTCTTTCCCCTGAGTGCGAGACCACAATATGCAAAGGAGGGCTTTTTCTGCATCTCTTGGCAGTGCTTGTAAAATCAGTAGGGGTAGGCTTTGGTTTTGCACATCACAGTGCTTCTTGCTTCATGAATATTAGTTAACTGGAGGTACAAAAATGTAACTTCCTTCAGTGGAAGCACTCTATAGCCTCATGCTTATCTTTTCTTGAACAATTTCCTTCATAAAAGAACTTCCCTTTTTCTGGTAATATCTCAGGTAAATTTATTTTGATAGCAAATGTATTCAGCTGCCTGCCTTTGTTTTTCCATAGTTGGTACCTTTTGATCGAAGTATCTGTTAGGATGAGAGCATGCATTACTGTCTGTCTGAATCAGAGGTGACAACTGTGTTGAAAGCTGGAGTAATTGCTTCTCTGCAGCTCTGCAATAAATTATGCTGTGGCATGACAGAGGAAGGAAATCAGTAGCTGCTGTACTTATTTTGTTTGCTCTGCCACTGCCTTGGCCTAATACACTCTGTTCCCTGGCCCCTTTTACGGAAGAGCTGTTTCCTGCACGGGAATCCATTCCTGTTTGTGACATACTTTATCTGAAAAACAAAAATCATACCAGCATTTACAGACATTTCTCTCCTAAACTCATCCTCTTCCATTGCGAATCAGCTCTCTTTCTGGGTATTCTGTGATGCCTCTACATTTTCTCTGGGACAGTCTCTACACACCCAATGAAAGAAGATTTCTGGATGAGCTTTGGCTAATTGGCTGAAAATTAAACTATTTATATATATAATTACTGCCTTGCATTTCAAAACCAGTCCTGAAGATCTGGATGCCCCATTCCTACTGCATTATGTATGTACATGTGGACTGCATTTTCTTGGTACCAGCATCATTGGCTGCCCATCTTCCAAAAAAAGATGTACAATTGCATACATGCAACTTACCTGTCTCATATGAAAAATAAGTTGTACTACTGCAATTGTATCAATTCTAGGGAAGACGCAGACAAATCTGCAAGAATCAGTGAACACGCACGAAACCCACACTCCTCCCTACCCACTGTGACATGGGGAGAAAGTTTTGTTGGGTTTTTTGGTCTCAAAAATCTCACTGATGGCTCCTCTGTGTGTAGTTGGGTTCATTAATTGTATAAGAAGGAGCTTTACAGATCTGGTATAAGAACTTGGTTTGCAAGAAGTAGAAGTTAAAGCAAGAGTTAACAGACTACAAAAAGAAAAGCAGAATTAAACACTCTTTAGGTACAAATTGCCAAATTACTTCTGCAGCAATTCTCATTAACAAAAAACCACACTTACATTCAAACACTTGTTCCTATGACCTTAAGCTCATGTAGCTGATTATTCACAGGTTAAGCATTTATGGGATGACAACTTTAAAAAATTACAAAGATTTCAAGGTAATGACTGTCTTTAGAGATCAAGGATTTGCCTGCACCTACGTTGTTGTGTCTCTGCCTAATGAGAAATGTCATCTCACTTTGTACTTTCACATCACGGGTATATTCTAGCAAATGGCATGCCTCTGTTCAACTTTATTACTTTTGCATAACATTTCTGAGAGTTCTTAACATTTACAATCAAGACACAGAGTGTTTGAGTCTTTTAAGTGCTTGATCAGAATTTGGTTAACTATAGATGTGGGTTCAGATACTGCTTTTAGTGTATGTATACCCACCTGTGAGAGGGAAAACATGATTTTGACTCAAGCTTACAACACATTGTGCTCCTGACAGAGCATTTGCTTCCCTATTAAGCTCTGTATTGAGACTTTGTACTTGCGGCCCTTCAGCAACAACCTTCCTTAACAACTTCAGTATAGATTCCTGGCAATTTGCAAATTACCCTTTCATAGATCCTGGACACCAGGCTTTCACAGGCAAAAAGGGGAACTGTTTGCACACAAAAATATTTTTGTCATTTTAGGATCTACTTTGGGAAATATATGAATACAGTTATTTACACACATATTAAACACATATAAATCTAGAAACTGCAATTCACTTAAGACCCTGGTTTACTACTTGTATAATCAGTAACTGCTAGGCATATGCTTATTAGTGTGAACTTAATTTATTAGCTTCATTTTAGAAACTGGCTTGTATGTCACTATTAACAATGATGTCATGGAGTTTGTGTAGGACTGCCTGCGGCAGGGGGAGGGAAGAGTGCACAATGACTTAAGTGTGAAAGTAATGAAACTGAAGTATCATAAGAAAAAAACCAGCCAATTATTCCTATAAAAAGTGGGTACCAACATTTCTAAGCTTCATACTGGTACTCATTCTAATTCTATACTCTGGAGCGTAAAGTGTTTAATCTGGTTCATTCGACAGGACAGCTATGGAAGAATTCTAACTCACCCTAACTCCCAGATTATAAAGGGTCTGTTTAGTGCTCACCAAGCAACATTGCACACAAAAATAGACAGTGGAGATCAACATTTTTACACAAGTTCTGTGCCATTAATCCCTTCAGTTTGACATGGGCAGTGTCCCCATACCTAATGCTTATTTGCAAAAGATATTTCCATGCATCTATCTGATCTTGAACATGCTGCTATAATGTGAGTCACAGGGATAAGAGAATTTAATGGAAGAAGTATATTTTGGGTAATGGCTCTGTTAAAAGAGACAGCTTACATTTGGAAACTCAAGTCAGGCTGGGTAGACTAAAAGGGTGGGAAAACAGGAGAGATCCAACCTACTCCTCAAGATGCTTTGGAAATAGAGTTAATGGAGAAGAAGGATGGACAATTACTCAGAAAAATCCACAGGCAGCAAACATTGGGGATATCAGAAATAGAAAATTCTACAGGAACAAGATAACCAGGGCAGCATCCCAGCCAGAGCAGCATCCCAGCCCTTATGGACTGAGAAGAATTGGTGAGGAGAACCCTGTCCCTACAAAGCAAAAGGAGAAAGGTGTGTATGGCTTAGAGGGAAAAGGGACTGCAAACAAATTTTTCTTCAACCTTCATTTGTTTTCTTCCATGTCCAAATATTAAAGGCTAGCATGAGGTCTTACTTTACATTTGTCTGCTCTCTAGCAGAAGGGACCCAATGGCAATTGTGCATGCTGCTGATTCATGTCAGTATACGTATTCGTATCTTCTAATACTTCTAATACATTTCACTGTTGTGAAGGACAGAAAAATCTGATATCAATACAGGAATACTAAAAAGAAAAAAATTAACCCAGAACATGCTGCCATATGGAAATATATATTACACTATTAAAAAAACTATTAAAAAGCAGAAATGTGCAATATATACTACTGAGTGATGCTCATCACAGAATCATTTCTCAGAAATAGAAATAATATGAGACCACAGATAACTGTGGTGTTGTCTGCTATTACTTAGAACAGGAACCAGTCATTTGCACCAGAGATGGAAGAAAACTATTAGATCATAGTTCACACCCTGCAGATGGAGTAAACCATCTTCTGCTGAAGAACCTCACAGATATTAAAAAGATGACATGTCATCATCTGAGATCCATCCCTAAAAGCTACTAATTACACAAAACACATCGGGAACTGATCCCAGTGTATCTGTTGAAAATGTCACTGGAAATGCTGCACAGGAAAGAGACAGTTGTGTTTCTAACTGTTTATAGCAGTTCTAGTACAGCATTATTACTTATAAACTTGCAGACACACAAAAATAATCCTGAAATATCACTTTAAGTTCTGTTTAGAATAAATCATATATAAAGACAGGCCATTGCATGTTCTAAGAACGTTTCCTCAGAAAAAATTATAAATCAGGATATTCGGCTGTCACCGCATTCAACTTGGACAAAGATGAAACAAAGAATTTGCCTCCCAGGCATGGCAATTAAGTTTGCTTTGTACTTTTAAATATAATAGAAATCAGAGAAGTGAAAAAGCTGGCCTTTAAGGACAAAGTTTATATAGAACTGATTACTTTGAAATTTCTCTGTGATCTGACCAAGCCAATTTCTCACTAGTACACCAAACACAACAACCACAAACCTTTCAAGAAAAGCACAAGCCTCTCTGAATTTTGTCAGTATGGGTTAAAGGAAGGACACAAGAGCAGGCACAAGGTGACGTATCAGAAAAGGCTAGGCTTATCTCAGGAGATCCCCACATTGCTCTCTCCCAAAATTGTTCCTATTGTATCCAAAACCTATTTATTTTTCAGAGTTTCATCACATAAAAAAGGAGCAGTGGACTTCTATGAATTGCCAGTCCCATCATTCCCAGTCATGCAAGTCAATGGCCAGACAAGCCTTTTTTTTAGTCAGTTACAATTGTTAATACAATTTAATATGCAAAATTGCAGTACTCCCAGGCCATATAATTAAAAATCTCATAAATTCTTTCAAGCCAAAGGTGGCCCTATATACTTCAATACCAAGTATTATTTTAGAATTTTAACTAGCAGAAGACACAGGAAAAAAAGAAAGCATTAGAAAAGAAAAATATGCTTGTGAACTCTGAGAAAGGAAAGGACAGAACCTTCCCATAAGTGCTAGAAAAAGTATGAACAGAAGAGGTGGAAAAGTAATTACTGAGAAAAGCTCACATAAATGCAATTTTAAGGTTCAGAAGTTACTGCTTTTCTTTGTACTTCATAGATGTTTGGACACTAGGATGACACAAGGATCACCTTAAACAAATATAGCTGTGACATACCCTTTTGACCTTCATTGACCACTGCACCATATGATACAGCTCTCATCAAACCCGGTGGACTAGGCTTTTCAGTCAGAGCTGGGTGACTGTCCTCAGATGTACATCCTTCCTACATAATGTGAAAAGGATTTGAGGGGAAGCAGAGGAAATCACAGGACTTGACCCAAACAGGAAAACTTTTCATGTCCTGGGTCAGAAGTTATCTGGGGCCCCAGCGGTCACTGCAGTCCCACAATACACAGAATTAAGTCTATCTTCCTAAAGCATGTCCTCACCATCATCCTGGCTCTAGGGATGGGTCTCCAGCCCATCATATAGTGGATTTTCAGTGGTGCCTTTGGCCAGAGAGAGTGCCTTATTGATAGTACACTTAATCTGATCCCTGCTCCAAGTAGTTTATTTATTCTGTTGTTGTTTCTTCATTGTTGTTTTTAAAACACAACAATTACAAAATAAAATGCAAAAACAACATGTGGAGCAAGAACATGAGCCAAAATGTGCCTTAAAAAGTTCTAAAGCATTGCATTAGAACTTTAAACTAGCCTTCCTTTCCCTAGCCGGGTGAGTTTTGATTTCTTTACTGCAGAAGGACACCATTTGAGTAAGGAATGGAAATCAATCTATTCGTATACAAAACCTGACCATGAAGAGTCAGTTACGATGCCTTTTAGACTGGGTTTGGGACAGAGATACCTCACTTTTAAGATCTCACTGAGTTTCAGGCATGAGGTGAAAATTGTGTGGCTCAGCCCTTGCAGGCTGCAGTGGCTGGCGTGCTTGGGAAAGAGAGGCCAGGTACATTGGTAATTTTAACTGCACACAACCACAGCAGCACCCAGGCTGGCAGCCACCTCTGGAGATAGCCAAGGACACCTCATGTCTCAAAGCAGGGCCAGCTACAGCTGCTCCTCCACAGACGAAGACTCCACAGCCTCTCTGGCAATCAGTTCCAGTGCTTGACCACCGGCTCAGTTTCTTCTGTTTATGTGGCATTGCCTGCATTTCAATGTGTGCCTACTGCCTCTTGTCCTGTGCCACTGGGCACCATCGAGAATAGCCTGGCTCCATCTTCTTTACTCCCCCACCATGTAGCTATAGACATGGGTAAGATGCCCCTGAGTAGGTAACAATACTGCACTGGCCCCCACCAAGCTGAAATGACTCTACATGCAGCAGCTCAGACAGACTTTAAGATGACAGAGTTTGGAGACAGGCCCCTATCTTCAGTCACCATTACTGTCTTCTTTCCTAGTATTCCCAGCTTGTCTCTGAATGAAGGGCAGGATATGCTCCATAAACTTCACAGGTCTGTTGGTGTTTGAAATAAGATAGTTTATAGTATTCACACAACACACATTACAAAATTACTTGATACAAGTACAGAAGATACCCAAGAATTTATTGCCTTGTCAGATGTAAAAATTTATTTATGCTATTTATCAAGTGTTTAAATTTACACAAAAGACAACACTTCAACTTCAGGTCCAATTGTCCATCAGTAAGCCCTACATCAGAATACCCTTGACACTTCCAAGTACAATTTTTACAAGATGGCTTAGAACAGCAGAATCTCATAAATAATGGCCAACTTCACAAGCCTGAAGGTCACTACCTCATAGGTATTTCTCTGCTGAGCATGACCCACAGAACAGTGAAGTCTTAAAACCATTGTAATCCCCAAAATCTATCACTACTGCACTCAGAGCATTTAAATCACATTGCCCTGCATTAGTAACACCAAACTTTATAGCTAGTCTTAAATATTTACCACATCTCCTCCTAACAAAATGCCTTTTTTTTTTTAGCATTATAAGAGAACTGTGCATCAAAACAACTGCAAAATACACAATCATCGATTTGGCTTGGTTTCACAATAAAAATAACATCAGTCATCTATTTGTTAACTTCATCTCTTGTGTTGTGCTCCTTTCCCCGCTCCTCTCACTTAGGAAACTACACTAGACCAGACAGTTTAATTGTAGCACTGAGGTAGCATATTTTAATTGAACAGAATAATAGGTCTGCTACTGTGCCTCCTCTCCTTTAAAGCACAAAAATAAAATCCCCAATTTTTCAACTTCTTTGGAGAAGACAGGCATTATAGTTAATTTCCAACAGCCACTCCATTTTGAATTCAAAGCACAAAGCATCTCTGAATGGTAGATACATTATATCAGCTAGAATGAATGAGAACATATACAAGAAGAAGGAACTATGTCAGTTTTATTAGAACTATGGTTACATTTTAGCTCTATGGCACCTATTGTTCCCTATTATGAAATGCATCTTCACAGTCTCTGAAATTTACATTTCAAAGACTAGGATCCTGAAAAAGGGCAGCTGTGCCTCAGTTCTTCTAAATTATTTTCACACTATCTGCAGAAAGGGTCAAATAATTGCAACAAAACCAAAAGAAATCAAAACAGACCTAATATAAAAACAATAGGAATTAGCAACATGAGTATATTGAAAGAATAGAAGTTAAGGCAAAAGATTTATCATGCCTGAATGAACTGAGAGCACTTTCCATTCACTTAAAAATTTAGAGCTGGGATAGCCTTAAAAAAAAAAAAATCACGGCAAGAGCAGAAGCTTGGTTTCATAACAAATCGAGAATAACAGTATCTCAGGTTTGCCCTTCTGGCTAAAAGCTCTAAAAGAAAAAGCTGAAGTCAAGCTGTACTCAAGACTGCAGCCTTAACATCCAGACTGTTTACTGAAGTAACTCTTACAGACACCTGTATATTTAGGGGTGAATAGTAAAGAGTGACCCCAAAGAACGGTAGTAATTTTCTGCTCTGTATGCCATACTGGTACACATAGCCTTGTTAAACTCTGTTGCACGGCACACAATCCTCACCCAGCCCCGGGCTGGATCTTTGAATCCCCCCTCTCCAGCTTTCATACAGTAAAGCAAAAATTTTACTGTAGTTAAAAGCCCTTGAGTCAGCTGCATGCATAAGGGAAATTGGTTTTCAACACCTTGGAAAGCAGACTGAGAATGTAACTGAGCTGACTGCTAAATAAACCCTCAGGAAAACACCTAAACAGCTGAGGGAAAATGTGTAAGTTATAATGACCAATTCAAGCTGTTTATGGAGACTTTAATGTTAAACTTTCAAGTAATCCAAGATGCACTCCAACACCTGTTATCAAAACTTTAAGGCTTTTATGAACACCCTCTTACATACAAAAGGAGTATTAAACAGAAGGAACTTGTTTACAGTAAATACAAACATCTGAAAACTCTCTGAAACCTGTTTATACAAATACTAATAAATTCTTTAATATTTTGTACAACTAGAAGGTGCACAGATTGGCATTCAAGCGGTCAATGCTGGCAAATATCTGTCAGACAAAAACATGATTTACTTGGATAACAATATAGTTTAAAATGCCATAAATTAAAAAATAAGTTAGTTCACATTTTTTTTCCCCAGCTTTTATGTACATCTTAGTCTTTACTGAGATCGTGTAGCCTTCTTCAGAAGCTCGAGGTCTTTCCGTCGGCTTTTGATTGCTCTGGCACAGCCATACTCTTCCAGTTGTAAAGGGATATACTTTTCTATCTGAACGAGCCCATGCCCAGCAGGACCGGTAACCAGCTTAATCCAGGATGGCTTAAAGTTTCCTCTGAAGCCCAAAAAGGCCAGGCTTCCTGTGACAAAAACAGCTCAGTGTTACCAAACCAACCAAGCCCGTCCAAGCACAACACAGAACTGGTTGGGAAGGGAACAGCACACTCCTCTGAAATTCCCCCCCAGATTATTCAGGACATTAATCCACTCTTCAGCTTCACATGCACCTTGCAAGGAAATACTGATTTGCAATTTCCTTTGTCAATATTCAGTATTAAATACTTTGAAATCTTAGTTTGAAAACAGCTATCAGGACAGTTATAAAACCTGCTTTCTCAGACAGGACTTGCGTCAGGACTCTGAACGGATGAGAGCTACCCCATGTGGCCTATAAAGTGATCACCCCCCAAAATACCAACAGCTTCTCAACTCTGCCTTCAGATTTTGTTAGAACAGGAAATACTAGCCTGGCACAGGATAGCGTTTAAAAATAGGTTTGCTGGGCGAGACACAAAATACAGGCTTTGGGAAAAAAGCCTGGGGCTCTTTTTCTGTAATCCACAGGCACAAAGCACTGCTAGTCACTTCTCTGCTTGCTACAAGCTTCACACAACGCCCTTCGGGGCAACAGGAAGGGTTTTCTACGCCATCTGCTGAAGGGCTGCCTACCCTCCCTCTCAACAAGGGCTGAAACGCAGCAGCCCACACCAGTGCAGACTGGCAACCATCCTTCACCAGCTGCATCCTTTTCACACACCCTGTGAGAAACCCACCATGCGAACATAAACACACAGACCAAGGTGGTGTCAAAGAAATGTGTAAAATTTCCACCAACCGTTGCTCTGAAGATAAGGCGGTTTGGCTGTCCCCAGGGACATTAAGGCTTCTGATAAATTATTAGGAATTGCTATATCACCTCTTGTGCTCAGTAGAATGATAGACCTGCAGCAGAAAAGGTGCAGAGACAGCAGCTGTTATAAACACAAAGTTTTCTTAATATTTCTGCTACATGCTTTTACAGCTAGCTGGCCTCATAGTCCATTTGCTTAAGAGTACTCATGCCATGTCATTTCATGACATGGAAATAGTCAACCCTTTCTGAAAGCAGTACCTAGAAAAGCACCCATCTAGAATTTTTTTTTTTTAAACTGACCTTTAAATTTAACTTCAAAATCATTGGAAAGTGTTATTTAAATATAGTTTAATACTTTGTATCAAAAAATCAAGTTTAGATACTGATCCAAAATTAGAATATTAGAATGCTGATTTTTCTGACACGAACATTTTATCTTTCTTTAATGATAAGCAATCTTCTCCTTAGGGATGGGGGATGGAGCTCCTTAGGATAGGGATGGAGCAGTATGATATCTTGTCACATAGTTCTTGTCAGTGTCCTTAAGTAACCTTATTAAACAAAAAAAGTTATTATTGTTTTAAGCAAAGAAGTGTTATTACATTATGTTTAGTTAAAAAAAAGATCTTTTGGGGGTCACTTACTAGAAAATTGTAAGTGTTCAAAATTTGAGTTGCTTTGTTTTCTCAAGTAAGGCTAAATTGCCTGTTAAAATACTCCTATGTTTCTCCTTTCCCCTCAACTGAGATACATGTTTTGCTGACTTTCAGTGCTCCTGTATAGACATCATTAAATCTTCATTAGAGAGCAGAGCTACAGCTTACAGAACATACTGGAAATAAATGGTCATTACACATACCTTTGTGGAATTCCAGATTTTAAATATCCATCTACACGCTTAATGTCTACTCCAGAAAAGAATTTGTTTCCCGACACTGTGCCAATGCAGGCATCAACTACAACAATAAGTATACCATTATCCTTGAAGGAAAACATAGTGTCATTGATCTGAATGGGAGAAGAAAAAGAGAAGAGAACTTTTTCTTTCTTTCTTAAAGTTAATATGAATTCAACAGTGATTCTACCGCACTCAGTGTTAATCTTCATCTAGTTTAGACACAGTGGTGTACTAATTTCCTTACAAATGCTTGCTTCTCCCTAGCATCTCTTCATTTTCCCCCTTGAGGAGAGGCTTTCAGTGGGACTTCTGAAATTGCATGGGAGCCTTCAGTCCCTGGCTTCTACAGGGAGATCAAATATTTCAGGTGACTTACTACCTGCCTCAGTCATTACTCCTGCTAAAATTCAGATACTGAACCACCTGGACTTCTTGGCAGTAGTACAGTTAATCTGTCTCTGCAGCAGCCCAGTTCCAGCCCAGTTTCTTCCCACAGTGTGTTCTCACTGCTTTGGATACGGCACACACATTCCCGTAGAAGTTTGCAGCTGCTAAGGTTATGCTGCTCACGTGCCATTTGTCTACCTAACTCACTCACGAGTTTTACTATTTCAGCCATACTGATGGCACTGGCATTGCAGAATGTAAGCCACATACAGACTTTAAGCTTTGTGGTGTGAGGACGTCTGCAAGTGCCATTTCAGCATCATGTGCAAATCTCCTTCAGTATCAGAATAGAAAAGTCTAAGTAAACTACTTTTCATACAGTGTCCCATCACAAGGCTTATCAGGACCACATCAGAACAAATACAGAAATCTGTGGATTCTTTAGTAATTGCCATTTTGAAGGAGTTTAGCAAAGCTTAATGGCTTGAATGACTCATCCTATTAACTCACCAATCTGTTAGCACAAAAAACCAATTTCAACAACATGGATTTAACAGGTGGTTTGGTTTTGGGTTTTTTTTCAAAAGCAGCCATCAATAAATGTATATCCATCCAGATTTCAACATGAACCTGAAGATTTTGAACTCTCCCTTACTGGTACAATTTTCTTTACAGCAGGAAAGGATTCAAATACAAAACAGAGCTTTGGAGCCTCGTTTTCTGAGGTTAAAACATCAGCTTTTTGACTGTTTGGTTTTTAAACTATGAACCAACACTTTGCATTCAAGTGAAGAAAAGTGAGGTCAGCATTATGTAGAGCTGTACAACTGCTGCAATACAAACTGCTAAAAAGAAAGATAGTTAGAAGAAAACCATAAAGAATACTTACAGAAATAAATGCTTTCTGACCTCTGCTTAACTCTTTTTTACCAGATGAATTAATCTGCACAAGGAGGTAGTTTTTGTGTGGATCGCTCGTGAATACCATCTGGATATCAAACAAAGCATGTTAAGTACACATATCCATGTGTCTTCAACACTTTATCATGACAGACAATTTACAACAGACCACTCATGCTCCAAAGCAAATGCATCCATTTGTCAGTGGCATTATTTATGGTAATAGCAATGCTAATAAATATCATGATGTATACTGTAACCCATTTTATTCCTTACTTTCAGTATTTTTCTCAGCTTCTATAGCTAAAATGGATAATGCAATTTCAAGTTCATGCTAATAAGCAAAGACGCAAAAAAGAGAGATGGCTGGCCAGTAGCGTATAGATCTCTGCAGCAAAGCTATCCTACATGGAGTACAGACAATACTGTAGTACAAGACATCAGATCTACCTACGTCCCTTCTCCGTAGCACTCAGTGAGAGGTGAAACAGTATTTTTCAAAGAACAAAAACTGAAACCTTTGTGCTACAAGGGAGTCCCTGCCTTCTAGCGTACAGGAAATTAACAACATGACCATCGCAAACTGGTAGGTGCAGTATTCTGTGCTGAAAGACTGAAATTCTGTCTTAAAGGGAGTAGACAGTAACACCAACTATACAGTTCATGAAGGCTTTTGCTTATTTTATTTTACCTGAGTTGTGCCGCATTTTGTACATGGTACAGTAGTTTTTACTGGCATCCGCTTTATGACGGTTGGTCCTTGGTAGTACTTTGGGTAAGCTTTTGCCATGCAGTTACTGATCCCTTTTGCTGAATCTTTGGTCACAATCTTGATCCTTTCACATCCCTGAGATGAGCAATAACTGTGACCATCCCTATTATATTTGGCTTGAAGAAATAAAAACAGTAATCTACACAAAAGGGGAAAAAAGAATCTAGATCAATTGTGGGAAAGATAGGTATTTATGTTAAGGTTTAACAGCTATATTTCATGCTTTTCAGAAGCAGAGAAACTACAGTATTCACTTCTGCACCATTGTTCAAACTTTTGCAAAATATTTACAGTTTACTAGCGTTAGGGAGGCTCTACTGACATATCTGAAATTCCCAACAATTAAAGGAGCCATCATCAAGACATATGCTTTGAAAAGAACAGCTACTCCTCAAATCAGTGGCTTGCATGAAACAAAAAACAAACTGCAGAGCATAATTGTTTTCTTTGATCACAGATCTTTGCAGATACCCAACAGTAACTGTCTGGATATTCAGCTTCACCCACCAGCACTGGGCAATGTAATTGTACTGTTACAAATGCCTGGAAATGCAATTTAGAGGGTAGTGGTCATTAATGTTCATAGTACATAGAGAATGGTAATTCTTCTATTATATATTTGACTGTATCACTGTAGCTCTTAGACAAAAGAAACTTGAGGTTTAGACTGGATATTAGGAAATTTTACTTCACTGAAAGGGTTGTCCAGCATTGGAACAGGCTGCCCAGGGAAGTGGTTGAGTCACCATCCCTGGAGGTATTTAAAAGACATTTAGATGACGTGCTTAGGGACATGGTGTAGTGGTGGACTTGGTAGTGTTAGGTTTACAGTTGGACTTGATGATCTCAAAGGTCTTTTCCAACCTATACGATTCTGTGATTAAATGTCTTTTCAAAAGCTACATTCATCTGCATATTTACTACAGACAAAGTAGCAGATAAGGGAACAAAATAAATAACGAGAACAAATTATAAATTAAAGATCAACATTTGCAAAACACACAAGTGATGTATGTAGGACTTATTTTACTCAAAGCTGACCGTATCTTACACCTCTCAGAAGGATCTCGGTGGCCTCTGTCAGAAGTACTTTTAAAAGAGAGACTAGGACTTTTAAATACTTTTGAGAAGGCTGAAAACAGATTAGGATTTTCAGAAATACATTCTTAAAATGTTCTTGGAACAGAAAACTTCTTGGTAATTTCTAGAATTTTCAGTTTAACAAGAAGGCACAAGTTTTCTTTGAAGACTTAGAAGTTACTTCCTGAAAGACACTGCTCTGCAGCACGCCAGATACCACATTTTCCCCAGGCATGGGGCAGGAAATATCTGAGGCAACTGTGGTGCTCTTGGAAAAGTATTTCAATGACAACCACTGTATTTTGGAGACTCAAAGTCACATAAAGTATTCTTTCAAAAAGGCTTTGGGCTCCTTCGCAACAGCTTTCCTGTTATGCAGGTGTCTCAATCAGTTGCTTTTAACACTATCAGACTGGACATTTTAAGGTTAAGCATCTTCCTATAGGGTCAAGTTACAAGGAGTTACCCAGTACTGTTGTCAAAGTAAAACTTCTTGTCTGATCGATTCTTTTCAAGCTCCATCATTGAAGATACAGGCATGTAGCGCTCCACCTTGCTTGACAGAGCAGATGACCGCCTTTGAAAGGTTTCCAATACTATAACAAAATCTGTATTTGGTTGATAACAAAGACCAACACGAATCCAGTCATTCCTGAAAACAAAATAAAATGTATGATTCACCATAGGAACGGTTTAGATGACAATACACAGCAAACAGATCACTCAAAAAAACAAATAACAGGAACACAAAAAGCTCCCAAACCCTGAACCAGAAGACCTTTCTTCCCCTCTTTACACAAAGTGTTTCACTGAATATTATAGTAATTTTTGATACTCTCAGGATATATTTGATTTTATACTTCAGACATTTAATAAGTTTATCTGACAATAAAAGCCAGCATGCTAAACTATTCAACTCCAATTCTGCTCAACCTCACTATTTGCACATTGTCTTCTTCAAAGGATTTTCCTTGAAGACACTGCACTGGACAAAAGTTTAACTTCAGGTGCAGGTCTATTGCTTAATGTCTTGCTTTTCATTCTTTAGTATTTGTAAATATGAAAAAAACCCAACCCAAGATCCAGTCTTACTGATGGTTGCACACCTCTCATGCATGCTAATTCTGCAGGACATTACTTCAGTATTGCCTTATGGATTGATGACATGAAAGAAAGTAAACATACTTGTTGAAGTTAATAAGATAAAGATAAGTGACGTTTGGAGCTTTTCCATTCCAATGTATTGTGTAGCCCTTTTGGAGCATCACTACTGGCTGGTATTGTTGAAAGACAGCTCTCTGATTAATACCTCGAAGAACCATAGGGTTGGCTGGGTACTCATCTCGTACGATAGTCATGGAAAGATTCTGTCCATTCCAGGTTTGGACATAAACCTATAGGATATTAAGGAGGATGAAAAGAAAGAGGAAAGTTTTGGACACTGTGCAAAAGGAACTGAAACAGTGAAGAGTAATCAGTACATTATTAGCCAAAACGCTGCAATTTGATGTTTTGAGTTATGCAATACACAAATAACTCCTGAAGAAGAAACCTTTCCCAATTTGAAAAACTATTGTAGATTTTGCCCATTTTACAGACAAAAAAAGGGGAGGGAGGGAAAAAAAAAATTATATATAGAATCAGCTGTGGTACTTGGCCAAACTCATATAGAACAGCAACCAGAATGGGAATCAAACCTATGTGAGATTTGTATTCAGAAGGTGGCATTTAACATCTCCATTTAAAAAACAAACAAATAAACCAACCCCAACACACTCTGTGAAAAAAGACAGACTGAGCTCCAGTGGAAGAAAACACCTCCAATACAAAAATGTTTTAGCAGATAGGGCTGCAACATAGAACTCTTGGCGTGCATACACATTTGGTTTTACCTTGCAGCATCTAATACTGTACTCCCAGTTTCCGTGTTGAACGGAACACGATATACACAACCGGCTGAAAAGTGTAATATGCATAAAAGTATTTTTAAAAGTCAAAGAATTTTTAAATCCAAAGACAGGTAATTTTGTAGTTCTTACACTCCTCCTGTCCCCACAAGTTGTTCATATTGTAGATTTGCCCCAAACAGAAAGCTACAAGAGTACTAGCCTGTGCATAGGTCCCACTGCAAACCACTCCACTCCACTCTGTAATATTAATGCATTTGGGGTGTTGAATCAAGTAGTTATCCATTCTGCCCACATAGGTATCCTTGTAGTCAGTCACTGAACCATCTAGATCATGGAATATTGAGTTCTTGTCACCATCCAGATCTCCTTCTTCAAACCAGGGACCAGGTTTTCCAAAGAAGGCTTTCAAAGAAACCTGGCAACAACAATTAAAATATTTTTTTTTTCCCCAGGTGAAGCACAGACTAACACTTGCACACCTGCAGAAATGCAGGAATTTGACAAAGTTGATTAAAAACCTTATGGCAAGGACAGTGGAATCTCGCAAAACAGACATTTTGATTTTTAGTAATAGGCTCAGGCCAGCTCTTCTTGTGTTAATATTTGCAACTGAAAATTCATTACTAAGGATATACCAAACCTTACAAAAATCTCCTTTCAGCTTTACCATTAGCCATGAAAAGGTTCAATATTGCAACATATCCTACATCTCCCTTGGTATTATTTTTTTGCTCGGGAGACAAAGGATACACCTTGGGTGACTTCCAACCAAGAGAGAAACTCTGGAGTCCAGATGTATGGAAAAGATGACCTAGGGCCCTTGAGATGTTTATTTTACATACAACAAGAAGAAAAGAAAGCCATTTTCAAGAATAAAAGAAAACTTGTAATAAACTCACATTTGGACCAAACTTCACAAGAGAAATGTTGTTTTTTGGTGTCATCTGCCATGGATTTTTCATCAAGAATCCAACTGCACTGGTAAATCTGTCTGGAGTTGGCACGAAGTTTTTGAATGTGCACTTGGTAAGGTGAATAGGTCCATCATAAATTTGAAAGCCTCTGATTGGAAATGTCCTGTTAATGCAAGCAAATATTTATAGCATCTTGTAACAAAACCCATGATAAGCCTCAATCTGTGTCAAATACATTTCCTCTCAGAGGAATCAAGAAAGCAACATTAAGAGAATGACTTGCAGGTTAGATCTTAGTAAAGGAAATCTTGTTTCTGCACTTACCTAATAAGTCAAAAATCCCCACTCTTTTGAATTTTCCTGTTAGAAGAGCTATCACTATCCATTTGCAAATGTGTCCCTTTCTCAATATGGGAAATACAGCAGGAGAATAATACCACCTGCTTTTTGATTGATCTGGCAACTGGGAGAAGTGCCCATAGACTGGAGGAAAGCAAATGTCACTTCTAACTTCAAGAAGGAACACCCAGGGAACTGCAGGCTGGTACACCTCAGCTTGATCCCCAGGAAGGTGATGGAGCAGCTAATCCTGGAAACCATTTCAAGGCACATGAAGGACAAGAAAGTCATAAGCAGTAATAAGCATGGATACACGAAGGAACAGTCATGCTTGACCAACTTGATAAACTTCTGTGATGAAGTGACTGGCCTGGTAGCTGAGGGGAGAGCAGTGGACATGATCTACCTAAACTTCAGTAAGGCTTTTGATTCTGTGTCCCATAAGATCCTCATGAAGTATGGGCTAGATGAGAGGACAGTAAGGTGGATAAAAAACTAGCTGAATGGATGGGCCCAGAGGGTGGTGGCATGAAGTCTACTTGGAGGCCAAGTCTACTTGCACTCCAGGGGTCAATACTGGAACAAATCTTGTTCAATGTCTTCATTAGTGATCTGGATGATGAGGCTGAGTATAGTCTCAGCAAGTTTGCAGAGGGCACCAAACTGTGAGGATCAGCTGATACAACAGAGGGTTGTGCTGCTATCCAGATAGAACTTGAAAGGCTGGAGAAATGGGCCAATGGGAACCTCATGAAGTTCAACATGAGGAAGTGCAAAGTCCTGCACCTAGGGAGGAACAGCCCTATGAGCCAGTGAAAAGGACCTATGGGTCCTGGTGGAAACCAAGTTGACCATAAGCCAACAATGTGCCCTTGCCACAAAGAGGCAAATGGTATCCTGGGCTGCACTGGGAGAAGTGTTGCCAACAGATAGAGGGAGGTGATCCTTCCCATCTATTCAGCACTAGTGAAGCCTAGAGTTCTTGTCCCCAGTACAAGACAGACATGGAGCTACTGGAGAGAGTCCAACGAAGGGCTACAAAGATGATTAAGTGACTGGAGCATCTCCATAGGAGGAAACACTGGGACATCTCAGACTGTTCAGTCTGGAGCAGAGAAGGCTCAGGCAGGAATCTCATCAATGTATAAGAATCTCTGAAGGAAGGGTGCAAAGAAGACAGACCCAGGCTCTTTCCAGTGGTGCCCCCCCCAGTGACAGGACTGGAAGCAATGGCCACAAGCTGAAAAACAGGAGGTTCTTCCTGAATATAAGGAGAAACTTTTTCACTGTGAGGGTGACTGAGCACTGGCACAGGTTGCCCAGGGAGGTTGTGGAGGCTCCTTCCTTGGAGATATTCTAAAGCTGCCTGAACACAGTGCTGGATAACCAGCTCTAGGTGGCCCTACTTGAGCAGGGGAGTTGGACAAGACGACCTCCAGAGGTCCCTTGCAACCTCAGCTGTTCTGTGATTCTGCTCAGCTAAACTGAATACTTCATATATCACCACCACATTAACTTCTTCCCCCTAAATGGCTAAGCAGCAAAAAACCAGGGCAGCCTAGACCTACCTTACCCTTCTTTCCTATTCTGTGGCAAGGGTAGGACTTGGCACTATGTTAAACAAGCATCACAGCAAGCCAGAGAGAAAAGAAAAGGATCATGGTCACAGATTGGAATTTGTCACAGACAGACTGTAGTCTCTAGTCCTAAACTGACACTTGAAATCCTTTTACGTGAAAGCTTTTTCTATCTTCCAGGCCCAAATGTTGTTTAAGACTTGAATTGCTACAGAATAGTGACCTGTGGTAGCATCAGATGAAAACCGACTCAACAAAAAGGCAAGTGACCCAGCTGCACACAAAGTGTGAAAAGGAAGAACAGAGCATCACCTTCAACAAAGTCCTAATCTCTCACAGCTCAAGCAAGAAGGGTGTTTACATCTGATACAGAGAACGTTTCTTGTATCATTTCTACTTACTTCACTCATAACATACTTACCGATTTCTAGGCAGAGTGCGCGCCTTGTTGTCTATTCCTCCAGTTCCCGCGTATTTATTTTGGCCACCTGGAAACCCGTAATTCTTGCTCTCACCTATGAACAGCGACTCAGATACCTCCTGGCTGGCACCTTCATCATTTGGGAAGCTCCCATCACTATCAAAGCAATGTCAGAGATAAGCTTTTAGCCAAGATTCTCCAGCAGATGAACACACCAAGGCATAGTCCTACTTTTACTTCTGTAACAGTCCTCCTAAAGCAGAGCAGTCTAGACTTCATTTACAATACATAGAACAATACCTTTAATCACTAACAGTATTACAGGCTACCTGTTTGAAATGGCAGCAGAGAGCTGAGCATTAAATTTTCTATCTCTCTTTGTAGTGCAGCACTCTCTTTTACAGCCCACTTTTGCAATCCAAGAACCAGTTTGTCATAACCTAAATGGCAGCAATTTTGGCTTACTACTTAAGTTACTTGAGTCTTTTTTATTAGAAGGAGACTCTGCCCCATCTAAATGCTCATCCCCTTTCTTTTCAATTACTCACTTTTGACTGTTCAGGAGGAAAAATC